>NC_135130.1:10055000-10655000 GCF_050908995.1 Andrena cerasifolii | reverse complement strand
AAGACTACTTAAGAAGTTGAGTGAAAGACGAGAGATAAAGGAGGTGGCGGGCGCAAGATGAGATTACCCAGATAGATAGAAAGTTTCCCCGGGAACGATAATAATATCACGGGCACGCTTTGGAGTATACAAGTCGTTTATTACGTTTAATGTAATAAATTTCGCTGGTAAATGGACGGGGTAGAGGGCGAGTCGCGTTACACGGGGGGGGGGGGATGGGGGAAGTATTAAGGTTCCGCCATCGCTATCGCGATATTCGTTATTAAAACGATGCACGCGTTTCGAATCTCTCTGTTTCTCTCGCGGCGAAACAAAATCGAACAGCGACACCCATTATCGATCGCGTACCGGACACAAAATTGATACTCCGCCCGGCAAAACAATCTCGACGGTTATTTATTATTTTTCCCCGCGCAGGGGGAGGGGGAAATTAATCAGAACGGGCTGGACAACCGCCGCGGGTCGAGGTGACTTTTCCTGTAAAGTTTAATCGAAATCCGAGTTGCAAGTAATTCATGAACGGTAATAGGAAATTTATGTGGAGCAGCGGTACGATAATCGGATGGACGGGGACAATGTAACGATAATTCAGCGTCCCCGCGTAAAATGCGGCCTGACGGGAAATCTATTTCCCGGCCCCGAAGATCAAACGTTACATCGCGGCTCCGGCGAAAATGTTATCCGCGAGCTTTCCCCGAGGGGTGGAGAGAGCGTGGGCGGTAGTTAGGCAAACTCCAAATTACTTTTCCTGATACACCCAGCAGAAGTTCATTAACAATTCTTAGTATTCTCTACCGAGCCGCAAACATCATTTGGACTTGTGCCATAAAACATCCCCCGAGCAGTCTTACCCTATCTTTTCGCTGGTTTAGCAGTTAACTGTGAACCCTTTTCATCCCAACATTTTCCCGGCCCCCCGCTATTGGTTGTTAGGCCCACCCTCGCGGCTCCACTTAATCCATCCACGCCACTCTTTAATGGCCGTTTGGAGACGCGAATTCGGGAAACGGGGGCAATGCGCGTATAATTTCTGGGGCTTCCTAATGCCGAGCGGATCGAATCACCGGCCCGGGTAAAAAGTAGAAATCCACGCGAGTGATGTCCTATTTCGAGCGGAGGGACATTATCGCCTGTTATACTTCGCCAGGCTGTTCGGTGGTGGTGAATTGATAGGTTATCGGTGTGTTTAGGGCGGCATGGAATCCCCATAGCAACGTCGGAATACATTTCCACATGATTCCGTGCATACTGTCCATGTCGTGAGTTCGGGGTTAGATCTGCGCTTGTGTCTGTGCCAACATTGCGCTACCTTCTGGCACACATTGTTGCCCTTACACACGTGCGCCAGCTTCTCTCCCCTCGGTTCTTCTCGTTCTCTCCACCTCCTCCCTCTCTTTCACTCCCACTCGCGCAGCCCCTATAATCCCTGTATCGTCCCGTCCGTCCCTGTCTCTCTTCGGCCCACCCTCTTGTATTTAGATACACATCTCGGATATGTGCAGTCAAGGGGAATGCTCTCGGGTGCATAGAGGGATTGTCTCATCTTCTGAATGCGCGACTAAACGACGCGAGTTAGCCAAATTTTCTAGGCGCAAAATGGGTCGATGCTTGCAATCTCCGTTTTCATCATTTTATTCGAGCTTTCGCTTCGCTCCGTTTAATCATTGGATGGCGGCGTTGTGAGCTCTCGTCGGACAGTTTCGGACATTCAGGAGCAACAGTTTAATGGAGAAACATTTAGACTTTGTGGATGGTTGCAGCTAGTGTTGGCTAGAACGGTGATTTGTGAATCACGAGTGATCCGATCACGTTCATTCCCAATCACGGTGATTTTTCACAGTGATCCGTGATTTTCGCGATCGCTTCTGATTGGTGCAGGCAGAACAGTGATTCGCGAATTTCCTGATCTGATTGGTGCAGGCAGAACGGTGATTCGCGATTTTGGTGATCTAATCGGTGCAGACAGAACAGTGATTCGCGATTTTCGTGATCTGATTGGTGGAAAGCATAACTGCTCTTTGCACGCGCCACATAACCCCAATTTCTAATTTCTCTTGAAACATTCTCAAGGCCTCACTGTGCTTATAGAATCTCAGTTGTATAGTTTGAAGCAATGTAATCGTTCTTGATCTATTTAAATTAACGAATATTTCTTCACTTTAGTTAAAAAGTATAATGTATATGTGAATACTTCAGTGCGTGCACACATTGACTATTTATGAATGTGTATACTAAGTATATATTCGCTGAATTAGCACGCTTTGACTGCAGCACAAGCTATATCGAAGTATTTTATAAAAAATAATTCAATCAAGATGAAGAATTACGATCACAGTAAACAATTCACTCGAGTTAAAAAAATCACGATCACGGTCGTGAATGAAGTTAAATCATGACCGTGATCGTGATTCTGCGATCACTGTGATAAATCATCCCTAGTTGCAGCTGAGCAGATGTGGTAATATTTCAAGGGGACCGTAAACGCAGGGATGTAATTTCCCTGGCAGCGATCTTTGAGATAAGTTCGCGCCTCCGAACTGTTCTGTTAGTGGTCCTGTTAAATTGAATTTTGCTTAGCTAGCCGGGGGGGCTTTTGAAACATGCGCGTTCGAACGCGCACCGCGGACGTGATTTATTGAAATACCCATTGGCCCATTAATGAAACGTAAATTTAATTGCCTTTTCCGGGCTGGTCTCATTAAAAATTTAAGTGGACGGCCGACAAGCAGATATTTACTTATGCATACGCACGAAGAACCTGGAACGGTTTCCCAGTAAATCATGGAGTGGCTTTTAACGTTCGGCAAAAACAACTGGCCGGCTTAATCCCATCGCAGGAGCCCCGATGACTCGAGGAACTGTTACATCGACTTCGTCATCTATGCCCCGCGTTTCCCAGAGCGCACAATCGGTTAATTGCGCGGCGCTCGAGTGGCTGCTCCGAAAAGCAAGAGATTACCAATTTGGCGAAACTTGGACGGGAAGTTTAAAACTACGTTTAAATATTTAAATCGAATCGAGTGCATAGCGAGCCGAACAGCCGCCATCAGTTTCGCCGGGCAGCTTTAAAGTGATTACAAAGTTGCCGCTGCTCACTCGGTCGCCGGGAACAGCGGCGCCGAATGTAATACGCGAATAATCAGCGCGGCACCGAGAGTCCTCGTGTTTGTTAAGAAACGGCGGGAGCCGGGGCAGAAATGCCGCAAAAACCGGCGGAGATTTAATTAAAGCGATATCTCCGTGTCGCGGGAATCAATAAGGGGGAAGAGCAACAAGGGTGAACAGGGGTGAACAAGGAGGAGGAGGGCCATCGACAGAACGACAAAGTCAATACAAGGTTGAGGAACCCTCTTAGGAAATCACGGCGATAAATACGCGCGGAGGGGGTGGCGAGCGTGGACAAAGCGGGAAAATAGAGGCGCACAATAGAAGCCTCGGAGATATTTCTTTGCAGCCGCGATACACCTCTCGGTCACCATTCCGCTCCCGTGCGTCGTTCTTCCGAGTGTCTCCGCGATTAAGACGGCAGGTTTGTTTTCGGAAACGTGATTCGGGGGCGGGCCGGAAGCCCGACTAGCGCGGGGATAACGGAAGTGTGCAGCCGAGAGAAAGGAGCAAGATCCTCCGCTGGACTGACAATGAGAGGAAACGAGCAGCAACGTACGTGACCGAGAGGAATCCGTGGCCAAGTGCGCGGGATAGCGATGGGATCGACGTCCTCGCAACTGCCGAAAATAGTTCCCGGGGAAACTGTTCAATTTTCCGCGACCATTCGCGAATACGCTGACTTTGAATACTTCCGCCGCGATGCCACCGATGGCCTATTAGCGCTTCTCGCCTTCATCGTAGACTTCCGGAGGATCATTGAATCCCTCCCATCGCTGCGTTACATACCGAGTGAGCCGAGCACGCCGCGAGAGAGCAGATCGTCGACGCGAAAGGGCAGCGATGGAGAGACTGAACAAACAGCGGAGCAAATAAGCGAAGGGTGTGCGACGAAGGAAGCGGAGGCGATGCCAGCAGGCAAAGGAGGAAGTAGCAATAGCGGGAGCACGGATGAGCACGGAGGTGAAAGATGATAAAAGTGATTCCGAGCTAAATAGAACATTGTCTATGAATAAGCGGGAGCCTCGGGCTACCGGGCAGAGTATCGATGAAATCCTTGCTCCTAACCAGACCCTGGGCTCTTTTTATCGGACCGAGAGGTATGTAATTACCGCCGAACAAAAACAAGACATTGTCAATTCCGTTGACGCCCCCGGAAGATCGTGCAGGCTCTTACAGCTGACTCAGCTGGCGCCTCGCGAGTGCAAAGGGTCAAAACCTGGCCGTTTTGCTTGGCTCGAGGCTCCTCTGGCCACGGGTAAATGGGTTTATCTTACTTGCCAAGACCACCGGTTCAAGCTCACTTTGCTCTTAGAATCCCGATTCATTCCGCGCGATTCGATTCCCCGCAAACGAATCTTACAGTGGCGCGAGCTAATTGCGACGGGACGGCGTAAGCGAGGGAACTTTGTCAATTAAATGTAACAACGAGCGCCGCCGTGTTTTACGAATAGATACACGATTATTCGAGGTCGCGTGGCTGAAATTATTTGACCCGGTGTTAATTAAACGTCAACCCGTGATCTGATTTCGGGGTTGACTTACGAGGAAGCGATCCTCCAGGAGCGATGAAAAGAAGAGAGCCTCGAGTACTTGGCTCTGCCACCGTTTACTTTTCCCTGGTGATTTATGCCGGCCCCTGGGCCGGACCTGTCCTAACGGCTCAACGTTTCAGCAATAAATTCCTCGGGCGACGGCTCCGTTTATTAGTCATTACGAGTAATCTCGATAGTCGAGGAATTACGAAGCACGTAAATTGTACTTTCGGAGTGTTCCCGAGGTATTTGTGCAGGGTTGCACCGGGGGGTCGTCGATCGATCAGTTTGTTTCCTGACGTTTGTCTTTCATTCGTTAGCTCTAAGCCCTCGCGACAAGAGGAAATCCCACAGTCGGATTAAATCCCGCAAATCAGCAGGTCCAAGAGTTAGGTCAAACTTTGTGAAAATGACGTCGCCTCCGGCATCAGCGGACAATTAAATTATCGTCGGAGCAGAGTAGATAACGATGCACTCGAGGTACAACATAAACCACGAGTTACGTTGTGCTAGATTATGTGTATACATAACGAGGCACATACATAGGTGTTTTAGCTCCGCTCGCGACAAGTATACCTATGTAGTCGGGAACAGGTCGAATTACGGGGAGTAGGGGGATTTAGAGGCTGCGGCGACTTTACGGTGCCTCCACCTGTCGAGGGTAGACGTTCATGAAATAATGGCCGGGCGTCAGATTGGTAAAGAAGCTTTCTACTTTGTAGTACAATCGGAAATGCACGTCACTGCATTGAAATGCACTCGATCTCTGTGAGCTACTATTTCGTCAAAATATTTATTCTGCGAATAAATGTTTACCGTGCCCCAAGTTTTACTGGGGCAAAAGGATGACTGTGCACATCGAAGCAGCACAATGGAGGAGCGCTACGTAGCAAACTTGTTAGTCCAGTTTAAAAGGTACAACAATGTACAAGAGTTGCGAAGAAATGAATATTTATAGTCCGCATAAATCTTTACTTAACTTCGGTCATTTAATCGATACGTCAATGGCCCGAGTAACCTATTGTCCGTTTCTCTTTTATCAACGCAAGGTCTTTCCTTTTTACCGTGCGTGCGACAAAGGGCATATCTGGCGAGTAATGGGAAATAAAATTGTGTGATTGCAGGACGAGGTGTTGACGATATCGGAGAAGGTGGTAGTCCGCGTGCACGACCTCGTCACATGGTTGTCGCCCTCGTTGGAATGGTCATGGGGTCGAGAGGTGTCCTACCCACCCACCCCCACGTCATCCCCCGAGAGCAGCCCGTTGAGATACGAGATACCTCAGCCTCAGGTGCTCACCGACCCCGGCATCGACTTCTCGGACGTCGATAAGCAGCAGAAGGAGTACGAGAACAACCACAACACGAGGAGAGCAGAGTGCGGCTCGCAGACGAAGGTGGTGGTGCTCTCGTACCCCAGGTACTGTCGATATCGGGCGCTTCTGCGTAGGCTCGAGGGCGCCGAACCATCCTGGCTCTGCTCGTCCATAGCAGCGGCGCTCGGTGGATTCACAGCCACGCCGGGCACCAGGGTACTCTTCTGCAGGGACACCTTCGATTACCCGGACCTCGAGACTCACGAGCTGCTTTGCAACCACCTAGGTAAGCTGAGTTACCCAGCGAGTTGCCGGTAGGGGAACGGGAGTTCACCCCCCCCGCCCCTTCACACCCTCCTTCTTGGAAATTCACGAAAACGATCACGTTCCATTTGTTCGTATTTGTCTTTTAGTATCACTGATTCGCGTCCATTTAGCAAAATGAACTCGTGGAATCGGCGAACGACCTTTGAGCATATTGAAACACGTTTTCAATGTACATAATGCAGTTATTTGCATAATGTATTACATTGCTATTCGAAAGCTTGACGTTCCATTTAATAATTAATTAGGGACTAATTGGGACGATCGAGGGAAGCGTTTACCGACAGAGGCTCGCGAGAGATCGCGGCGCGCGATCGCAACAGCACAATCTATCGAGAGTTTAAAAAACAACAGAGCCGTCGAGTAGGGCCGGCCACGAGGAACGTCGCAAGAATTAGTCGAGCACGTCTTTTCGGGCGGGACGCGCTACTTTGTGGCTCGGGCGATTTTTAACTGTTGAAGAGGCGATAGTAATCCGGATCAAGGCGTGTGGAACAACCGTGCGTGTCTAATTTTAGAATCAAAATGCGTTTTATCGCTCGCCACGTTTTTCTGTCTTAATTGCGCCGTTCGGAATGGTGAAAATAGTAGGGTGAGATACTGACACAGCGACTGTGTGCAACCGGTGTGATTGAGCTGTTAGTGTTTACGCTGGTGACAGACAGAATGGCCATCCTGATGAAAATTCAGGGAAATGAGATAGTGTACTTTGAAGTGATCGGTAAGCATGGAAAACTCGGTTGAGGTCTAAACCAAAGACACGTGGCCATGGAGTGGGTCCGTAATATTTAATGAAAATGACCAGCACGTGAATATAAGTTGCAATGTACTTACAGTGAATTCATGTGGCGAGATTGGTTGAGAAATTTCGCAACAACGTGACACAATGTAAAATTTTGATAGCCCGATGGATTGCTGGAAACCTTTGTTTCTTTCTACGGTAGTACTGGGATTTATTGGTTACATTGTGTTACCCGTCTGCATTGTGCGGGCAATGCAAACGGTCGTTAATATAAATTAGTAGTTGCAAACTGTCGTTACGTTTTCGCGATTAATCGTTGCTCTGTAATTGGTGAAACGTTATTTAGTACCAAAGATGGGCAAACAATTATTTTAATTCAAAAATTGATTTCGAATAAAAGACAAAAATTTGATACGACACGTCAAATAAAAATAACTGTGTTATTTTCATTCGAAGCGCCTCAAATCATTTTTTTATTCGACGGGAATTCATTTTAAGCTTCGTATTTTTATTCGAAAGTTATTCGAACTATAAACTGCAGCGCGGAGTTGTTCGGCGATGTGTCATTGATTATACAGAAACGGAATTTCTTTATTTTTTACTTTTCAGTGCATTTTTATTTTTTTGAAGTCGGTTGTATTTATTTTTTTTAATTTTTTATTTTTTGACTGGGCATTATTTAATGCCCATCTCTGTGTAGTACGCACCTCGGTTCGAACGGTAATAATTTATACTTTGAAGTTGTGCAACCGTTCGCATCGATCCACTGTGTCATGAATCTTGCATTTTTGCGCGAGGAAATTTAACGAAAACAACATTAAATCTCACGTGCTTAGAAATTAATGGGATTTCTCGCGAAGCGGAGATAATTTTAATTCGTGAAAAATTACATGGACGCTAATGAAACGATGCCTGCTATTTCATATTCATTTTTACCCGTAATTTCTGTCCATTACGGAAAATTAAGAAACGTCACGCAACCGTGAAGCTACAATTTGCCGAAGTGAGATGGAAATCGTGCGAGACTCGAATTATCGTGTTATTTAATCCGTGATGCTAACCGCCAGTCCCTTTGTGCGCGATAAAACAAACAGTGAACTCTTATAATCGTTACCATGCAGGAAAACGTTACGTAGCCACGGCTGCGAGGAATGTCGTTGTAGTTTATTTTAAATGATGCGTATCTTTCCTGTGAACATTACAAATTATGTTAACGAATCTAAAGTTTCATTCAGAACGAACTGATATCGAAACTGATAGAAATATCATTGCATTTTTTGCATTAATTTCTAGATTTCTAATCAATGCAAACCAGATTTATTTCCACGCGTGGAGGACTAATTACGCGCGGTTTCTTTGATTTTCTAGCGCCAAAATTAAAGGGACGACCGAGGAGGAAGCGCAAAAAGCGCAGCGCGTCGCCTGGGGAATCGAGCAACGAGAGCGAGGCTTCGGTCGCGTCCACGTCGAAGAGTGTACCTGCGATTTCGAACACGGTGGTGTCGAACGTCGGCAGGCCACCCTCGTCGGTGGTGCGACGCAGCGAGCGGCACACCAGCGCGGAGGAAAAGAAGTTCCTCACGGACGTGCAGAATTTCATGAACTCGCGGGGTACGCCTGTCGGAAAGATGCCACTGCTGGGCTACAGGCAGAGTCAGTATCTGCGCTATTCTTCCAACAATTGGCGGCGAAGCTTAGATGCTTTTCAGACGGCACACGCTCGCGTGGAGAGGTCACAGCGGTGGAGTGTCATCGATTCACATTCAACGACAACCCCACTGCTGTCGCCTCCCCTTGTCAGTTTTAGAAACGTTCGTTCATTCCCCATTAAATTGAAACAGTGATTGGTACTGTTCGAAGCTGATATACAGCAGTGTTTCCTTTTGACAAGTAACGTTTAGATTGAATGCAACCGGCCAGCCAGAAGGACCTCGAATAACAATGGTATTCTACTTGCAGTTGATCTCTTCCTGTTTTATACGAAAGTGCAAATGCTGGGTGGTTACGACTCGGTCAGCGCTGGTCGCCTTTGGAAGACCATTTACGACGACATCGGGGGTAATACAGGGTCTACCAGTGCTGCGACCATCACTCGTCGACATTACGAAAGGTAAAGTATCTTTGCTGAAATCCAACGAGGAAAACAATTTAGCAATTTTGTGATCCGCGGTGAATGTAGAAGCGAAGCGTCGACGGAAAGCAGAAAGAGAGAAAAATAACCGAACCATTTGAAGGGAAAGGCCTTTTCTTTAAGCATATCGATGAAGAGCGTCAAGGCTGTCGCGACCGAACCGAGGCTCTGGCAATCATCACGTTTATTGCCTCATGCCTCGGCTCGGTCGCATGCGGGACGCACTTGAGTGACGAACCGTCTAACTCTTGAAAAATAAATCTTTCTCCAGTTCGACAGTCCGCTACAGTTTCGTTCAGAGAAGATTTTGCTAATCGGAATGCACGATCCCCTTCACAGGTTGCTATTGCCCTACGAGAGGTATCAGAGGGGCGAAGAAGCGAAAGTGAGACTGACACCTGGTAGACGTACTAAGACTAGTAGTGTATCCGAGGAGATTGAAGACGTTAAGCAAGATACCAATGATCCGTACACATCGGAAACACCTCCACCTGTAGACACAGGTCTTACCGCCACCAGCCCTCCCCTTCAACCAATTCTATCGACAGCAGTAAGTGGCTTTGGGCACAGACGAACTCTCGATGTCTATGTATAAAAGATAATTGATTTGTAATCATTGTTCTTTTTTCTAGCCGTTCCTCACGGGAGAGAAACCGAAATCGGAGACCGGCAAAACGTCGTCGCTGCGTAGCGTGCGAGTGAAGCCGGAACGATTGAAGTCCTTAAACACTATGATTGCCAATAGTACGCCATCACCCAGCCAGCAAGCCAGCCAACTGCCAAGTCCGCCACCTTCCTCTAACACGTCGATTTCGACGCCGAGTAGTACACCCTCCACGACACCCACGAACGGTACCGGAAGTCAGAGCGTCCTAGAGAGGCAGCTAAATAGTCCTCTAATATCGCAGCAAGTGCCACCGTCGTGTTCGCCGCCGGTCCTGCCGGTCACCACAGTAGCAACGAACGCGTCTACAGTCGTAACGTTAACTCCGCCGCCGGAGAAGGACATGAAGGAGATCAAGCTGGACCCGAAACAGACCACCCTGCTGGCACAGGGCAAGGAGAACATCCCGCTGTTTGGCGAGAAGTCTATATTCGCGGAGAAGGCGATAGCTCCGCCCAGGTCGCCAGAAGTGATCGATCTCGAGTCGGAGAGCGACACGAGTAGGGACAAGATAATCATTCCGAGCTTTAAGAAGCGTAAACTGGAGATCCTTCGCGAGGGTGGTCTCGAAGTCACTGCCGTTGACCTGGACACGCGACCGAGCGTGATACAAAGCAATCCCCCGGCCCCAGCGACGATGAAGTCCGAGGAGAATCCGCCAATATCATATCCACTTCCAGTCACACCGAATTCCATTCCTAAGCTGATTTCTGTCACTGTCACGCCAGACATAGGGCACATGCTGTCGTCGCCGCAGGAGCATCAGCATCCCCATCACCAAGCACGGCTACAGGTACCGAACAAACAACCGCCTGTCCATCATAACAACAACAACAACACCACCATGATGAATAACAACATGGTGAACAGTCGGGTGATAAACCTCGGTACCTCGAACAACGCCGCGTTGCTGCAATTGTACGCGAACGCGAACGTTCCGCCGTATGCACCGTCGACGATACCTCAAGGAAATCATCGTTTCGTACCGCCGACCGTACCCAACGGGAGGATATTCCCGCCCAGGGTTACGCAGTCGAGGTCGATATTCGCGCACAACGAAAAAACGGTTTACGGAGACCCGAAAGACATTCTTATCCCTCCAAAGTATCGTCCGTCGCTGCACCGTTTACAGCAGCCGCAGCAACACATAAGTAATAATAACGACGTAGTAGCGCACGGAGGGGTGCTCGACTTGACGCAGAAGTCGCCCGATAAACCGGTATTCCCGAGGCCGAGCCTAGAAATAGTGAAAGTACCTGTAGTGCCGAGGCCTAATCCGTTGAACCTGGAGATGAGGAACTCGTCCGCGGCTAAAGAGAAACCAACGGATTGTTCGAAACGAAGTACCTTCCCTGGCTACCAGAACGTGCTCGATAGCCGAACCATGGCTTCGAACAACCTCGAGATCACGATCGTCAACCCCGCCAAGCAGAGGAACAATCACTCGGGTGCGCCGTCGCCGGTTCGGGTACCCAGTCCACCTAACAGGAGTAGTACCATGCCCACGCAGAGAAGGCAACACGCGAACGGCAAGTATACGACGACGAGGAGCGATCCAGTCTCACCGTACACGCCCAGGAAGCCGACTAGCCACCCTGTCATACCGAACGTACCTAATCTGAATCACTTGAACAGTGGGAACTCGTACCATCGAATGGCCTCGATGCAACAACAACAACAGATGAGTATAGACAGGAGAAAAAACGTGGAAGCGAGCTGTAAAGAGCAACAACAGCAGCACCACCATCATCACAACCATAACCACCACCACCACCATCATCAGCAGCGTCGGATCAGCGAGGGGGACAAGTCGCTGATGACGCAACAGCAACACCAGCAGCAGGATTCGAGGCAAACCGAGGCTGGCAGACGACACAGCGTTCCAAGTATACCCTCGGGTTTTGTGCCCGCTGTGCCGCAAAGCAATCCAGCCTACCTTCCGCAACTGCCAACGAACACGCCCGGCAAGTTCCTACCGATCCTGGACCCGATGTACTATTCGGCGTTCTACAACGGCTTGTTCCCGCCGCCGATTCCGCCCACGGCCACCACGTCGTTTCTCTCGCCGGAATTCAGCGCGTACTACAAAGAATTACTTGCTTCCTCGCAACCAAGACTGGGGATGGCGGGGCAGCACCAGCCGGCTGCCCCAACGTCGAAGTAGACAAACAGAAAATTATGGGATCTCATGTAGGCCGACCGACGTGGCGCGGGCGTCGGTCTCGTTTTCTATAGGCGGACAGGTGCGTCGGGCTCTCTCGCCGCGAATCTATTTTCATTCAGGAATCGGCACGAGCGAGCGGATATTCACCGAGCAGGAGGACGTCCGTGCGTCGCGGTGTATATCGCTTTAGGATTCGGCTCCGTTCGTGATTCGAACGGTGTCTCTTTGAACACTCTTCTTGATTCGTGGTATCGCGAATCGTCGAACACCTTGTATCGGGGATAGAGAGTGCAGTTTAAACTACTATGAAACGTAAGAGGAGTAGACTGCGAAGGTTCGAGGGCGATGGAATGATTTACAGTGAAAGATAGGTGTGTACATGCATATATTATGCAATAAATTAGGTAATAATTTTTTATATGTAACGATATAGTACGAGAATACTACTACTTCCTTTGTAAAGCAAGAAACGAATGGATGTTTCGGTTTTATTTTAATTTTTTTTATAATGTTTCGAGAGAATATTCGATATTAAGGTCGGGAGGGGGCGAAAAAAAGAGCGTACTAAAGCACTGTGATAACGATCAAAAAGTTGTTGAAAAATGAAACAAGGAAGGAAGGGAAAAAAGTATGCTGTACTCATTAGACAAGCGATGCGAATACAGTTGACTCTTTTCATACGCAAATATACGACGACTTTTCTACATTTGTTCTTCACGATGTTTACGTGTGTGTGTGTATAAGCCGCAACGTCGAACGCAAGGAATAATCTAACAAGTTGGACTACCCACGGTTTCTTTTTTTTTTTTTTTATTTTCGTTTACTATTATTATTTTTTTAACGCAGATTATCCAAGAGATTAATTCGATTCTCTATCGCGTAGGGGTCAGATTTCCTTAATTTCGAACGTGCGATGTGATAACTAAATGAATATATAAATATATATATATATATAAATAAATAAATTGAATATATATATATAAATATATGTATATGTGTATATGCGAGATCTGTAGCCGACGGATCGTCAGAACGTATATATATATAATTGTTTATTGTATAACGGATAAATCTTATCGTAGAGTATAACGATCGCGAGAAAGAACCTTATTCTATCGTATAAGTTAGGACAATTTTCATTGTATCTCGACATGTACACACACCGATCATCTCTCACACCACATACAAATACACACCGATCTGTAGTCAGCTCTAAGAAAACTAAGTGCACGCAAACGGTGTTATTAGCAACGAGACATTGTACATAATGTATATAATCACGTATTCGTTAAGCTAGACAAATCCCTTGCATTGTATCTTTCAACATTATACATAAGAACCGTAAAGGTTTTAGGCGAGCACGCGTGTGTGTACAGGCTGTCTGACTATATAGTGTGGCCAACGATAGTCGTATCGCTACATAAGTATATATATATATATCTATCTATATATGTACATATATGTGTTATGCAAACGTACACATATATGTGTATATGTACATGGAAATAATCGAACTAGGGTGCAACGCAATATTTTGCAGATTACTTTTAGAGAAAGAGATCTCTTGTACATTTAGCGAAAGAAAAAAAACATGGAAGAAGCTGATAATTACGCTTTGATTTTCATCGACGCACGCTGTGTATCGTGGGGAAAAGTTTTCTTTTTATTTTGATTAACGAGCACCACCATGATCGACTGATTTATAGCAGAAAACGCGCGCGATCGTTGCTGAGAGTGATCGAACATCGCGGGCCACCGACCATATTGAAAAAGAAACGCGAAAATTTGAAAACCCATGCGGTATATCCATGTTAAGAGTAGACGTATCGATAGAATTTGTTCGCTTTAGGATACTCTGATAAAGATGATGAAAAGAAAAACACAAAAATAAATATCAGAATAACGTTAAAGCATTCGTAATCCTAAGAGAGGCCCTCACCGGGCCGAATCTAGCGAAAATCCGATTTCTATTATCGATGTCTTTCAGAGAGTAAGTTGTTCGAGTTTGCATGAAGGTTCTTTCGCGAAACAAAACCGAGAAAGAGGGGTTGAAACGAGTGCCGTTGCAACTTACCGAAACGGTGTTAAACGATTGTTTGGAGAGGGTCCTCCGGTGACGCCCGACGCGTTCAGAACAGCCTTTTCTTTCATTTTCCACCACTTGGATTACTGCGCAGCAAAAACACGATGTATTACTTTATTTTTGTACGACAATAGATTTTCAGTTGATTTAATTCGAGGCGCTTCCACTCGTTCGAATGGTGCTACATTGCAAAAGGACATTTTTGTTGTTTGAATTCTCATGGATAGCATCGGGAATCAGCGGGGACCGTCGACAGCGTGAAAGAATCGTAAGATCTTCAGACAGATCTTACTCGCGTCCAAGTCTGATGAAACCGTATTCGAAGGTAAAGAAAAAAGACTTCTGATTTCAACGTGCGTGTGTGTATATAATAAAAAGACGGATACGTTACTACTGTTGCGATTCGATATGTATAATTCCGCCGGGGTTCGTTTGGCGACAGCTCGGAGGACGGATATGGGAAGCGCTGACGAGAAACCGCGGCATAAAAAGAAGACAAATTTTTCTTTTTTCTCCAAATAAAAGAAGAGAAGGTGAAAGGGCTTGTACGAGAATACGTGCCATAAAACTGCTTAGATAGTGACGTTGAAAAAAAAAAAAAAATAGAACGATAACGACGGTCGTTTGTATGTGCTTTTAAAACGAGCCCTTTATCTATTAGAAGAGACTAAAAGGAAAGCTAGAAGAAAGTTTAAACGACGACGAAAGAAACAAACGGAAATGCAAAATTCCATGCGGAACATTTCATATTATTTCTTTTCTGTTTTGTTACCTGTGGTTGTTTTTTAATAATAGGGAGAGTGGATGCGAGAGAGAGAGAGAGAGGGAGAGGGAGAGAGAGAGAGTGAGAGCGAGATAGACGAGAGGAGAGAGTGAATGAAAAAGTGAGACGCTAGATACAAATGTACGAATGTGAGAACAGAGAGAGGGAGAGAGAGAGAGAGAAAGAGAGAAAATTAGAGAACGATTAATATTCGAAGGAAGGAAAAGAAAGTCTATGTTCGTTTTTCTTTTGCGAGTTTTTCTTCATTTTGTACACTTAGCAGTGACTTTTTAGCGTAACACCTCGTTTCTCAATTTAATAATAATTATTATTATTATGCGATACGAAATATTTTTTATTATATGGGCATTTCAGTTCCTAAAAATTGGAAATAAAATATCTACTACGAACGATCTCTTTATTGTTCGGATGTTTGAGCAAACGAACGGGGAATTTCATTTCGAAAATTTCGTATTCCAACGTTTGCTTCGATAAGATTTCGCTGTCGACGTCTTATTGAAAGACTCTCGTTTGATTTAACGTACGAAAAACATGATTTCTGGTGTGAAGCAAAGGGCGAATTTGAATGCGTAATCGTAATCGGGGAAATTAATACCATTTCGGGTAAGTAATGTAAAAGAATCATACGTAAGGCAAAAGAAACTAGTAAGAGCAATCGAAAATATGTACTCACGTATAAAAACACCACGAATTCCGTCAATTTATGTATTTTTAATGCACGAGTACCACGGACACGACCAAACGACTGAGCACGACAAAAAAAGAGTATGGCGCGCGGAATGTACAAGCATGTGCCGCGAAATTTAAAATCTGTTTACGAAGGCTATAAACTGGTAACCTGTTTAACCAGTTCGGTAATGGCGGACGCGCGAACAGTATGCCTCGCGAAATCATTTCTACGCCGTTTTTCATACTGACTAATCTCGCTCGGTATAAGTTCCTGCGGCATACAGAGAATTCTATCGAAAATAAGATCAATCGTCCCTTCGAATTACGTGGATTGAGGACTCGCAGTCGTTTGTCAGAACGTAGGAAATACCTCGTTGCATGGAACACGTCTAAACTCGCGCAGGAAAGAAAGCCGAAGTCGCGGATCTATCTTCTGTAGAAAAGTACCGTGGCAGCATATGCTTTTTCCCTGACTAAAGCGGTAATTCATTAGTTGATGGACTCGTTCGATCTGAATGTTAATTATCAATCGTCGGCATAAAGGTTAGTTTCACGATCGAAGCTCGGAACTCGCGGGAACGTTGTTACATAGCAACGGCGTTGCTATGGAGCACACACAGCTAGGCGAGCACACAGGCAGACTCGCGGGTTGCACGGACGGCGATGGGAACAAGGTGGTGGAGTAGAATTGTGTTTACCTCTCCATCCCCCCGATGACAATCGGAGTAAACACAGTCCCGTGGTAGGATAGTCGTGCATCGCCACATGCCAAACCGCGTCTGTGTACTTCGCCGCGACTGACGCGTATCTCCATTCAGAGACGAAATTCTGGGGAACTCGTGCTCGCGCATCGCGGAGTTTCTGTGCTACGGGTACTGACACCTTGACGACTCTCTTTTCCTACCTATTTTTTCTCCGACGCAACAACACCTTCGCCAACTCTCCCGCCAAATGATTCTGTTGCAGGGTGCGCCACTGGAACGTCATCTCGTCTCGTAAATTCGGAGGAAACGATATTATCCTCTTGCGAATAGGATTTGCATGCAAACAACGCTTTATTCGGTAATTAAACATTTCAATATGAATCTTTCTACTCTCGTCCGGTAACCTTAAGTTCCACAGCGGACCAGTGACGCCGCGACGTATTCGCATTCGCTCGGTCTCCACTAAAGGCACGACTAATGTTTCGAAATATTGTGAAATAGTGGAAAAGCTCTGGAATCGATAGGATACTTTCAAAATAAACACGCCTTCGAGACTGAAGCGTGGTAATGCGTGCTGGATTATTGGAGTTCTCGGTCGGTAATGGGTTCGTTCTCTGTGCGGGGGTATCGATCGAGGGAACGGACGGGCAAAGGTAACGCAGGCGTGGATAAAGGCGCGAAGCTTTTTTGGGACACGCTCGAACATGATTGCGGTGTCGAGCACGTCGTATCTTCGCGTTTCGCGCGAACCAGGGAATGCATACCTATAACCGAAGCGAAGCAGTCTTCCGCCCGGTTCTCGTGAACACTTCACCCACCAGACAATAGTTTACCGTATCGACCTATTCTCCCTCCTGTTCTGCGCGCCTCCTCCCTCTCGCCGGCTCGTTCCCATCTACCTCCTCTCGTGCCACCCCGCTCCAGCCAACCACGAACTTGCTCTTCTGGCCTTCCCTTCGTGCCTTTCCGCAGATCCAACTTGTTTCTGTGTGCCGTGAACTCCGGAGCTTCCGACTCCACTTAGGAACAGCTGCGAACTGTTCACGAGTGGCTCGGATACTTTCCAAACTCTTTTCCTTTGCCTTTGTTAGACTTTCGCGTTAGAGTTTCAGGCTCCGTAGGTAATTAGTCCCTTATCGGGACCATTTTTAATTATATAACAACGACGCGCTTTTTCCACCTAAACATGTTGCGTTCTTCTTCTAGTCGAAACGATCGCCGATGGAAATGAGAGACCCCGGGGCCCCCACGAACTATCAGGAAACCACTTTGCCCCGTCGGTGGAGGTGAAACTCAATTTGCTCGAGTTCGCGCGTCGCTCGCAGACTTCGTTCTCGGGTCGCGGTTTTCGAAGGTCGAGATTTGTTCCGAAGTTTGTATGAATGAAACTTATCCTAATATCTGCCGTGAACGGGGCTGCAGCTTTCTTCGGACAGTTCTGGCCGGGGGGACGGCCAAAAGTGTGGAAAGTCCGCGGGGGAGAAAGCACGTGCGGCCAAGGGTGGCCATTTGGGCTCGTCCTCCGGAGGATCGTTTTAGCCAGGGTCAGTGGAACGTGCTTGTGTACGAACTGTCCGCAACTGTCATTCACCTCGCGGCTCACCGCGCGTTCGCGGCAGATATTTCCGCATGGCATCGCGGGAAAAAGTTATCACGGAACGGGAAAAATCGGCGCACCGCGCTGGGATTAGTTTTCGCGGTCGGAGCCACTATTTTTTAGGGAGAGTCGGATGAGATGGATAAAAACTGATTGGCGAATCTGATTACTTAATTGGCAACGAGTTAAAGCTACATTAGTCGTTCGTCTAGAACCATAGGCTCCCTGCTAATGGTTGCCAAGGCTCGTTGAAAGTTTATGAAGCAAACTCGATGGAATGAAAGCGTCTGTAAAATGCAGGATCCCGCTGAAAGAAGATTATACCCGGTTCCGTCTACGAAATTCAGCGGCGCATCGCTCGCAATTTGCATTGAAAACTTTTGAGCATTCTGTCCTACGCTTGCCGGTTACCGCGCATAATAACAAACCTAGAAACTTCAGAGCGCTTTCGCACTGTTCCGTCGCGTAACGACGCAGCCACCATTCACCACCGAAGGCGTCGCATTTGACGCGAACGGATGAGAAAAGGGACACTTCTCCTCGGTACGTTCTCGTTCTCTTCGCGGGCCATTCAAGGCTCTAATTACACGTGTATCGCTCATTGAGCTTTCGCCTGAAAAGCTGGCCTCGTTAGGCGAGCGAGCCGCGCGCAAGTTGCCCGGTATCGCGGCCTTCCTCGTTCGGTTAGGCATCAACTGTCACCGAAGGCGACTTTCCACCGTCCCCGGTATATAAAAGGCGGCCATGCTGACCCCGAATCGCGGGTTATCGAATCGTGCCTTCGCCGACAGATAGGCATCAAGATGCCGTGCCTACTGACACACAGTTCGTCGGCGACGCTCGCGTGACAGCGAGCGAACCGTCCTCCTATGCTCGTGGTTCTCTCCTCTGCCAGCTGCGACCTTGATTATTTATCGATTAAAGACTCGCGCCGCAATCGGCGTTCCGCGATCTCGCCTCTGGCCAATGACTTCCCGGGGAATTTGGAACACGAGGATTTTCAACTTCTGTGGGAGATCCTGACCAGCCGTGGTAGGAGATAATCGAGGACAATGGACCACGGCGGGACGCGTAGAGCATGGAAAACGGGAGCGTTCTTCTTTTAGGTAATTTGAAATTGGAAAGGTCCTCACAGCGGCTTTAAGTCGCCGTTTCGCTTAACGATTTTATAACAGCAGATATCCGGGAGCAATAGGGAGGAAGGTAGCGTGAACTTCCGCGGAGCGTTCTTCGAGGCTTCGCTCTTGTATCGATGAGCGATTAATTATTCGGGATTCGAGTTTGTACACGCCGGGAGCTGATCTTCTATCTTGTGGTACGATCTACTTTGTGCCTCGCAGCGAATTCGTGTCAGTCGCTGGTAACGAAAATAGATTGTTCGGGTAACAATATAGCCTCGTAAAATTTTAGAAAGCACCTCGGCCCGCGTAACTTCCGGCACCGTCAACTAATCTTCTCTATTTTCTGGTACTTTGGCGTGGCGGTGAGGTAGGTCGGCACAGTTTCCCGTTGATGCCGCCTTTCTATTCCAGCGACTCGTCGGGGAACAAGGTAGCATGACGCGCGGTAGCTGTTGCGACGTCAGGCATAACTGCGTTAAACCTCCCAGGTGGAAAAATCAACGCGCGTTGCTTAGAAACGTAAATGCATTTCCTATTGAAACCTTAATCTGGATGACGCGGAAATTTAGAAAAACGGCTGTGAGAAACATTCTTTATTGCCTGCGCTGAAAACGTGTAAAGAGAAACGCACGGCGCGTACTCCGCGTGGAACGAGGGCAAGTTTCAGGAATCAAAGTGACACGGCAAGCTATCTTTGCCGCGAACCGCGCAAACGAGGGGTGTTTGAAGGTTAGCAGGCCTCCTGGCGTCGCATCGCCGCCTAATAGAATGACTGGTCGTCTGACCATCGTAACCTCGCCGACCCATCGACCCCCGCTACACGTTCCTGGGATAAACGCAGAGAGTAAGAGGCGTAGGAGGAGGTGGAGAAAAGGTGCAGGAGGAGGAAGAGGGTAGGCAGGGTCGAGGGTGAACCCCTTATTGATTTTTAGGGTGACACTGTCAACCGGCGAGTGTCGAGTCTCCCGCGAGAGACGGGAGAGAGACTTTGAAAGCGACGAGGATCGAGAAAAAATGTGGCGGCCGCCGCGCCATTGCAGGCGCGAGCAGCACCCCTAGCCGGCGGGGTTGTCGTTGATCTACGAGGATCGTGCGATCGGCTGCCGCCTAGTGCACGATCCTTGCGATCAGGCAGGCCCGATCCAGGGCCCAGCACGAGCCGCGGAACGGTTTTTCGTCGTGTAAAAGTGGCGAGTGCGGCGTCGGCGGTGGCGGTAGCGGTGACAGAAAAGAGTAACTGTGGCGAGGCGCAGTCCCGTTGCGGTCGGGGGTGCAGCTCTCGGCGCAGGGCCGTACGCACCCGTGGGCGACGCTCCACGTGGAACAGCTGCCTGCTCGCGTCGTCTCGCGTGTTTTCCTTAGTCCTCGGGAAACGACAATCCCGAGCGCGGACGTGTCGGTTATCGCCAGCTTTCTCTGGCGAATCCCAGGTACGATCTGATTATTTTCCCCTCGTGACCGTCCGACGAGCCACGCCACTATCACCGCCACGAGTCGCGCGAGTCGTCCATGAATGAGCAGCGAGTGACGCGTGTGTTTTCCGTAATTACCTTTCGTGCTCGACCGACCCTCGGCATCCCCGCTTGGTGACGCGTGTGTCCGTCGTGCTTTCCACGCTTTCTGCCTTCGACACGCAGAAAGTGGCGACTTTCCAGTGTTTACAGAGGCCGTGTCGTTCGCTGGGAGGATCGGGGGCTCGTCGGTGCCTTTGCTCGCGTTAGTTTTTCTTTAGCCGTGCGATCGAAGATCGAAGGGGTTGGAGGAGGTGTGAAAAATAGATGCGAGTGGTCGTACTGTCGCGCAGCGGTGCACGCGATCGTTTCCTCTTGGCTGTTGTTGCGCCGCAACTGCGTCGCTCTTTTCGCCGTTGTTTACGGACGAACGGTGTTACCTTGCTGCACGTCGTGTGCACACGGCGTTGCTCGCATGCAACAGGCGACACCGCGTTGCCCGAGTCTCCTCTCGATTAATCGATCGGAAATTACAGCCGGGCTGAGCGATAATTCTCAGGGATTCGAATTAATCGCGCGGCTCACCGGTAGATGCGACACGGCAGTTGGCAGTGGCCAAGGAACGCGTAGAGAAGCGAGACGCATTGGCGTAGGAGCCGTGAGCTCGTCGTCTAGGGAAAAATCGTTGAAAAGTTTCGGGTGCACGCGCAAGGAATATCGGCCGCATAATTGCCCGAAGGCTAGCGTGCTGCGTGGGAATCGATACGTGCGGTTCTAAGGGGGACCGAGCTATCTACCGGTGTCGTTCGATGGTGAATTTTTTCCACGGTCGAGCCAGAGCACGGAACGAACGAGGCAAGAAAGGCGACCGCCACGGAGCTAGGCGTACTTTCATGGGGTGGCGTGCCTTCGGTGTGTTTGGGCGGGGTGTCAGGGTGCACCGGTCACAGCCGCGTCGGCCCGTGCGGTCGGTCTCTTAAAAATGGCAGCGTCTTTCGGCCTCTACGCTTGGAGTAACAATCACTGGCTACGACCGAGGAAGAAATCTAGTTGACACCCGGGCGCGGGCAGCCAGGAGGGAGAGAGAGCGACAGAGAGTACCGAACACGTGGTCCGCGAGAGAGCCAGCCAGTGTGGTTTAGTGGGCCAAGGTGCGTGTATCCACTAGCTACAGCCCTGAGTGCACGTGCGTACGTGTATTTCACCGAGCGTCGCAAGCGGTGCACGTGTGAGGGTGACGAATCGCGAGTGAAAGTGGCGGCGGAGCCTAGTGACTTTTTTTTCTCTCGCGTCAGTGGCTTCCTGCGCCTTCGTCCCGCGAAAGCTGTCCTTTGACAGCTGAGTCTTGACGTCCCGTCAAGTCTTTAAGAAGGACCGTGGAGCCTCGATACGCTCGTCGCAGCGATCTTTAGTACCGGGAGTGAAGCCTGACTAACGTTTCATTGGTAAACAAACAGATCTACGTTGGGATTCGCACAATTGCCGCGGTGAGTTTCCCCCTGCGGAAGAAATCGCGTGTGAACAGGAGCGCGAGCGTCGTGGCGCCACCTGCGCGCTACGTCCCTGTCCCGAGGCTGGTCTGTTGACTCCGGTAGTGTTTATTCGCGCTTGCCTCTTCTCTCTCTGTTGCACCGGGCCATTTGTGTTTGGGGGATCACGGATTTGTTGCAATGTGACGGCAAGATGAATGAAGATTAGCGTGATGTCGGACCTGTGCACGCGCCGTGCAACGGGTGCGCGCCCGGATCTCCACCGGGAAGTCCGTGGAACGTCTTGAAACAGACGAAATATCGGAGTGAAAATGCCGGCAACGCGAGCGCACAGCTGCCCATTGTTGTCGCTGGATTACAGACTTTTCCATCAGATCGCGGATATGGACAGACGAGGTTCTTCGCCAGTCGTGTTCCGTGCGTTTTAAGCGTCACCGCGCCGCGGACGCTCGCGTTTCGCGTTAGAACCCCGTTAGAGGTTAGGTTACCGGCACATAACCTCCAACAGACCTGTGAGTGAGACCCGTAGCTCGTCGCGTGTGATAAACCGAAACGCGACGTACTCGTCATCCCTCGCGATTCTGTGCAAAGTGGAGACAGAAGGAGATCGGAGTTCCCTGCTGCGTGCGCTGATTCTTGCCACGGTGGGTGATCGGAGAGATGGAATGAGCTGGGCGACCGTAGGACAATGAAGGCCAATGGGACAAACAATGGTGATTTCCTCTTACTTTCTCTTCGACGTACAGTACAATTTGGGGATATCGTTTGGCTCGTTGCGCGATAATATAGTAAGACGTTGTTGGGAGCGTAGATCTTTCCACGGGTATTGTTTACGTCGAGTAGGTACGTTCTTTCCACCGTCCTAGTACCAGAAGAGTTGCAAATGGATGTGGCTTACTATTCTACGAACAGTTAATGCCTAAATAGCGTATTATATTTTCTGGTAGGAAGGTTGCTTATGTACACAGGCTGTAATAAGTATATTATAGAAATTCCGACTACGGTAGCTCTTTAAGAGGATACCCGCGGTAAGCAGGTAGAGGAGGAACGATTCTTTGGGAATATGTTTATGCAAAGGTTTTTGTATTCAGACGAGGGACACTTTAACAGGTTATTATATTACGTTTTGGTGTAAAAGTATTTTTTTATTGCACAATTACAACTGATTTCTCAAAATGGGGTTTTCGATTGCGGTGACCATGATTTCTCAAACATCGCTTTATCAATCTTACCGAAACTTTGTAGGTTCCTTCTAGACATTCAAATTTAGTCTTTAATCGACGTATTTGTTTTTCCAGTTATTATTTTATGGATGAAAAATTAGTGTTTTTTTTCTACGAAAATATTTTATAAAACGGAAGATTAAAGACTAGATAAACTATTGTACTAACTAAATCTTCTTGGTTTTTTTATTTCAGATAACCCAGTTCCTAATAATGTTGGTCATCGCGAAACGTATTTCTAAAAACAGCTTCCGGGAAATCCGTTGTAATTTTGCAATAACTACATACTTTTATACCAAAACATAATATAATAACCTGTTAAAGTGTCCCTCGTCTGAATACAAGAACCTTTGCATAAACATATGCATCTACTTTCTGGAATAAATTCCCAAAGAATCGTTCCTTTTCTACTTCCTGACTGCGAGTAACCTCTTAACGCATTCTACATTTTCTCTGTAGAGTTTTAAGACTCTCTGTTAGATTTCTCCAGATTCCTAAGGAAGAGTCTCGTTTACGGGCCAAAAGTTCCAATAATTAACCAGAGCAAAATGCTTTTAATTGCAGGCTGTAGCCGCCTAAACACGCCATTGGCAGCCACCACCACGCTGGAGGATCCGGGAACACCAGCCTCTTGGAAGGGCCCGCCGCCCGGCTCGGAGGCATCGCCCTATACACCGAACTCCGTTGGCCAGGGTGGAGGTCCTGGGTCCGGTCCCTATAACAGTACAGGTGGTCCGCCGAGCAATGCCGCTTTCCAAGGTCCCAGTCCGTTTCCTGGTGGTGCTGGTAGTCCAGCGGGCGCGCCTCCTTACCAAGGGCCTCCTCCTGGATCCGCGACCCCCCAGTACACCGCCTCGCCAGCGCCCAGCGGTTCCTCGACACCTGGCCCAGGACCACCGCCGAATTCATCGGGCTTTCCTCCTCCACCCAACAGTTCCGGGCCCCCTTACAATGGACCAGGCCCCAGTCCGTTTGGCTCACCGTCTGGCGGCCCACCCCAGTTCGTCGGTCGACCCGGCTCCTCGGGACCACCGTTCGTACCTCCTGGAGCAGGAAATCCTCACTTCCCTTCACACGGACAGCCGTTCGGTGGACCCCAGTACGGTATGCCGCCTGGAAGCCCGTTCGGGCCCGGCCACCCGATGACAGGACCAATCGGACCTGGACATCCCGCGATGATGGGGCCCGGTGGGCCAGTCGACAGGATGGACCAAGGGTGAGTCCAGGAAATCTGTTTTACAAACGCGCTGGCTTGCCGGCCGAGGCTTATGGAACCGATAATCTGCTTTGCATTGGCCGCGCGAAACCCTGTCGGCTGGCATTTGATCACTACTTGCCGCGGACATGAATTTGATATATGATATTACACGCTATTAATCGCGATCATCGCAAACACAGAATATCACGGATCATAAAGCTCTAAGTAGAGTAGGTACCTAGACAAAGCATATGCTTCAACATGTGCTCATTGTATGGCACATCGAGTCCTTCCGACATCAAATTAAATTCAATTAACTGTATGAAATCGAGCCACAATGCGCTACGAGCCCGGCTCGTTATTTCAGTCGAATGGGTTAATCGTGGTTTGACTAATGGAGCAGCGAACGAAAGATGATGGGACCGGTTGCAAAGTCTCTTAATTGGCAAGCAGCGCGTTAACCGCAAGTTCGATTTATCAAATCGGTATCTGCCCACTGCCTGTAGCTGTTTTACATTAGATCGATCGTAAAGTAGAAGCAGCTTCTATCCGCTTCTCAGAAATCCTCCGTTCTGCTGGATCGAACTGCGCGGTTGTTTTTATTATTACTGCATGCCGATCGATCGTGCCCGCGATAAGTCGGGCTCGTACCGATATAATCCGCCGTGCGAGCGATATCTCGCGCGTTAAGGGAGCCCCCGCGACCTTGGAATTCGAGTCCCTTAAGGGCAACCGGCGATAAAGCAGCCCCCAATCGCGTATGGTCTCTCCGAGTTGAAAAACGCGTTGCTGTCTGCGTGTAAAACATAAGAGCGCAGCGTGTTAGACGTTGTCGGGTTGCTAACATTCCTAGATAACGCGGTCCGCAGGTAGCCAGCGTTATTTATCACTCGTCTCCCGGTTAGTCCGCATTCTTCTCGATAATCCTGCATCGGTAGGGCCGCGTTCCCGTGCCCTTTAGAAATGCTCTCCCGATCGTTTGCATTGCTTTCAATGCCTCTCCCGTAGCCGGGGCAGCTCGTCCTCGAAATCGGTTACACGCGCGGGCCGAGGCTGCCCGAACGCTTCGATGCGATAAAAGCTACAGATGTTTCGGGGCACGAGGGTCGCCGATGTTGCGTATCGCTGCTTGATTTACAGACAGCAGCGAAAGTAGCGACCACCTTTGAAGGATGGTAGCTCGCGGATGGCCGATCGTCTCTCGGCCGTACTTTTATTCCATTTTCTATCGTTATAATGGGGCGAATCTGTTCCGCGAAGTTCCTCCGGGCTGTCTTCGGTAAAAACCAATTCTATCGAATTCAGATCGTGGATAGGGGAGTTTTTCCCTGTCTCGTTGCCAAACCGTTCCCCGATCGGTGCCAGGCATTGTGAAAACATATTGTTAAGTACCCTTTTTGCAAACGGAGCTGCCTCGCGGTGCTAAACTTGGCAGCGGCGTCGTTGATCTAGATCGTCGATCCGTTCTAACGAATCCGGCGTTATCGTCCGGCAACATTTCAGACGTTCCGTGTACAACCGCCTGATAGGTATAATTTATGCGGAGTCGACTGGCAGAGTGACGCGAACCAGTTTTCCGAATAGTTTTGCGGCAGGCGCCCCCGAAGGCGCGAGCCGTTGGATCGCTGGACCCAGCGAGGGCGCTTGAGGACGCATTATTCGAATTTCCTCGCGCCAATAACTTCGACGCTGGCGGCTCTCAATTAGAAAGATGGAAAAGAACTTGTGACGCGTGTAATGAGTTAGCGAGGCGAGATCCCGGAGATATCGATGGGCACCTGGGACAGAATTTTTAGACGCGCGTAAAGCCGCGTATTCACCTGCGCATTCGCCCCGAATGTGCATTCGGCGCGCACCGATTTTTTGCCCGTTCGGAGCTCAGCGCGCGTTCGGCGCGCATTCGGCGCGCATTCGGGGTTGAGTGAAATTTGCGGCGTCCATTTCATGGTATTGTTCGGACCCGAATGCGCGCTTTGATGGACCGCCAACAAGCGGATCGGCCCGAATGCGCGCCGCGCCCCGAACACGCGCCGAACACCGGACGAGCAAAAAATCGGTGCGCGCCGAATGCACATTCGGGGCGAATGCGCAGGTGAATACGCGGCTTAACGCGCCGAACGTGCGCGTGTCTTTCGTTTCGGACCAATACGCGTGGGCGGCCGTGAATTCCTCTCGCGCGTGTTTACACGCGCTCGAATTCACGAGTGCTTTAAATCCCTGGTGAAATATCGAGACGATCGTGTAACGACGTAGATCCGCAACGTTCGTTATTTCATTGTACGATTCGAAATGTGTAGCTCACTTGGAACTTCGCTATTGGAAGGAGAATCGTCTCCAGATTACCGGGGATGATTTCGTTTTGGAAGATCCAAAATCAATCGGTAGCAGGGCAGGTTTTGAGGTCTTCTTTTATACTTTTTATTGCTCTCGCGAGCATGATTGACGGGGAATTAAGCAGTACCCGCAGTCTCTGTAGAGCCAGTCGGGTAATTGATATGATATAAAATTTATCATCGCAAGCGGCCGCGAGAAACGCGCCGGCCTCTTACGGTGATTCTCGGCTCGAAACACGCGTGAACCGCATAAACAACCGGGCCCGCAACTTAACGAGGATTTATAAAACGGCAGTGATAAGATCGCGGCGGATGCGAGTCTCCTAATATGAATTTTAATTTCTGTCAGGCTTTAATTAACCCCCGGCAGCCCTATATAATTTTCTCGACGTTGAATAATTGTCTACCTGTCGCAACTTAGTTCGCACTTCTTCCTCCCCGCTTTCCAACCCCCGTTGGCCCTCTCTCCCTCGGGGAAGCGCGGCCCGCGGCGAAGAAATTGCAGCAAGATAAATTAGCCAGAATGAAGTGGACTTGTGCAGTCTGTTCCTCCTTCGACGCCCTTTTAGTTTTTCTCCTCCTTTATTTCTATTACGTTGTAACAAGCGGCGCGTATTGTTCGAAACAGACTTGGGAAGTGAAGTAAACCGTGTTATGCGCTCTTGGCAGGGGTTGTACCGCGGTGGGTGACGCCATACTTTTGTAGGAGGTGGTACGCGACCCACCTCCCCTTTTCTCCCTAAACCCTCCTAGCCACCCCGTGTTACGGAGGGCGGGTGAACCAACGAGTGGAGCGAGAAAGAGAGGGTGGCTGCGAAGGGGGGTGGCACGAAGGTTCTCATATTTCCAGTACTTTAATTTTTCACGATATCCAGCCAGCGTGCCGCGCTGTCTGCAAATTATGCGTCGTCTTTCCCTCGCGTCTCCTCGCTTTCCACCACGACGCTCGGCCGCTTTCCCGTCTACCGAGCCGCGTGTCCAAGACTCGGCGACTCGATCGACTCAACGCTGGTGCCGGATCGATAGCTAGGACAAGTCGAGGACACGTCGAAAATCGAGGCATCCTCACATTTTTCATTCTATCGCCCGTTTCATTCCTGGCTGGTTGCTCTCTTCCCTTGGTACATCTCGGCCTGCGTTCGTTATTGAAATCTGTAAGATCCACGTTAACCGACGATCGTGAATTTCGCCCCCTTCCCTCCGAGACGTAGAGAAAAAAATTTCGTTGAGAACCACTCGACGCTCCGTGCCCCTCCGTCGTCTCTTCCTTGTGCTCCTCTGGTTTGGGTCGTGAGCTAGGGGTGCAAGAGGGGCAGGGTGCGGGCGCGGGGGTGAGGCCTATAGGTGTAGGTAGAAGAGCGAGGATGGGGTGGCGATCCGTCGGTCGGGGGTCCAAGCAGCTCGCTCGTGCGTCCGTCCGCCACCGTTTACACTTTCGCGTGCAAAGGGAACGCGATTCGGGATCTGTGGCGTGCGTTTCGTTGTCCGTTTGTCTCAGGTCGTGGTCGAGGCCGCGGTTCCACGCTGTTACCCGCCAGGAACGTTTGAGAAAACGAGCAGCAGAAATTCCGCATCGCTTTATAGCGGTCCGGCCGGCCGCAAGGAGGGTTTGTTTGTACACGGGTTTCTGGGACGGGGCACGGTAATTGATCGGTACCCCGTGAACATTCGAGTTTCCGGCCTGTATACTCTGAATCATCAATTCTGCGCGCCACTTGTTCGAGGAGCGTGCCGCACCCCTACCACCGCGCTGTCTCTTGTCAGCGTCGCTTAACTATGCTCTTTTCCTCGTGGCCACAGCACCGACGTTCATTATAATCAGAGCAAGATCAACTGGCTCGCTTTACCCACTCCGATTCACGGAGACGTCGCTCCTGTGACGGGTGAAAAACTTTCGTAGCAAATTCTATACAACTTCGTGGGAATTTTGTTTGCGATTTCTTTAATACTGTGCCCATCAAAGCTTGCGGTGTCCCGTTCGAGAAATATTATAATTAGTTGATTGTTAATTAATTGGTCGCGTGGAGTTTCGCAGTATTATTTATCGTTTCCATGGGGAAAGAGGCGGGTAGTCAATTGTTGGGAATGATTGCGGAGAACAGCCCTTAGTTGCGAACTGCCAGAATTTTCGGCTACATTCGGTTGTAAAGGAACCCAAGCTCCTTCCTGCTTCTGCGTTTTAATAATTGTCCTACCTCGTAGGCAGAAATTTCATTCGCGACGACGGGAACGACTGATCAGCAAACATTCAGAAACAGGAAACGATATGTCGCCCTCTTCCCGCGGGTCCATATTCTCCTTTTGCATTATTAGCCTCGGTGGCGGTGCACCGAGGAAAGAGATAGTATTGATTTTTACCGATATTTAGCCGTGGAATTATCCCCTCTCTCTCCTTTTCTCTCTCCGCGGGTCTTTTCCTTTCTCTCCCTTTCGCCAGCTCTTTCTCTCCTTGCCAGCCGGTCTGCTTCTTTTCCTTCCTCGATCCCTCCCTCTTCCCGCCTCTGCCCTCCTCCAAACTACCCCTCCCTTTCATCTGGCTGCTTCACCCCCCGCAGCCAGTGGTACCCTTCGCGAATCCTGGAGGAAACTAGGTGTCGGCGACGCGAAATCTGAATACCTATGACCTGGAAGGACGTTTCTATGCTAAGTACACGGTGAGCACACGATGAAAAAACCGGCACCTCGGTGCGGTCACCCTCTGTCTAAAGTCCAAATAGTTGCACACCACCGAGCTACATTGGCCGATCGTGCGCCGTTGATGAAGGGTGAAACGAGAGTTTGCTTCTAATTAAAATGGATGCTGAGGGTGCGCCCTGATTACGTATCCCAGCCAGCAATGCGAGCAGTTGGAGTTTAGTGGTAAAATGTTGAACCAGAGATCGCCAACAATCGCGAATTAACCATTGGATGGCTGAGAAGAGCAACAACTTTGCACCCCTCCAGCTGCGAGTTATCGGGAAGTGGCCTCCCTTACCTGATCAGCAACAACTTGGCCAACTTCCGTCGACTTACCAGCGCATTATCGACTGGCCCCATTCTTCCCCGTGTTGTTTCTAGTCAACAAACCTCGTCCTTTTTTTCCCGCTGTTCCTGGCGACCTCTGCTTGCCTCGGGACGGAAACGTGGCTTGCGGTTCGAGCTTCCGGTACGGCAGATTACTGGAGGATTCTCTAATCGACGCAAGTTTAACTGGGAACCCCGGCAGGAATGGGAACCTCTAATTTATAAGGCTGGGATGAGAGAGAGTCGTGGGTGATGGAGGAGGAGACTGAGATAGAGAAAGGGCGGCTCTTACTAAAATTCAAAAGTTCCTCGACGAAGTTTACGATGTCGTCTAGCCGGCGCGTCGCTGAGATTCTCTGTCCCCCCGGTCGTTTTCCTTCGCCTCCCCTGTGGTCCTTTGCCTGGTATCCTTCCCAGAGCTATCCTCCGCGCCCATGTGACGCGCGAACACGTGATTCCCTATTCTTGGCAGCGACTGGTTCGCGTATCTAGCGGGCTTCGATTTGAATGTTGGCGTGGGTAGTGGATTTTAATGTAGTCCGATCGATTAGGCCAGCAAAATTGTTGCATCTTTTCACCAAGAACCATGGGGTTCACCATAGAGGAGAAAGTGGAAAAAACTCATAACTTCGGCATTTCTCAATATTTTTTCATTATTTTTGTTTCATATTACTTCTTAAACATCAAACTTAATATAGTGTTAAAGAAATAATTTAATATGACTTTTTTACATATAAAATGTGTAATTTTAGTAAATTTTATAAAATCGGTAATTAGGCGTTATAAACTATCATTTTAACATACGTAAATTATACATTACTTTATGTACGCACTTGTTTATTTAAAAATATTTACAAAACCTATACGTACATAAGAATTTTGTATAGGCATGAAAATCATCCGAAACGCGTAGCGAAGAGCCGTGAACCTATTCAGTAGTCCTGCTGTACCCCCAAAATTTCATGCATTCTCACACTTTAAACATTAATATCAGCTAATGTTGCAAGAAGTAGCAGCTGATTTTTGCAGGACATTTATGCGATGGTATCTACTTTCAAAATATATCATCAAGAGAACGTAGGAACGCGTAGCTTTTTTGTAGGCGTACAAAAAGCAGTTACAACCTCAAATTATACGTACCTTCCTTTAACGCTCGAAAACATGATTTCGGTTATGTATTTTGAAAACTATTTACGTCGTACATAAGCCGAGACTATACCCGTTTATAATACATAATTCATTTGATTATAAATGTCCCCAAAAGTAAAAGGAAAATGTCGAAACTTTGGTTACAAAGCTGACAGAATCTCGCTAAAATATGAAAGGTCTACTTCAGATGCATGTTATTTCCGTATTAAAGAGAAAAACATATATCCCTTTTCATAGCAAGATAGATTGGTTCATTGTCTTCCAGAAACTAACAATCGATACCCAACAACCGGACTATCATAACTGTAGGGTTTTCTCCACTGTGCGACGGTTCCTCGAGGCGAAAAAGCTTTCGTCGCCACTGCGTTACCTGGACGCAGGCCCGAGAATACATTGAGTGTCGTAAACTGTTTCATCCCCAAGGGTGAGCCGGGTGCTTTAACGAGTTTTAATCCGGATAAGAAACGATCGGCACCCCGCGGACCCCGTGTAACGGTACACCGGTGTTAAATGTTGGGTATGGTCAGCGACCCACGTACCTACCCACCCGATGTTGCTCGGTCGTTACATTAGAATGCGCTCGGCCTGCGATTCTTTATTCATCGACCGTGTAGCGCAACAAGGATGCGTTCCTCCGTCTGAACGAGCCTCGCTCGCAGACGTACGTGGCAGGAAGAGATTCCTAATCGAGAAACAATCTCGGTATCTCTTCCTTTGGGCACGGCACTGTTCCGTGCGAGCTTCGTGGACGAAAGTTGAGGCACCAAGGAACAATTAGCCAGGTCGCACCGTAATAGTACATCTGCATCGGCACTCCAGTGTTCGTGCTTGCTCGTATGCCACCGGGGAATGAGTCACTCTCGATTCTTGGCACAATCGCCCATCTGGTCGCAGGCGGATTGTCCTCGTTCCCGGGGCCCACGAATCCCTTGGCCAGGCTGCTGCTTCCGCCTGGAGCACGCGCGTCGATCGGCCCGTAGACGAAAACACAGGACGGTGAAAATAAGCGCGCGACTTGCGGTTGCACCTACGAGCCAAACGATCTGGCAGATATTTGCGCCGAGCAAACGGCAAATATTGTTTTCGTTAAATAGCGTAATGTTTGAGGAGAAATATTTGCGTGCAGTGCCGAAGGGTCAATTAATTGGCTGTGCTCGAGTAAATTAGTGTAGGCGATAGGCTAAGGGTCGGAGAGGCAACTCGGGTGTCATCTATGCCAAAAATGGTAAGGGAGCGTTGCGCGAACGTGAAACAGCCACCCTCTATATTGTCCACGCGTCACGCAGGCCCGAATACCTTTGCTCTCGGCGCTCCTCTCGTTAAGGAAATTCTCGGACGTGGCGAAACACCCCAGGAGAGGTCGCATTTGTGCTAATTGCACAGGAAGGGTGGCCGAGGGGATAGCCCTCGGGGAAACGGGCGCAGGTGGGATAAATGGTGATGGTGAGCGCGTCAACTTGGCAGCGCGTGTTGGCGCGGGGTTAAAAATTATGATAATGCCGGGGGCAAGGATTAGAGGGAGGGACGTTTTTAAATCACGCAGCCCTTATGCCTCCTGAAAATCGGTCCTACGCGGACCATTCGCTTTTATACTTTCGGAAGCGTTTTTTTATCTCGTGTCGCAAATCAGGTCCTCGTTTAATAGACGTTTAATAAACATTATGGGTGGCCAGGAGGAAAGCGAGGCGCGAAACAATTAGCAGGGGGCCGCTGGGGAGACTGTGGATCGAATTTCACGGGAAATCATTATTTCGTCCGGGCTGCACGCGTTTCCCGACCCGTTTTCCATTTCTTCGGTAATTTCCGGTGCTTTCTTCGCGGTCGCGAGCTACTCGATCCTTCCTCGGCGAGAACGGTCCCTCCCCGTTCCCCTTGGCCGACGATTGCGACGTGAGCCATTAGCGCAGGTCACGGCGTTATTAAAGACAATGAAGCAAACTTTATACGAGCGGGGGTACGGGGCCAATTACTTGGCAATTAGTCGAGGGAGCAACAAGTGAGCATCGCCACGGACCTCTCCCGTCGCCCTCTCTTTCCCTCTTCCTTCGTCTTCCGTTCGGACCACCTTCTCATTCGTGGCCTCTCCTCGTCTTGCACCTTCGTCACGTTGCTCGAGACATCGGCTAGCGATGGCTGCTCGATCCTCCGACTCGCGAGTTCTCGAGCAATTCCCCGTTACAGGGATTCGAACCGTCCTGTCGAGCTGCGAGTCAACTCGGGGCAGTCGGATTACTCAAAGAGGCACGAGGAATCGAAGGATCTTTATTTCGAAGAGAATTAGGAGGTTCTTGAGAAATCTGACCCACCTTTCTGGCGACTCCAAGGCGTTTTGAGTCCATCGCTAGACACCTTTAGAAAGGAAAAAAGCTCGTTCGATTGTCGATCGAGGAAACTGATTCCGTCCGTCCTACTGGCGCTGATTTCACTCGGTACTCGTTAACACGTCGATAATTGGATGTACCGTTGTAATTGCGAGTCACGTGAACGCTACCTGGACTTGAGAAACCTCCCCCGACTCTTTGTGATTCTCCGAATTCTCAGTTCCTCTGAATTACGTTTCCGTGGGAAGATCATTCGGACGGCGAAACTGCTTACGCATTCGCTTTTTATCAAGCCCTTGTACAGACGTGAAATATTAGCGACGCGCTCATTATTAACAGGGGGGCGATCCGGGGTGGCGCGTAAATTCCTCCCTCGATTTTATACCGCGCCCCGTCACAGAAAACATCCATTTTTAGGTGTTGTTCCGTAACGACCGAATAATCCAGACGAATGCAATTTTAAACAAACAGCTCCCCTCATAATTTATGGCCACTAGACGGCCGCATTAAAAATAATGATGTTGCCCCACACTCGCCAGTACGGCGGAGAATCAATGAAGCCATTAAATTGATAAGTTTCCCTCGTTATACTTTCATTCTTTTGTCGCGGCCATCAAACTATAAAATTATGCTTTAGCCTGTGCCGATATGTAATTTCCCTTTATATTCCATTTTTCGCTCGCGAGAACTTTGGATTTTAATTGGAATCGTTCCTCGGTCGATAATCGTTCACCCTCGCGGAACCTTGCTGATTCCAGTTATGACCTATTCAATCTCTCCTTCGCGTATTCCCACAACCAGCTCTCCCCGGGTGTCCGCGTGCTCGCGATTTTTGACTGCTACGGTCGCGCCGCGTACACCCTTGAGCATTCAGGTAGACACGAGGAGTGGCCGCGAAGGGATGTAACGCGCGTACACTCCCTATCAAGAGCGCGATCCCCCGCGCGTTCTCCTGTCTCCGGATTTTCTAATCCTCGGCGCGAAAGCAGCGACTCGTCGATCGAGAGATTTTCATCCCCCGGCTCTCTCGATCTGCCTTGTGGCACAGATACGCTTAATTTGACTAATGGTGGAGTCGCTGGAGGGTCGCAGGCGCCCTGACAAATTGCTGCCGCATCGAAGGCACGCTGCAACAGTTTAATTGATCCATACAGATAAGTGTTTCCGGAAGACGTTCCACGCGTTATTGGTGCGTGGCAATCGCGAGGGCACGCGTTACGAATTCATTAGCTCGCATCGAGATGTATACGGGCGATAAGTTGGTCCGTGCGCGCATTATTATCTTGCACCTACCAGTTTTATCAGGCGACCACCGCGTCTACGAACCGCGACCACTTAAAATCTTGTTCTCCACGCTGGCCATTTCTCCTGGCCGCTCTTTAATTGCCGGCATTTTAATCGCTGTACGTCATTCCGTTATTGCGGAGCAAATTGCCGAGCGATTGCCCGCCATTCCCTCCCATCGTTGCGAAATCTAACGTCCAACGTGTTCCGAGAACCACCGAGGCGGGCGTCTCGAAAAATGCCCGGGCACTTTGCATTCCTAAAAGCTGGCCTCGTTTAGCTCGCGCTACCACTCGTAAAAGCTCCGCGATTTCCGTGAAAAATAGGGGGAGTCATCGCTGAGATCTTTGATGGAACGGGCGAATAAATGTTTGATAGAAATGCGGAGGGGGCGAGCCGTAACTCGGACCTAATTTACGGCACTTGGAGCGACGAGATGGAAATGATGATCGTTCCTCGGGCGATTCGCTTAAAGGAGAAACATTTTGCGCGGGACATTCCACGCGAAATCGGACACTTCTTGGAGTAACATTTCGGATGTGGCTGAAATTTCAATATGTTGTAGTCTTTAGAGCTATATAAACATATCTCGAAGGATTTCTGACAATTTTGAAAAATGTCGATTTTACAGCTGTTTGAAGGTAAGAGCTAACTTTTTTTTCAATAAATTATAACTATGGAAGTAGTAAACGGATGGAGATGAGGTTTACGGCGATTTGTAGAAAAGACATTGAAGTTTTAAGAAAAAATTATTTCACTTTCAGAAACAAATTTTTTTAACCATTTTTGTGCAATTATTTTAAACAAATGCAGTCTTTTAACAACGGGCGCGATTTTAAAAATCTGAAAAAAAACAGAATATAGTTCTATCCTTCCCCTTCGTGGTCTAATTGTCAAGAATATGGGCATTTTAAAATTGGCCTTGCAAAAATTGTCGAAAGTTGACGCCGCGTCGCCCAGCACCGCGGTACTCGCAGTGACCAAGCGGCTATACTTGATAAAAAAAAACTGAAGGAGGAAAACTCTTACTGTTTTTCATATCCAACATAATACGGTATCTGAATTTTTGGTGCTCGCAATATTTTCCTTGAAACGAGGGTGACTTTTAGTTTTGTAAATGGAATGCTATATATTTGATTACCCAATATGAAAGCGACTGTCAAGTCGTTACCTTCAAACAGCTGTAAAATCGACATTCTTCAAAACTGTCAAAAATCCTTCGAGATATGTTTATATATCCCTAAAGACTACAACATATTCAAATTTCAGCCACATCCGAAATTTTACTCCAAAAACAGTCCTATTTCGCGTGGAATGTCCCGCGCGTTACTGGTCGCGACCGGCACTTAGGTACCATTCGACGTAATCGCCCCGCAAATTTTCCCTTGACAAATATCCGAATCGGCATAAAAAACCCTGCTCCCTTCAAGACGCAGGATTATTAATACGCGAAGCGTCCTATGCAAATTCAGACGCCGCGAGAATTGTCTTCGGATTCGCCTCGAGGCCATGCGTCTTCCTAATCTTGCGGCGCATTCGCTGTACTTTCCACGGCTCTTCTGGAGCAGATTACACCTTCCCGTTTCAAACGCACTTGTTGCTGTCCACTTTAGATCGCGTCATTCTAATTCCAGCCAATTAGGATAATCTCCCCCAATAAGAAACTCTATTAGATCACGAGTAGCTGTGACTGCAGCGAGAGCTCTATTTAGGATGTTTGAACGTTGCACGCCCAGCCGCCAGCTACGTAATTGGGCATGCAGCAGTAGAAAATTGGAAATCGCAGCCAGGATGGTAAGTTCGATTGGTCGCGGTGCAAAAGACCACTTTTGCATCGCCCTGTACCAGCAACCCCCGGGGGTGGGCAGGCGGGGGATGGGGCTGCGGCGGGCGTTTTTCAAATAATTACATCGGGCTGCGGTGGTGGTGGGTTGCCATGGCAACCGCAGTGCCTTCAGCATCCTACGACTGAAAGCAACCGGGCAACCGTGGTTCGGTGCAACCCGGTTTTCTCTCCCTTGGTTCAGACATCGGAACCGCTTCTCCTGGATCGTTTGTGTTCCAACGGCGAACGTAGGTACAATGCCCGTTCGAACAAACGGAGGGCAGGTTAGCCGTGAATCCGTGAACGTTATAATTCCACTGCGTTTCCCTCGACTCCCCTGAAAATATCCGGGCGGCCATTTCTGGGATGCCCGGTTCGGGCGCGGTAGGTTGAGAAATAATTTGTCGTCGATCCTTTCGCGAGTCTCTCGCGAGACCATTGAGCCGTGAGAGGGAAATAGGGGCTGTATTATGCAGACATTAGGGGGGCGGCTGCCTGCAAGGGTAGAACTCTGCGCAACTTATTCGCGTAGTGGGTTGTTTAATCCCCGGTCGGTGTACTTAAGATTCTGCCTTGTTGTGGTAAGCCGGAAGAATAGCAAATAGATGTTAGATAGCGGTAATGGGTGTACATTATCGTCACTTGTAATTCCGCGGAATTTCATTTGCCGAGGGGATGTAAAATTCTACGGTGTTTGGTCGCGGGGTTAATGGAAACATCGCCTAATAAAAGAATGTTGCCGGGTATCGGGGTTATCGAAATTTTTAGCACTCTCGGTGCAGTTTAGGGCTCCCGGCCACGCGGATGTTGGGTAGCGAGGCGCTAGCAACGAGACATTAATGAGGGATTCCTTTTTCGTGAGAGATTAGGAACGAAGCTTTCACCTCGTAAAGTTCCACCTACCACGACCTTGACTTCCTGCTAAAGTTTACTAGACCACGGCTCGTAATTACGCAACGCGGCCACTCAGTGAGTCCTACAGCTAGATCGTAAATTCTCCCTAAACGAGGTGTGCAAATGGTAGGTTGACGTCCCGCGATACGAAGGGGCGGCTGAAGTAAATTCCCCCTGGTTAATGACCAAATCGGCGCTCGGCAGCGTGCAATTATCAAAATACCCTTGATCCGCAGAGGCGCGGGAGTCCTGAATGCGGCTGAAAGGAATGAAAAGCTTGGGAAATCAGGCCGCTCGGCATGTCTAAAATAGTTTTGCTATTCTAACTCGACGAATCCCGCGAGTTTCCCTATCCAGTGTCTGGTGGCCCAGTTCTGGCCCCTTTTAAACCGCGCGCTCGCGGAATTTCGCGTGCCATTACGCGCGAAAATAAACGCGTAGCCGGCGAGGCTTGACCGAGATCGTTTCCTCGTCTGGTATAATAAGTTAAAATCGGCGATGGCGCCAGGAAGCGGGTGAAAGCGCGGCTCGCGGGATGCCTGCGTTACAAATCGACGTGGCCGCTCGCGGGCCCACCTTCTTCTCTCTTTCCTTCCGCGACTCACTCGACCTACTGGCGACCTGCACACCTAACCTGACGTGGCTCGCGGGTCAAGCAGGACTCGAGAGAGAGTCGCGAGAGGAGAGGAGAGCAGAGGAGAGAGGAAAGGAAGTGGGCGCACGGGCAAGAGAGGGAAACAGGGGGCTGGAGTGGGGTCAGTTCGTGACCCGACCACCTGTGGAAGCAGCCGGTAGCTACTTCTTGTTTGCTGTTTGCGCATACCTACCTACCTACCACTTATACGTACTACTACGTATTACGTAGGCGAACCGCCAGCCGATGACCGCGGTCACGGTTAGAACCGAAATTACGTTGCTCTTGCCTCTCCGCGGGCTGCTGTGGCCCCTCGCGTGTTCCTTTTCGACGGTGACGACTGGGGGATTTGCACTTGCGGCCTGAAAAGTTAGCATGTCGATGATGGACGTAGATGGGACCAGCCGCGGTTGCCCTGGAATCTTCTCACACCTGATGGATCTCCCGACGCGTAAAAACATGCAATTTCCCGAACAAGAAAATGAAATATTACGAATCGCTGCGGGGGAAGAGCTAAGTAGCGCCATAGTAGCTACCGCTCGAACGGTCACGTGGAATGACTGATGACGCGATTAACCGCGAGGGATGATGCGTTCTCTTTGTTTTTCACGCTAAAGAGCATCGCTAGAGTCTTCTTTTCTTGTTCCACGGTTCTATGTAGTTAGCGGGATTTTTCATCCGACCATCGGTAAACAAATTTGTCTTCTTTAAACGGCCCAGCTGGAGCGCAGAGGAATCGCGAATCCGCCAATTACGTTATCGCGCGTTATTCTGACAAACATTGGCCATGCGTGGCAAATCGTCCAATAAACCGGGGACAATTTGCCGCGGCATTTAGATATAATTATAACTTAATGCGCGCTCCGTCTGTTTCGCGAGTGTAATTGCAATGGTAACAACGTTTAGGTCCATTCACGGTGCTTTACAATGATTTAAACGCTTCCCGTCCATCGAATTTATGGCGTGCGGCAAACTAATCGGCGAAAAACAATTGATTACACAGCGATGCGCGCGGTTCTATCGTGGGCGAACGATTTTTTACCAATTATCGGACGGCTGTTAATTCTGGGCCCTGAAATTACGATTCCGCGGTTAAGCTTGACCCTCTTAACGTCGAGGCTTACATCCCTCGTAGGGCAATCGCTCCCTGTCACCGAGGATCCCATCTCTTACCGCGAAATTCAGGTTGACGCGCGCGCAAAGTTGTCCCTGTTGACGTAACAACATCCAAACTACATCGTATCGCCATAGGTATGATATACGCGCCGCTTAATAGTACTACGTCCATTCATGCCGCGCCAGTCACCTGCAGCTTAGCGCTCTATTAATCATAGATTATTATTCATGCGCCTAGCCGGAGCGGCGGTCCGTGGCGCTTTTAGCGCCGCCGCTGACTTTTGTCGCCCCATTGCCTTCGGCACACGCTCTCCTCTTCCGCGTCTCCACTCTCTCCACTTGAATTCTTTCCGGTTCCTTCCGCGGTCCCGCTTCATTAACCAGCACGTGCTGCAAATGGAATCGGGTAAAAAGAGACCGGTAACAGCGACTGACAGGGTTCCTCCGTACTCTGCCCGTGGCTAATTGATTTCCACGGGAACCCTTGTCCCGCGAGTCCTTTCCTCAACCGTTTCACAACCTGTCAGATCTAGCTGTATCCCAAACTTCCCAGCAGATAGGTCAGCGTTGCCTTGATCGATCAGCAGGAGCGACAATCGGGAGCGATTGCCTTCGGTATACCCTTTCAGGACAGCGCGACACGTTTTTTTTTTTAACCCGTCCACTGTTTTCTTTTCCCGACCAGGCAGACTCGCCAAGCAAAAAACTAGTTCACACCTTTTTGCCGCCGCTTCATCGAGCAACGACGAAAGAAACGCTCGTCGTGGGTCAGCGTTTTTTCGTCGAGGTGTAAACACGCTCGTCCGTCCTCGTCCGGCGCGCGTCCAACCTCGCTGAGCCTTGGTCGCATCCGTCTATGACTTCGGAGGCCTTTTTTCCACGCTAGTTGTTTACACTTTTTTTCCCCCTCGAGCTATCGCCGATATGAAACCCGATCCTGTGGCTCGAGGCTCCGCTCCCCTTGTTTTCTTACCACGTGCATGTGTGCACCGCGTCCGTCTCTTTCTCCACGCTCGCGTTTCACACTCTCATCGCCTGTCCTTCTCGCAAACGTCCAAGACGCGCTTCGTCCCCTCCTTTTTCCGCGACTAGTTGTTCACACTTTTGTTGCCCTCCTGGTCACCCAGCACTGGTAAAAAACTTGTTCGGGCCTCGGCCCTTTTTCTTGCGCCACGCGTACAACTTGGTCGGCAGTTTTTCGCACGTGTCCAAGTCTCTCGGAGCCTGTTTTTTCCGCAGCTAGTAGTTGTTCCCGCTTTTTTTTTAGCGCGCGTTGTTCACCGACGTTATTCGTCCTCGTTCCACGCGCCCGCGACCCGGTTGGCCCTTTCTCTCCAACTAGTTCACACTTTTTTGCCCCCTCGTTTATCGAGCACCGACGAAAAAGGAGACCGCCTCGAGCCGAGGCTCACCCTTTTATCTTCCGCGTGCGTACAACCGCGCTCGCCTGTTCCTTTTTCATTCACCACGCTGCTACGCGTGCAACGCCGTTACGAGTGACCACCATTCTTAAAGACCGCTGCCTGCCACCACGCGGCAATATTCACGTTTACGGTGATGTTGACGGCGTTTCCACCCCGCCGCGTCACGGCTGTCGGTTTTTTGCCCCCGATGCGGGCCACGATTGATTAATTATTACGTGGCTGGCCGCCTCATCCCCGTGAGCGTCGGGTGATCTCTCAGCGAAAAAAGGAAAGCGACCCGCTGTCCAACGACTTGATTTCCTGCTCGATATCGCGACAAACCGTGGTTACACTTGTCTTCCTCGATCTCCGACTCGTTATTAACCCTTTGCACTCTAAATACACCTCTCGGGCGCAAGTAATAACCGACGTTCTGTTCCGTTTATGTTCAAATTAACGTTACGCTTTGATTTATTACGCTTCGTATAAAAAATCGATGGATTGGTGATTGACAGACGCGAGTGGATTCTATGATTGTATCGATCTTAATTATTCCGTTTCAAAGATCCCTGTTTAACATGGGCACAGGATTGAACAAGAGGAATTCGGAAAAGTGAGAACGCGAATGGTTAATCTCGTGTCTCTTTAGCATTGGGAGATACTACAAATATTCGGTCCGCCCGCGCGTTCAGCTGGATTTCATTGTAATTAAATTGCCTCGGATCGCAATGTTTTTAAATTAATTTCGCCAAATGAAAGAGCTTTGGTAGCGTCCCCGGGGAGAGGGACGTGTTCCTACGTCGTTAATTTGACAGACGACAGGGCGGCACGGTAGATGTCCGCCGGTTCTACGTACGAGCAGCGTGTGTCACTCGGTTAATTGACGCTTAATTGGCCGTAATTAAGTTAACTTCGCGAGCACGTGGCCCCCACGGCACCGCGGGCTCCACGGAGATTGGCCACGCGCAAACAACGCGGTTTAAGCGATCGCTCGAGGAGAATTGAAACACGTTCGCCACTTCGCGATGATGGATGGCGGCACGGTTTTCGGTTATTCTTTTGGGCGCCAAACAAGTTTCGATGATGTAACGTCCCTAGAGCAGCCAAACAGCCAGTCCACTCTCCAGCTATTAGCGCGATTCATCGCCGTAAGACCGTCGAGACGTAGCAGACCTCGGTTATTTGCCGCAGCAACATTGTAGCTGATTGATATGCAGAGGTTGCAGTCAACTGCACTCCTCCCCCTTATCATTTCTCGCATTCCGCGCGAACACTGCTATCGACATGCTTGGAGACATTGTTGCAGTTTCCAGTCTTTTATCCGGGGTCTACCGAATGTACAGGGCGTTCCATAGCTGTCGGACAGCAGGAAAATCCTCGACGCGTGAAATTCGCGCGATGGCAGCGCACGCGTCTCGGGTTCAACACGCGCGTGATCGATCAAGGATAACCGAACGAAGAAGGATACTCGGGGACCTCGAGTCAGGGTCGCTCGAGGAAGTTGGCGGCCTAACCTCAAATCCCGACCCAGGTAATTCACCTCCACCTTGAATTCCGGCGTGTCTCGCGCGTATATGTAATCACCTGTCGCCGATGGAGACTGACCTTCTGCACACTTTCGCCCGCTCGGCTTCACCGTCGAGCGAATACATTTGCATCTCGTCTCCTTCCAATATGTCTCTCCTTCTTCTCCCGCCATCCTCGCTGCCTTTTTTCGCCCGTTCGACAAAAGACGGGATGTTCGACGTCCTTGGGAGCGAGCCGGCTCTCTCACGCCGCGTAGCGCCACGGAATAATCCCTTGTCCTTGCGCCGCGTGCTCCGGGTCCGTTTTCAGATCGACACCCGATCGCGACTTTTCAATTTCTCGGGTCACCACCCCCTGCGCACCGTCATCGCCCGCTCCAAACCAGGCCCCCGCGACCCGTGCATTTGGGTTAATGATTTCGGCACGGTTTCCGTTGGCGTCGAGAGAAGACTCCGCTCTCAGAGATGCGGAGAAACGTGGGAAAGCCGTGGAAACGGGAGTGGCGAACGGAAGGAGAGTGCAGCGAGGTGGTGTAGCTTCCGAACGTTAGCGCGTCGACTGTCGTAACCAGGAACTTTTCGGGCTCCTCCGGACGGCGGCTCCCGGGGACGAGATAAATCCGATTCCCGCGGGAAAATGTTGCCCCGGTAGCCTGTCGTCCAGTCAGCCTCCAGAGTCCCCTGCTGGCCCCCTCGGACTCCCGTGTAATTGGCAGAAAAGAGGTCGTTTTGTTTTCGGGCCCGCGCCGTCTAGAAATATAAAAATTCGGCCGGTTTCTCGAGATGTAGATGCGTTCTCGGAAGCGGGTTGGGCCTTGCCCGTGCAGCCAGGTGAACGAGGGGGGTCTGGGGAGGGAGCGAATGGCACAGGGCGGGGGGGAACAGGGGGACTGCGGAGGACGAGCTCGATCCTGATGTTGTGGAAACCCGGCGAAGTTTTGTCCCGGCTTGTTGCCGGCAATAGGATTGTCCCGTGGCGCAAAAGTTCACGTCGCGACCGGCAGGACAATTATTGTCCCACGTTGCGCCGCACAGTGGTCCGATGCATAGAGGAGAAAGTGGAAAAAGCTCATAACTTCGGCATTTCTCAATATTTTTTCATTATTTTTGTTTCATATTACTTCTTAAACATCAAACTTAATATAATATTAAAGAAATAATTTAATGTGACTTTTTTACACATGAAATGTGTAATTTTATTAAATTTTAAAAAATGGGTAATTAGGCGTTATAATCTAACATTTTAACATACGTAAATTATACATTACTTTATATACGACACTTATGTTTATTTAAAAATATTTACAAAAGCTATACATGCATAACTATTTTATTAACGATTATGTTAGAAGGGTAACATTAATTTTTTTATTCTAGTACCTTCTTATAACTGGGAAATATATTTCATAGCAAGATAGATTGGTTCATTATCTTGCAGAAAATAATAATCGATACCTGAAAAGCCGACTTTCATAATTTAGGGTTTTTTCCAGGTTGGAACCACTGTGCGCCGTCGCTTCTCCCTGCCTCCTTCTTTTCCCCTTTGTTGCTGCCTCCGCCTCGTCCCACTTCGTTCCTGACGTCCTCCTGCGGTGTCGGCTCACGCTTGTTTGTTTCCACGCGCTTTAACGAATTCCGACCTTCGCGAGAGACGTAACGCCGTTACGTTGGGCGATTCTGATTCTCGATTCATACGCCGCGCGAATGTCAGCTCCGTGGATTCCTTGGCCTCTCGATAGCAGAGGAAATCTTTACATCTGGGCTACCCTGTGGTTTCCTTCCTCCGCGGTCCCGAGTGTCGGACGGAAACCGCTCGAGATGAATGTTTCTGGACGTTCCCGCGAATCGTATTTCGCATCAGCGATCGTCGATACCGCCGTGACAGCGGCCTCCTCGATGTCGAGCAGCTGCTTTGCCATTCTAATCCCGGAGAGGAATATTCCGTGCAAAGTTGGCATCGCGGTTACGAAACGCACGACTTACGGCCGAATTTTTAGAACGTGACTGGCGATTTCGGCGCGGACGCACGGGTTTGCATAAATATCGTTGTATTTATAGGCGTCGTTCGATGTCCGATAAAGAGCGCTAACGTCCGTCCGGGGAGATTCAGATTTTTGCCCCGTAAACGATTCGGTTGCTTCAAGCGGAGGCGAATGCAAGTGTTAACGTAGGGGATCGTGACAAGCGCGGAGGGTTATTAAAATTGGCCGAGTGTCTTGCATTTTCGCGTTGTCAAGAGGTTGAATAGATCAAAGGTGAGCGGAGAGCGCAGAAATTGTTGCGGCGCGGGAAATACCATCGGGCAAAGTGGAAGCTGATGAAGATGTCACAGGCATTACGATAGTTACGACAGCTCTGCCATTATCTGCACGATCATAGGGCAGGCGAGCGGTGATTTCAATTTGTGCCTCGTCCCATTATTCCCATCGATTTACATAAATCCGTGATTAATTATTCTTAACGTCCGTTCCATTATGATTTTTCTGCCTATCCCGAGCCGATACCGCGCGGTAGCCGTGGTGCAGAATCCGAGACAGTTTCGCCCGTCCGGTGTCGCGGAGGAAAATATGGAAAATCGTTAGAAGAAACACGGGACCTGGGAAACCCCGACTCGTTCCGCTCGCGCGACAACTACTGTCCCTCTACGTCGTTTTTTTTTTTGTCGTTTCGTGCATCGCTCGTCGCAATATTTTACCCTCTCGAAAGAGCAGCGCGGCGGTAGATTACGCCCCTCCAGCGTCGGCGTCGGCCGAATAAAAGAAATAAGCGCGCATTCCTCCGGGTAACCGTCTCATAGTGGTGCAATTAGACCGAGCGCAAACTTGGTCGCGTTTTTCTCTGTTCGAGGGGGCGTAAGACAGAGAGGCGAGCGCTTTGCTTGGATAATCCAATTATCGAAAGATTCGAATACTCCTTATCCCAGCTCGATTCCAACGCGGTGCTCGATGAACCGTGTGCACACACTCGCGGGCGCGCTTTTTTCGCCAATTTTTGCTCGACGCGACGCTCGGACCGATTCCGCGTCAATAGTATCGCTGCTCGTTAATACATCGTCGGACAATAGTTTGGCCGCGGCTTTTCGCCGTGCACCACCTCCTCTGCCCTCCCCTGCGACCCTCCTCGCCCCTCTCCGGCGGCCTCCACCTTCTTCGATTCCCACCGCTCCCTCCCCTCGCTGCCCTTTCTCTTGCTTCACCTACACGTACCCGCGAGCACGTGTTCGCCGCGCCGCGCCGCGCGCGTGTACGTGCGCGTTATATCACATTATGTACGGCCGCGTGTTGGTCCACGTATCTATGGCCTATGTGTACATGCGTTATTCCTGGTACACGTACAGGGTGAGTCACCTAACTGCGGAACCTCAAGTATTTTGTAAACTGTCAATCTTCCGCTGGTCGCGATCCTCCGTGGGTCTTTCGACATCGTCGCAGGCACCTCCGAACCGAAACGAATACTTTGATATTTCATCACGCATCCCGCACGTGACCACCCCTAACGTCCACCACCCCAGGGAAAATTTCGACGAAATTCAATAGCTCGCGTATCGAGAAAAAAAAAAGCGTAGTTTCGCTCTTGTGGCGCGTCTTTTTCTCCCCTATCGTACTTCGCTGAGCAACCCCTTGCTTTGCGTGGCGAGGGGAAGGTTTTACGGGGCGACGTACCTGCGTTAATGTTTTACAGGGGAATAAGGTTGTTCGGCGGGGGCGAAGGCATACTTCATTAGCGGAAATACACGTTATTTGCGCAAAATGGAGTTGTTGATGCACGTTCGGAGAATTTATCGATCGCGCAATTATATTCTCTCTTCCGAAGGTAACTCTCTGCCGGCGCGTAGGCGTTGCTTCGTGAACGCCAAGAGCGAACGGCGGGGAAGGGGAAGTCGAGGGGGGAGAACCTACGACGAATCTTCTTTTTTGCCTTTCTTTCTTTTTAGGGCACCCCGTTTGTGCCCCACCCTTCGACTTTCCATGTAATATGTTTATATGCTGCGCGAGAGACACTTTCATACACGACTGGCTGGGTGTACAGGGTGTTACCAAAGCGGGTGCGGCGAGATTCTCCACCCCGAGTGTCTCGCGAGAGCAGTCCACTCCAGGATCTTCCAGTTTCCTCGTCGACAGAGTTCGAAGGGCTCGAAACAGCGCGACGCGTAGAATCCAGAGCGCTCTACCTGCCCAATCAGCGCAGTAATTGTGGAGAAACTTTGGAGCGGCGGTGTAGGGGCCAGGTATTGACGCGGGCTGATGTATCGCGCCGTGTGCAAAGAGTGGCTGGGTAGCATCTGTAGAACTTTCATTCGATCCCAAGATGAGTAGAAGACGGTTGAGAAACTGGGTCACTTAGTTTTGGAGCACCCTGTATAGGATGGAAGGACGAGCAGGAGTGTCGGTGACTCTACGTCCACATTCGCGCGATGCACACTCACACGGGTCGACGTGTCCCGTGCACGTACACGGAACGTCGTCAGAATTGTGTGCGTGTTTGCGTGAACGTGCCACTCACACGCGCCCGACGATGCACTTGTCGTGCACCGCGACGGCCAGTGGCTCTCAACGTCAGCCGTCATTTTATTCCGTTTCTCGCAGTCGAGCGATATTGTACTCGGTTTTCCTTTTATTTTAAACACAGGGAGAGGAATAGGCTTTTCACTTTGGGGCCTGAATTTGGGACTACTCTGTTGGAAATATAAGGCTGGAAGCTATCGAGCGGTGAATTAATCTGGATAATTATGATAGTGGAACTTCTTCGTTCCGATTAGATAAGGTAGCTGGAGGTTTATTAAACGAACTCCCTTTGGTTACTTGTTCGTTTCACACCGCTAATAGCAGGTGTCCCCTCCTGTGACAGGGCCCGCCGCGAACGCGAATCAAGATTTAAGCGATGTATGCTAATACGAGACTTAGTATGCGCCGCGGTGGCCCCGCATTATGAAGATTTTCAATTTTACGCGGCACGGGGACGCGAATAAATATTTACACGAAGGAGCGCGCGGGCCCGTTACAGCCTCTATCTCGTCGCTGACAGTTTAGTTGACGTCATTAGCGCCTCGCGGCACGGACCCCGTTGCGCGTTTCCAGGTGCGAGCATTAGATTATCGATGATTCCGCCGCGGCCCTCTCGGCGACGTCGACTTGTCGCGACTAGGCGCCCTGAAAATTCCACGAAAATACGCGGGCTCGGTGGCAGACGGCACACGACAGGGCGGGGTATGAAAAACTCGCTGCCGCGAAGAAGAGAAATCGCTCGGTTGTGCGTCTGAAAGCATCCAAGTATTAATCACGGGCGAGCTGTAAACCTGTCGATAGTCATATTTTTAACAGCACCACCCAGCATCGTGAAAACAAACAAAAACAAAAAAGAGAGAAAAAAATACGAGGAAGGAGGAAGAAGGGAGAAGGGGACTCGCAGTTCTCCCGTCACCCGGCGAGGATTTCTTGTTCTCCTTTACCCGCCCGTGACTACGTAGCCGCTGACGTGCACTGCTGACACAGTGGATGGTCACGTCAGCAATTGGCAGCGCGCCCGAAAAAATATTTCGTCCCTTCGGGGATCCGCGCGCTTTGACAGCGGCGGAGCATATTCGCGCGGGTCAATATCACGCCGCATAAAATATCTGGGTGACTTAGTTTATCGCCCGTCTTGACGAACGCACTGAATGAGCCACACCGCGGCTGACAGTGGCGGGCGGACGGTGTTGGGGGCGCGGAGGGTGCGAGAGGAGTGGAGAAGGGGTGGGAGGCAAAAACGAAATGAAAATGAGAGAAAAGCGAGAGAGCGTAAAAGAGCGAGGGAAGAGGGAGGATAGAGGGTGCTGGAGTTGGAAAATGGGGGTGCAGGAGATGAAGAGATCGAAAATGTGCGAGAGGGATGAAAGAAGGGGGAGAGAGAGACACTGTGTGTGTGTGTGTGTATGTGCCTGCGCGATAGAGTGATCGACAGAGAGAAAAAGAATGCGCGAAGAAGGGGTGGAGGAGGACAGGCAGAGGCGGGGAAATAAATGGTATTTATATTCTCTGAAAATATTCTCTGTGTGAACGGGAACAGTTACGAGCAGCGTTTCGAGTCACGGCCAGAAGAATCCTCTCTCATTCAACACCGAACAATCTCGATGAGAGCGTTTCTTTCGGAAATAATACACGCATCTACGTTTCATCTTTCCACCACCGGCACCCGCTCGCTCGGCCTCTCTTCTTTCTTCTTCTCCTCCCGTTCGTTTTCCCTGGGGACACTCGAATCCCTGTACACACGGATACCGGGGTCCATTCAGCGGAAAATCTATTGACCGGGGAGTGGGTGGAACCCAACAAGTTATAAAACCGCATAAATACGCACACGTGCGCGGAGCGTAGGGTTGAGAAAGTTGGCCGCGGTGCTCCGGGTTGCCCGGGACGCGTTGACGAGTCCGACTCTCGTTTTTCTACCTCGTCTCCTTTTTTTTTCTCTCTCTCCCCTCCCCCCCACCCGTCTACGATCGAACGCCACGCCCACGCGGTTTGCATAATTTCCATGTAAATTATGCCGCGGCTGTGACGGATTCGATGAATTATCGCGCGATCCTCTGCTCGCCGGGACCGTTGGGGGATTGTCTTTCGGACCTGCCCGTGGGAGTCTTGGTTCCGATCTTGCATTCCTCGGATGCATCGAGTTCTGGGTGTTCCCTGCTAAAAATAGATCGTTGAAAATGGGCTATTATGGCGCAGTCTACGGGCGATACCGCAAAAGCTTTCCAACGTGACTGAATTGTTTGGAATAAAGGGTTCTGTGTGTTTGCTCGCGTCTGGGGGTGGATCCTTGGGGCGGCCAGTACGTGACTAAAGTGTGTCTTTTAAGCTAGTCTTTAGAGAGCTTTTTCCAGTTAAAAGTAACGTTGCGCGTTAATTTTACTTCACTCTGTTAAATATCTCCTACGGTGCTGGAGGGGAGGATAGTTGGAAACTTGATCACTCCAACTTGTTAACATCGTTGGGAGGAGCTGGGAAAGTTGAGGACGAAAAATAATTTCCTGTAACGCTCAATGTTCGTGTAAGTTTAATTTATTTCTCCAAAGTTAATGCTTTAATACATTTACAATGGAGAGCGAGTGGGACAACCACCACCTCCGCTTGCGTCGGTGGGCTGTTCTTTTCGAAGGATCTTTCGAGGACGCGATAGGACACAGATGAGAGCAATGGTCCCTTCATTAGAGGGTGGTTGTGACGTTCACATTATCGTAACCGCGAACCGCTAACATTGTTAGTCGTCGCAATTACGTGTGACGCAGGCGAAAAGGACACCCCTCCATCGTCAGTCAGGCCTCTTTCCTCTATGCAGAATGCATCTGACGTTATTGGGTTAAGTCTGTCTTTGTACAGTGCCTAGTAAATTATGCCCAGCAATTACAATAATTTTGCACAGCTTCTTTCGACCCCCCCGTCGCACCGTCACAGGGAAATTAAATCCTTTGGCGATTTAATTACAAGGCTAATCGAAAGATATTGAACGCGGCACCCCCTCGGCGTCGCCTGATATTTTTGGGACACTAAAGTCACCTTCAGGAGAACGCGGACAGCTGGAGCTGAAAAGATTCTCACTTGTCGTTACACTTTGTAGCGGCGAACCGGTTTTAATTAAGAAAATGAGGCACGATAATTGGCTTCCGCGATGCTCGCTCGATGAATGGAAGGGTTTTTATCCTGGGCGAAAGGACTGTTTAAGGAGACGAGCATAAATACCCGTGGCCCGTGAGTGCTCGGATCCATACAGCCTTTCTACACGAGGCTTCTCTTTCTACGAAGAACTAGTGGCCTGTTGCATGCCACTGCTCACCATCCCTCGGGCTATGCACCGGGCGTGTTTCTTAGGCCGCTCCTGACTCACGCTGATCGATTTAAGTCGCGTCCACACGTTGCCCCAGCGCACAGTGGTTCGAGTACTACATGCTAGCTGGACAAAATTATTTTTCCGCGCTATTGGGTTTATATGGGGTTCAAATTGTATCGCAGTTTATTATTTCACCAAAAATATCAATAAAATAAAAATATGACTAATTCAATAAAGGAAAAAGAACAAAGCGACAGTAGATATTGTGCTTTAACCATAATTATCAGTTATAACATTATGATTATTCCTGTAATTTCTAAGCTTTCTATGGAATTTTAAAAAAAAATTTCGAGCCACAGTTGACTCACCTAACATAAAATGGCTATTAAAACAGTATTTTACTATATGTTCCACGTCGTTCCACGCAACAAGGGTTGAATGTACGGAAAGTAGAGACTTTCTAGTTTTTTTTTAATCACACGATCGATCTGCAAAAATTTGCAAAACTATATTTTGTGAATTGTTTTCGAGTACGACGCTCGGCAGGAGAGATAGCACAGTTGTTATATTTCAGACTCTATACGTATTATAGATTAACTATAACTATAAGTGTGCCTTATAACTATTAATTTCTTGTTAATTACATTGCATTACATTATAGAGTCTGAAATATAACAACTGTGTTACCTCTCCTGCCGAGCGTCGCACTCGAAAAAAATTCACAAAATATAGTTTTGCAAATTTTTGCAGATCGATCGTGTGATTAAAAAAAACTAGAAAGTCTATACTTTCCGTACATTCAACCCTTGTTGCGTGGAACGACGTGGAACATATAGCAAAACACTGTTTTAATAGCCATTTTATGTCAGGTGAGTCAACTGTGGCTCGAAATTTTTTTAAAACACCACAGAAAACTCAGAAATTACAGGAATAAACATAATGTTGTAACTGATAATTATAGTTAAAGTACAATACTGTCGTTTTGTTCTTTTTCCTTTATTGGATTAGTCATATTTTTATTTTATTGATATTTTTAGTGAAATAATAAACTGTGGTACGAATCAGGTTTGTTTCTAACAATTTGAACCCCATATAAACCCAATGCCGCGAAAAAATAATTTTGTCCAGCTAGCATGTAGTATGCTCGAACCACTGTGCAGCGCGTCAATGGTGTAAGCACGCCGTCTTTTGCCGTTTGCAACAGGGCTTCGTAATATCCTCTGATCTCCTAAGGATGGTTAATCCCTAATCCCTAATCCTCCTCGATAGCGACAGAGCTATCCACCTTGCCGGATCACCTGAAACAGTTTTCTGTTTTCGGAGATATCAAGGTCAAGGCAGATCACGTACCAACCAAGTCGCGTTTTCGGCGTGACGGTCCTTATTATCGTTTAATTTAAATATGGACGCGAGCACGGAGCCACGGACCATAATTCATGAGGCTCTGTCTACCCGTCACGGTTTTCTGTCCACGTTCGGACAACCTTAAAGGCTAAAGCTCCCGCGATATTTGCCCACGATCATGAATTATGCACGCGCCGGTTAAACACGAAAGTTTAATATCGCGTATACGAAGTCTCTTTGGCGTAGCGATGATGGCTAAATGACCATTAATCGTTATCACCACGTGTCCCCGTATTCTTTCGTAACGAGGATCATTTTCATCTTGACTTGGGGTGAAATTCTCATTGAAATATGCAAAGGATGAAGAATCCGTGCCCGGCGTTCTCCAAGCCTCGAACGAGTCCTTGCCCCGAAACGGTCCAGTTTCGTTAACAACCGAACGCGATAGTTTCACGGCGTCGCCTCTTCCTTTTTGCTTCTACCCCGACTCGCTGCACCCCCGAGTCGCGTCTGCGGACGAGGTGGAATCATAGGGTGGTTCAGACCTCGTGCACGAAGGGTGGGTGCTGCTCCGAGGGAGGCGGAGGACAATACTATCCCCGCTGACTCAGTTTATGGCTGATCATTCGACCCTGGTCCTCTCTCTCGCTCTCTCTCTCTCTCTCTCTCTCGGTTTGTCCAAGTGTTTCTCTTCCTCTCCCGCATCTTCTCGCTCTCTGCTCCTCTCTCTGTCCGCGTACATAGATATGTACGGTACATAGCCGCGCACACTGGCGGACGAGGTTCGTGCAGCGGTCGCGTGTGTGCAGAAATATGTAGACAGCGCGCGCGTAAGATCGTCTACAGGGTGAGGCGTTTGAAAGGGAGCTACTGTGTCCTCTCGCGCATCGACGCAACTTACAGGGAGAAATTAAATCGAGATCTGTAGAGTTCCTACGCACCCCTATCGTGCAGCACGTGACCAAGTATCCAATGGGAGAGCAGACAAAGTTGGGGAAGCCTTCTTCTTTGATCTTACACGAATTCGTTGGAGTTGAGTGTAATACCGTCGAAAAAGTAGGCGTCCAGGTGCATTTGCCTGCAACGTGAACTGTGTCTGCCCGCGTTGCACACTCCGAGGCGAGTGAAACGCGCACGTGCCCCCGCTTGTTCACGCTGATTCCCTGGGCGTGCTGTGTCAAATCGACGTTGCATCTCCCTTTCATCGCGACCCGATAGCTCCTCCTGTAATCCGCTCGTTAAGCTCTTTGCGCGAAATGGATACAGAAGATGCCCGCAGCGGTGAATAGCTTCCGTATAATCATTTGCGGGCAAATTAAGCAGCTTCGCCAACGGGTCCCCCGTGTTAATCGGTTTCTGGGAGGTGCCTTGTCTTCTGTTCTTAACCCTCTCGCAACACTGTGGATGGTTCACTTTGCCAAGCAGCCGTTGGCCAACTCGTGGGGCATTTTTTCTCCCGAAATTTTCTAATTAATTAATTTCCTGCCCCCACTGCCACTTAAGCACCTATCGCGAAGGAGTCGACAGCGGGATCGGCTGAAGACTAGCTATAGGCGCATCAGCTCCATGGCTTCCTTTCATCTTTCTTCGGCCGGCGTGCTCAGGTGCTCGTGTCAAAATATTCCATTGGATTAGGCGACCGGCGCCGATCGAATTATATACGCCTGATACACGAATCTCGTCTTTCTCCGCTCCCGTTTTCACTCCCCCACGGCTTCTTTCTGGGCAGCGTGGCGCTTCGCGAACCGCTTCCCGACGGCCGGATGCACACGATCCGCCGCTAATCCGCTTGGTCGTTCAGGCGACACGGGGATCCGTCAAAGCGAACACCTCCACCACCTTTTCAACATCTCCCCCTTTTATCTGCCGCCCCATCCCATGGTTTTGTTTCTCCTCTTTGTCGCTCCACCTCCAGATCAATCTGCCATTTTTTGGAATCTGAGGTTCGTTGATGAAGCGTGTGCTGAGATTCTTGAATCCCTGGATCATCGAAGATCCCCATAAAAAACTTCAAAAGAGTACAAAAATTACGCCAAGTACGTGAAATCAAATTAATCACAAAAAATAGACGATAATAATAATCACAAAATTAAAAAAAGATGCGAAATCAAAGTGAGCTCCAACTTTACAAAATTAATGATATACAAAAATTTTGCCAATTATAACAATGGCTGTTTATACAAAGAAAAATTGTATTACATAATATTAAGCAGATATATTTTTATACAAATAAATATTTTAATACGAATAAATATTTTATTCAAAATACTTTTATTGAATTTGGTCTTGATCGAAAGCTTATATGCGGTTTACATCAGAAAAATGCCTTTAAATTTAGAAAATATTGCAGGCGTGTCTTTCATGTACTTGGCGTCGAGACGCTACCGCGTCTCTAGATTGCATTCGATTATTATCCAGTTTAACTCGCACCACGCGTCGTTCGTATATAGGCGCTTCGTCCCAGAAAGTCACCCTTTTCCCGTCACTTCTCGTCACCGTAGCCTCTCCCTGCATTCGGCTTTGAAGACGGCACTAAAAAAACATTGGCCAAAGTAGGGTCGATTCTTAATCGCAACCCCCGCAGGACTCTTTCTTCTCGCATACAAGCAGAAGGATTATACTTGGCCACCCCCGGCGTCGAAGATACGCGAAATTCCCAACGAATCCACCCCACCCGGCCTTGCTTTACGCCCCTGTGCTCCTCTCTTCCTTCGCCGTCTCTCTATTTTTTTCACCCGCCTGTCCCCGCACCACCCTTCTTGCTCTTGCATTTTTTGCTTCCTACAACCACGTATAGCTGGTAGAGGGAGAAGGAGAGAGGGTGAAAGGGGGAGAGAGCAGGAGACAATTTCATCGCGCTCGTCTCGTCAGCTCGTCTCCAGCGTGCTGAAGAGTTGCCACGGGCAACCCTCCGCGACCACTGGAGAATTATTGTCCGCGAGAAGGGGATGGGCCTCCCCCTTTCTCCCTCTTGCTCCCTCTGCTTCTCTCCTCCGTCCCTTTTTCTCTTTCTCTTTCTCTCCGTCGGAGAACGGGGGATGAGTGGGCGAGTTGGGGTGGGTTCAGGCCGGCGGAGTCGTGCGCACCCTGTGCCAGGAGCTCCACGTCGGGGAAAAATTCAATCCCCCGGTTAAAGGGGATGACGCGCTCTTCAGGCCCGTATAGTCGGCCCGGTAATTTTCATGAGAGCCGCTTTGCCTCCTCCTTCTACTTCTTTCTCCGTCCTCGTCCTGCCGCGGCTCTCCTCCGCCGTGGCCTCGTGCACGTGTCTCCTGACACGGCCGAGGAACCAATCCTCGCTTGGACCTTCCAGCGAAATCCCACGCTTTCCAACTTCAACGATTGTTTAGATTCGAGGTCATGGATGATCCTGCTGGACCGCCAGCGTCGATCAACCCATCAGCGTGGTCCAGGCTATCCTGGCATTCCCAATTACCTTTGCAACCAGCCAAAGCGTTCTCCAGCTAATTTTAGGAGCCAGGAAGACAGTTACTAACTCAAAATATCGCTTCTTCGCACCGAGATTTCCCTAGTCGCAGATGTCGACCGCGTGATCAGATGGGATAGCTTCGGATTTCGTAGGTGTCTGCGCGGAGGACCGTGCTAATTCAATTTTAAGTGCTCTAATTGCGAGACTGAGACTCCTGGCTTGGTCTGAACAGATCTGATTCGCGTCGGGGGACACCTGGCAACTTTGCTCGACAAAAACGTCCCTGGATGATCGTCCACGTGTTCCTCTCGTCGTGCTCAACGCGAGCAGCCCTTCTGGTACCCTTCTTTGACAAGCACCAGCCAATTGACGACTCTGAGGGAAAGAAGCAGTCATTCCCAGAAGAGTTCACTGTGTCATCTCCTGCGAACCCGTAGTTGGCCCGAAGAACTTTTCTTCGGGACTTTAACGACAGCTGCAGAACGCGGGGAATCGGAGACAGAGGGAATGTCCCAGCGAAAAATCCTGAGAAGACCTCCCCGTTAATGTTTAATCACGATTCTTGCTGTTCGAATGCCCGCAGCCGGAATTCCAAGGGCCGGTTCTCCTCTTACAACAGTAAAACGAACGAGCGCAGCGAGTTTACGACGCTCACCGTTTCAGGGTCGGACACTGACGAGCACCTGGGGTAAATCTAGAGGGTGGCTTAAGGGGGTTAATTTCCAGCGTCGCTTAATTCACGTGCTTGCCCCGCTGACATCGTTCCGCCGTTGTTTCGGCGGTCCTCTTTCCTCCATTCTTCACTCTTCCCCTCCGCATTTCTTCCATGAAATTTCTTTCAAGATATTAATTGGCGGGGATCGTTTAAGGGGGCTGAACCCACCCTCTTCTCGCGCGAGTGTTCGCGCAATGTTCGTAAATTACGCGATCCTTCATTGACACGGCAACTTTTCGCGAGTATTTCCTTTGTCGATGTATTTGTTGCCTTGGCTCGAATAGCCGTCAGCTAGAGTGACCGTGCGCATCGACAGACCGAGGCTATCTTATCGCCGATAAATAAGTATACATTCATGAGTACCCTCTTGCCTTCACCCACGCGTTGCCTTTTTTCTCCTTGCCCCCTCGCCAAGGTTACTTTGATAACACCTTCGCTTCGACCAAATGCACCGGGTCCGCGTAACATTTCCTATAACGCTGCTGGTATGGTTTCCTAACCCAGACCTTCAGAGACGGTACCTTAGAAACTTAAAAAAACAAGGATCTTAATATCGACGTAAGCACGCAGATACACCCCTTTCGATTATCCACTAATAGCGGGTGTTTATCTATCGTCGGCTGCGCAGGCCTCCGCTTCGATATTTTCGTCCACTTTTGACGCGAGTAGCGTACCCCGACTGGAAGGGTATCGATGAGTTTGCGATATATACCTCCGAATATCTGCGATTTAGCTTTACAGGGAGTTCAGCGCAGAAAGCGATCTCTGTCTGTCGCTGCTCTACGGGTGCGTTTACGCACGCGTCCACCATTGATCTATCGATTTATTTGCGCCCGCAAGGTGCTGGGTGCGCGTGGACCTGGACAGAGCATCCGCGACGGAAATTAATAGCACCCGACAGAAGATGTCGTGGTACTTGAGGCACAAATCGTCCAGCACTCGTCATCGTTACCTCTGTCGAATGCTCCTCGCATTCTAATCTGGAGGCTCGATCGGTTCAGTAGCTGCGTCGAAAGAGGGATTTCTTTTCGTCAAGCATGCAGCGCGCTATTTTTATTCCCGTTACGCTCTAGCCCCTATAGACAGTCAATTTCGCCTACGCGAGTTTGCATATTAATTGTGTTGTTACACTAACAAGCGTCGACCCGTTCCGTTAACGGGTGGCGCTCGACGAGTGACGCAACGTTCCTCCAGTTGCACGGAGGAAAGAAAAAGAAACGGAGAGGTGACGCAAAGAGCCGGCGAGGATCCTTTAAGAAAGAAAAATGTTGGACGGTAGCGAAGGAGCAAAAAAAAGACACTGGATGTAAAAAAAAAGGGGGGGAAAAAGGAGAGAGGAAGGTGAACTGAAGAAGAAGTGGAAGAAAAAATAACGAGGGAATTGCAGCGGCTGAAATGTAGGCCTGCCACTTTTCGTTCCCTTCTTCCTGCGCGCTCGTTTCTTCCTCTTCTGCGCCTCCTTCTTCTAGTCTTTGTTTTTCTTCCACTTCTTCTTTATCTGTTCCTCTGCTCCACGTCCAGAGCCAAGAGACTCACCCTGCGGCCCTCTGGCGCGTTCGAATCCCCCCCACCGCCCCGTCGACAACGCTTCGTTCCCTCCCGCCCCTCCGGCGCTGCGTTTCTCCGCGGCCATTGGCGGCCAACAAGCGCACCCGCTTAAAAGATACGCGACAAGCTTATCGACACGGTAAACAAGAACACTTTACTACGACAATATTGGCCGAATGTAAAACCTGTTTGAAAGGCGACAGAAAAAACGAGTGTCCGAGCGTGTCTCCGGGTTCGTCTGCGCTTCTTCTCCTCCACCACTGTCTTTCCTCTCCTCTTTTTCCTCCTCCTGGTCGTCTCCGAGGCGCGCGCAAAAAGGTCTTGTCTTAGAAAAGAAGAGGCGCTTCTACGTGGCGCGGGGAGAGCAGGGCGCGCGGAAACTGGTTTAGAAGTCGTACGCTCGAGAAATCATCGTCCTCCTCCCCTCGCTCCAACGAGGAAGCGGGAATTCATCTTGCGCGTTGGGTGCTGTACTCCTCTCGGGAAATGCTTCAGGTTTCACTCGGCAGTCCCGTGGAACACCGTGTGCAGGACGAAAGGGTTGAAGCGTAGTCGATGGAACAGATACAGTGAGGCCAGGATAGGATTAACGGCGACTGGGGATGTCCCTTCAGTGGCCTTGAGCGTCCAGTTGATCGTGTCCCGACTATAGGTGGGAATTTCAAATCTCCTGGCAAAAGCACCGATCCTTGCGCGGGAAGACGGTCCCCGCGGAGATCATCGTCCTGCTAACGTCTCCTCTCGGAGGATCTCCCGTCGCGTTAGGACGATCCGAGGGAGAGGGAGCGCAGCGCGTCGGCAGGAGGCGGGTTAGGGACATGTGGAGTGTGGAGAGAAGAGACACGCTCGTTCGGGGGAAAAAGCGCAACGCTGAGAAGAAAGGTCGAGGAGAGGCTGTCGCTCTAGCAGGATCATCGGCCCAGTTACGTCCTTCTTCGAGTAACCTTGCATCCTCCGTCGACTTTTCCACCTCCTCCCCTCTGGCCGGCTCACTCCTCCCCACCGTTCGCTGCGATTTACACCGCTCCCGCCGCGAGAGCCCCCCGGTAGGCAAAAATCGTAGCAACCTGAAAAAAAGGACCTGCAGCGGAGCCGCGAGAGTGCTGGCTGGGAAGAGGGAACAAGAGGGAGAACGGGTGAAAAAAAGACCGCGGGAGGGGGATGAGAAGGTGGAGGAGGAGAAGCAGGATAGCACGAGCGAAGGGTGGCAGCCGCGGCGCGGAGAGGAGAGAGAAAGAGACAGAGGGAGGAGAGAGAAGCTGCTAGAGAGACACACGCTGCAAACAATGGCAGCGCGTGCATGGACTTTCTTTCTCCTCCGCTCGCTCTAGCCGTTCTCCTCTTACTCCCACCCCGTGCCTGGGTTCCTCTTCCTCTCTTACGCACGCACGTGCACGGAACTTGGTTCCTCTCTTTCTCTCCCTCTCTCTCTTACAGCCTCTTCTCTGTCCTCCGGCCGCTGACTCTCTCGCCTCGCCCCTCTTCGTCCCACACGCAACAGTAATATCTACGGTTGTAGACGCGCAGCAGCCCGACGCTAGTGCGAGAGAGAGGGTGTGACGAATGCAGGAGGAGGAAAGAAGGGGGAAAGAGGAGCGAGACAGAACAAGACACAACGAACAAGAGAGAGGAAGGGCGGAACAGGTTCCTGGTGCGATGGGTTGGGTTGCCGGAGGGTGCGGGGAACGAACGAGAGCCTTGGAGGGGCGGGAGGGGCCGGGAGGAGGGGGAGAACTGGAATCCTGAGTAGCAACGGCGTAGCCGCGAACCAACGAACCTGGGCTCAACCTTAAAGCGATGGATCGCTTCTGGTCACCAACGACGCGGCTCTCGCGGTACCAAACGCTACCCGGAGAACGCGTCTCCCCGCAGCAAACCAATACGAACCGTCTTCGCTCTTTTTCCCTCCGTACGTTTCCACTTGCAATCGGTGTAGGGACGTCCGTCATCCGGGAAACAGTAGTATGCATAGTTGTACGTTCGTGGCGTTGAGACTGCTCGAACCTAGCAACTCAATGACGTAGCTGTTTATACAAATGATCGCTTCCTGGACGCGGCGGCCGAAGCAGTCGCGGAGAAACTTCGTGACTGTGCCGAGGGAAAGGAATTGGGAAAGGAAGGGATCGACAATGAGGGACAGGAGAGGAAGGACAATCTGGCGGAAGAGATCCTTTGGAACGTGGCTTGGATTAATCGATCGAAACGTAGCAAGTTCGATTGAATCGAGTAATTCCTTTCTTGCCCGCCAGTACCTGGTATAAACAGAGAGATCCCCGAGCCGGAGGATGATGGTCCGGCCAGGCAGAAACCTGTTTGCTAATCTGCAACTAACAATAAACGACCGCTTTTGAAGTTTCACGGGTTCTTGAGTTCCGTAATCAACCGGGCCCCCCTCTGGCCAGATCGATTTTTCGATAGTTCCACGGAACTATACACACACAGGCTAAACATTTATCCAATCGCGCGTTATTCGTCCAGGGCAATCCCTCTTAGATCGAGAATACTTGCACGAGTAAGTACGCAGCAAGTATTTCAATAACAGTGGAGAAACTGGTCTGCGGGAGACGCTTAGAAATCCGAGCGATCGCCGCTGGAAACCAATGTGCCCGAATCGTGGTCTCTTCGCACGTTGCTTTTGAATGAAATTTTCTTCTTCTTCGGTTGATCTGTTCCGCGACTTATTTTCTGCACCTAGCGGTAGCTCCGTGCGGAGAACGCCTGTAGGCGTTCGGTAAATACGGTAAATGCCCATAAGCACCCAGTCCTCCGCACACAGGGTATGGTCCAAAATCGAAATTTCATGCAAGTTACTTTCAAACATGCCAATTTCCTTAGAGCGATTAATGAACGCTATAGCAATGGCTATGGTCACACTCAACGAAAACGTTGATTACCCTTGCCTCCGGGGAGTAAAAGCTTCACGCGTGATAAGGTCCACTGATCCGATTAACACGTAATTGGTTAAGTTTCGACACGGCGAGTTTCCATGAGAAATTAGCAGCAACTTTCTGCCCATTCAGAATTCTACGCGTGAAGCGCCATGGCACGTCACCGCAACGCGTTCAGATTAGAACTAGGCGAACGGCAGAGAAACCGAGCCGATTTTCGCTGTTATTTTTCCACGTGCATCGTCGGTTGCATGGTCATGATCCGTTTTTGCGCGATTATTAATAAGCACGCAGCGCGGAGAAGGCACGTGGCAACCGTCGTGTACGTGGCGAATGTCGCAAAACGTTCTCTAATGGTGCGCCCGATATTCGACGCTGAGATTAGTCGGTTAACGGCGCGGCATTAGTTACGAAGATGATAATAAACGGCGTTATCGCTTAACGCACTGCCGTGTGCGGATAACGAAGAGGCCCGCATATCGCGAACGGTGACACTGATGCCGCGCACGGACCAAACCTCGTGACTCGATAGCGTAACGCGCTACCGTGTTATAGTAAAAAGCATATCATCGTCCGGTAATTAATGTTACTGCAACTCGTGCCGCTCATTGAAATGCAAATGCTTAGCGGGCATTGCTTATACTTGATTTATATGCGGCCACTGTAGCACGCGCACGCATATGCCTGACGTGCCGGGCGTTATGTCACTTGGCAGCCACTAAACAAGCTTTTCAAACCGTCTTCGCTAGGAAGTATCGCGATACGGTTTAAAAGAGTCAGACCTTGGACTTACGCGCTTTACATATTTGCCTTCAGCGGCAGACTTCGCCATAATAACTTTGAAATGCAGGGTCACTGTCAGCGCTGGCGACGCTGGGGATCAACCTTCAAGGAATTCCTTCGTTCCTTCCTTTCAGTGGTTCCTCCGTTTCATCCCCTTTTAATACGTTCCTTAAAGGAACGAGGAAGCGGAGGAGCGGTGCTACTCCATCAGGACGAACATCGTCCCCGAGGACCCCTTTCATTCCTGACATCCCTATAGCTTACAACTAAATTAGCGCCTAATAGCAAACCGCCGAGCTCGGTCCCCGCTGGCGCACCCTCGATTATTCTCAAATGGGGACCGTTTTTTTTTCTACTCCTTCGTTCCGTGGGCTGTCAAAGCACGTCTTGGATCAGGAATGTTTAACACGTAGATAAGGCGAATGTCCCAATTTCTGCTCATTAGAGGTTAATCGTCAGAGAGAAGGTATAAAAAATTTGTTTGCGATCAAAATTTGCAGAGTAATTGATTAATTCTTTAATAATAAATCAACCAGTCGAAAACTATTTAAGAAAGATGTTTCAAGATGTTTTCAAGATGTTGTGAAACTACTAGTAAATTGTAATTAAATATTATGTTTTAAATGTCTGTATTTCTGCTCACGAAAAATAGTGATGTACGTATTTCTTCTCACCATTTGTACCAATTTCTGCTCACATAATATGTTGCTTTTTCGGGTTAAATTAAGTTACATCTTTTATGGAGATGTTTTATAACACAACAGTAAAGCATAAAATGATGCTAAACAAAAAATAAAATGCTTTCGAATAGAAATAGAGGTTACAGCATATATTGAATTGTGAGGTTATGATGCGAAAATTTTGGTGAGTAGAAATGTGGTCGTCACCTGTTTTCTACTTAAAATAATCAAAAATAGTAAAAAATCTACATCCAGAGCACAATACGGTATCTGTTTTTATTATTAAATAAGAACTTTTACTGCAAAAACTATTTTCTACCCAATTATCGAATACCAATAATAATGACCCTGTTCCTTACCACAACCACCTAAAACACGGTCGAAAAATCATGAATCTCTCATTTTAAAGTTTTTCGTTGCTTATGCTGCACTTTGATTAGCTCCAAGCTCGTGCAACACTCGCGTAAATGTTCAAATAACTTAGAACTATTTTGTTGTAACTGTAGTAAAAACGTGACGCTTATGATAATAAGAAAAATACGAAACGAGCAGAAATTGGGACAATCATCTTACGTAGCTCTTTTCCTCAGCCTCGGCAATTGTTCTCGACTTTAAGAACCGTTCCGCACTTATCAGGGTGGTGGACTCAGCCCCGACGTGCGAACGAACTGTCCATATGTACGCGATCCCTACAGGATTCGCTGCGTGCTGGGTCCATCTGCCATAGGGTGGTCGAAGCGAGGCAACACGCTCGTCGCCTTATTTTTGGCTCCGGCGGAGGATCCGCGATCAGAGGGCTATCGCAAAACGGTCCCCGGAGGGACGTTGTCCTTGCAACGCGTGCTCCTTACAGCGGGGGCACGGTCGGTCCCGTGGGAAAACGCGAGAGATCGGAATGCGGAGGAAAAGGGGTTTCCGTGCACACGTATTCACGCACGCAGCCACGCATACCCACCACACCCTGGCCCTTCGCGTCGCTCCACGGCCACCCCGTTCGGCGCGGTGGTGCGGCAAATCAGTCGTTCTTACGGGGAACACGATGGTCGACGACGTTGAAAGCGGTGGTAGCTGTTAAAGAGGAGGGTCGCAGGGCTGTCGGGGGGAGGAGTAGGAGTAGGAGAAGGAACAGGAGCAGGAGGATGAGGTAGCGGCGGTCGTCGTAGCGGCGCTGAGCGGTGAAGGTGGTGGGCGCATGGGGGTGGGTTCGGTTGAGGGTGGTTTGATCGTATGGTACCACGATGTATTTAATCTGCAGGCCGCTATATGGTCTTGGTTATTCATGGTGGTCGGGTGATGGGGTTCTGGTGGGGGCATGGTGTACCGTCACGAAGGGTGGTGGTGTGGGGTGGGGGCGAGATATTGATCAAAACCTACCCTGGCACCAACCTCTGCCCCCCCTCTCCTACTCTTGCTCCATCCAACCCCCCACAGCACCCTTCTCTCTATTTCTCGCTCTCTGTCTCTGTCGCTCTCTCCTCCTCCCTCCGTTACTTCCCTTCTCTTTCTCTTGCTCTCTTGGTTTACCCACCCCTACCCACACCTTCCTTCCTTCCTCACTCCCTCGCTAGACTCGACCGAGCGTAGTCAGTGGTTCTCACCGGCTGAATTCGTGGCGGGAAGAGGTTCTCTTTACTGATTGAGACACCGTAGCTTAATGAATGAATGCCGTGCCGATAATCTATGATTTATTCCCTCTCTTGGAGATATCGAGAATCGCGGCGGCGTGATAGACAGTGTTTCTTTGAACGTCAGGAGCCGTCGCTTCGAAACGTGGAATTACGGCCGGCGCTTTGGCCCACACGCCGCAAATAAGATTCATAACGCGACATGTATCTATTACTTTTACGATTCCGTGGGAAGATCGGGCGAAGGAGAGGAAAAAAGCGACGGAAAACACGCGGGATCGAAGATTGCGCCGCGGAAAGTTTCTCCTTTGCTTTTCGCTCCACTTTTGGCCCCGGAGATCATTCCCGGCCGAGTTCGAAAGTGGCTGGAAGTTTTTACGAGCCAACGCGACGTCCACTCGGCGACTCGTCTCTCCTTTGATAGCCCGATCGCGATATTTTCTAATTATTCTCTTCTAATTACGTTCGGCCAGCTACCCGTCTTTCGACTGCTGGCGAAATCGAGACTTTACACGGGATTATCACCGCGAACAATAATTTTCAGAGCTCATTCACCGGGGAGTCGACATTTTCTTTTTATTTCTCGAATTCGAAATTTGTCTTACACGGTCGATGAAAAGGTTCCAGCAAATCGTGACGATGGAAAGCGCGTGCTTCAACAATAGGTACCGCCTCGATTTCTGCATGGAAGCCGACCAACAATGTAAACGACAGTTCCTCTCGTGCCACGGAATAATTCAAGATATCATCTACAGAATTTATTTTTCATTTTCTGCGTCGCCAAGGGACGCCAAGCCGAGAATATCGCTGGTACGGTTCGAGGCAAGAAAAAGAGAATCGAGGGGGGGGGAAAACAAATGATCGCGATACGGGCGAGACGCGATTAATTTTCGAAACTCGCGTTTTGTAACGCATTCTTGCAGCCCTGTTATCGCAAAACGAGAGCTAAATGACCAGTTGCAACTTCGCCTTTCGTGCGCCTCAAAGATGAATGGCGGGAGTTTGAAATTTCGCGTGCGATTTCCCGATTTCTCTGCATACGAATCGCCGGCAAGTTCGCTGTGTTTTCTTTCAAGGAAAGGGCAATTTCCTCGCTGCGCGGACGCCACGAACGAAACGGTTGAACAAGTTTTCGGCATATTTATGATAGAAAAAGTCCCTCGTCCGTGGCATCGTCGAGTGGTCTTCGTCGACCCCGTCCTTTTAATGATCTCCGAGGAGAGAGAAAGCGCTCCAGAGAGTATCGTCTCGAGGACGCCCGGAACGACGGCGCAACGTCACAGCGGCGTTTAATTATTTTGATTTTCGCGTTCGACGCGGTTTCGCGCTTTGTCGCGCGATTTTCCGGCGACGTATGCGCGGGCTACATCGATTATTTTGATGGGCGTCGATGCGGAAGAAACAACGACCGCCGGAATGTGTTTGATAAAAAAGCTTCCCACCCCTTGCGCCATTGATTCCGCTCTCTCTCTCTTGCGTCTGTCGCGTACCGGGGGTTAAATAAAGAATCCCCCTCGTCTCCTCGAGAGGCAAGGCTAGAACTTGTAATTGTAATCATTAATTTATCGATCTTGCAGGACGCAATGCTAGTTAGTCGCGTAGGAAACAGGGTGTCGAGTGCCGGTGATTTTAATTAGTTGGGCTCATCGAACCTTCGATTGCGATTCTAATTATGAAATATTGCAAAGTAATTGGTAAACCAACTAGATTTCTCGATACGGAACGAGAGACACATTTCACTGTCTTGTACCTTCAACGAAAAGCAGCCGAATCGCTGTTATGGAGGTTGAAGCAACAGAGACGAAACTGTGTCCGCGATAGAAGGGATGCTCGACGAAAATTGTCGAGTGTCTCTCGCCGTCGGGATCCGAAATCCTTGGATCGTCCACTCGATCAGCCCCCTCGGCTCCTCGTTTAATTACTCTGATTTTTCACGCGGTCGGTTCCGCGAGGAAGAGTCCACTTGTCGCGGTGTAGCGCCCTGCTAAACCGATATCTTTCACCGTCACCGGATTCTTTGAAGTGTATCGACTACGGAGGACTACCTCAACTACGGGTGTATCGCTGCGGCTTTTAATTACGCGCCAATTAATTAACACACCGCTCCCGCCGTTTCTTTTTTCATCATCCACCTGTTTCTCCCTCTCTTTCCCGTTCGTCGGTTTTTATTTAGCCGGACGTAGCCACGCGGAGCCATTAGAGGCTCTAACGCGGCCACGCCACCCTTCACCTCGTCCTCCAGTTATCTCGTTAAGAAATTAACCACGAATTAACGCTGTTTTACCGCATAATTAGATGACCCCTAAAGATTACCCCTTAATCCGCTGCTGCGAGCTGCTTTACCCTCGATATCTTCTCGCCGAACAATACCTCGCGTTTTGCAGCTTCTCTTCCTGTTCGTCGCTTTTTCCAAACTACCACGTTCAGCTTTTCCCGTTTCATCGGGCATTTAGGTGTATACATACTGTTGCGAAGTTGCTCGACCGATATCGATGGTAAAGGCCCAGCAGGGTGCGTTCAAAGAAACGATTTCGCGCTGGTAATGAGATCCGTCGCCGGAGAACGGTGAATCCAAAGTTCGCCCGAATTCGACCAGTCTTTGTGTAGCCCTGTGCATGTCGCCAAGGAGTTAGTGGATAGTTGCGGGTTAGATCGGGGCTGATTGGGTAACCGCTAAGTATATCGAGCTTAGAGTACTTCAGCAGCCTTCGTACAAGGGCGCGATGCTTGTTTGCTCAATGACGTTGGGTTACCGAAGCGTTTGCGGATCTACAGGTGACTGCCTTCGTTACTTCCACTTCCCAACTGATTAATTGGGTTTTTGGGCTCCTTGGGAGCAGTCGGGGGATGGAATTAAGGGGCGCGCTCGAAGGGAGGGAATGGGAACCTGTCGCGAACGAAGGATCGCAGCGATTTGGGGCCCCCTCGTGGAATATGTATATCTGGACTGGGGGTAACGTTTCTTAAAGTGGACTCGCCGTTCCATTGTGAAATCGGCTTTAAGAGACGGGCGACAAATCCTACGGAGCACGCGTAATACGCATGTCGAATACACGTGAACCCGCTCTTAAAGGGCTCGTATCCACGCCTCCAGTGTTCCGGTACAAGATTACTTATCGGCTGCGACAGGATACTCTACTTTAAAGAAGCCACTTTGCTCCCTCCTCGCCGTCGCGGTGTTTTCGATACGTTCAACAGCCCAGAGAGGTCGATTATCGACGAGTCCCCTGCTTGATGTTGCTTGATTAATTCGACACTCCTCACCGCAGTTCGGACAGATCTTTCGTTGCCGTATAAAGGAGCAGACTCTGCTGTGTCCTGCGCGGTAGGCAGCCCAGTTTCCGTTGGCTCTGAAATTGGTAGCAATGGGTTCGAACGTGCAGCGAGTATTTTTGTTTGACCGAGTGTCTTCTACCCGAACTTGGACGGAGACCTGCGCGCTGCGGTCCCCAGTGAACATCGTCGGACGATAGACACGATTAACTCGCGGCGAACCTGCGTGTACGTTGGTTGCTCGGTGTCTCGAAGTGAGTTCTCAGCCTCCTGAACGTTACTCTGGTTGCCTCTCTCTTCCCACCGTTTCTTCGCCTCTCCGTTTCTTTCCGTTGCACAGGGCACTCGGTTCTCTCCCCTCTCCGTCGATTCTGACTCTCTCCGTGGTGGCAACGAGCGAGTTCGAACCGAGAGGCGAGTCGAGGAACCCTCTCCGACCTGAAGGAAGAAAGAACGAACGGTGAGCAAATGCTCTCCTCGTTCCTTCCCTTCCCCCCTGCCCTCCTCCGCTCCTTCTTCCCCCTCTGCTTGGCCGATCTTCTCGTCGGTCTTTTTCCCTCCCTTTTTCAGCCGCCTGCCCCCGGTGTTTCTTCGTTTTTTCCGTTCTCTCCTCTCCTCTCCTTCTCCCCGGGGGTCAACGTACAGGCGCTCGCGCGGCGTGACCGAAATCACACACACGCTCGTTGCGAACCCGCTCGACTGTGACTCGCTTCTTCGTCTTTATTTGGCCTCTAATTGTTCCTTCTTGCGCGACGCCCGTCGGTCTGCTCGCCTGCCTGCCTGCCTGGCTTGCCTGCCCGCAGACCCTCCAACCCCGCTGACGAACCTTCAGAGAGTCACCTGAGAGGATTCCTGAGCAGACCGCCACCGACGGCGTGTACCTGCCGCGCCGCTTGGAAACTCGCGTTCCTCGCGTGGGTCGCCATCAATGAGCGATCTTCTAGGCTTCTGGGTGACTGGAGACGCGATTTCTCTTCGTCCTCGCGACCCTCGTCGCCATAGCAGGGTGAGTCCACTCAACAGTCGCGACCTTGAAACTATTACACAAACTTTAGCTGCTGCGATGTGAGAAACGCGCATCCACCGCGTCCAGAATCGAAGCTCTTTCGCGATGATCAGCGCATCCCTCCCCGCTGGGGGCAATTAGCCCCCCTCGCTGCAAAGATCGCGGCCGCTTCCGGTCGCGATGGTGGTTTCTGATCGGTGCCAACAACCTGGCTCGGACAGTGGCTTGGATATCGGCTTGGGCCACGCTTTACCTGACCAAAAGGAGGGGTGGCTGACGGAAAAAGGGGGAGGGAAACCGGGGCCCCGGGTGTCGCAGAGGGCAGATTAATGGTCCCAGGGAATTCTTGGTAGTCTATGCCGGGGACCGGACTGCCCTCCCTCTCCCTGCACTTCTGACCGATGCCAGAAGGTCGTGACGCGACTCGTAGCCCAGAAACTCACCACCCACGTGTTGGAAATTTCATTGGAAGCCTCTGAAGGACACCTGAGCAACTCCAACGCGGCTGCTCTAGTCTTGAATAGACACAGAGGGATATTTGGCGAGGGTAGGGGATTATAAATTCTATAATCTTCCATTTTTCCGATTTTAGAAAGTTTATTAGCCGTCTCTCTTGTTACTGGGACTGTCTCTCACATTTTCGTAATGACATCAGCAAGGAAAGAACGAGGGAGCGCTGCCACGTTAATAGGTAGTGGAACAAGACATTGAATCCGTGATTCTCGGTGTCGATGAGGGAAGTTAGGGAAAACTTTGTTATTTTCCGTTAAACGACCGAGGGTACCTGGAATTTCCAGCGCTTTGTAAACGGTCGCCTTGCGGCCTCCTGGCACTCGGACAATGATACCTCTTGTCTCAAACTCTACCTGCGTGCCGAGCACCGAGTTACCTGAGTCGCCGTCCTGTTTCTTAGGCCGCGGTTAGGGCCTCGTTATTAGCTTTGTACCGTTTCGAACCTGTTCCACGCGCCCTCGACAATCTGGAGTAGCCTCTTCACACGATAGAAAAGAATTTCGCTCGAGCTGTGAATTCGAGTGGATAGGTTTGATACCGGGACAGGTGGAAATTGAGGATCGCTACGAATGTTTCTCGCGTTAAAGAATCGACTAAAGCGAAACAGGTCAGGACCACACCTCTGTTTCTCTTTTCTTCGAGGTGCTCAAATTTTCTGCAGCGAGAGCCCCGATTTTTCCGGCGCTCCCATTTCTCTTCATCTAGTTAATCTGGTACCCGTTGCACGGCGGGGTCGTAGGATATTTCCTTACGGGACGGAACGATACCGAGTCGATTACTTTTTAATCCTAAATTACTCCCGCGGTGATCCGGTTATTAAGTTGCCGCGGTCCTTTCGAAACTGGATTTACGAAAAAATGCCGCACGCGAATTATTGGAAATGGGTTGCTCAATAAACCACAAAATACTTTTGAAACTCTCGTTTATTAAGCTAAGCTTGGAAGGACGTCGTACTGCACCGAATGCCAGACTCGAAGTGAAGAGAAAACGCAAAGGCAGTATGAAAAGTCCGTTGCCACTTGAGGTAAATGAACAGGCCTGCGTTGTCTTTTACCCTGTCAGTCAGGTATAGACAAACACTCACAGATCCATGGGTCCGCTGACAGTTAGTTTACTGCTTTCGTCAGCGGTTGTCACGCGTAACCAAATTCATTTTTCTTTTCTTGCTGACGCAATTGTTACCAACGATCCAACACGCCCCCTCAAAAATGAATCGGTTATATTCAAATTTTATTTTATGTACAACATCAAAAACAGTGGTAATATCTATTACAATAAAAACAAACAAAAATAATAAAATGACTGATACTTCTTGTATCATTCTCATCTTGACCACCCCAATCCGAGTCAGCAAAACCACTTATTATTTTCCCGTAATTGCCTTTTACATAGGTCAACTTAAGATCACTCGAACCTTTCAGGTATCTCAGTACCTGTTTCAGATTTCGTCAAAGCTCCCTATTCTCTTTATTGGTATACCTGCTTAGAATGTTAATTGCAACACTCAAGTCAGGTCATGTACATACCATTACATACATGAAACTACCAATTAAATTTCTACACCTCGTATTTTACATCTGAATTTAACGCTAAATGGTTTAATTTGCTCGGAAGAGGTGTACCTCACAGGTTTACAGTCATTCATATTGAATTTCTCCAACACCGTTTTTATGTATGCACTCTGATCTAACGTGATTTTACCGTGACTCCTCTCAACTTCTATCCCCAAGAAAAGTTTAATACCACCTAAATCCGAAAACTTTCAGATACCTCAACTTGGGCTTCTTAGTATGCCACAATTCGTATGGTGTTTTTCACTCTTTTAAAGCCTTAATTGGAGTTAAATTAATAAGAAATGTAGCAAAACACCTTATCTAGACCAGCACAAGTATTTACCTGCGAGTTGTTACCTACCCTTTTAATATTTACTTTGAAGTCATTACGATGTTACCGTCTTTGTAAATACGTACACCCTCACTGTCGAATACAATACCAAAACTAGCCTCTTGCATTTTTCGTACCGACAGCAGGTTGTACAGGACTTCGGGACAGTAGGGGACATTTTCCAGCACACCATTTACTCCTTTGTTGCTGGTCACGTGGATTATCCCCCTCTTCGTTGCTGTGATATAGGCGCCGTTCTTCGCCACAGAAATATTTAGCGGCGGTTGTACCGTCGTGAAATAGGAAAACAAATTTTCCTGGTTGACGAAATGATCGGAGGCTCCTGAGTCCAATAGAAAAATCACCCTTTCTCTGGTCTCCAGTTGATAGTCATCAGCCATGAACGCAAACCCCGAAGCATTGTTCTGCAATTGTTCCGTCATTTGTACTGTTCGAACAGTCCTCGTCCTTCTTTATTATGTTTGTGATTTCTTTTATAATAATAACAGTCTTTCATCTTGTGGCCACTTCTACCACACTGATAGCATTTCGAAGTTTGTTTACTGTTATAATTACGAGATTGCTTTCTCGGCTTCTGTTTGCCGTGATAACTCCTGGATGATTTCTGTCCTTCAATAATTCCTCTATTAAAGCTTTGCGAGGTATGTGCGTGCAATACCTTTGAACTTGTGGCACTGCTTTCTTCACGCAATTTTACCTCATGGTCTAAAAGTCTTATTTTTACGAAGGCTAATTGTCTTCTGACAATGTTTCTATCGCAGTAATAACACCGTCGTATGAATTTGGAAGAGTCAAGAGTAAATATGCCACTTTGTCTGTCTCTTCTAATTTCGATCCCGCCGCAGATAATTCGGTGATGAGTTCGTGAAATATCGTAAAATGACGCACAAGAGGTGTATCACCCTGCAATTTAAAACTCAATAATTGTTTTCGTAAAGCTAGTTGAGTAGCTAAACTTTTTCTCTGATAAATTGCATCGAGATTTTTTAAAAATTTCTTTTGTCGTGCTTTTTGTACTCGCGAACACAAGGAAGGAATCCGATAAATATTCAACTATCGTGTTTTTCGCAATCCTTTCCGCTCTAATCCATTCAGCGGTTAACTCTTCTGGAATATCTTCGTCGATCACTTTTATTACATCCAGTTCGCTCATTAAACCACGCACTCTTAGTTTCCAGACACTATACCGTTCACCGTTAAAAGGTTTAATATTTCTTTTCATTTTTTGATTTTCCATAGTTCTGTCCTTTTGATCTATTAGTCAACAATTTTTTTTACAAACATTATCCCACTATATTTTTGTAATAACTATATTAATTGTTAGTCACTTATAGTTTTAAAACACACAGGGAAAAAACGTCCTCTTGGCCCATAACCTATTGGAAATGGGTTGCTGAATAAACCACAAAATACTTATTCTTTTGAAACTCGTTTATTAAACTAAGCTTGGAAGGACGTCGTACTGCACCGAAGGCAAGACTCGAAGTGAAGAGAAAACGCAAAGGCAATATGAAAAGTCCGTTGCCACTTGAGATAAAGGAACAGGCCTGCGTTCTGTCTTTTACCCTGTCAGTCAGGTATAGACAAACACTCACAGATCCATGGGTCCGCTGACAGTTAGTTTACTGCTTTTGTTAGCGGATGTCACGCGTAACCAAATTCATTTTTGTTTTCTTGCTGACGCAATTGTTACCAACAATCCAACGCGAAGAGCCCCTGAAATCCGCTCGTGACTCCTCGAATTTACGGTCAAAGTGCTTGCGAGTAATCGCGTTCAACGCAAAATTCACAGAGAGATTCGTGGATCGAGTGAAATACCCTGGAAATCTGAGCGAAGTATGAAGGAAAGGAATGGAAGACGCTTCCGTGCAACGCTGTTGGAGCCTTGATCGCTTTCGCACGCGCCCCGCGTCAAGCTGGAAGACCATTCTTCTTCATCACGCCGTACAAATGCGCTCAACTTGACCCCGAACACGATAAATCGGATTTCTGGGCTTCTTGTGATCTTAACGGAATCAATCCTGCCCCGGGTTCCTCGAGACCACCGGGGATTTCGATTCCAGTGGAAAGTGAATCTGTCTTTCGCTGGACTTTGCCGTAGATAAGATTTCCTGCCCCTCGATTTGCCCCATTAAATCGAAACGGAGCTTCGATTCCTGTCATCCACGCATTCCGCAATTATTATTATTAATAAGCCTGGAACGCTATTTATTTCCAATGAGGAAGTTTTTCGCTGATGATCGTAGCTCGATGGAGATGATGGAACTTTGAGCGGAGCGAAGGAAAATTAGAATGAAGCGGAAGGGTAAAGGGGGTTGTAGGTAGGTGCAGGGGTGGCAGGCAAGGTCCCCACATCGGTTGCGTGGACATCGGCATGGGGCGCTCACGTGGCTCCCCACCTTTCCGCCGTGCGTGAGCCTGCTCCTTCCCCTACGCTCCTTTCGCTTCGTTTTCCCCCTCACGGTGTCCTCGCGTGGCTCTCCCTCCCCTCAAGCGGCCGGCTGTCCTCGAAAGCCCGAGTACGACGGCAGCGCCTCCACGCCTGCCGCTCCGCAGTAACGCGATTGCCCTCGTCGAGAGTGTACAGGCGCTCGCGTACTGTGCCGCTCGTTGTTTCCTTGACACGAAGCGCACGCGTTATCCCGCGTTCGTGTTCTCAGTTCGAGTGTTCAGTGGTTCTCCTGTGTTCATAGCGCGACAGTTGAGTGAAACGCGAGTCTTTTCCTTCCCTGAACCCCCTCCCTCGTCTGACGGAGACCTGGGTAGACATAGACGGGTTTCGGAATTGGGCTGACCAGTTGGAGTCGGGTTCCGTCTTTGAACCACACGTTGATAAACGAAGGAAACGGGGACGTATCGTCGCGGACTATGCCGAAACGCGGCCAGCCAGCTGGAGGACAGCGTGCTCGCGTAGGCCTGGTGTTTGGGTCGCCGAGCGTCGACTGAGACCGCCAACGGGATGCAAAAGATCCCGCAGGAGTCGGCAGCTAGTGTTGCCAGAAGAAGGAGAAGACGGGCGGCAGGATGGGCGGGAGACGAGGAGCGCTGGTCCGCGACGTAGGTGCGCACCGCGACGCCAACGACGTGACGGCCACGTGCCCCCGCGGATGCCTCGTTGCCCGCTGGCATTAACTGCCACTCGTCCGTAGGTAGCTAGCTGAGCGAAACGGTGACCGTTCTCGTCCGAGCCGCGTTCTCGTTAGTCTGTCGCATATAAACAAGCCAACCGAGTGTGTGATTCTGTAGTAGGTGGAGTAGTGTGTCGGTGATTTTCTTGGTAATGTGCACCGTGACTTCGGGCCTCCTTGGTGTGATTCGTTCTTTCCAGTTGAAGTTCGTAGGGTAATCTTTGCGGTTTCATGTTGAGACTTCGTGGTGGTTCGACAGACGCGAACAGGTGGCACGCTCCGCGATCGATTGGATTAAGAGTGGTCTTGTTCCTGGGTAACAATCGAAACAGAAGAGGGGCAGACGGTGGGTGTTTAGCGGTGAGCTCGTCTCAGGATGTTGATACGGTGTCCCGTGCGAAACGTGTCACTAGCAGGGATATCGAGTAACTTGAACCTCCCGATACACGAGGTTCCGAACCTTCCGTCCGAGGGCACGTGGTTGCTCAAATCCGAGCCGAGAAAGTATACTGTAAAGTGTAGCGGAGATCTCCTCTCATTGTGATTACTCGCCGTGATAAATGAGCTGCTCCGACGAGAAGTGATCGGTACCGAAATTTCCGTCAAGGACCGGTGAAGCTCTACGCACTCCATTAGCTTCGTTAGAAACTGTACGGATATTGCTGCATAGTCCAATATCCGAGTGGTCAGTGAAGAATCGAGTGGTAGTAGATCCGAGAATCAGTGGTCAGGAAGATACGCGAAGGAGAGGATCAGCATCGGGGAAAGGTAGATTCCCGCGCTTGTACTCGACTCACCAGGCCGGCGGGAGTTCGAAGGAGAGGGTGAAGAGCGTCGTGGAGGGGGGAGTGATGCCGGTGAGGGTGGCACAGCGCCCCCCAGGTGGAATACCACTCCACGCCGGCGTGCCGGTAGCGCCCAGCAGCGTAACCGCCCCCGGTCCGTCGGGCCGGTGCCTCGGGGGCCCGGCAGCGCCCCCCGCCGGCTCGCCACCGCTGCCGTCGTCCTTGCAATCCCTTGGCGGCGGTGTGAGCAACGCCAGCAGCACTCCTGGCGCCGCTAGCAACGGTAACGCCGGCAACAGCATAGTCGGACCGAACAGTAACAGCAACACAGGCCAAAGCATCAGCGGGACCAGCGGCCTAGGCGTCAACACGACGAGCGGCGCCACGAATCCCTTGCAGGCGATGGCGTCGGCGGCGGCCTCGCTCACCCAGCTAAACAATATGGCGAACGGCCCGCTGCCGCCGCTCGCGGCCACAGGACCAACTGGACCTCCTAGTCTTCCGCCTCCCCAGCCGGCTACCACGCCGACTCATGGGGGCCCACCGACGCCACACGCCGGTGTCACCGGTGGACCCCATCTGAACGGAGCCTCCCCGAGCCCTCACCCAATGCCCCACGGGATGATGAGCGGTTCTCCTCACGCTCCACACCCCCACATGGGCGGTGGAGGACCCTCGCCTCATCCTCATCACCCTGGCCCACACATGGTCGGCTCGCCACACCACCCTGGACCCCATCCCATGGGCCCCGCTGCTGGCATGATGGGTCCCGGAGGCATGCAGCCTCAAGGGGCACCTGGGATGTGCGGTACCACCGGCCCGATGGGGCCTCATACGCATCCGCAGGGACCTGGAGTACCCGGACAGCCGCACATGCACAACGACCCCTTCTACTGCTCACCATTCGGATCTCACTACTTCAGGTAAATCATGGACCTTGCTAAAGGGACATTCCACGCGAAATCGGACACTTTTTGGAGTAACATTTCGGATGTGGTTGAAATTTCAATATGTTGTAGTCTTTAGGGACATATAAACATATCTCGAAGGATTTCTGACAATTTTCAAAAATGTCGATTTTACAGCTGTTTGATTTTTAAAATCGCGCCCGTTGTTAAAAAACTGCATTTGTTAAAAATAATTGCACAAAAATGGTTAAAAAAAATTTGTTTCTGAAACTGAAATAATTTTTTCTTACAACTTCAATGTCTTTTCTACAAATCGCCGTAAACCTCATCTCCATTCGTTTACTACTTCCATAGTTATAATTTATTGAAAAAAAGTTAGCACTTACTTTCAAACAGCTGTAAAATCGACATTTTTCAAAATTGTCGAAATTCCTTCGATATATGCTTATATATCCCTAAAGACTACAACATATTCAAATTTCAGCCACATCCGAAATGTTACTCCAAAAAGTGGCCGATTTCGCGTGGAATGTCCCTAAACCGTTGTCGAATAAACTGCCGCTCAACCAGCCAGCTGCGTATCGTCGCAAACTTCCACCAGCGAAGCGTGATGAATCTTTACGTAATTTCTACGCCCATGTTTCCCATGATACCCGCCGATCGATCAGGAACGATTCGTCGTAATGAGTCCCAGCGTAATGTGCGTAGGTAAAAGCCAAAGAAATTTACATGTTCGGCCGCACGCGGAACAAAGACCGCTTTCTCGCTCGACATCAGCCAGAGCTTATCTTTCGTTCGCGCGCCGATTTGAACTTTGATTGCCTGTTTATGCAAATCTCTGGAGAGACTTGCGAGCAGTTATTCTCTTATTTTCCTAGTTCGCGTTAAGTTCCCTCTTCGTTTGGTTTTGCGAGCCACCGATTTGTCCTTGACAGATCTTTTCTCCAACTTTTTTCACCGCCACGTGAGCTTTGACGAAGGAGAAAGACGCGTGCGATGATGAATTCATATCGAGCCTGACCTCGACAGCCTTCTTAGCTTCGGAGACATTGGCAAACGCCCCGGAAGAGAATCAATCTCGCCCCGATTAGGGGACCACTGTCGCGGTATAAATAAATAATCTGTCGTTACAACGGTTGTAACAATTTTTCGTCACGCGAAACGGCACGCCGTGCCGGTGCTTTCTTCGAAGAAAGGGTCACGCGAGCTTTCTGAAAACGCTGTATCGCGTGGCTGGTCTCAAAGGCACGAGACGTGCTTCACAAGTTCCCTCTGACCTGGACCTGCGAATAGCATTTGGGGGGGTTTGCTCCAACACTTGAGCGTATCCAGCGGGAGAGTCTTAAAGCTGCCATCTTCTTCCGTTAGTGTACGAAAGCACGGCTAAGTCGAAATCGTTTGAATTCTTCGCCGCGTCCGACTTCGGACGGTTCTTATACGGCTCGATACTTCGTTCCGTGCCAATCGTTCGGCAGTCTCTCACTAGCACGCTCTCTCGGGCGTAGTAACAGTATACTCGGAGAATCCGTTATCATAGCTTGGCCAGGATCTTCCTGGTGACCGTTGCGCGGCCGAACGTGTCACGAAATGTAGCCACGGAGCGAATGTGCTCGCGGAGGACACCGAAACGCCTGTTAATCCGATTTCGACCATAACTTTACCCCGCTCATCTTCGGTAGTGGGTGTCCGTTCCTTTCCAGGGAATACCTGCAAATGTTTCTATCACACTTTCCAACGTTCCGCGATGTAGCTTCAAGCTTTCGAACGACATTAGAACCGACGTGGCATTCGTGTGCGCTCGGAGCTCGAAACTCTCCTCAGAGTACTCGTGGAGCACCCTGCTATCCAAACTTCCCTCGGAACAATCATCAGATCAGCGAGGAATTCCAAAGGAGCTGCGGCCAAGAGCGATTGATCGCGCATCAGCCAATTACCGTGGACAAGCGAGCATGTTGGCGAGTCAGGTGCCTTGAGAGTCCCCTTGACGTGCTTCTATCCGCAAGTTCAGGTGGCCCGCAGGTGGGAGGCGCCCCTTGCGCAGGTGTACGCGCGAAACACGACTTCCTTCCTAGTCTGGAGAACATCGGACTGGACTTGAGGGCAGCCAGTCAGACAGACAGACCCAGTGCATAGCTGGGACGGTGACGATTATCCGGTTCTTCTCCTTCGACCTTCCTTGTATCCGGTCTGGACGTCTCTATCGGTTCGACATCATCTCCCTGCTCGCTGGCCCCGTCTGGTAATCGCGAGGGCTCATTAACATAAGCGTTCCACGCTGCTACATTCGCGCGAGTCGCCGAGCCATTTCGTTCAACAGCCGCAACACCATTTTGGTCTTTTCAAGTCTTGACACCTAGACAGAGCCTTGTGACCGGTGCCTGGGGATGAATCGAGGGCTTGCCAGGGGTTCCGTGCGATAACCTGCGGAGCAGGACTCCGAAGAGTCGTGCCTACTTGAGCGCGATTTAATTTTCATTGAAATTGGGCGAGGGAGCGACGAAAGAAGAGAAAATAATTGAAAAAGAGGAACGACTGCGAACGGAGAGTTTCGAGCACGATCGGAAGTCGAACGCCGTCGGTTGGTTTATCTTATCGCGGCCTCTCGGTAGGATAAGAAGGACCTTGATCGCCTCGCGGCATACTGAATCGGCACCTTGGCTCGTTGCGGACGCCCATTTTCGCTGAGAATTTCTGCGCGGCACCGACCGTGTATTCGCAAACAGTGGAGCTTGCTAAAAATTTTTTCCATCGACGTCGAGGTAACCTGCGTCGAGTAGGCTTTAGAAACATTCAGGTTTTTGCGATAGGCAGTGATAGGGAGTTGTCCTCTGCATGCAAATGCTACGAGCTACGAGCTGAAACGTTCCCGTAGCTTCTCACGACATTCAATGTTGATCATTATCTCGCGGTTCTGGAACAACTTGTAGACGATCAGACAAGCGAGTATCGAGGATTGCTGGCGGTTCGCGAGCAGCGTCGCGGTTCAAGTAAATCGGTGGATGACGCGAAGGGGAAGAGCGTGGAAAGAGGAAAGGCTCGTTTCGCCGGCAAGGCACGCGAGGAGATACCGGGCCGAGCGCATAAAGCCGTGTGCAGGCAGCGTATCAAGCCGTATCGTTGGTCGGTTCCAGTTTCACGTGAAACTGTTCGCGCAACCAGGCAGGTTCAAGGCGAGCCTGAAAAGTGGAATGCACGTGCGTGCACAGAGAACACCGTGCAATTTTGCATAGCCTGTGGATCTCGACGATGGGTGGATCCCTCCGATCGAGTAGACTCAGAAAGGAGTGGTCCTCGTGAACTAGCTACTAGTCGACTGTCGTTCCGGTCTTTCGTCCACTCTGAAGAGTCCAGCAAGGATTAGGTAGTCCTGACGCGAGTAGGAAAGGGCCTCTTATCTCGAATCTTCATTGAGAATCGAATCAGACCAGTTGTCCCTAAATGACACCACAAACACCGAGGTTCAATTTGATTCCTGGTTTTGATGCCTCGACTACTGTACCAGTCCACCTATTAAACGCATCAGGCTTTTCCACGTGCTCGATTAACCCCGCCGCGCTCAATCATTCACGCGGTACCGTCTTCCGTCCCTTCCAATTACTTTCAAAGCGAAGGAGCCGCCCCAGGAAGCAGATAAACCTAATCCCGGCGCAGGTATACGTGACCGAGCGTTCAGATGCCACTGTCCACTATCAAAGAGAATAGAAGCGTGGCGCAAGGGTGGCGGGGGTGAAACAGGGGTGTAAAGAGCTGACAAAGTGACAATAAGGACTGGAGTGGCCTTCGTGAGTCACGGTTTACCTCAGGAACGCCGACGCTGGTCAGGACTCAGCCGGGCAGGTGCAATTTGGCAAATTTCTGTTTAACCTGTTAGCGTGCCTGAGCCTAGCCCTCCTATCTCGCCTCAGCATTCCATTCGCGTTTAATTCGAGAAACACAGGCACTAGTAGCATTTGCCAGGCTGTTTATCTGCGCGAAGACACGAAATCTGACCGTTTGCATGCCATCGAGCTAAGGAGCTCGACGACAGGCTGGAATCGATTATCATCGGCGGGGATCTGAGCGATAACGATTTCATAGCGCGATAAGCGGCTAGCATTATCGCGGCTAGTAGCGAACCAAACGGAAATTCGAAGATAATTGGCTCGATTCCCTCTGCTCGGCAAGCATCGTGCTTGGTAGAAAGGTAGATGCCCCGCGTGGTGTCCACTCGAAAACTTGCAGGATATGAATCTTCCCTGGCCCGATAAACGACTTGGTGCATGACATCGGAGAGAATTGGACACCGGGGATTTCGAATAATCAATCATGCAGGTTGATACTGCGCTTGCTATTCTAGGAGCTACCTGTGAAAGAGTAATGCAAACATTCGCGTCACTTGTTCTGTCGCTGCACTTGAATAGTACGTCTGGGCTACTTAAATCTGAAGCTTCGTTTAACTAACAATTTGTCAGGGCTTGTCATCTTTCGAGTCACTCTAACTTGCCAGCTTTCGGTCTAGGCGGCACACAGCCGCGCTTGAATCTCTGCCGCTGAAAAGGCTCGGCTGGAGATCAGAGCGCGGTAAATTTCCGATTGCCCGTGGCTGGCCGGAGTCTAGCCGACGAAATCGAAAGTTTACGATGATTTCAACGGGTGCCGCGTTGCTTCCTCGTGGAATCGAGCATTTTATTTTTATCGCGGCCGGTTCTATTTCAGCCGATGCGCCTCGAATTCGTTCTAGAGGTTGGGAACGATCTCTCCTAGCAGGCTGGCTTCTAGACGCGCGGACTCTGCCTGGTGTCGTTGCACGGGAATAATGGCCGATCGGAGCGAATCGAACGCCTTCAGCTATAAATAATGAAATTAGCGCTGCCTGTCCAAATGCAGCACGTGACCTCGCGAATCTCGCCAAGTGTCTGTATATTCCGTAGAGAGCTGTGGGTTCAACCGACCTACCTGCCGAGGCGCACACTCTCTCACGGGCTCAGTGGTTCTCACGTTCCCCTGTCTAGGGACTTCTCAGCGTGTCTCGGTAGGATCCTATCGGAGAAAGCCTGGGCACCGTTGGGACAGAGCATATTCCTGTTCTTCGGCTGCTGGACTGGTCGCGGGGATTGAAAATGGGGGTAGGTTTCGTCGACGCAGCGCGGCAGGACATTGCGTGGTTCAGATTTTCTAGTGCTCACGGCACGCGGTGTACGTAGACTGTTTCAGAAAGTTCTGAGCTGAACTTGTCGAGTATCCATTTTGCAGTAACCTATTAGAAGTTACGTGGAGCGCTTCCGTAAATAACGGTTCATTAAGAGCGCGTAATTGAAGGAAACATATTCCTCGAAATATATCCTCTATGTTACATAAAACCACTGCACGTGATCGCAGGGCTAGGTTCAGGGTTCAGCTTCAGTGCAAATTCGAGTCCGTTCGCGCTACCTGCGCAAGGATTATACCGCGAGACTCTGGGTACCACGTTTCACAAAGCGATACTCACCTCTGTATCCGCAGTTTCACGTCGCGATTCTTACATCATCGGAGTTGCATAATGCCTTGCATCTGTGACGCGTGCAGCGCCATACGCGTGTCTAATCGTCGTCCAATCTAGACCACCTGATCGCACGGGACAAATCTGTTGGATTTCGCGTCCGAATGACCGGCTGTTTGGGGTCAGAGTTGATAGCGGAGGCCCGGGGGTTAGCGGTTTCGACGTTCGTCGTGGCGAGCCGCTTCGCGGAGCGTAGAAAGCCGCGCCTCCGGAGAGCGGCGCTCCTACGTGTCCTCGGTTCATTACTTCACGGATCAAGAATCGAAGCTGGGGATGAGAACCGCGAGTGATTTGCCAGTGAAGCAGTTCGTTGGCGTTGGAGTTGGCTCGGCTGGTCTCTCCTCTCCCCTCGTCCCTCTCTGTCCATCTCTCTTCTTCATCGTCTTCGTCTTCGTCTTCTCTCAGTCTTCTGCTTCTTCTTCTTTGCCTCGCGCTCTGCTCTCTCCGCGTTCTCAAGGCCGCCTCCTCGAATCCTCCCTCTCCTCCCCTCCTCTGTCCACCCGATCTCCCACTTCCACGTTCCTCTCCTTCTCCTCCTCCTCCTGCACCTCCTCCGCCGCCTCCAACTTGGCTGGCACCCCTCCCGCGCTCTCCACCTTCCACTCGAGCGTCTCACCTCAGCCTGACTCTTTCCTCTTGCTGGCCTCTCTGCGCACCACCTCGCTTCCCCTTTCTCCGTCCCTCTAGGCCGCTGGCGTGCGCGTCCTCGTCCCTGGCTCCACGAGGGAACTTGGCGCGCGCGGATACGCGTCCAACTTTCGAGCGTGGAAGTCGATCGAAGTGCAGCGAAGCCGTGCTAGCGGCTGCCGTCCTGCTGGAATCACGCGTCACCTCGCGAGACGCGGGAAATGTCGTTGGACCAGTTCGCCTAGCGCCTACCGCCTACCGCCTCGCTTCTTAGTCCCTTCGAACGCTGCTCGGCCCTTTTTCCCCCGGGGAATTCAGATTATTCGTCGACGATGACGATGAGGAAGGTTATGGTCGCCCCTGCTAGTCGGACTTCGAGCCGTCCAGGTCCTCGCCCAGTTTCGTTCAGATTTTCCCGCGTAGAGGGGTACGCGCCAGTCAACTACTCTCGCAACACGCAGAAATAAGAACGGAAAGGTGGGAAGGAGAGAGAGAGAGCACCTCCACTTTATTCTCCGACCGTTTTTTTTTCGAAAGACGAATCCCGCTCACCTTGAAAGGTACGTCGCGTGGCTCGTCGTCGAGCAGTTCTCGAATGAGCCCTTCGAGCCACATGAAACTTCGAAAAGCCGTCCCCGCGTTCTTCGAATTTTTCACCGCGTCATTTCTTTTCGCTGATTGCGGCCAATTGAACGGTTATCGCGGCTATTTTTATCTTATCCCACGGAGAGTAACGATCGCCGACACTTTTTCAACGTTCCAGCGTATCGGGCGCATGCATTCTGCGATATTGTTGGATCTAGGGAGAGTTGCCTCGTAAAATTCGTTCACTTGGAAGAAGTAGAGGTGATCGTAACAAGATCAATGCTCTGGAATGTAAAGCAGAAGTGGATGGTCATAAACTGGAGTGGAGTAACGTTCTCTTCCACCCTTGCAGAAGAAAAGGAACAACTTTGTTACGTTGCTCCACGTGCTGGGTCCCCTAAAATGGTCTCTGCGGTCCCCCACGTCGCGAGGGGACGTGGTTCGCGGCTTAATCCGGATTTATTCGGCCTCTTTTATCCGCGGAATGATCGCGAGCAATGTAGACACGCTACCGGTAACCCAGTCACGTGGTACCGAATCGAGAGTGGGAGATCTCGACCCCCACTAGCCATCTCACGCTTCCGCGAGATGTTTTGTGTTGGACTGTACGGGGTCTGGCGCGTGCAACGCTTCTGGACCATTTTAGGAACCAGTTTGGAGTGGTCCACGCGGGTCAGACCGCTTCGTTGCGTCTCGCTGTGATCACCTATCGGGGACTAATCCTGCTAACGTGCCCAAGGTAATGGCGGAGCAACAACTTAGGGTGCCTCGTGTCTTCATCCCGCGATCATGTCCTCGCTTCCTGCCCCTAATAATTCTCATCGGTTTGTCGTTTTATCGGAAGCTCGCGTCTTGGTTCCCAGTTCTATCCTGCTTTTTTGTCGCGTCTCGAGCAGTAATCGACTGACTTCCTCTATTCAGCCACTCGAAGCGAGAGGGGTTCGTGGCAGAGGGCGTCCTCGAGTCGCGTAACATTTCTGTGAACGCCATATGTCGGATGGCGGCCCAGGATTTCTCCAATTCCTCGTAGAATCAGGGACGGCGCGGTCTGGGGCGGAAAAACACGGAAGGGATTCGTAGGGCAGCCCCGTACGGGCGGGAGGATCGCCTTTGTGTGACACTTGATGCGGCCGGGTATGGATTCCCACGGGACGTTGCGCGCATAACGTCGTCTCACGGCTGGCTAGGGCTAGCGATGGCTACGAAACGCTTCGAGCGTACAACGAAGCTACCGAGTCGTCTCCCGCACCATTCCGGTTCTAGACATGTCCCGTGGACGTTTCTCAACACTAGCCTCCGGAGGTTCTCTGGATTGAGTCATTCGAGTAGCAGGAGGCAGGAGCTGTTCTAAGAGCATCAGTCAGAGGGACTCGAACGCCCATAGCTGTTCCTCGGTCTCACACTAGGAAGCCCACGAACACGCCAATACAGTGGAAGGGAAGAGCCTCTTCTCCCGCAGGTTCCCACGTGTTTCCGACCGCAAGCCGCAGTTATAACGGCGCAGTCGCAGCTCGACGACGAAGGACGAGGCGGCAGCGACGCGACGCGACGCCGCTGTTTCCATCGCCCAGCGCCAACGAGTTCGTCGTCCTGCAGCAGTAGCAGTGGCATCAGCAAGTAGCAACGAGAGTCCTCTTTCCTCGCTCGTTGTTCTCTCGATGCCACGTGAGACACCGTGCTTCGACAGAGATAAGCGTCGATCCTTTTACTTCGCTTGTGTTTCGTCCCCACCGTTCCTGGCGTTTTAACGCGCACTTATCAGTCGCTCGTTCCACCGCAGCCTTTTTTTTTCCAATCTCCCAGCAGCCGCTTTTTGCTCGCCCATGACACGTGTTTTGCCCACGGTTCGGCTCAGCCGTTCCTCTCCGTTCCACCTTGTCTCAGGCTCGCGTTTTTTGCCGTCTCTATCTCTCCTTCGCTCTCCCTGCCTCTGCCTCTCTCTCTCTCTCTCTCCATCGCCGAGTTTCTTGCGGCCAAGCTGTTCTAGCTGCTTCAAATGAATCAGCCGGCTCGGATGGGCGAGTTCGCGTGTACCGCGTGCCGGGCAAGGCCGCGTTTTTACGCCGTCGCGTCGATCCGAGAAGGAGAAGCAACGCTGGCTCGTGCTACGATGCTTTTGCCGAGTATGATGCTCGAGACGTAGATCGAGGCACGATCTCTTGTAATTCAGCTTCGAAAATTCGTTTAACGGTGATGTTTCGTGTCACCAGTTGCGAACCAACAACGGCAGCGTACTCGTTCGCGAGGCGCGGCCACGTTGATTTCTCTCGGTATCACGGTCATCCGCGAGGATGCTCGATTCTCTCGATTCTCGAGCGAAGAAATGTGGAGCGAGTCGCCGCGCCTCTCGCGCTATCGACGCCCACGCGGGCCTCTATATCAGATTTTATTGTATTTGATATTCGACGCGCGGAATCGTGTAATAGGAATAATCGGAGAGAGGAACTGTACCCTCGGGGAACCGAGAATGGCAAGGCACTCGGCTAACCTAGTTCCGTATTTGGCTTCGCTAGCAGGCCACCGTTTTCTAGCGAAAAGCGGGAATGCGGCGCTCGCCGGAGATTCACGCTTGCAGATTTTCTAAGAGAAAGAATCGGTTTTCTGGCCCAGCCGACTCTTACTTTCGAAAGTGCCTCGCCTCTCGTCAAACGCGATCGAAAGTCAAGATACTTTCAGCGCCGGTGAACCTTCCTTTCCTTTTTTTAATCGCGTGGCAGACTTTAGCGAACGATCGTCGCCGAGAATCGCTCGCGAGACATCGCGACCCGACCGAGTGCTCGACCTGTTGCACTTTTTCCCTCGCGGAAAAGCGCGGCCGATTCACCTGGAGATATCGGGAATGGAACGTCGCCGGGTTGCCGCGCGGTGGCCCATTCGGTGAAAGTTCCTCGGTGCGTCGTCTACGCCCTTAATACGAGACGCTCGCCGCGTTAGCGAGAGAGAAGTTGGACAAAAGTTGCGCGTAGTTCCGCGGCAAGTTGCACGGACTCGTGGATTAAACCGCGAAAGGAGCCTGTGCAACTCTGGTCGCCGCCTGCGCGGGCAACTTTCCACCGATATTGAGGCGCAGTTTCAGACCCGACCGTGGAATTTCCCAGAATCATTGTTGCTCAACTGCTCCAACGATTTCTGATTACTGTACCCTGCTCTGGGCGCCTCTACCTAAATCCTTCGTGTACTTATCTGAGAAATAGAAGGGATGGCCCGGATTCCTAGTGGTTTCCTCAAGGTTGCGATTGAAAATGATTCTTGGTGGAAATTGGGCCGGGCCCGAGTGCGATCGGCTGGCACCGGGGACGTGAAAGCCAAGCACGTAACCGGGAAGCCAAGCATGTGCGTGCGTACGTGCATGCGTGCAGACAACTCGAAGTGACACAACCTTTTGTCAGCCGATTAAACCGGGTCGTAACGACACCACAGCCCTGCCGCTTTCTAGACAGCACCTGACCATTCAGCCCCTAGCAGAAAGGGGAGGTATTTCCTTGACGGATGCAACTCCACCCACACAGCTGATAGTAAGGTGATTGGGACTGCAGTTCCCGGTCTTAGGTATTCCAGAGTCAATTGAACGTACGAGTAATCGCGAGTCTGCGAGCCAACGACAGAAAATAGCGAGGGACACCCTGCTGTCAATCATCGCCCGGAGTGCACGGGGCGTCGATCAATTTTTATCGCCCACACTCGTGTCAATATCGTCGCGAACAGGTGAAAAATAAAATGCTCGCGACCGACCGAGCGGCTAGAAAATGAGGGAGAGGGTAGGGAGGAGAAAAATTGCAGTTTCAGTGGCTGCGTGGCGCCACGTGGCCACGCGGACGCTCGAATTACACGTCCACCCTTTATGGAGGCTTTTCTGCGGTCGCGGGACACCACCCTATAGCGGTGCGATCACACACCGCCGCTCCACGGCTCGCCCTATCTCGTTTCCAAAAATCCCGACCACGAGGTCGAAGCGCGGACAACAAGGACGAGAACAAACGGCGCATACGGGCTTGATAATGCGCTGTAAATGACACGCTCGCCATTTCCCTCGCGAGGGCTTCCTTTTTATGGTCGTCAGGGCTGCGAGTGGTTGTTTAATGGATGCTTCTGGTCCTTTGAGCTTTAATAAAACACCAGGATACCGATGTATCGAGGCAATTAAGTGGCTTCCAGAGTGTACGACAGCGTAGCTCTTATAGGCCAGAGCCTACAGAATTGCCGCGCTTCCTCAGCATCGCAATTGAAAAGAGAGCAAAGCTAGGGGTTCGGGGAAATCCACTCAACGCCTAGACGGCGTGAAAGAGCGCGAGGCCGGGATTGAAGACAGCAGCCGTGGCGCGTGTACCTCGATTAAAAATTAATCAAGCCCCTGGGGTCGGTCGGTCCTCTTTTTTCCGCGGAAGCTCTTTTGCGGTCGCGGGACACCCCGGGGTACGCGGTTAACGAGTAGTTACCGGCCGACCCTCTGAAAGGCTCCTCCGCGCTCCTATGGCGTTCCGTATAGGAGGTTTACCTATATTTAGACCGATAAAAATACCATCGTGCCTCCCGCATCACGGCCTCCTGGCCCGCCATTCCCGATTTAAACCTCCACCGAACGTACGACTCCTCTGTTCGCCTGGTCGTCTTCGCGAATCCGCGACGCGATGATACGTGTCCCTCTACCACAGGGATGACGAGTCTCTTTGCAACTGGCACCTGGACTTTGCGCAACTTTCGCCAGTTTTCCACGCGTTGCTGCGTAAATTAGGTCGAAGCGAAGAAGCGGTTTTGGGTATCGGTTGGGTGTGCAGCTCGCGATGACCGCGCCAGCGTGCGATTCGGACGTCTGACGGATGGGTTCTTTAGGTTTCTGTCAGTTAGGTGGGACGTGACACGATACCTCGATGTTCCTGGACTTCTCCTCTGAAATTTATACGAGCAGCGTCCCTGTCATCTTGGCTCTGCCTCGAAGGCCGTAAATCCGGGATACAAATCCGTGTCTCCCGCGACAAAAGACTCCGAGGGGTCACGGTTCACCGGGTCGCTTTCGAAGATCGATTCCCCCTAATTGAATCCACAACAGTGGAGTACTTGCTCCGCTATCGTTACAGTGAATTATTATGGACGGTAATTAAATCATTATCGGTAATAATGATGATTGAGTGGGATCTTATCGAGAATCACGCAACGTTTCGTTCAATCTTGTTGACAACTATCGACTTCTTCTAGCCACGCTTCGATACACGCTCCATAATGAATGCGAGACGACGAATAATTTTTCTCCTATTGCTCGACGGGAAACAATGACCGTCTTTATCCCCGCTTCCTCTTATCAGTTACGACCGCGCTCTGATGTAAAGCTGGAATATCGGAGCGCTCGGTTCAACGGTGACTCAAGTTCGAGCCAGACGATCGCAGCGCTTCTCTTACAAGTCCCCTAGATATCGTTGCCCCAGCGAAACGATGAACGCATCGCGCGAGGAACGGTTCGTTAAACCAGCACGCGTCCGCTAGCAAGACGTCGTGTCCCCGTCAAAATCGCTGTCAAAAGCTGTCCACATCAAGCTGCGTCGCCTCGTCAACGTCGACGGCCCGGTTTCCTCTTTTCCCCTCCGCAACGATCAGCTTGAAAATCCCGAGAGGTAGGTAGTCGAGGAGAGAGAGACGTTTACGACTGGACGTTCTCCAACGCTGGCCGATTAGGCGCAAGCTGCGCGCGTCCTCGGTGGTCTTCGTTGCGCAATGATAACGATGACAAAGACTCTCCAGCGACAACAACAGCGCGATAATGACGTCGGGGACGTGGCCGATGCTTCTCCACCAACGCCCAACGCCCGTGGTTACGCTCTTCGTCGCTCTGCCTCGCGGGATTCGGAATTCGTGGTGAATCGGGATGACTCGCAGCCACAGCGATTGCTTTAAGTCAGCGACGTCGATAGAAAGAGAAAATGGCACGCGACAGCTTCCACTTTGGGCCTGCACCCTCGACTCGACAGCAGTTTTGCCTGGAGCAGACGGGGCAGGATGGGTCGAAGCTGTCGCGGGGTATCACTGTCAGTCAGGAGTTCCACTATTAAATATCACGCTGATCTTTCGGCGCAGATAAGACGGCTCTCCTGGAGTCGGCGGTGGCGAAAAAAGAAGAGAGAATTGGTCGTGACAGGTAGTGCAGGTGAACGGTTGCGTAATTAGTCGAGGTTGAGCTAGGTGTTGCTGCTTGGTGGGGGAGGCATCTAACGAGTTACGTTCCTCGTACAGGCGCACACGTACACGTCGCACACAGCTGCCTTTCCTCAGTATTCAAGCGAGATTAGTCGCTGTTTTTCAGTCATTCTCTCCTGGACACCTATTTTGAAATACTTGGAGCTACGCGTCGCTCAATGCTGCGGATAAATAATAGCCTGCTCCCGAAGGCTGTAACCGATTTGTATTCAGATTCTGGCCGAGCCTTTTGCCGCTTGATTTATGGCGTTCCCACGCAGAGATCAAGATTTTTCGAGGTGTCGAAGTTGAACGTAGACAACCCGGCGATCTGACTCACCTTTCTCGGACCCTTGTACTAATCTCTGACTGTACGTTGATGGACGTTGATGCTCTTTCTACGGCAGTCAGTGTCTAGTCCGTTCGTGCAAAAGTGACGAAAGAACGTCGTAAAAAGAAGCACAGCCTCGCGATAAGCTGCGAGAAGCGAACTTCGCAAGAGCCCACTGTGGGGAAAATAGCGCGGAGGAGATTTTTCGTCCACGCAGTTTTCCGCGGGTCGAAATATAAGGAGGGATACGAAGTTGCACATCCCCCAGATCGATCTGCCAGCCTCCATTATGCGGCCTCTAATAAATTTATGTGTTCGCGATAAATATTCAGGCGTCGCGGCGATTTTAATTGATATAACGAAGGAATATTCATGAGTGAATTAGAGGGACGGCGAATTTATGCTGTCTCGTACGTCCTCGAATTCGGTGCTCTGCACGGAGACGCATAGATGCGCTCTCGATCGACGCATAAATTCGCGACAGCGTATCAGCGAGCACACGCTGCAGCGGACTCTGCATCGTCATAGATCGCGGGGACGATATCCCGCCGTATTTTGTAACGTTGCGCCATAGCCTGCATCCTCTTGCGGCAAGAGGAAGGAGGATAAAGGTGCCCGGTTGATTAGCTGAATGTTTCGATTCTTTTAACGAATCCTCCGATCCAGCAAACTGTAGGTCCATCAAGACCCAACTTCGGGAGCGTGCATGTGTACTTCCTGGATCGACTTCCTGGGGTGGGACTATTTTTGGAAATCCGGCGTCACTTCGTATTGCTTTCTACGCGTCAGTGTTCCCACCGTCCTGTACATTCATGGGCACGTGAATTTTCCTCGTGGCAGAAAAACTTATACTCGAATGGAAGTTTAATCTTGATTTAGAAAGCGATATCCACATGTCCGGACCGGCCAATCGGCACGCGAGCCGAGCCATAACTTATCTCGCCAGTCACATTCGAATCAGCAACTCAATAAGACGTCCCACAACATTTCCGCGAGATATTCAATCTTCTCGATAGACGGTATTATCACTGGCCACGCGAAATATCGCTGCGACTACCTGCCCTATACCTTCAGAAATGGCCGTGCGGAACGCGTTAATTCCCGCGATTCCCGCTCTCAGGCGCAGTTGCCCTCGTGAAACGGAGTGCGAGCGCGCAGGTGCGCAGTTGCATGCGCGCTCGCGACGTACCGTGCGATTCCTGCGCGGTCGGTTGCGCAAACGGTCGAGCGACGTCCCGCGAGCATCATTCTCCGCCGCGGTGGCTCCGTGTGACGCCTAGCACGCGCCGAATCGCGCGCGATCTCGTTTTCTCCACGGCTATGATCGCCGTTCACGGGAACGCGAAGGCGGAGGGGGTGGACGAAGGATCCGGCGACGGGACGGTTGCAAAATTTCTGGACATCCGTCACAGTCAGTCGGAGCAGCCGTACAAAGCACCTCGGAGCATAGGACGAGCCTATCTTGGCATCGCGCTCAAGCCAGCCCGAGTAGATCAAACCGCGTGCGGATTATTTTTAGATCCGCTCGGCCGGCCGAGCGATTATTCCTCGCTAAATCATAACTTTCCCTCCCTGGACCGCCTCCGCCGGCCGGATATAAATTAATCGAAGGCCACTGCCCTTTGCCGCGGCAGAATTAGTCGCGGGGTCTGGTTTCTGCTTTCTGGAACAGCCACGAATTCTGTCGCAGCTTCCTCTTTTCCGAGGAGACATCTCTGATTTCATTGGAAGTTGGTGAATTACGATATCGAAGCACGTGACTGTAGTAGCGGACCACGTGGCACGCGATATCGTAACGCCAGCGACGAGTCGCCGTTGGTTTCCTGGGCGAGACGACACCTCGTCTCACCTTAACGGATCGCGGTTCTTCACGCTTGTCATGCCTCGCTACGGCACGCTTACCCGCGGCTAATGTAAAGCAGGTCTCCTGGATGATCCCACGTTTTTCGCTGCGCGAGATCGATTCCTGCCGAGGAAGGCAGTGTTTTTCGGGTGTCTTTGGAGAAATTCGACCCGCAAAATGCAGCAGAGGTAATCGTTCAGACATGGTAGACTTTGTTGCACCGTGAAAGGGCGAGCTGCAGATTCCCCGCGATCCCACGCACGCCTGGAATAATTAAGATACGTTTCGCAATTAATTGAAGCGTGATCCGGTAACGATAAGACGAGCCGAGTCTCAGCGAACACCAGCGTGGAACCTGAGACGCGGACGAGGAACGCGACGACGACGCGGTGAGAGGCACGTGCCTCCTACGAACACGTGTAGCAGGTGCGCGTCAACACCTTGGCATGCTTCTAGCGTTCCTCTCGTCGAGAGGAAATCGGCTCGCGGAACCTGGGTCCCAGCTTCCTTCCTCGCAGGAATAGGAGAACCCTCTATTCGAGGTTTTCACGAGGCCACAGCAGCCTTTCACCCCTAAAATTCCCAGTCAGCCGATTGATAGAGTCGTGTCGGCGGTGGGCCGCGCGCTTTCTAAAATTGGCCGAGACCGCGCCATGTTCACAGAGAGAGAGTGTCGTTGAGTTCGGTACAGGAGGCGGCAAAGGACGAACGGGTCTGGGGTTCGCTGAGGATGCCTCGGTCAGGGGGACAACGAGGTCTTGGCTAATTCCGTCATCGCACGTGCGTGCAAACGCCAGCGGCGATGTTCTCCTCGTGCTTACGCAACGCACGGGCGCGTGTACGATCCAAAAATTCACGCGGTGCGCGCCTTGAACGCGCACCCGAGGCGATGGCGAAATTTCAGATTCCTCCTCGTCCGCGAGTCTCCGAACCCCCATCGACCGTGACCAACGCGAACGCGAGTGCTTTGCTTCTAGGAGTATTCACGGATAATGGGATCCGCCTGCCATTTGCTTTTAGAGAAACTTAGCCGGTTTTAAGGTAACGCAGAGGGGCAAAGAAGGGGAGAAAATTGTGTCACCTTATCTGTACTCGCTCCAATTGGTTCGATGGGAGAGTCGGAGACTAAAGACCAAAGTCTCAGCTTTGGTATTGTTTCTTTCTGGCAAGGGGAGACTTGGCACGAGGCGAATGAATGTTCACTCTTTGGTTGTATGTCAGCTTGGACGTTGTATTTTATAGCGTTCTGGGTTTATTTAGAGCCAGGCCACGCTGCAGTCTTCCGAAAGGTATTTCAGAGTGGCAGGAATCTGTTACGACATTAACCCGTTAAAGGCCAGGATTATACAGACATATTCTCATTATATCACAATTGTTTTCACTTTCTGCGGGGGCGGATTGAATAACGATCGGTTACGGATGCTTCGTGTATTCCCGGAAGGCAGGGTGGTCGTGTTGTCGAGCGCGATAAAGTGCCGACCAACTCGTAGGCATATTTTTTCACGAGAGACTATAGAGTACCGCGAAACGTTGCCTGAAATCGAACGCCAAGGGCCTGGACCCCTAAAAACCTATCCACGAGTTTCATTCAATGCGACTGGGGGGCAAACTTCCGAGGCAGCTCATAAAAACGGGCACACGTTGCCAAAAAGGGGACGAAGGGGAGAAACAGGCTGTCGAGAAGGGGTGAAAGCAACAGGAAGAAACGCTGTAACACAACTGGCGTTTAAAACTTTTGGCTGTACATACTGATGTGATGGAGATCGAAAAATTCTACATCGCTGCATTGAAACTTGTGCATTCCTGAAGATAGCTTGCTGGCGCTGACCTAGAGTGCAGAAGTTCAGGACGTTCGAATCGTGGATTAAAAAGCCCCCTCTGGTTCTGTATCCCGCGATTAATAAATCCTGAAATTATTTGGTCGACGCGCACACGAGGAGTCGAGCTCTAGCTGTAGGTGTACCCAAAGTTTAGATCAGCGGCGCTGATACGGAGGGACCGAGGGCGAGGAAAGACAACGAGAACAGCGAGAAGAAGGGAAACAAGGAAATATACAGGGTTAGAAGGAAGAACGGGTGGGAAGGGAGGAGGCAAGAACGAAGTTATAGAAGCGCCTGGGGCCGCGCTGCCCTGAGAATAGGGGATGCTGGTAGAGGGAAGTGCTTCCTTTCTCATAATGCATGAAACGAAGCCTGGTGCCTTCAGCGTTGCATTGTCGACGTTCTCGCATAACGACATCCTTCGTCCAGGAATCATCGCTCTTCGTGCGAAAGAACCGGGTATTCGATGCGGCGTATCTTTGCGAGTACGTATCAATCTTTGGCAGTGGGCGTCTCGGTGGAAATGGCTAATAGGTAGATAGATACCTATCTCATCACCTTCCGCGCCGCAAGTTTCATAAAGCATTCAGCGAGCCCTTCCGATCTGGTTTACGCGGAGCTGCGGCGACAACAGCTGGGGGTACTTTGGGGCTGGTTTCGACGTTTCGTTTCGGCCGTTTCACGACAGGGTTATTAAACGGCAAGTGGTCGCATTAAAAGCGAAGAGGGTCGTCGAGGCATCTCGAGACGCGTCCTGCAAAAATGGGATGGCGTAAGTGGAAGGAAATGCATCCTTCCTCGTAATGCATGAGCCTGTACCAGCGCCATCAGCGTTGCATCCGCGGCGTCTGCAGCGTTATTCTTCCAAACGACATTCCTTGTCCTCGTGTTATTGCTCGTCTCGGTGGGGAATACCTAGCCCAGGTACACGTCGCCGATGCCCTGGCGAAGATACCGGAGAAATATCCCCGCCCGGGAGAGATAAGGCACCGGTGACAGGCCCTCGTCGCAGCTTTTTCCGTCGGACACCGGCAACGATCGGCAATGAAAACTACACCTCGCACATTGAATGAAATCGGTGCGCGCGGGACGAGTGTCGCTGCGCAGCTTTGCATTTCAGCAGCGTAGACACAAGGCCTTGCCCTCTTTAAGGCAATTAATGACTCAATCGGGATCAGGCTGATTGAGCCTTTATAAGGGCCTGGGGTACGCGTGGCCGGACTTCGCAATGCGCAGAATGCGCCTGCCTGGCCGCATTTATTAACGCGCTGGCATGAACCCAATTAAGGACGAACGTGCGAGGAGACCGAGGATTCCGCGTCGCGTGTACCACGTCTTCCCAGCGATACGCCATTTCCCCTTTTCGTGGCCGGCCGTTGACAGTCTACAGTCACGAATTTCTGATCCCTTACTATAGGGACATTCCACGCGAAATCGGACAGTTTTTGGAGTAACATTTCGGAAGTGGCTGAAATTTCGATATGTTGTAGTCTTTAGGGATATATAAACATATCTCGAAGGATTTTTGACAATTTTGAAAAATGTCGATTTTACAGCTGTTTCAAGGTAAGTGCTAACTTTTTTTCAATAAATTATATCTATGGAAGTAGTAAACGGATGGAGATGAAGTTTACGGCGATTTGTACAAAAGACATTGAAGTTTTAAGAAAAAATTATTTCAGTTTCATAAACAAACTTTTTAAAAAAATTGTGTGCAATTATTTTAAACAAATGCAGTTTTGTAACAACGGGCCCGATTTTAAAAATCTGAAAAAACAGAATATAGTTCTATCCTTCTCCTTGATGGTATAATTGTCAAAAATATGGATATTTTAAAATTGTTGTTAAAAAACTGCATTTGTTTTAAATAATTTCAGAAAAATGGTTAAAAAAAATTGTTTCTGAAACTGAAATAATTTTTTCTTAAAACTTCAATGTCTTTTCTACAAATCGCCGTAAACCTCATCTCCACCCGTTTATTATTTCCATAGTTATAATTTATTGAAAAAAAGTTAGCACTTACCTTGAAACAGCTGTAAAATCGACATTTTTCAAAATTGTCAGAAATCCTTCGAGATATGTTTATATATCCCTAAAGACTACAATATATTCAAATTTCAGATCTTGCTCGGAAGAGTCGTCGCATCGATTGATCCGTGAATCAGGTAGGCGACGATCCACTCCAGATGGGATGGACGCTTTGGCACTGATCTATCTTCTTAGTGTTTAAACGACGTCGATTCTAATCGAACGTTCTCATCGGTTTCTCATTCGAGTACAAGGCAAGAAATCGCCAGTGTGCTCTGGCTCTAACAGGCACTGAGGCAACAGAAGGTTCATCGGTGACACGATCCAACGACACGCGCTGGATAGCCACGAGCTCTCTTGCGCGTGGTCAGAGACAAGTGACGTTAATGCACAATAAATTAGCGACCTCCCACGCGCGGCTTATGAGCAACGCGCTTCGTGGCTCGCGTGTTAGCCCCGTCGACTGCTCGGCGTCTCAGTTTCATGGAAAAGTCATGGAGATCTGCTCGTCCCGCGGTCGACGCACCTTTTATTGTTGTCCTCTCGCAACCAGGAAACTTTCTAGTCGCCCTGCATCGACCAATCACGGCAGGCTTCCTCGGTTCGGTGACCTTTCCCCGTGATCAAGTGGATGATTGATGGGAGCTTAATGACGGATTCCAGTTTGAACTCTGAGGTGGAAGTTTCGAGGCGACTCTGCGATCGCATTCTCAGTTTCGGCCGCGCCTACGAGTGGTCCAGAGTAGTGGGCATTTTCAAGCTTCCCTTTCTTCGGAATAAAATTATCGGACATGCCTGTGGCTGCGGGAGAAGAAATGTATCTTGCCCGTGAATAGCTGTCGGCGCGGAGAAGAACAGAAATTGGGAACAGCTTCGGGTATAATTTCCGCGAGTCGATCGATCGGATCTCCCTAAATCACGGAGGGATGCTGAATAAACCCGGGGGAGTAGGTGGGAGGTGGGCTTTCAGACGCGGCTCGTAAACCGGTATAAGCGTTCCAGCCCCGTGGACAACGATGGACCGTGACACTACGGATTTATCGTGCCGTCATTTCCGTGTAAACAGCCTTAACGCGATGCAACGATAACGACGCCCCGTCCGAATTCAAAGGTCACGGCTCTTTCAACTTTTCCGAGATACCGGCGACCCGTCCTCAACTCCCGTTTCTCTGGGCCTCCGAGAACTTTTTGGAACGCCCTGTACAGGGTGGCGAGGACGCGCGCGGTTTTCCGCCTCACCCCGAGCGGAATTAAACATGAGCCGTGACGAACGGATACAAGTTTTTCGCGCCGGCAAAAACAAGCGACACTGTGTGTAACGCTTTCTGAACGAGTGTAACTATTAACGTTTGGCGTCATTCCAGTTACAAAAGATGTTCCGAGTGACGAGATAACTCATCTCTCCCGCACGGTGGTTAGGTGTCTGGTTCGGTATTCGGTGCATCGAACTCGACCAGTAGGCGTACGCCTCTCCCTCCCGTTTAAAAGGGAATAAATAACAATTCCGCGTGGAAGACGTTCGTGCAAAAATGAAGGAAACGAGCGAACAGAAGGCCAGCGGATAAAAGAGGAACGGTAAAGAATCACGAGACCGGGAGTAGATGACACGAAAGGGGGTAAATGATCGACGTTGGACCCCGCGAGTTTTCTTTTTCTCGTCTTTAGTAGACGGGCGAACCGGTTCCCCGAGTTCGTGTAACATCTTCAAGTCCAGTAATCCCACGGCAATTTGGTTGAAACAGATGTGTCATCGTTTTGTAATGTTCCGTTGTTACGATGGAAGATCGTTGCGTGCCTCCATCTCCCTGCGCCCAGCGAGAAATATTCAGAGCCGTCTCGCAGCGAGCCGCTCGGGAGACAAATAGTTACATAAAATTCGTCGCGATCGCAAGACACCGAGGCAATCGTTTCCCGCCTGTTCCCGAACCTCCGTGCTATTATCTGCCGTTAACTATCATTTTCTCGGTGTGGCTTTTGGACTCTCCTTACCAGAAAGCCTGCATCGCTAATTGATACCCGTAATCGTCGGGGTTCTGGGGTCATCCGGAACGTACCGACGAGTAAACTGCGAAGTTCCACGAATTTCAGATTTTGCGCTTTCGTGTTCGGCGCCGCGCGAGTGAAGGCGCAGTTCACCGTATCTGCGGACTTCGATATCATCGTCGTGGAAGATTTCCTTCGGCTTCGGATTACCAGACGGAAATTATACCTCAGGTTTACCCGAAATTCCCAGCGACAACGAGCTCGCGCAGTCCCCGCATTTGGAGTCCATATTTTCTCGGTTCTCGCCGAAAGATCGATCGTCTTTTCCATTCATGAAGGTTTCCTCCTTCGAGGCCCCCAAAAGACGCGCGGTGTCGTAGCCGGAGCGACCGAATCATGGGGCTGGTGATAAATAGCTTCGGTTTCGACGCAGCATCTCGAAACGTCGTCCTTGCGTCACTGTGACGAAACGACTAATAATAAATCGCCGTGTAGAGAGAAAATGGAGAGGGAGAGAGAGAGGAATAAAAAAAGTCGACGGACAAGGGCCCTTTATTCCGCACTGCCCGATTTCCAAAGCCGCGGCGTGTATCACGGTGAAAGCAGTGTTCCTAATACAAAACGGACCGCGAACGCGAGCCGTTCGTTCCGTATCGATGGCGAAATGGGAATCTTTTCTTTTCTATTCTCGACGCGGCGTTTCGCCTGGCCTGGCGGTTTCGTCATACGGAGAGAGAACGGTGAAACGCCACATGCCAGCCTCGCCGAAACAATCCCCGCGTTTTCGCGCGAGCAAATAAATGGAGGCGAAAAGGAAGGCCCCGGTTCCTCTTGGTCCCTCCGCTGGATCGCGTCGACGCTCGTTCCAGCTTTCCAATCGAGGCAGAAGGGTCCAGGATAGGCAGGCACGGTTAAAGAGATCGTAATGACAGAGATTTTCAAAGTACAAGAAGACGGGGGCGCAACAGGACTGCTTCCTGAACGGTGCTCGCGATTTCGTCACAGAGAGGCGCACCGTTCACTTTTCCAGCAATGGCCAGTGGCCGAGTTCGCGGCGTGCACCGGCGTGGCACACTCTGGTTATTGCTCTTTTATGGCTGGCACACATCGCGCGGCCAACGCTGTTTTCTCTGGTCCGCTTAGCAAGCTGGATCACTTTCTGTTCCCACGAGCGAAGTTCAGTCGACGCTGGCGACGAGTCCTTCTAAAACAGAGCGATCCTGGATACAACGCCAGGTGTCCCCGATGGCTTCTCGTCTCTCTATCTCTGGCTAGCCCTGACGCGGGCAGTTTCGATGGAAACACAGACCGGAGGGATGAAACCAGGCAAAGATCGGCCAGGAAGAGGACGGTATCGGCGATAAAGTATCGTGGACGGCGATAAATCGTCGGCGCGACGGCGCGATTACTGCTGCGCCAGCGACGAAAGTATAAAGGGACGGACCCACGCTAGTCGCTGACTCGGCTGTTACTTCACTCCGCAACGAATTTCTGCGCGTAATCGAGTTGAGTAGGAGGCTTTGTTTCGGGTTGTCCGATTATCGGTCCCGCTCTGCTCGGCATAGATTTCACGCAAAATCTGCGGCGTCGTATCTACGACTTGAAAGGCCCATCGCCGCCTGGAGTGCTCGAGAACAGGTCAGATAAGCGGCTGACCGTAGGAAGATCGGGAAAGTCAATTATCGACGAAAGTATCGCCGCGCCTTTTGTGCGGGCTGCTGAATGAAATTGTAGTTTCAATTATCGGCGTGATTACTCGGCTCGCGTCAGGGATCGATTAACGCCTCTATCTACCTCCTTATCGGGCTTAGACGTTACGTAAACGAGGTGCTCCTCTGATAAGCTGGGCCCGTGCGTTTTTCTTGTTCGTTGCGTGGAGAAAGGAACGCGCGAACCGCTCGCAGTAAATTAATCAAAAGCATCGCTTTGCCCGTCTCCTCTCGCGGCATTTGCACAAATTCTCTGCCCCGCGGTAGATAATTCTTGTACATTAGGAGCACTCGGATAAATTGCTGTTCAATTTGCGAGCGTTTCGCGCGAGGAACGCCACGTTCCAGCACGCTCGAAACGCTTCTGCTTGCCGCGTGCGCTCTTCCACGTCTCCAATAAAAAGAACGAGCCAATAAATCCTCGAGTAACGATCTTTCTTCCGTTCTTATAGAGACAGTCGTTGCCTCGTGTCGCGGTGCTCCGGGCCGCCCGTTCTCAAAACAAAAGCCCCGTAAAAGTCGGGTTCCAACGCGTGATCCTGTAACTACTTAGAATTTAATTTATTCAGACACCGAAGTACTGGTCTATTAATAATTTGAGAAACATATTATAATTAGGCGAGTGACAGGATCGTGTACTGCTCTTGTTTCAACTCATATAATTTCCTTCCATTTGAAGCGTATCTAATTTCCTAACGACACAGCGATAAGAAGTGATAATTTTCTCGTCGAAACGGCCTCCCTTAATTAAATTACCGCGGAACCAGCATTTAGAGCCATGGGGAACGAGCGTGAAAGTATTTTATGCGAAACTTTATAGCAGTACCGTGGTTCGGTAGGCAGAAATTAGAATATTGGAATGATTCGGAGGACACGAGGACTCGAAAAATGCCGATCTAGGCCGCGAGGCTTGCACGTGCTCGTACCTTGCATCCCCTTGCCTCGGTTCTCTCCCGTACGACCCACGAAACACCCCCTGTGCACACGTACTCGCGCTGACCCCTTCACCCCTGACGACCGCCTCGGCACGCTTCGAACTTCCTTGGACCTCGCAACGAACGGTGAAGTCAGTCATTGAAATCCGGGGCTTACCGATCTGAAAACTGATATCGCAACAAGTCCCTGTCACCATTTCCATTTATCCAGGAAAAGAAAAGATGCGTATCACTCGCGTCCGCATGAATCGCTCGTCCACGAGTGACCGTAAACTCGGTAGCCTCTAGGTAGACGTTTCCTGAACCCTTTCAGGTCACTTTTCACTGCGCGGTTGCAGCCTGAATCATATTCCAGGCGATCCGAATGGTTCCACGGCGAAATCGCTCGGAAAGCAGCGAGCCAGAGATATTCGCCCATCGCTACTCAGTCTGGCGTGCATGTGTGCGCCATTCTTCTATATATAGACTTTGAAAGGGGGGTTAGCATGACTCCCCAAGCATTGATCGCAGTGCCACCCCATGAGCAAACCCCTAATAACACCCTCTGCCTCCCTCCTCCGCCAGCAGACTCACCCTCGGCCGCCACCCTCCCAGTCTGAACTGCGCCCTTTGCTAACCCAATCTGAGACCCCTGCAGCCGACGGCTCTCAACCAGCGGTTCCCGAGCGCGGATTGTTCGGCCAGCTGGCCGGTCAGCTGATCCCTGCCGGCGTGCTGGGACGCCCATTAACCGCGCCAACTAAACCCATTAACCCCCGCGGGCCTGATAGCGACACCAGCCCACCCACAACCCCTTGGAAAATCCCGCGACGACGTTGCCGCGGACACCTTGCCACTCTTCCGCGCGCCTCCAACGTCTAAGGAGGTGGCTTTCAGAGCCTTTCGCCTCTTCAATCCGAGGGGGACCGTCGATTGGGGAGCCAGGACTTGTTCGTCCAGGGATCTCCGTCCACGCTTCGAGAAACCTCCTCCGGGAGGAGAAGCCTGAATGCTTTAGAACCTAAAGTTTAGGTCAAGACGCGTCGACTATCGAAGAGTACCCCCGGGCTTGCGCTCAGGTGCTGGCAAATTGGAGGTCGACCTGGCCCCGTTCTTCCAACAGGTTCAAGCCTGGAGACACCCTATCGCTGAATGAAGCGACAGATTCACTGGCTGTCTTTGTATGCAGCGGTCGCGTGGATCACGAGGCCAACTTGAAAATGTGGCGCGCGCGGCCGAGCAAAAGTTTTTCATTCAGAGGATTAGTTCCGTATCGGGGAGAGCGATCTGTCACGATCCTTGGCGGGAAAGGGAGAGCCCGGGGAGGAAAAAAATTCCGGGGAGCGGTGGCGCGCGCGCGCGCGCGAGAGCGCCGTGCGACGAATTAATTAGTTCGATCGTGGCGGGCACGTCTTGAATGAGAGAGAACCGGCGTGCTCCGCGCTCGAGCCGGTTTTGGATTATTGCGCGCGCGCTCTCGTACGTGCCGAACGTGAAATTACCTCCTCGCTGAAATTAGTGCGTTACGACTCGGTTTTACGCCGATCTGTCCAGATTCCGGGTCCATTCCGAGCATCGGGCACTTTTTCAGCGAGCTCCGAGGGATCATCGTCGTTCTTGACGTTGCAAGGGGTCCGCAGATCAGATCTCTCGTTCGTGATGTATTCGAGAAGGGGTGGGTTACGACTGGTCTAGCAGAAAACACTGATCGAACGGTACTTTCGGTCTCGTATACAAGCAGCGCGGCTCCGCGGAAGAAAAAGAGCGATCGTACGCGATCTAGATGAATCAGAGCAGGAACGGGACGGGGTAAATTTGTCGAGCCTGTCCCTGGTGAACCGTGCACGACAGTAGGTTACCCTTGCAACCCTTGAGCCTCGACCCTTCCCTGGTAAATTCACCCCGCTGTGTGTACACGCGCATACATGCGCACCAAGGGCAGTGACGTGTCGTCAGGTCCCACGGCGGCGATTCTCCCAAGACTAGAAAGGCCAAGTTCTTTCTTCCGCGATCGATCTCTCCAATGACATTCGCCACTTCCACTTGCACCGTGTACCACGGCTGCTAAATCTCGCTCATCTACGTTATCAGTCCATTCAAATGCAAATGCCCAATTGCTTCTGGACAGTTGTTTGGTTCTCGTTCGTAGTCGTCACCTTTGGCTAGCATTCCGGAGCAGATTCATCCCCGCGATCTTATAAGTTGGACGAAGATTTTTCGGACGTACGTTTCTCGCTGTAATACGTGGTTAGGGGTCGTTTTTAAGGGGAGAAGACCGTATAAATCGAACGAAAAATAGAAACAAAATTTTTCCATAAATCGCTTATAAATGGTTTCAGAAATATATTCTCAAAGTTATAGGCCAAAATTCAACTTCGTATTAATAATATAACCTGGTGAGTTAGCGCATCTCCGAGCGAGCATACTTGAAACGTATTTTAAATGCGCTTTTCTCAAAACCACGTTTTCAAAACTGGCGTTGGGGATAACTCAAAAACTATTTGACCAATCAACTTCAAATTTTCCACACTTTCAGTTTATAATATTCCTTAGAATATGAACCGCGAGGTTTAACCAAATTATGAATTTTAACCACTGCTTTTAAACAAATAACACGCGAATTTTTGGCGAAAATCACACCTAATTGTTTGAAGTTCCGATATTTTTAAAATATGCAATTTTTTACACCATTTGTGGTTCATATTCTTACAATTGGCATATAAATTGAAAAATACATTTATTGGTCTGTTTCACATAACTACCAGAGACGCTACAACAACCGGCGTCGTTTTGCATCTCGAAAAAAAAAACATTTCAGATACTGCTCTATTTCTTTTGTATTTATTATAATTGTACTGTTATATAATTTTTTTTCTTGTTATAATGTTAAATAAAGTACCCTGAAAGTTCCGAAAGGATTAGCGCATTGGCATCTTTGCAAAAAATTCCTAAAAGTGGATACAAAAATCAGCCGTTTATACGGGCTTCTCCTCTTAAATTACGTAAGGGTAATTTTTGCAGTTTTCTTACCTCCTCCCTCCTCGAGTATAAGAATTCGTTAGATTTTATATCCGCCCATGTAATATTTTTCACATTGCATTTTTTCAGTTATTAAATTTTTTTTAAAGGTTTCGTATTGAGAATTAGGTTAAAGAAATATTACTTAAGATGCTGCCTCGCTCCCTCTCCTCTCTTTGTGAGAAAACGTAAGAAATTCGTGCCCCCACCCCGAGCCTTGCGTAATTTAAGGACGACCCCTTATTAGAATAGCAATGCACGCGGAGAATCTGCTCCCTTTTTAATCGACGCGCTAGGTTTATTCCTGTAATTTGTTGGCGGTGATTAAGTGGAGGAGAGCGAAGCTTCCGATTGAGAGCCGTTCGCGACTAGATTAGGTATTTATTGGGAAGTTTCCGAAGCTTCCGTGGGTTGTTCAGGTTGACAGTTTGCTGTCGCGCCGAGTACACTAGAGACTCTCGCGATCTCCAGTATTTGCGTGGAATATAGCGGAAAGTTGCTTTAATTATCTATACGCTGGCAGGATTTGGATTCTGACGCGGTGGTAAGTCCAATGTGGCCTTTTTAAAGCGAGTGCGGGTGAATCGACAATGGGGGGTGATTTTCGGCAGGCGCGAACTTCTAAAGTTTAGACAGGTCACGAGCAACAAGACGCGACACATAAACCGTTCGCAGGAAGTCGAAGGTGATCGATATCAGCGCAGTTAGTCGATTCGCGGGCCTCGGAACACACTGCTACCGCAGTCGACGCAGACAACGGCCTCTCCTTTGTGCAATCAGTTGCCATGTTCAATTACAACTTTGCGACCGATACGCAACACGCACTCGATTAATAGGCATATTCGCGCGGTATGCGCGAAACAACCGACTCGTCGTTTAACGAGCTAGGGAACAACGGGATGCCCTCGCGAGCTCGCATTCCGAACTGCACTCGTCGGGGTGCAAGCCTCTTTGACCACGCGCTCGAAACGCCTCGAAGCCATCGCTAATTGGATTTTCCTCGAAAGATCCTGTTCGCGGAACGGTCTGGCCCGCGTTTCGAGATCTCCGCTCGGTTCGTACGATCCTAACAGGTGTTCGACACGCGTGCACACGCGAACAACCGGGAGACATGCACGAACTTATTAAACTTGATTTACTCTGCTGCCCTCGGTCACGATATCACGCTACGGCCGCGGATCCTTGGATCATTATTGAATAACACAGTTCACGTTTTAGAACAGCCAAGATTTTAACGGGGACCGAGTCAGTCACGGTTCGATCGCAATCCGCTGCTGTGCCGTTTATTGAATCGCGACTTTCGGGGACTGGCGAGAAGTATCGCGACTGAAACGCTGGTGGGACTCAAGTTTTGGCGTAGGAAAGTGGAGATATAACTAGATTGTTGGTGCGAACGAACGTTTGCGCTCTCAACAGCCGCGATTCCCTAATTGTAAGTAGGATAGCCGAAGCCTCGGTGGAGACGTCAGGCGTCGCCCACTTTCGATCACTCCCGATCGGCGGTTTTCAGCGAAAGGGGGCAATCCCAGAAAATAGGCAATCCGTGAGCGTTGTTTCCCGGTGAAAGTGGCGGGTATCGCGTTCGTCGTGTTCCTACGTGAATTGCACCGCCACGGGGCGGCTTACGAAAGTCTGGTGGTGCATGCTCGGGTCCCCTCGTCCCTGTCTACATGCATGCGACACGCGACCCACACCAGAGAACACACTGTACACAGCACACCTAACATGACCGATCGGTCTGATCTGACAGATCGTTGCCTGTCCCCAGGAGGCATACTCCGTACTTTGGCCAGCCGGACTACAGGCTCTACGAGCTGAACAAGAGGCTACAGCAGCGTACCGAGGTGAGTACATTCTTCCATCACTTCTCTGTTCTTATTTATCTTGCACCCCCTCACCTGCCGAACCGGGCACCGTCCACTCGCACTGGGACGAAGATTCTGCTCGTCTTCTCGAGTCCAAGGGGGCGACAGATCTCTGCACGAGTCAAGGGAGTTCATTAGCAGATAGGCTGACTGATTAGACGGACGACTAGGTATTTACCAGACGGAACAACCACGTCGATGATTAATTGCCTTTCGCTTATGCAAATGCGGTCTTGATCGAATCGAAACGCGGACCAGCAGAATCTTCGTCCTAGCTCGATAACCTGAAACGGTGTTGTCTTTTTGGATAGGACGAAGCGAGGAAAGCGTTTTCGAGAAAATTCTGCCTCCCCATCGAATCCACAGGGGACAGCAGTCATTAAACCTCCATGCCGCTCGATTCCGTGCATTATAAAATTATCTGGCCCATATACCGCGCGGCCAGATAAACTCTCTGTCCTTTCACAGATTCCTGATAACGCCGATAAGATATAATCCTCGGGAATGGATTATCGTCGGCGCACATGTCACCCCGTTCCACCGGGCTATCGAGTTTTCCGTCGATTTCAGACGAGCCGGGGATTAATAGATTCTTCCCAGGGTCTGGAGCCTCGATTCGACGGGACTTGCCAACGTTCGCGTGCGGCCTGTATTATCAAACTCGAGGCGTATCGTTGCTTTTATGGCCCGCGGTCCAGGCGCGGTTTAATCATCGATTAAATCCTCGATTCGTCGCATCTCCATAAACATGAATTCTCGATCGCGCTCGCTCGCGATTAGGTATCTCACGTTCGACTTCTGCGGCGGATCTGCAAGTGTCGCCTTCGATATTCTTAGAGCCTAAGGGCAGGCATCGGAAGTTCCTCGAATCGATTAGCAAAGCTCGTAGGATCAATCGCGGCGCATTTGTCGCGCTAAGAGCCACGCGAGTAGTTGCTTTTTCTCGGCGATGGATCGCGGGGAGCCCGTTTTTCTTCGAGCAACAGTGATCAATGCGCCATTAGGACAAAGCGGCCCGAATGAAAAACAGAGGGGAGGGGGAGGAAAAGAGGCCGGGGGTTAATGTGTCTTAATGAGCTTCTGATACCTAAGCACCGCGTTCATTAATCTTCGCAGGGCCAGATGGACAACCGGTCTTCACTTTCGAGGTCTCGATATTATCGGCCGCTTTCGGTTTACATTTGTCACGTGGCACCGATCAGCGTAAAAACCTGACTGCAATTAACCCGTCGCTAGACCCAGCGGTTCCTGCTCGTTTCTTTTCGAGGGGACCGGCCTCGAGTGATCGATATAGCGACCCGCTCGATCATCTATCGTTCTCGCGTCGCTAATAAATTTCATTTGGAAACGGATGGACCCGCTATCAGGCCTGCGTTACTTCCGAGCGATACATTCCGGCTGGAGGCTCGAAAGGGGCGGTTAGTTTCATATTTCGCCAATGGAACCCTCCGCGAGCTCGTTTTCCCTTAATTTCCATCCACCTTTGTCCCTGGCTCCTGGTCTCTTGTTATTCTCCTTCGTCTCGATCGCCCTTTTCCTTCTTTCTAATTCCCCGCGGACCTTTTCTTCGTCCCTGGGACCATTGTCAGGCGACGTTCGCTCGAATGATTCGCGAATGATCGTGGTAATATCAATTTTTGGCCTCCCCTGATTGTTGTAATCATCCGACCCTCTGAGATGCTTGTTTCATAGGTCTCACGGCTGTTTTATGCTTCCATCGAAAATGGCTCTCGCCTGTTTAGGATATCAAAGTGGCCAGCGATCATGCTCTCGCCCTTTGGCCCTTCCATTCTCTCGGTCACTCATTTGCGAACTCGAGCGAACGACGTGGCGTGTTCCCGGCTCATAAATCATCTTTTCTCGCGCTATCGGTCGAATCTCGAGCGTTGTCAGCGTGCGTGTGCATGGTTCACCGCCGTTTCTTCTTTGACTTCCGCCAGGCCTGTGCTAGCACGCGGACCCGGGGCCCTTCAGTTCCCCATGCTTTCCCAAAGGATTTTTGAGAAATCTTGAATAATCGTCAGCAGTGTCATTTGTCGAGCTATTGTGAGGGATCAGGAGTTCATAATAAGCCTGTAACGCGCGTAACACTGATTCAACCACTGAAAAGGCTCGACGATTTCTAAAGATGTAATTTCCTCGAGAAAACTACTGGAGAAAAAGCAAGTTAATTTACGGCGGTGGAATTGCTTATTAAAATCCTGTGATTGCAAATGGCCAGGCTTTTTTCGCGACAGAAATTTACGGAATATTGCCGGGTTATAGCGGAGAGCGAAGAAAGTTTGAAAATTGTACTTGCAAGGAAATATTGTGATCCGCGTCGGCAGGGGAGAATCGAATACCGCGGGGCTGGCGAAGGAAAGGGTGCGGGAGGGTGTAAGCATGATTAAGGATCGAGCGAACAACGAGTATTGGCGGATCTTTACACGCTGCGGTCGCAAAAAAGACGCTCGAGCAGCAAAGTGTACGCCACTGCGAAGTTTGCCGTAGTTCTGCCTACGTTCGGGGTTAGCTTCGCGTCGAGGGGTGCCGGGGGGTTGGTTTGCACGGTGCAAGAAGGAGCGCGGCTGGTTGAGCCGAGAGGAACGAGAGGATCAAGAGGGTGGGCAGGGGGTGAAGGGACGCGACGCGAATTAAAATCAGGGAGGCTACGTTCGCCCGGTTATTTTGCCCGTTTTTGCTTTAATTTTGGTTTCTTCGGAAGCTCCGGTGGCTTGGAAACGCTGCGCTCGGAATTTTTCGACATTCCGGTCGTGGAATCGCCGTTAGAAAATTTCCCGCCGTATTCTCCGCACGCGTCTAGGCACTAATTCTAATTCGAATAGTTGCTGCCTCCTCCGCTATATCCGATTGCACGTTAAGCTCCTTTCGAGCTTATGTTCCGTTGATCCGGGACAATACATTTGGAAATCGATTTCACTCCCGCGGTTATCATCGATGGAGGGAGCGATCGGGAGCTCCTTCTCGGCGGATACTTTGCATCCGCCGAGATATCTCGCATCGGTCCCGACGACACGCGGTATTTGCTAACAGTCGTAACACGGCGGGCCTTGCCGTTGCGAAACCGGCGCCAGCTCTGCAAGCTTTGGGCTGCTGCGCGGCTCTGTGCAACGGCTTTTTCGCGAGCGTGTCGCGAGTGCACTCGGAGGGGTTCTAATCTGAACGTATAAAGAAATATTGCTCGGCCGCGGCCGTTCCGCTTCAACGAACTGAAACTGCACGCTGGTTTCTTTCGACCGAGCTTCGTCACGTTCCACGGAATAAAACGCAACCGAACCCTTTTCTCTTCGTTAGCTGAACGTCGATGCTTGACGCCGTGGCTCCTTTTCGCCGGGACTTTATCCGCGCTCCTTTCCTCCGCCGATTCCGGCGCAATTAAAAGCAAGAATTCGAGGACTTCCTCTTCCAATCAGTTATCCCGGGTTGAAACGTAACATTTGGGAATGCGGAATACCATTCACCTGGGCGAAGGCTGTCCGTGTACATTCTACGATCGTAGCCGTGTAATTTTCTCTTCTTTTATAAAAGGCGATAGCGAAGCGAGTCTTCGGTCGCCCGAAACAAACCGAAGTTTCGAGTGCTTTCTCCTCACCATACTTTCACAACGCGTTATCTTCTTCGGCGAAGTGAACGGTACGAGAATGACCAGCAAACGTCGCTACGGTTTCTAATAGCGAATCGTTAACGTCGAATCCAAGTTGCTGCGATTTTTAGGTCGGCTTTTATTTTCCATGCTCGCGCTAGTCGAAGGAAATGAAACTGCTGTATTGAATAAACGCCGGGCGTGCAGTTTGAACGAGTAGCAAATTGAAATCGTGATTAAATAAAATTGCCATTTCTCCCCGACCATCTATATACATACATATATTTCCCGCTTTTTGAATATCCATATGCGAATTGTTACGCATCGATTGATTGTTTAATTGTTTGCGGGCGAAATTTATTATTCGGTCGTTTCTACCGGCGAAGCTAATGCATGCCGCTCGCTAATAAACGATCGTCCCAATTTTAGTCGCAGATTTTTCACGAGCGGACCTTGAAAACCGTGCGCCCCGATGAATCCGAGTGTTCGGAGGCGTGAAACTTTTCAATATATTAATTCGACAACGCCCATGGTAGAATTTTCGTTCGCCCGGACGAAACGCCTACACCTAAGCTGTATAATTTGGCGAAAGCTCGGACTGCTTTTTCCAAAGAGAATAGCTCGATTTCGAGCCCAGTTGTGCATACAGTAGCTCTGTGACTTATCGTCCGGCGGAGGAACATTCATTTTCATCGGCGCACTTTGACGAATGCGAAACACACTATCTGACGTAGGACACGACGCTTTTTCATCGTGACAGATGACATCTCATTTACCTTCGCGTGTTCCATACATGGAAGTCGTTTCATTTCCCCATATTTTTGCCCGCCCCCTCCGAAATAATCGTATTTCGTCAACGCGATCACTCAAGACCTGTCCAGATAGGAAGGAGCCATGTTCTGCTATTCGCTGGCGCGAAACCCCTTAATAATCATTTCTCTTTATTCACTTCTAGCTTGTGGAACCAACAGAAAAGGGTTTCCGAAGGTTCCGCTTCTGTCCCGTGGCATCAAAGCGGTTTGAAATTTGAGCATTCCCCCGCGATGCACCTTTGGGACATTTATTCGGGCATAAAAGCGGCTGCGAAATTTTTAATAACGTCCAAGTCGCTCTGGTCGAAACTTCTAATTTGAAAACAAGCTCGCTCGCTCGCTAGTGGAACATTCGCACGGCGACTGAACATCACGGCCGGACGGTATTCATCGCGAAAATCTATATTGCGCGGCCCTGCAATTTTTCTACCTTCGCAACACGCCGCAACTCTGCGCGCTACTTTGAAAACTGCTCGTTGAAATTGTATAAATCCCCCGTAATGAAGCAGTGTAATAATCGCGTGCCCGGCGAGTCATGATGCGCGCTGATATTTCATAATCGAAAAGTTTAATCATTCTCACGACTCCCGTTAATCCAAATTTCGGCGGAGAAGTCCAATCAACCGTGAGCATTTCATTATTTATTCTCCCGACGATTAATTGCCGATTAATACAGAAAATATTCCCAACTGCTGGACGCTTCTTTGCGCTCTTCCGTAGAAAGCCATGCGCGATTTATATTCGTTGATTGGAAACGAGGCGAATTAGAACAGTGGACTGTACGACGCGAAGACACGAGCGAGCGCTCGATGGGAATTCAAGCGACGTCGCGATTGCAAATAAAAAAAAAACCGTGTAAGTTTACTCCCCTAATCGTGGATTCAATTGCGTGTCCTCGCGTCCGAGAAGGAGCACGGAAATAGGGAACGGAGACAAGCATTATCCCAGGGGGTAGTTCCTCCCCCGAACGAATCCTTCGAACGACGCTGTTTTTCCTTCTCTCGAGATCGTCAGGTACACGTAAGTAAAGGGCGGTCCCGATGTTTACGTAAAACTTTTCCTCAGTATGCCGCGATCCCGGGGGCCAGGGGCCAGGGGGTGGAAAAACGCGAACAACGCGGAAGGAGGGGTCGGGAAGGAGGAAGAAAAGGAAGACCAGGAGGAAGGGGGTAGAAGCTGAATGCTTGGCGAATTTTTGCCCGGTCAAAGTTATTCCGAAAATTACTCCGTAATGTCGCCCAGAAGGAATCTGTGTTTTCTACATTAGTTTAGTGGACAGGACGGAAAGATCGTTTTCGTCGTTGTCGCAATATCTGCCTCGTTGTACAGATTGGTTTCATTGTTGGACGGTCGGAATAATTTAAATGTTACCTCCAAGAGTACAAAACTTTCAATCACGAAACAGGACCACCACCCCCATTTCCCTCGCCTTTGTTCCCGCTGATCAGAGGCTCGACGAATAACCCGGTAGAGTTTGCGCTTTCAATTACAAAATACCCAGACGTTAGCGTGGAAAAATTCGAAATCGCCCGGGCGAAATATTCAGCTGGATCTTTGCGGGGGAAGACGAGAAAAATGCGAGAGGAGGTGGAGCGGTAGAAGGAAGGTAGCCGGAGGGAAGGTTGAGAACCTCGATGGGAGCCTGGGTAATAAAATGAGGGCCCCTGCTCTCCCCCGGGGGTGGGGCCCCCTCGATAACCCATATTGTACCCCCCATCCCTTGGTTCTCCCTCCCTGGCTCGCCCCTCTCGCCGCCGCCCCTGGCCGTATATACTCCGATCGGCCGGAACAGTTTTGTCCCAAGCCGACCGTCCAGAGAGGAATCTCTCGGCGTCTATCCGTAGGCCTCGGGTTTGCCCGAAATTTCTCAAAATTGGTGGCCATGTCCGCCGGAATTTTGCCGAATTTTCGATATATTCGTCGCTCGGATGCGCCGCCGTCTTCGACCCCGAATGGATTTTCGTAAGAAAATGCAGAGGTGGAGCGCGCCGACAATACTTTCCCGCCGGCGTATATACACGATCATATACCACCCCTAGTCTCCCCACACCCCCCTAACAACAGTAGGGTGGTACAGTCCGGGTGAAAAGCCGCTGGCAACCCCGGTCTGGTACAGGCTGCACAAAGAGCGACGCCCTGGCGGGCGAAAAATGGAAGGGAAAAAATGCAGCAGCCTCTGCAACACAGAGAGGGAGAGACAGAGAGATAGAGAGAGAGAGGAAGAGCGAAAGAGGAAGGGATGAAGAGAGGGAGAAATTATTGGCGGTGAATCGTTTCTGGGACGAGGACCGGGAACGATTCGTATAATACAAAGTGTGCTGGGTATTTTCCGTGTTTTTTTCCTTCCACCTCCCTCTTTTTTTTTAAAAATATTCTTTTTTCGAAAATCGATGCCGAAGCGGCGGCATTCCCGGGGCCGGGGGGTAGTGACGAAAAATTACGGGAAAAGGAGTCGTCCAGGATCGATGGCAGAAGATATATTTATTCGTCTCGCGAGTGGTGGTACTGGGATTGAGAGTTTGATACCTGCTAGCGCTGGAATTATGCTGGATTCTTTCTCGTTCTCTGCTGGAATCGAACCGGAATCGGAGAGGACTCGAGAAGAGACAACACCGATGATCCTCCTACCGGGACGATTCCTTTTTTTCTTCCCTTTTTTTTTGTTTAAGATATATTCGGTTTCCCCACGCTGTCTGCGTATTGCGCCACAACCAGTTCGAAAATTCTGTTTCTCCTTGAAAGTTTGACGATTCACAGAACAATTCGGTATGAATATCAGGAAATCGTTATCTTTGGCCCGCTTTTGGTGGAATCTATTCCGAGGGAAGATATTCGGAACAAAAGTCGAACGGTTTATCGAGCCGTGCAAAATAACATTTATTTTATAATGCGCTGCGATACCTACGCAATAGCCGATGAAACTGGATACATGGGAAGTGACAGAAAATGAACAACGTGACGGGCGAGATCCGCAGGGTGGCCATTGCTCTGAACAAAAATCGAACCGCGCTTACTGTTTTTTCTATTTTTCCAAATTTTCGGCCGCTCCAAGTCCTCCAGCCGACGACGAAATGCCTGCTCGCCCGCTTCCCTGTCGGCCCGGTTATTACGATGCAACGGCCGCCCGGATTTTCGCATTTTTTCCTCTCTCTGCAGGGACTACTTCGGCCTGGGACAAATTGAATTTAACTCCGGCTAATACGCTGGCTGAAAGAGCGCGTATTTCGTTGCTTTGTCCAGGCACATCGTGGAAATCAGCGATGATTTGTGTGTCTCTGGCGCCAGCCACGAACCTTCCACCCCCTTTTTTCCGCGACAGAGGGATCGAGATTGAATTTCTTGCGCGTTGTCGCACTTTTCCTCCGGCTATCGCCGCGACTTTTTGCTGCGGAGCGCAGAGTTTGCTCGTTTCGAAACTCGGGTCGTCTCCGTGGTTTTGAAGACGCGAGTTCTATAAGCCAAGATCCTCTTCCCGTCGCGTTCCTCCGACATACCGCTTCGCAGGAGCCTCCCTTCTGTTCGATCACCTCGATCCCCCGCGTGTTTCGATCGGCCGGGCCTTTCTCCGCTGATTTTAGCTCGCTATGGAGCCGCACGCTTGCCAGAAATATCAATTCGCGAGAGAGTGGCAACAGTTTGCTTGATTTGGCACGGCGCGAGGCTTACCGGTCCGAAATAAATCTTCGCCGGCAGCGCGGGGCTGCCCGAGCAGTGAACACCGATTGTCTGGTCGGACTTGACGCGCGGGTCAGCATTCTGATTCCCGTGGAAACATTCGAGTCGCATCCAGTTTGGATGGAACCTCTCAGATTCCAGACGATCTGCGCTCGCGTGCCCCGGCTCCGGAGCCTTTCGGACCCGCGGGGGTCGCGGTCGGTCTGAAAAGGAGGAGAATGGCGAGGACCAGAAGAGGGTGTCGAGGAAAGGACGAGACGAAGACAGAGGAAGGCCTACACTGGCCGCTGAATAACGCATGACTGTCTGGCTTGAAATTATAGCATTTTAGCCCCCTCTCAGTCGCAGCAACTACCCCTTGGCTCTGGCCTGCGCTCGTTTGCTGCGCTTTCATTCAATTATGCATCCAGCTTCACCCGCTCCCCGCGCCCCGACCTCTTATTATTATTTTCCCACGCGTGGCCTCGCCCCCGCCCGCCGTCTTTTCTCCGCCTGTGGAAACGATCGAACGTCACTGTCGCCGCGGGCTCCGCGAGATCGATCGTTAATCTCGCCGATGAGTAGCTTTTCCGCGCGTAACCAGGCGCGCTTGATCGCGGAAGCGCGCGGTTTCTGCGCGAGCAGTTCGAGGGCGAGCGGAATAATTAGCCGACTCGTGGAAACGCAGGCCTTGAACCTAGGGTACACCGGCCGACTACGATCGATGCTAATTCCCGTGGATTTTGTTGAGAAAACGCGCGACTTCGTTAACATAAAAGCCACGCCGTCGCATCCTGCGTGGCAAAACGAGGGAAAATGGTCCTGCGAACCTGTGCCTGGGAACGCCTGGTTTCCGAGCTGTGCAGCCGCCTCTTTTCTGGTTGCAGCGCTGCAGGCGCGCTGTCGTCGCGCCGCGAGCACGAAGAAGGGGCAGCGCTGTCGAAGGTGCGAGGCTCGCAGGGTGCTTTCCTCGTCGTTTTATCCGGCGCGATTGTGCCCGATTGAATTGTTGCAGAATGTTTTTACCGGCAGCGTTGTACTTAACAGTTTAACAGGAAGCTTATCGGCTCGCGCCTGTGTTCCATAGTTCAGGTTTTTGCGCGAGGTGACGAGCCACGGTTACGACGTAAAAATTTCAAGCGCTCCGTATCGACGCTATAAATATTCATGCCGCGACGAACGCCAATATATATGTAGAACAACACAAATATGCTCGCGAGCGACACGGTTGCACCGATGCACGTCAAGTTATATTCCAGCAGCTCGACCGTTCGCAATATCGCTCATTATTCCCGACGATTCTGCTCGTCCCGGTTTATTTGGAATTTGTAATTTACATTGGCTCGAATTTCTCCGGCGTAACCGATACGAATCTCCCTGCAAGCTTCGCGCAATCTTGCAGCCGCTGCGGAGAATTCGTAAACGAATGGCGGGTTCGACGACGGATGTTGCGAGTAATAGTTGGAACCCGAGAAGAAGGGCGCTCGCGTTACAGATACTCGGTTCGCCGATTACGACAATGATGTTTTCGAACTCGACGCCTCGCTTCGTTTGATATCTCTCCCCTGTCCAAGCACCTATCTGTAAAGTAATTTGTCAGGAAGCGCTGGTGATGATGAGATTTCGTTACGCTTTGTTTTCCAGGAAAGCGACAACCTCTGGTGGGATGCGTTCGCGACCGAATTCTTCGAGGACGACGCCACTTTAACCCTCACGTTTTGCTTGGAGGATGGTCCCAAGAGATATAGTAAGTTCGCCAAATGGTATTCCGAAAGAATACGCCGGGGATTTCGAAAGTATCCGGTGGATGGGTGGCGTGCGCGGTGCCGTACATGTTCTAAATAATAACGCGCCACCGCGTAGCAATTTTGCAGTCGGTGGATTTTAATGTCATCCTCTCTCCCTTCGCTCGTGAATGCGCGGTAACAACGTGATTACATGTCACATCGCGTCATCGCGCCGAGTACAAACGACAGTTCCGCGATGATGCGCATTACCGATGCAATAAGATGCACCGCGCGACGCGCTCCTCGTCCTTGGAGCAGAATTTTCTGATCCCAGGAAGGCGTCGTCGCTCACCGCACGTATCCGCGCGCGCCCGTACCTAGAGCACTATTTCTTTTCCCTTCTGTATCCCGCGTGTCGCGTAGTTATCGACCACCTTTTCCAAGGCGCTTTCGGTAAATAGCGAGTGACATCGTGCATGGCGATCCCAACGCGGCAACGCTCTTAATGAATTTCCCGACTGTTATGTAACGTTCGATGCCGGCGAGGAAGTACCGTCCAATTATCCTGGCGGCTGTTTAAAAATAAATTTGTCCGTGTGTTTTCAGCGATAGGCAGGACGTTAATACCTAGGTACTTCCGCTCGATATTCGAGGGCGGAGTGACGGAACTTTACTACAATTTGAAGCACCCGAAGGAGTCATTTCACAACACCAGCATAACCCTCGACTGTGATCACTGCGTTATGGTCACGCATCACGGAAAACCGATGTTCACGAAGGTAAGAGGATACACGTTTCGGGTTATTGAAGCTGGCGATGAACTGTCGAGAGCCTCCACTTCGCCCGCCGCAAGAATACTCGAACCCTGCTCTCTCCTCTAACGAACCAACCTTCATTATTGCACTATCAATTCAAATTTATCCACCGAAGAGACACGGAATCATGCTTCGGATCACACTGAACACCTGATTTAATGCGCTGCTCTTAGACCATATCACCAACTTCCTTTTCTTTCTCGCTATCGCGTTGCATTTCCACTGCGTTCCCTCGGAATCGCGCATCGAGACCTATTCAAACACTGTCCCGTTGACGCTGCTTAGAAAACGCTTCCTCCTTGCTACTATCTCTATACCTCTATCTAGTCTAGTTGACGTCGAGCTTGTTTAAGTTTATTCACCAGGAGCGCGCGTGTGTTGGTTGGCCAGGTATGCACGGAGGGTAGATTAATATTGGAATTCACCTTCGACGACCTTATGAGGATAAAGTCGTGGCACATGTCGGTGAGGACGCACAAGGAGCTGGTGCCTAGGTCGGTGGTCGGTATGCAGCAGGACCCGACGATGCTCGAGCAGCTCAGCAAGAACATCACCAGGCAGGGCATCACCAATTCCACCCTGAACTACCTTAGGGTACGTACACGTTATCCCTCTGCAATTCGAGCTGCCAGCCACGCTGGCTTTACGAGTCCAACCGGTTCATTCAAATTGTCAACTGGCTTAACTGTCGCACCAGCTTCGTTAGAATCGTCCACCTAGCTAATTATATCGCTCTTTTCATCTGGAATATCGATTCACGCTAATTCCATGCCGAGTATAATGAACGGCGGATCGTCTACTAAGCCGTCGATAGAAACGTATCGAGCGCAAAAGGGCTAAATGTGGCATGGCTAGCGAGGAGATCGGCCTCGCGAAAGTACGGGCCGAGTATCCGGGTTACGATCCACCTTCTTTCCACGCTCGGAAGCGCTTTCACTCGCGCGTATCGTTGCTCTCTGCTCGCTGAAACGATTGTTGTGTCGTTAATCGAAAGCCGTCGCGGGAACACGCTCGACTACATCGTTAGATTACGGGAGGAATTTGGATATTTCCAGCCGTCCCAAAGCGGCCCCGAGTTTTCCGTGAATTTATCTCCTCGCGCGTTACATTATTAATTGCGCGGCGAATCTGTCCGAAATATCCGGCGGTCTGATCGATTATTAAGTAAAATCGCATCAAAGTTGGTAAAATTTCAGCTGCCCAGACACACTCCTCCCATCCAATCACGCGCCAGCAATTATTTTAATTATCATCATTATGATATAAAGGCTGTCGGGAGATTGCGCGCTTACGAGGACGGTAGTAATAATAATGTAAAATAGATTTCAGTTTTGTTACGGGCGTAACGTAAACGAAATTTAATTTGCTCCGCGAGCGACGCGCGCGGGTGCGCGTCACGCGGATATATTTTAGGAAGTTTATTTTCAACCGTGTGCACGCCGTATATGATAATTTTCATATTAATAGCGCGCGTAAGTTCCCTGTCAAAGTTGCGTTCGATTAAATAACAGTGGCGTTTATTTGGAATTCGAGCGAGCATCGTCGGCCTTTCGGTGGTGTGGAAGAAGGATCGGTGGCCCAATACGGCGGCAGTTACTGATAAAGGATTCTGTGGCCGTTATTTGCAGTTATGCGTGATCTTGGAGCCGATGCAGGAGCTAATGTCGAGGCACAAGGCGTACGCGTTGTCACCGCGGGACTGCTTGAAGACGACCTTGTTCCAGAAATGGCAGAAGATGGTCGCCCCGCCGGGTAAGAGAGGTAGACGAACAGTTGCTTTACATGAGAAGCACCAGCCAGTGGAGCCAAACGGCCGACCAGTCTACCGCAGGATTTGGTTTTTGATCGGGAAACGACGGGTACTCGCCGTCGACTCGTTGTCGCGTCACCAATCTCGGTTCCAATCGTTTTCTACGACCGGGGCTCGCATTCTCTTCCCGTACCCTACCCTGCCGTGTAATTGTTTGCACCGAAGAGCTAGGGTATCGTGCTAATGACCGTCTGTGTTCTTTTAACGTTGATCCTGAGGTGCTAATGGTCCAGGTGTGTGCGATGTAAATCATTTGTCGCGTTACCGTTTAGGAAGAGGTAATCGTCGGAGTTGCTTCGCCGTTGCCTACGAGAGGTCTCCTTATCCTGGGGAACGAAGGAGGCATTCGTGAACCGATTCGTTCCGCTCACGAAAACGTAGAGTTTCCGCGGAATCGTGTGATTTCAAGTTTGACGGACGTTGGCATTGCGTGCGCCTTGAGCAACCGAAGCGCCTCTTCTCGCGGTCTTATCTCCCGTTTTTATCATGCGTATGCGTGTACCGCGTTTCCTGCCAACCCTCCTCCTCCTCCTGCCTGCGATTCAAGGTCAACGAAATCATGGAACCGAGCTTTTGTACGAAGAACCGGGGTAACTTCGATGCAATGCGTGTTTCTCTGTAAAGATCTTACGTGAGTGCAGACTCCTCCTTAGTAGCTTTTGATGGAGAAAGAGACAATGTATACACATCTATAGAGACGTAAATCTATCCTATCTGTCTACCGATGCATGCATGCTTGTGTGTGTCAGAGACCTTTGATGCGAAGAAAGGTCCAAAGCTGGGTAGCGGTCTGAAGTTTCTTAGCGCGCTGCTACATGGCTAGCGTTGTTGCACGCGTCTGAACCCGATGGTCCAACGCGAATCTGTTCTTGCAGAGTCCCAGAGGCCACCTAGCAAAAGAAGAAAGCGGAAGGGCAGCACGTCGGGGCCGGGAAACAACGCGCCGCCCGCGCCCAGCAAAAAGAGATCGCCAGGGCCTAATTTTCCTCTGGCGTCACAGGTGAGCGTTCATCGAGAGGGCAGCCGGACGGGATGTTCCGTTGTTTGTAAAAGATTGGGAGAGTGGAATGGCGGGGAAAGGGAAATAGTATAAGGTCTACGAGGTTACGTTGACGTTCCATTGCTGATTTGTTATCTCCGCAGGACGTGATGGTCGTGGGTGAGCCGTCGCTGATGGGTGGCGACTTTGGCGACGAGGATGAACGGATAATCACAAGGTTGGAGAACACGCAATACGACGTAGCGAATAGCTTGGACCCGCACAGTCACGACACGGCGGGTGGACCACCTCCGCATCCTCACCAGTTCCACTCGGAACCGACACCGGGGAACTCTTGGCCACCAGATCGCGGTCCTGGACCGCCACAGGGAGGGCCTGGTAGTCAGGTAATTATCCGTTCAACTGAATTGATTCGGCGAGACACGGTGCCTTCTTCGTATGCCTCGTGTTTAGGACAATCGTAATATCTCCCAGTTTCTGTCGTTGCATCTCCTGGTAGTGAACTATGCCTTACGATGACACTGTGCCTTACTCCCACGGTCCATCGTCAGACCATGCGCAATACCCCCCGAATTCCTACCGTTCAGTTCAGCTACTGAAGTTGATTGAGACACAGTGCCTTCTCCATACAGCCCATGTCTAGACCAAGTGTAATGTCCCCCACACCCTACCGTTCACTCCTGATTACGAGCTTGAAGCCTGAAGGCCCGTGACAAAGGAAGATCGAGGATGATCGCGAGTGTGGCGCGTTTCAGGGAGTACAAGGCGGTCAGGGGGGCGCGGCAGCAGGTGTACAGGGGACGCAGGACGCCAGTCAGCAGCAACAAGACAAGAAGAGCCCCGCGGTGAGCCAGTGAGGCCAGGAGTCCCCGCGCCCCCCCACCAGGGGGCGACGGGGGCGCAGGCCCAAGAACGTGGCTCCCTAGCGGGGCGAGAACCCTAACCTCCCCGGCGCCTACTTGGCCTCGTTTGGCTCCCAGGCCAGCAGGCTGTCGCACCTTGGCGTACACTCACTGGCCTGTCATCAGGCTGGCCTGTCGAGCCATCACTCGGAACAGCAGCACGTGCAACTAGGCCACGCCGCGGCCGCCGCCACCGCCGCAGCAGCCTCCATGGGGATGGAATCCTCGGAGCTGGTGGCGGTGGCCCACTATCAGGCGCAACACCTTCAGCGGCAATTGTTGGCCGAGCAGTCGGGTCCAGCAGGCACGATGCTGCCGCCGGCTGCTCAGCCTGCTGGTGGAGGCTTGACGCAGCCGCTCCAGCAAGGGCAACAAGCTCCTCAATCTCAGGGCCAGGACCCGCTGCAGAGCTTGATGCAGCAGCTGATCTGTCTGCAGCAGATCGAGTATTTTCTCGCTCAGCGTGGTCACAAGTGATCGTCCGTCTGTGGTCGGTTATCGTGGGAGGGAGGGTGTACGCGACGAACTCGTGGACGTGCCGAAGAGTTGTGCGCGCCTGGGCCCAGTAGAGTTCAGGAGGAACGATGCTCTGTACGACGATCTAGTGCGCTGTGACCGACCGTGGGTGCTCTCGAGGCCGAGGATGGACGCACGCGTTCCCGTTCGAGCTTTTTACCCGTCTCTTGTGGTCCTTGAAGGGGTGAGGGGAGGGCGCGCGGTGTCTCCGAGTCGGCCGAGCCGAACGAACCGAGATTACACATCTGGGACACCGTCGCGAGCATCTCGTGCCGGCCTCTCGGAGCCGGGGGCCGAGCGTTTAGCGTGTGATAAAACATTATGTCAAAAGGGACAACAAGTATAATAAAATAGAAGAAGGAAGATTGACTGGAGGTGAAACGTTTCTCGGGGGAAAACGAATCGAGTCGAATCGAATCGAGTCGAGTCGAGTCCAGTCGAGTCGAATCGAGCCGAATCGAGTCGAATCGAATCGAAATTGAACGTAAAACGGTACGCAACGCGCTGCGGCAGAGACGATCATTCGCTCTGTAGCGAGCTGTGAATGAATCTCTATCCGTCAACAGTATTGATATAATTAAAATAGAATAATAAATGAATATAAATGAAAAAAATATTGTAAGAGGTATATGGTAAGTACGACGTATTGTGCAAACGTATGCGAGATTAGCAGAGTGTGGTATGATGTCGAACACAGTGGTTGAGGGATATCTGTGGGGTGGTGCGAGAGAGGGAGAGAAAGAGAGAGACAGAGAGAGAAAGAAATAGAGGAAGAGCGAGAGCGTGAGGGAAAGGATGTGGGTGTGCAAGAGGAGCGGGATGATATTCTCTTAGACTCGACGATTTTTCAAGCGCGGAGCCAACGATTGAACGCCAACGCACAGGCCCTCATTACCCATAAATGTCAGATCCTTGTAACCCTTTAGCCCTCTACTATTGTTATTAAAATATTTACGACGGCAAGGCGAGGCCACGAAAAGGAAGAGGAAGGGGGAGGAAAGTAGCTTGCAAATCAGACGTAAGTTGAACATTTTCATCATACAGGCATTGTTTATCGGCGGAAAGGGAACTATTCGTCCCTCGTTGCGCACTTGAAGAGCGCATTCTTGCCCTTTATCGCATAGCACAGCGCGTACCCACGTCCGATCATCGTGTCAGCACCTTTTTTTTTCTTACGGAATAGTAGTTTCCATCGCACCGGTGTGCATGTGCTTTCTTCGTCGCGGCGCGAGTCGCCAGAGACAATTTATTACTCAATCGTGCGCGTTCGCGATGATTAGACTCACACATATCCGCGCGCGAGTTGATCGAGGGGGGAAGGAAAGAGGGGAAAGGGAGAAAGAGTGAAAGAGAAAGAGAGAGGAAAACATCAACAAGGCACGATTACGTACACTATGAATCATTCTAGTATAAAGTTCCTTGCGCTTTACGTTTCTACATGATATATATGTGTATAATATGTTCCTCATTGTGTATGCTTATATACGTTTGTTCCTATTTTTGTATTAATCCTCGTGATTCGTTGTGTTCTCTTCCTTCGTTGTTCAACGCTCTCGGAGCCAAGGCAGAACGGGGCATTATATAATATGCGTTATCGAGCATTTTTCAAAGCGCTCCACTCGAAACCTCGTCGCGTCAGACCTCCTTCGAACCCGAACGTTCCCTTACCCAGTCCCCAGCCTCTCCTCTGGATACCGAACAGGCGAGGATTTGTTGGTACCCTAAACCTTCTTAATTGTAAGAAACGAGCATCGGTCTAGTTGTATATCGTAACGCGTATACATCACACACGACACACCTATTTATTAGTTTCTTCCCTCGACTGGTGCCACCACGAGTACACGGCGTTGGTACGAGCTCTGCTTCGATTCTGTCGTTCGAATAAACGATATCCTACCCTGAAACCGCTTGGAACACATTCTGCGACTTCGAACCCGACCCCTCTCAGCCGTGCGAGTTGGAAATAAATTTTGCCTCCTTTAATACTCTCGAGGGTTGTTCGAACGACGATCTACTCTGAGTGGATCCCGTTGCTCAGCCTCCAGGATTCCTCGTAGACGTTGAACAATCCCAGCTCGACCTGGTAGCACCCCCGGGTACCAAAGCGACCCTCCCGAGTGAACTCTAGGAAACTCTTGGAAACGCACTCGCTGTTGTTTCGCTTTCTAAAACGAACCGTAGAAACCTGCTACCCGGCGGGATGATCGAAAGTACCTCCTAGGCGTGCCACAGTGACGTCCTCGGCGACTAGTGCCCGAAACGGGGCGCGTATAGCACTTCACCGTGGCACGCTGGATCCTGCTGAGTGCCTCGCGTTCGCATCCACGACACACGCTCATCAGCGAGGGCTTTGCTAAAAGAGAAAGTAGGTACAGTGAGGATTCCCCTGTCGATTGGTCCGTCGTCTGGGACACTGGGGATCAGAGGGGAGGGCACGAACGTCGGCGTTTCATCACGTCCATGAACTCTGCGCTTTTGGGTGGTTCCACTTTGGACACGCGTCTCAGTGGAGGATAGGAACTTTTCGAATATGTACAAAGTCATCCATATACACGCACCGACACTGTCACACAGGCGAGCGGAACACGGAGAAGGGCGCGCCACCCCCTCCGCGCAAGGTCCCTCCTCGTCCTTTCGATCTCGAAACGTTTCACCGTTGACGATGACTGCAGTCAGCTCGCGAGAGGACGAGGAGGACGTTGACGAGTCACGCGGAGAGGGTGCACGCGGAGCGAGTCACGCGCATGGCACACACCGTTCAGAGATCATTCACAGACAGACACACACGTACAGTTGCAACTACAAATCATTTGAATTAGATAGATAAGCTACGCGTGAAGCCAGTACAGTCCCACGGCGTGAGAGTGTGCGAAGGAAAGTGGCGGGAGAGCGGGGGTGGTGTTTCGTACAAGAGAGCATGACTGACGCGCGATGAACACAAGTGGCAAGAAAGAAAGATATGTGCGAGCGTGTGCGAGTTGAGGGAGAGAATGAGAGCAAGAATGCGGATATACGAGAGATAGAGAGAGAAAGTGAGAGAGTGAGAGAGAGAGAGAGGGAGAGGGAGAGAGAGAGGGAGAGAGAGAGAGGGAGAGAGAGAGAGAGAGAGAGCAGGACTAAATGATTATTTCGACACGAGCATGCGGTGGGTTTTAGGATAAATGATCTATTGACAAATGTTGTATATTATTACGAATTATAATGACACTATTATAATTAATTAATTAATTAATTAATTATTATACCCTAAATAATGTGAATTGAATTTAAACGGCAAGATGGAAAGAGGAAAATACACGAGGGAAATGGATAAAGTAAATAGGGTGAGAAATTTTTAATTGTTAGCGAGAAAAGCACACACGGCGCCGCAGGATAACAGACTAGGTTGAAGCTCTGGACGCAGGTCGATTCGATCAGACTCTCGTGATACGGTTTTCTCGGATGATAGAAGTCGAAATGAGACGAGGGAACGGAGGAGGGACTCGAAGACCGAACGTCTCGCCAATCGTAAGCGCATCGGCCGACACTCGATGGGGCCGAATGATTTTCCTACGTTTAAAGATTCTTCTAAACTTTCAACACTCGCGAGTCTTGCTTTCGCAAACGGAGACGATAGCTTTTCTGACTGTAAATAGACCAGGCGAGAGTGTCGCTTGCATCGGAATAGTCGAGTGCCCGAGGAATTCTGGCGATGCCTTACGAGAATGCGCGATGCAGCCAAGACGTGGCGAGGCACGGACCGATTCGTTTCCAGTTCGATAGACTTTTTCTTTTTTTGCGATACAAGATTTATCGTAATGCAAGCGAGCCAAGATCGAGAGAGATTGCAGACTGTCCACGTTGTACGTACGAAGAACTGGAAGGAAGTCCTTGCCACCTCGTGGCCGTCCTCGTTCAGGTGGTCGACGAATCATACAAATTAGTTTTTAAAATTTGTATAAAAAAAAAGGCAGTGGACACGGCGAGGCGAATAACGACGATTAATATTTAACGGTCACCGTGAAAGTATCCGATCATTGAATAAAAAGGGTTCTCGAGAAAGGGGGAGTCGCGCTAATCCGCGAGGTATCCGTGCTCCTCGTCGATTCCTCGGTATCGATCGATTAATTCTGTGTCTTCTGACCCCTTGGTATTCTGCTGAAAGATGAACGATGAAAGACGAACGAAAATACTCCAGAACTCGTAAGCTTCAATGTAACAGACAGAACGAAGAACATTGGTCACTTTATATCCTTAAAGGCAGTGTTTCCTTTCTCCCTTCTATCCCGCTCCAAATTTTATGTAAAACATGTGAAATACTTTCCGAGATATTGGGATTTAGAATGGGGGGAATATCGAAGGAGATCTTTATCGCGTATTCAGAAACATACACCTGGGGACATTGTTTTATATTTTGGTTAACATTTCCTTAGCATAATCCACCTTTGTTGACGAATTTTTACCAATACAGACTTGTAAATCTTTATTTAGATCTCCCGTTTTCACATACGTTGAACTTGAAGAATCCTAAGCGCGCAAAACGATTTTCTTCCCAAGAATCATCAGCGTCATCATCATCGCTCACGCGAAGACCACGAGAGCCGTTCGATCGCTAATCTCCCGAAAGGGGGGACGATGTAAAAAGAAACAGATCATTTCCTTCCGTCCACGGCAACTATATGGAAGCGTGATATCATTCGAGAACACTTCGGTCCTGAGTCAGAAAGGTCCCAAGTAGATTTTGGCTCAGGGATAAGCAGGTGTGACGCACTCAAAAGTGTTATTTGCGGCCTTTGGACTGAGTAGCCGAATCTCAAACGCATACAAGGAACCCTTCTTCCTTCTATCCTGGAACTCGAGCTCAGATCAGCAACGAGAACAAGGAGGTAAAGAGGATCGACGAAGCGATTTACGTGATCCTGGCTAATTAGTGTTCAGCCCCTGAATCCGATTATCGGTCCGCAGAAGATGGTATTCCGAGCAATTGTTGGCGCACGGTTAGTCCTGTGTAAAATGCTGAGAAGAGTAAAAGAGGAGAGACGTGGCGTGGCGACTGTTTGTCGACACGGCGAGCAACTTGCGGCGGCTTATCGTCGTTCCAAGTTCAGAGGACCGAATCCTCTCGCTTTTGTCCCCAGAGCTATTCGAAACGGAGTCGAACTTCTCTGTCCCTGGTTCCTTTTCGCGTGAAGCAACGCCTGTCCATCTGGATAGTCTGTTTTTCCAATACGTCGGCGGACACGTTGCGCGACCATCTTCGCCAATTAACGATCAATGGCAAGGCGAGCGTAGCCCCTCGTGTCTTGTTCTTCGAATGCTTCGTCGAGGGTTTAGAAAACTCAACTTTCAAGCCTGTATAAACCTATGTAATAGCAGTCGCGACTCAGGTACGTTCTAGTAATGCAAAATGGCCACGTGTTGGGGAGCAGTTGCCGTTCGGCTCTACTTTGGAGAAGGCAAGTTAAGGCGGCTTGTTTTAGTAATACGGGGGTAGAAACTGTGCGCAGGAGACTCTAGAGAGATTTGCGAAGGATGAGTACGTTTATTTATTGGGATATTTAAAGCCTGCATTAACGGTCCACCTCCAAAGTAGGGCTAACAAGGCAGCCATCTCAGAACTATTCAAGTTTACTTCAACTCCATACCGAGGATACGAATGTCTATGTAAATTGAACAGGAAAACGAGCACAGTTTTCTACGCGATGTTCTTCTGACAATCCAGTTGCAGAAAGTAGATGAGATAGTCGGGACTCGAGGGGTTAACGATGTAGAAACGAGACGAATGAATGTGAAAGGTGAAAAGGTTGTAGACGAAGGTACCGGATGCACGGCTAGACGAGCCGTTCATTCATCTGTAAATATCCTGTCCTCTGAATTTGGTACTAATCCGTGCCTGTGTGGTCGGTGTGAAAGATTTACTTGAGATTCTTGATCAGCGTGTCGGTCGATCGCTACCACTGGACCAGTCTTGAGCGGCGAATGTGCACCGATATAGTGTATAAAAGAAGAAAGGAACAAAAGAAAACAAAATATTAGCGAATTAGGGACGATTTAAAAAAAAAAATGAAATAAACGCGATCAAGGAGTAAATTACATGTTTACCCCGAGTGGACATGGGCCAGCTCGGTATATTATATTAATATACATTCAAAGTTGGCCCATCGCCATGACCAATGGAAGTAATAAAAGGGGGAGAAATGGAGAAGAAGCAGCAAACAAAGAAAGAAACAAACAAATGAAAAAAAAATTGTCATCTAATTACATTTTTACGCACTCCAAATTTTTATCCTCGTCATTTGTATCATAGCGACATGTGTTTAAAGAAGGATCCACATTATATGTATGTAATCAAAATTGTAACTGACAAAACGTTAATAAAAAAATGATATTCGAGCCACCGCCTACGATTCCCCCTCCGGCTACTTTCTTTATGTTGGTCTTGTTGGATATTTCACATTTTTACTTGAAATTTAACTTCGTTAAACAGTAAGTAACGAAGGAGCTCGAAATTCGTTAGTTCAGTATTTAATATTTACTGTCGAATTCTATAAATTTTCTACCATATAAAGTGCTGAAAACTTTCGTCTCTCAATTCTATTATTTACTTTTAAGACATTACAGATGTCCTTACATGTTTCGTTATTTTGTGAGATTCTCAGAAGATATGTCAGCATCTAGTATGACCGATTGTTGCAACCTATTAACGTTTCTTGATAATGTAGTATTTTTTTTATAATTCATTAACCTTCGGCCGATATTCTCTGTATTACCTTGTTAGTTCTACCACGTTCCACTTTTTACCTTCTGAGATTCTCATAAGATACGTCAGCATCCAATGTGCCCGTCTGTTGCGACTGATTAACGTCTCTTGATAATATAGTATTTGTTTTATAATTCATTAACCTGCGGTCGATATTCTCCGTGTTACCTTGTTAGTTCCTCTACGTTTCACCACAGACGAGGTATAGAATAGACCTATCACCTTATGGGACTTCGTGTCGCCACCCAATCTGTGTTACCGACCCATAATTTCAGGACTGTATTTAGCGACCTCTGTTCATGAACAGCGTCCAACTCAGCAACTACTCTGAAATGTGTTGAAATGCTGAAAGGTGGGTGCGTACTTATATATTGTCTATCGCTCTATCCTATACTTCGTCGATGTTAGTAACTAAGAGAGAAACAAGTATGTCACTTATATTTTTCCAAATATTCCCGTAAATATTCATTTACACCAAGTTCAACTAAACTGTATTTATGTGATATGTATAAGCATTAACATTAATGTATCAAAGGATTAAATATGCAGAATAAAAGAGAATTCTTTCGGCGTAGAAAATCATTTGCAAATCCAAGGCCAAATGTTACTAATTGCTTGATATCTCGAGTTCTATCAATCATAGTTAATAATAATTTATACTGGGGGGTTAGTGTAAATGTTGTTAATATTATTTGTCACAGCAATAGCCACTGGAATGGATATTTTAGCCGAAAATCCATTTTTGCCGAAGAATTCGCTGGATTTCGCAATTGTAACTAACCGTCGACCTTGTTTTGATCGGGGGACATCATTCCTCGAAGTCTACATAAGGAGCTCACAGATCTTCATGTACTCAGTCGTCGTCGGTCCTCCGGACTTGAAGGACCTCCGGGAACCCTGGAGCTGCCGAGCCACCTGGATCCACTGGACTTCCTGGGGACCTGGTCAGGGGTTCAACCCTGGTTCTTCCTCCCCCTCCCCCTGGAGCTGCCGAGCCATCTGGATCCACTGGACTTCCTGGGGACCTGGTTCTTCCTCCCCCTCCCCCGGAGCTGTCGAGCCACCTGGACCATTCGGAACTGCTGAACTTGCTGGGGACCTGGTCAGGATTTCAACCCTGGTTCTTCCCCCAGCCTCTCGCCCCTCTAGCCTGGGTTCGTTTATTCGCTTGATGCTGATGAAATTTTGGGGTTCGGTAAGTCATTTAAAATTTTATTGTTTTGCGAATGTCAAATCTGATTTCTTCGGTCGTTTTCCATCATCTGTCCTATTTCCATGCATACTTTCGAGAATTTTGCGCGAGTCGTTCTATTTTGTGTATTTCTTCGATGGGTTTGCATGATTTATTTTATTTCATGCATTTCTTCGATGGGTTTAAATGATTTATTTCATTTTCGTGAATTTCTTCGATGGTTTTCTCTGATTCATTTCATCTCGTCGATGTCTTCGATGGTTTTCCCTGATTCATTTCATGTCTTCGATGGTTTTCTCTGATTCATTTCATCTCGTCGATGTCTTCGATGGTTTTCCCTGATTCATATCATCTCGTCGATGTCTTCGATGGTTTTCCCTGATTCATTTCATCTCGTCTATGTCTTCGATGGTTTTTTGTGACTTCTGTCACTCTGTCATGCATCTCATCGATGGGTCTACATTCTCTGCTCTTTCCTTCAAGTACTTATCTCTGCGGTGGTTTTGCATGCTCGTGCGTGCTCTGCTGTTGGTCGAAATTATCTCGATCGTCTCCAACTCAATAAGCTTTTCCTTAATTTCTTTCCAGGCCGACCACACCGTTACTAACATATAGTAGTTGATTGTTTCAGCTTTTCAGGTTCACCGTTACTCGGGGAATGGAGTTAATAACACGATATATTTAAAAAGAAACTAGTGAAAAGTGATATAGTGAAAAGTGATATAGTGAAAAGTGATATAGTGAAAAGTGATATAGTGAAAAGTGATATAGTGAAAAGTGATATAGTGAAAAGTGATATAGTGAAAAGTGATATAGTGAAAAGTGATATAGTGAAAAGTGATATAGTGAAAAGTGATATAGTGAAAAGTGATATAGTGAAAAGTGATATAGTGAAAAGTGATATAGTGAAAAGTGATATAGTGAAAAGTGATATAGTGAAAAGTGATATAGTGAAAAGTGATATAGTGAAAAGTGATATAGTGAAAAGTGATATAGTGAAAAGTGATATAGTGAAAAGTGATATAGTGAAAAGTGATATAGTGAAAAGTGATATAGTGAAAAGTGATATAGTGAAAAGTGATATAGTGAAAAGTGATATAGTGAAAAGTGATATAGTGAAAAGTGATATAGTGAAAAGTGATATAGTGAAAAATGATATAGTGAAAAGTGATATAGTGAAAAGTGATATAGTGAAAAGTGATATAGTGAAAAGTGATATAGTGAAAAGTGATATAGTGAAAAGTGATATAGTGAAAAGTGATATAGTGAAAAGTGATATAGTGAAAAGTGATATAGTGAAAAGTGATAGTGAAAAGTAATAGTGAAAAGTGATCGTGCAAAGTGACAGTGAAAGAAGACATCTAAGGAAGCCTAGGCTAATTTATTATAGTATGAAGTATTTAAGGTCCCATGTAAAATTGCCAAGCAGTCACTAAATCATTAACTTGGCTCCTCATCTGTGATGAGGAGGTTACCGCTGCTTCCGTTTGCGGAAGCAAGTGACTGAGCATGGAATCGGTATGGGTGGATCAGTTTCATCCCTTGGTGTTCTTGTCCAAAGGGAAAAGTTTCGGGCGTAGGGGGTGCACCTTTTGGTACACTGCCTGCGTAAGTCACCCGGTTCGATTACCCAATCTCCGCGTTGGACGGCTTGAGTCAGGTCAAGTGTTTGCTCCTGACGAGTCGCATCGGAGCAACAGGAATCGTCTGGGAGGCGCCGAGCGCTTTTCCCTTTCGACTTGGACAGCAGGGTGGTAGGAACTGCGCCGTCCAATACTCGTGTCATGCTTACCCTTCGCCTTTCCTTCTTTCCTGAATTGCTTTTAATCGAGTGATTGCTTGGCAGTTCCCTAGATTCTATATCTAAACCGAAGGGATCGATGGAACTTTGTTTCCATCCATCTCTTTGATTTAGTAGGCTTCATGTACAGGGAGATCGATGGAACTTTGATTCCATCTATCTCTCTACGGGTCTCCAAGCGCAGCAACCTCCTCGCGGTGAGACCTGGTAATCGGTGAGAACCGAGCCGATGGCTGCGATTGTCAAATATTCTAGTGGTATGTAAGAATTTCTTTAACTTGCAATACTATGTAACTTAAAATGTTGTTCGATTGTTCCTACCGAACCCCAGAACACGAATATAGTGTTAAGATGGAAGAATAAGTGCAAGTTGGAATATTTCAGCGAGATACTGGAACTGTTGAGTTTTTCACAATTTTTAAAGTCCTCTCTGCTTCAGCATTTTATTGAAATATACAAAGTTACAATTCCTTTGCGAGGTATTCCACGTTACATCATCAAAGCATGTCTTCCACAAATAATGTTGTTTATATAAATTTGTTTTGCGTTAAATAAACCGGAATAGGACAGCAAGGTTAAAAGACGAATGTGATATCGTTTTATTTTCTTCCTCCGTTCTCTTCCGTTGAACGAAATATGTTCATAAGACGATTTTTAAATTGTTACTCTAACAGAAACATTTGTAAATCGCGGGCATTGACTCTCAAAACATAAACTAGTTTTACTCGTGCTTAATTCTAGTTCCTACCACGCGTAGCGTTACAATCTGTTTTGAGACTTCACCGGTAACGTTGCATGCGACACTAAAATGGCAAGGGGGTTCTAGGACCCCCTAAACCGGCGACACAAAGATACATTGCTTGATAGGTCTATTCTATACCTCGTCTGTGGTTATACTTATAAAAATTTAAACGGAAAGTCGGCTGGTACTGTAACGTAGAAAATTCATTGTACATTTCAATTACTTGAAATGTGCTTATGCTACAGTATTCTATGTTAGCAGTAAGGAATTCTAAGTGAAAAGGGAAAATAGATGAGGGAATGTCCCCAGAAAATGAAATTTGTTAGGTTAGACATTTTTTAATTAGCAAAGCACCGAAACAGAACATGAAATACACTTATTACACGTCCTCTGCAGAAAGCAGTTATCAACAAACATTATATATACAAAATTGTATTGAATGTTGAATTGGGCTAGTGAAACTGCGCAGACTGGATACGCGTGATTATTATGTGGTCGGCTCCTCGAAGTGACAGAAAATATAACCTAAATATATGCTATATGACAACAAATGTTTAGTGGCTATTTCAGCTTCAAAGGCATCGACTTAAAGTTGCAAATAAGAGGCGCAGGCCTTTCAAAAGGCGCTCCAAAATTCTGCGTCTCTTCGTTAAACAGTAACTGTCTCGAAACATCTGCGCCACTTCTCACTCTTTAATTTTATCTCCGGAGACATTACTTAGTGCCACCTCTTTCGACGGCATGTTCTCCTGTTACAAAGCCCAATTTTGTGCATTCTGAAAATTTTTGCCAGATTTTGGCCCAGGTATCAGGAGAACATGAAGCGAAAAGAGGTATTCTGAATTTCAGCTTCGAAGGCATCCTCGATTCTCTCTCCGAAGACGTTACTTAGTGCCACCTCTTTCGACATCATGTTCTCCTGTTACAAAGCCCAATTTTGTGCATTCTGAAAATTTTTGCCAGATTTTGGCCCAGGTATCAGGAGAACATGAAGCGAAAAGAGGTATTCTGAATTTCAGCTTCGAAGGCATCCTCGATTCTCTCTCCGAAGACGTTACTTAGTGCCACCTCTTTCGACATCATGTTCTCCTGTTACAAAGCCCAATTTTGTGCATTCTGAAAATTTTTGCCAGATTTTGGCCCAGGTATCAGGAGAACATGAAGCGAAAAGAGGTATTCTGAATTTCAGCTTCGAAGGCATCCTCGATTCTCTCTCCGAAGACGTTACTTAGTGCCACCTCTTTCGACATCATGTTCTCCTGTTACAAAGCCCAATTTTGTGCATTCTGAAAATTTTTGCCAGATTTTGGCCCAGGTATCAGGAGAACATGAAGCGAAAAGAGGTATTCTGAATTTCAGCTTCGAAGGCATCCTCGATTCTCTCTCCGAAGACGTTACTTAGTGCCACCTCTTTCGACATCATGTTCTCCTGTTACAAAGCCCAATTTTGTGCATTCTGAAAATTTTTGCCAGATTTTGGCCCAGGTATCAGGAGAACATGAAGCGAAAAGAGGTATTCTGAATTTCAGCTTCGAAGGCATCCTCGATTCTCTCTCCGAAGACGTTACTTAGTGCCACCTCTTTCGACATCATGTTCTCCTGTTACAAAGCCCAATTTTGTGCATTCTGAAAATTTTTGCCAGATTTTGGCCCAGGTATCAGGAGAACATGAAGCGAAAAGAGGTATTCTGAATTTCAGCTTCGAAGGCATCCTCGATTCTCTCTCCGAAGACGTTACTTAGTGCCACCTCTTTCGACATCATGTTCTCCTGTTACAAAGCCCAATTTTGTGCATTCTGAAAATTTTTGCCAGATTTTGGCCCAGGTATCAGGAGAACATGAAGCGAAAAGAGGTATTCTGAATTTCAGCTTCGAAGGCATCCTCGATTCTCTCTCCGAAGACGTTACTTAGTGCCACCTCTTTCGACATCATGTTCTCCTGTTACAAAGCCCAATTTTGTGCATTCTGAAAATTTTTGCCAGATTTTGGCCCAGGTATCAGGAGAACATGAAGCGAAAAGAGGTATTCTGAATTTCAGCTTCGAAGGCATCCTCGATTCTCTCTCCGAAGACGTTACTTAGTGCCACCTCTTTCGACATCATGTTCTCCTGTTACAAAGCCCAATTTTGTGCATTCTGAAAATTTTTGCCAGATTTTGGCCCAGGTATCAGGAGAACATGAAGCGAAAAGAGGTATTCTGAATTTCAGCTTCGAAGGCATCCTCGATTCTCTCTCCGAAGACGTTACTTAGTGCCACCTCTTTCGACATCATGTTCTCCTGTTACAAAGCCCAATTTTGTGCATTCTGAAAATTTTTGCCAGATTTTGGCCCAGGTATCAGGAGAACATGAAGCGAAAAGAGGTATTCTGAATTTCAGCTTCGAAGGCATCCTCGATTCTCTCTCCGAAGACGTTACTTAGTGCCACCTCTTTCGACATCATGTTCTCCTGTTACAAAGCCCAATTTTGTGCATTCTGAAAATTTTTGCCAGATTTTGGCCCAGGTATCAGGAGAACATGAAGCGAAAAGAGGTATTCTGAATTTCAGCTTCGAAGGCATCCTCGATTCTCTCTCCGAAGACGTTACTTAGTGCCACCTCTTTCGACATCATGTTCTCCTGTTACAAAGCCCAATTTTGTGCATTCTGAAAATTTTTGCCAGATTTTGGCCCAGGTATCAGGAGAACATGAAGCGAAAAGAGGTATTCTGAATTTCAGCTTCGAAGGCATCCTCGATTCTCTCTCCGAAGACGTTACTTAGTGCCACCTCTTTCGACATCATGTTCTCCTGTTACAAAGCCCAATTTTGTGCATTCTGAAAATTTTTGCCAGATTTTGGCCCAGGTATCAGGAGAACATGAAGCGAAAAGAGGTATTCTGAATTTCAGCTTCGAAGGCATCCTCGATTCTCTCTCCGAAGACGTTACTTAGTGCCACCTCTTTCGACATCATGTTCTCCTGTTACAAAGCCCAATTTTGTGCATTCTGAAAATTTTTGCCAGATTTTGGCCCAGGTATCAGGAGAACATGAAGCGAAAAGAGGTATTCTGAATTTCAGCTTCGAAGGCATCCTTCGAAGGCATCTCGATTCTCTCTCCGAAGACGTTACTTAGTGCCGACTCTTTCGACTCATGTTCTCCTTACAAAGCCCAATTTTGTGCATTCTGAAATTTATGCCAGATTTTGGCCAGGTATCAGGAGAACATGACGAAATCTGACTATGAGTATCTTCGAAGGCATCCTCGATTCTCTCTCCGAAGACGTTACTTAGTGCCACCTCTTTCGACATCATGTTCTCCTGTTACAAAGCCCAATTTGTGCATTCTGAAAATTTTTGCCAGATTTGGCCCAGGTATCAGGAGAACATGAAGCGAAAAGAGGTATTCTGAATTTCAGATCTTCGAAGGCATCCTCGATTCTCTCTCCGAAGACGTTACTTAGTGCCACCTCTTTCGACATCATGTTCTCCTGTTACAAAGCCCAATTTTGTGCATTCTGAAAATTTTTGCCAGATTTTGGCCCAGGTATCAGGAGAACATGAAGCGAAAAGAGGTATTCTGAATTTCAGCTTCGAAGGCATCCTCGATTCTCTCTCCGAAGACGTTACTTAGTGCCACCTCTTTCGACATCATGTTCTCCTGTTACAAAGCCCAATTTTGTGCATTCTGAAAATTTTTGCCAGATTTTGGCCCAGGTATCAGGAGAACATGAAGCGAAAAGAGGTATTCTGAATTTCAGCTTCGAAGGCATCCTCGATTCTCTCTCCGAAGACGTTACTTAGTGCCACCTCTTTCGACATCATGTTCTCCTGTTACAAAGCCCAATTTTGTGCATTCTGAAAATTTTTGCCAGATTTTGGCCCAGGTATCAGGAGAACATGAAGCGAAAAGAGGTATTCTGAATTTCAGCTTCGAAGGCATCCTCGATTCTCTCTCCGAAGACGTTACTTAGTGCCACCTCTTTCGACATCATGTTCTCCTGTTACAAAGCCCAATTTTGTGCATTCTGAAAATTTTTGCCAGATTTTGGCCCAGGTATCAGGAGAACATGAAGCGAAAAGAGGTATTCTGAATTTCAGCTTCGAAGGCATCCTCGATTCTCTCTCCGAAGACGTTACTTAGTGCCACCTCTTTCGACATCATGTTCTCCTGTTACAAAGCCCAATTTTGTGCATTCTGAAAATTTTTGCCAGATTTTGGCCCAGGTATCAGGAGAACATGAAGCGAAAAGAGGTATTCTGAATTTCAGCTTCGAAGGCATCCTCGATTCTCTCTCCGAAGACGTTACTTAGTGCCACCTCTTTCGACATCATGTTCTCCTGTTACAAAGCCCAATTTTGTGCATTCTGAAAATTTTTGCCAGATTTTGGCCCAGGTATCAGGAGAACATGAAGCGAAAAGAGGTATTCTGAATTTCAGCTTCGAAGGCATCCTCGATTCTCTCTCCGAAGACGTTACTTAGTGCCACCTCTTTCGACATCATGTTCTCCTGTTACAAAGCCCAATTTTGTGCATTCTGAAAATTTTTGCCAGATTTTGGCCCAGGTATCAGGAGAACATGAAGCGAAAAGAGGTATTCTGAATTTCAGCTTCGAAGGCATCCTCGATTCTCTCTCCGAAGACGTTACTTAGTGCCACCTCTTTCGACATCATGTTCTCCTGTTACAAAGCCCAATTTTGTGCATTCTGAAAATTTTTGCCAGATTTTGGCCCAGGTATCAGGAGAACATGAAGCGAAAAGAGGTATTCTGAATTTCAGCTTCGAAGGCATCCTCGATTCTCTCTCCGAAGACGTTACTTAGTGCCACCTCTTTCGACATCATGTTCTCCTGTTACAAAGCCCAATTTTGTGCATTCTGAAAATTTTTGCCAGATTTTGGCCCAGGTATCAGGAGAACATGAAGCGAAAAGAGGTATTCTGAATTTCAGCTTCGAAGGCATCCTCGATTCTCTCTCCGAAGACGTTACTTAGTGCCACCTCTTTCGACATCATGTTCTCCTGTTACAAAGCCCAATTTTGTGCATTCTGAAAATTTTTGCCAGATTTTGGCCCAGGTATCAGGAGAACATGAAGCGAAAAGAGGTATTCTGAATTTCAGCTTCGAAGGCATCCTCGATTCTCTCTCCGAAGACGTTACTTAGTGCCACCTCTTTCGACATCATGTTCTCCTGTTACAAAGCCCAATTTTGTGCATTCTGAAAATTTTTGCCAGATTTTGGCCCAGGTATCAGGAGAACATGAAGCGAAAAGAGGTATTCTGAATTTCAGCTTCGAAGGCATCCTCGATTCTCTCTCCGAAGACGTTACTTAGTGCCACCTCTTTCGACATCATGTTCTCCTGTTACAAAGCCCAATTTTGTGCATTCTGAAAATTTTTGCCAGATTTTGGCCCAGGTATCAGGAGAACATGAAGCGAAAAGAGGTATTCTGAATTTCAGCTTCGAAGGCATCCTCGATTCTCTCTCCGAAGACGTTACTTAGTGCCACCTCTTTCGACATCATGTTCTCCTGTTACAAAGCCCAATTTTGTGCATTCTGAAAATTTTTGCCAGATTTTGGCCCAGGTATCAGGAGAACATGAAGCGAAAAGAGGTATTCTGAATTTCAGCTTCGAAGGCATCCTCGATTCTCTCTCCGAAGACGTTACTTAGTGCCACCTCTTTCGACATCATGTTCTCCTGTTACAAAGCCCAATTTTGTGCATTCTGAAAATTTTTGCCAGATTTTGGCCCAGGTATCAGGAGAACATGAAGCGAAAAGAGGTATTCTGAATTTCAGCTTCGAAGGCATCCTCGATTCTCTCTCCGAAGACGTTACTTAGTGCCACCTCTTTCGACATCATGTTCTCCTGTTACAAAGCCCAATTTTGTGCATTCTGAAAATTTTTGCCAGATTTTGGCCCAGGTATCAGGAGAACATGAAGCGAAAAGAGGTATTCTGAATTTCAGCTTCGAAGGCATCCTCGATTCTCTCTCCGAAGACGTTACTTAGTGCCACCTCTTTCGACATCATGTTCTCCTGTTACAAAGCCCAATTTTGTGCATTCTGAAAATTTTTGCCAGATTTTGGCCCAGGTATCAGGAGAACATGAAGCGAAAAGAGGTGTTCTGAATTTCAGCTTCGAAGGCATCCTCGATTCTCTCTCCGAAGACGTTACTTAGTGCCACCTCTTTCGACATCATGTTCTCCTGTTACAAAGCCCAATTTTGTGCATTCTGAAAATTTTTGCCAGATTTTGGCCCAGGTATCAGGAGAACATGAAGCGAAAAGAGGTATTCTGAATTTCAGCTTCGAAGGCGTCCTCGATTCTCTCTCCGAAGACGTTACTTAGTGCCACCTCTTTCGACATCATGTTCTCCTGTTACAAAGCCCAATTTTGTGCATTCTGAAAATTTTTGCCAGATTTTGGCCCAGGTATCAGGAGAACATGAAGCGAAAAGAGGTATTCTGAATTTCAGCTTCGAAGGCATCCTCGATTCTCTCTCCGAAGACGTTACTTAGTGCCACCTCTTTCGACATCATGTTCTCCTGTTACAAAGCCCAATTTTGTGCATTCTGAAAATTTTTGCCAGATTTTGGCCCAGGTATCAGGAGAACATGAAGTGGAAAGAGGTATACTAAAGGGTATAGCCGGTTAAGATGGTAAAATGTGCCCTTGAACCGAATTCGACTCACGATGAATCATTCGAAAGCTTATTAAAAAAGAAACATTTGTGGCAATTTTCAACTTCGTATCTCCCGCCGGACGGTAGTAAAGGGCAAAAATAGGAAATCAGGTTTTTGTTGAATTTCTCCTATACTAGGGGATGAAGAATTTTGACAAAAATCAGGGACATTTCTGTTATCGGGGCACATATTAGAGAATTTGTTCAGATTTTTAAATTGAAAAACCAAGCTGTGAAAAATAAAAAACGCCAAAAAATGCTGAAAAATGCCGATTGTGTATCGAAGCAGGCTTGGCACTATAATTATATTTTTACTGTAAGTACGTATGATTGTTACTATTGTCCTGATTTTTTTTCAGATTTTTAAATTGAAAAACCAAGCTGTGAAAAATAAAAAACGCCAAAAAATGCTGAAAAATGCCGATTGTGTATCGAAGCAGGCTTGACACTATAATTATATTTTTACTGTAAGTACGTATGATTGTTACTATTGTCCTGATTTTTTTTCAGATTTTTAAATTGAAAAACCAAGCTTTGAAAAATAAAAAATTCCAAAAAATGCTGAAAAATGCCGATTGTGTATCGAAGCAGGCTTGGCACTATAATTATATTTTTACTGTAAGTACGTATGATTGTTACTATTGTCCTGAATTTTTTTCAGATTTTTAAATTGAAAAACCAAGCTGTGAAAAATAAAAAACGCCAAAAAAATGCTGAAAAATGCCGATTGTGTATCGAAGCAGGCTTGACACTATAATTATATTTTTACTGTAAGTACGTATGATTGTTACTATTGTCCTGAATTTTTTTCAGATTTTTAAATTGAAAAACCAAGCTGTGAAAAATAAAAAACGCCAAAAAAATGCTGAAAAATGCCGATTGTGTATCGAAGCAGGCTTGACACTATAATTATATTTTTACTGTAAGTACGTATGATTGTTACTATTGTCCTGATTTTTTTTCAGATTTTTAAATTGAAAAACCAAGCTTTGAAAAATAAAAAATTCCAAAAAATGCTGAAAAATGCCGATTGTGTATCGAAGCAGGCTTGGCACTATAATTATATATTTACTGTAAGTACGTATGATTGTTACTATTGTCCTGAATTTTTTTCAGATTTTTAAATTGAAAAACCAAGCTGTGAAAAATAAAAAACGCCAAAATCTGCTCATATAAGGACGAAAAACGAAAAATCCCGAAGCCATGTTTCGGGCCAGATTGTATCGGTATACAGCGCACTGCATTACCCGTGTCTACCCCCTTAACTTGTGAGATTCTCATAAGATACGTCAGCATCCAATGTGACCATCTGTTACACACCAATTATCGTCTCTTGATAATGTAGTATTTTATATAATTCATTAACCTCTTGTCCATATTATTTGTTTTATTTGTCAGTTTCACGTTTTACTGTTAAAATATAGTGTTGTGCTCTCGTTCCCTTTCGAATCGGTAACATTGGATGCGATAAGAGAGCCTGCTGAAGCGCTTCTGACGGGTGGTAGTTTTGTAACATCACAGACGAGGTATAGGACCTATATCTCGTCTGTGGTAACATAAAATACAGGCCCAAAATATCGCGGTACTTAAAAAATTAATTTTTCACAGCAAAAACGAAAGGAAAAAGTGACGCATTCAGACGTTATACATATTTCTACATAGTATTTGCGCCTATTAATTTGGCTACAAATTGCGCCACGGAGTAGGATCGCAAAAAGTAAATAATTTTCCTAGGCCTGGCCTAGTCTGGGTTACAGATATTGAAAACATTTGTCGGGACGATGTAACTAGGACAACAAAATTGGATTGGAATGCGGGGCCGACCTCCAGCCAGTACTACTAGCGCCATGCTGCTCTGATTCAATTTGAACAATAACTGCGATCTTTTTTGTTCGTTGCATCGTAAAAGTTCTTTCGATCTAATACTTTCCGAAAGTGTATTATTTTATGTCAGATTGTTTTTCTTATTCGCTAATGTAGTCCATAGTTTCAATTCTTTTGAATTCTTCTTTCGTGGCTAGTTGGGAAAGGAAACTAGGGAGGCTGAAGGTGCTCGAAATAAATATACTCGTAGGAATGCAACAGTCGATTGCAGAATGATAGTGAATGACAACACACGATTTATTGTACAATAACAATCGATCGTTTATATACACATCTACTAGAGTTCAGCTCTGGACGATCCTCCTCCTCTTCCTCCTACGTTTGGTCCGCTTCTATGTTGAAGAGCTGTCCAACTACACAAATTACAAGAATCCACTCGGTTTCGCAAACTTCCGGCCCTACGAGAGCTTCCGACCCTTAGCCTAGAAACTAATCTACGTCGACAGCGGTACAAGAGCCTGTACAATATTTACACATGTAATTTGGCGCCAGTCCACGCCATTCTCGCTCGAATCCAATCGTTTTATTTCACAAGTAGAGAGAAATATATTCTCCTTAGACCTAAGTTCGGTGCACAGTTCAGGAAACCATTCTGTGAAAGCATTCACTGATACAAACTGAGATCAATGTGTCTCTGTACAATGCTTAGAGATTGTCTAAATAGTCGTTGCAGGCCTGGATCAGATCGTAAATGGACGCAATGTAAAATCGGAACTTAAGTTCACCCAACAAAACAATCCAGTCACTTGAGATCCAAAAGCAAATCGACTCATAGCCTATCAGACCAGTGTCCAACGACACAACGCAACGGAATAAATCATTTCCCACAGAATAGTCGGGAATTTCTTTTCGTCCTTCGGAACTAACTGTCGCCCAACAGCACCGTCAGATCACACGTCTGAATTCTCGTTTCTGACGCATCACCAGGTGTCTCTGGTGTGTCTGGCACCACCAGTGGTTCAGTTTGGTAGCTGTCCGCTTTCCTGCACGGGTTCACCATCGTTTTCGACGTGTTGCGTAGCTTCTCGACCTTGACAGTCTTCCTCCAGGCCTGTCCGCGCGAGGATTCCGCGTTAGACGATCTTCTTCTCGAGGAGAAGCTCGCGCATCGGTTCCTCAAGAGCTTCGCCGTGATCCATCTCCAGGCGCTTCCTTTCCTGGAACTCACGCGGAGCTTCGATTCGGAGACGAGCTGAGCTTTCACGTTCCCCTCGTTACTGTTGTCCATCGTCCCCTCGCTGGTACTTTTGTACAGTCGCTCGACCTCGTTCGAGGACTGCCCCTCGCAGCTGGGGCGACTCGAGCCTCTGCCAAACAGTCGAGAAATCCCTATGAGGAAGGCGCTTTCGTGCGTCGAGTCCTCCTTCTTCCGCCGAGGGGACGCGATGCTCTTCATTGTCTCGACGATCCTCCTTTTGAGGCGCGATATGTCCATAGATTGTATCTTCCGCACGGATGAGCATCCCTTGGCTGCCTCCTCGCCCGCGTTGGCTGGTGGAGCTGCTTTCGGCTGATCCTCCCTCGTGAACAGAATCCTCACGCGACTGTTCCGCCTCAGGAATCGCGCCGCGATCACCTGCGGCACACGGAAATTGGAGAATTAGAAAAGTGTCCCGAGTCTTTCAGGGCGATCCCCTGCGAGGAACTTTGATTAAACGTGCTACGACGTTGTCACGCGAGTGGCGCACTCTAGCGCCACATTCTGGAAATACTGTACGCTCGGATTTGGATCGCATTCAAGAAGCTCTCGCGAGGCATGGCTTCTAATATAATTCGTGGCAGGGTCTCGTTACTGTCGCCACTTTAATCCTATCTCCGGAGAAATTTCCGGGCCGCTTTGGCGGCGTCGCGTACCGGAAGTCGGCCAAGTTGCGTGCAATCGAATTTACGGTATATTTCGAGCGACACCTTCCTGCTCTTAATTGCCAAAGCTTTTGCATTTCGATAGCAACTGCCGCAGAATTCCCCTTCTTTCGTGCTTTACTCGATCATAACATTGCTCAATAAAGGCTGTTGCTAGGAACTTGGTGTACTTTGGACAGTTGAAAATTTACTCTACTGAAAACGACACGGCAAACTCAGTCGCTTTATTAATCTCCTTTCGCCAAGTTCCCCTAGATGGAGTATATTTGCCCGTTAAGCTGACTGATTTATTTATCGCTGAGTTGCATTAAATGCCAAAGTTTTTACGGGCGAAACACAACGACCTGTAATTGAATCGTATTTCCCTGCCGCTGTGTTCGCAACGCTTTTCGCCCATAAACGCGTGTAACTATTGTAGCCATGCCTTTTATACGCTCGCGCGAGTTTTTAATTGACAAGACAAGCAATTGGATTAACGGGGGACATCCGATACGTCAACAGTATTTTGCGACGAGCGAACGCAGGTGCAGCGGCCCGGCGAGGGGTACTTTTAACCTGTCGGAAATGGATCACGAGTGGGGCCCGTCTGTTTTTTTTATCAGAAGCACGCATTTCGGGGCTGTCAAAATGAAAGGGCTGCTTTGCAAATATCCCCCGAAAAAGCGAACGATTTCGAAACTGCTTCCCAGCGGGAGAGTTCGTGTTCGTACTCACCGCGATTAGCAGGAGAATGAAGACAATCGTCACGATGATGTACCAGCACCGATCAGTCAGCCAGCGTTGAAAAGTTGCCAAACTGGCGTCCGATAGAAGCAGCCTCCTCAAAGTAGCCAGCGGTCCGCTGGGATCCACCTAAAGTTACGGTTGTTCGTCAAGCGTCAAGTGTTTCACGCCCCGTCGAGCTGTCGCGACACTTTCAGTAAAACGGAACGCAAGTTTGCGAGTGCCTGGATGGAAGTTTTACCTCTCGGCATCTTTGGAAGACGTCACAATAGCCATTGTAATCGTTGCACGGGGTGCCTGGCTTCGACAGCATGTCTGGAATATCGTAGGGCGCTGAATTCCACGCGAAGGATGATCTACAAAAGAGATGCGTCTCAAATGACGTCTCGCCTATCCGACCTGTCTACAGTCGAGCCAACTATCCGCCTCTGAGCATCGTTTGCCTACGCTCTTTCGAACTTTCGCTCGGTATAGCTGCGAGTAGCATCCATCTACACGATAAGCGGACCAAGGAAGCCCCTAATACTACTAGGTGGATTCAAAGAAAGGGTGAAACCCTCGCGAATGTTCACGTAAGGGGACCTAGAAACTGAGGAAACTCTATTGACTCGCGAAGTTGTTTGATGAAACGTGGTCGCGAGTCATCGCTGGGGGTTTAATTTCTTCGCGGAGGCAAGCTGCTGCTGCTTCTCGCGAACTATTCCAGAGGGGAATGACTGACGCAGACATTCGCGCGAAACCGCGTGCACAATGATCGTCTCTCACAGGCACGGTTGATCCTCTCCTGGCAATTTGCAGCACAGCTCGCAGCTCTTGGTCGGAGGATCCTCGGGCCCGGCGATACACTGACAGGATTCCAAGCCGTAAGCCAGGCAAATGCTGCCGGTGCATTCCTGGAAGCAATGCAAGAGCCCGATAAAGTGTCAGCCTACGCGCATGAACCTCTAAATACGAGGTAATTTCCGTGGACCGCCGAAGATAGATAAGCCCGAAGACTTGAACGCTAGTCTCTTACGAATCGCGCGCTGCCTTGCTCCTGTTTGCCCCGCTGAAACTGGGCTCGGGTTCTGTGCTGGCACAGGCCTGCCGCCGCGAAAGTAATTTCGGGAATTATGACGACCGTTTCGGAGCAGGTACTTTGCGTGGAAATAGAAACACATTTGCATGATCTTTCGTCGCCTAAACATGCACCTAAATCGCCTCGTGAACTATTTCCGAGGCAAGGGAATACCAGCTATATAATGCAAGCTGTCTTTCGTCGAAGCTGGAAGTGGGCCCCGGAGCCGGATTGTTTCTTGCACTCGCCAGCTGCAAGTAGAAACATTCGATTATAGTCGGCCAAGCGGAAAACGCGTTCAGGCCGCACACGTGCAACAGTTTCGACGGTGTGCACCACCGGCCAGGAATCGATACTCCCGAAATACTACTGGTATTCTAATCTGCAAGTACAATAACGCGCGGCCGAGGCGGGGGAGTCAGCTGCCGCTTGCAATTTGCTCCGGCGTTTCCGCGCCGTCGGCCGACAATGAAGCGGCGACGCCATGTTCTTAGAGCGTCGCGGCGCAGTGGACGTCGGGCCGCGATCGTTTGGAAAAGAAGAAAGTGTGCTTCGCGCCCGAGAGCTATTAAACTGTTCCTCGAAGATTGCCGTCCCGCTTGCTCCTGTCCGCGTCACCGAAAACTCGCTTCAACCCTCTGTATTTCCTCCACGACGCAGCCACCGACTCGATCGAGGGTCTCAAGATTTCTTGACAGATGAATATGCTTGCGCGGGGCGAGGGGTGTTCCTTCCTGTGCGTTTCTACCGTTGTCGGGGCTTTAAATCTAACTCCTGAGACTCGAGGCGCGGAGGAAGAAGAGAAACGCGTAGGAAAATGCCACGCGTACCTTTCGGAATCGTTCCCCGGAGGATTTTCCTTCGAACCGATCGTAAGCTCTCCGGGCAGAGCTTTCCTCGTTTCGGCTCTGAAACTCCGCGGATTTTCTTGCGCGGCAGAATCGACGGCTAATGGAAATTCGAACGCGAGTTTCGTCGGGGAAGAACTCGCCAGCTAGAATTTCTGGGTGACTCTTAGTCATCGTTGAGAGCTGTCTGCTGGCTGGCTGAGGCAGCCAGTTACATTCATCCTGAGCTAATTGGAGCGGTCTCATTAAAATGGATATTTTGTCTCTTTAGTGGTCAGAAATGAGGAGCTCGCTGAGTGGACGGCCAAAGAAACACGGGCATCGTCAAGCTTCTAATTTCCATATGACCTTAATCTACGTATTCCATCTCGCGCAACATCCCTCTTTTATCTACCGGGCTCCGAGCAGCAAGGCCATGAACGATCATAAAGATCTGCACGCCGTAAGTTTCCTCGGTGTCTACAGAATCTGACAGGCAAATAGATTGACCACTTTGGTAAACTTGTGCTCGTTCATCAGCGGCTCGCGTGAAAAGGTGGCCGAGAAGAGACGGGATGGAAGTTCGCCGGGAATAGAGGGAATGTAGGGTAGCAGAGGGACAGAGAGACGCGTATACTCACCCCCATGTAGCAGACGAACTCCTCGTTGCATATGGTCTTGTTAGGTTTGTTGATGGATGGCGGGCACTGGGGACCGCGGCCGTCGCAAAAGCTCGCGTCCCTGCACCCGTTGTCGTCCCTGCACTTATCGCCGCTGCGCAGTGTGCAGCCGGATGTGCAGCAGGGCCCCTGGAACAGGACAGGTTAAACAACGTTACGTAAAGTATGCCCCGTTTGAAACGCCCAGGCTATCGTTAGCTAACGGGCGCGGGCGCTGGGCTCTTTCATCTAAAATGACAGCTTGATTTCGGAAAGCCACGGGGAATAATGGCCACCGGCCATTTAAAGCGAGCGTGCTGGCCCCGGCCACCGAAAGGGAGGCGATAACTATTGTATTACGCGGCCGGCCGAGCGATTTCCCAGCTGCTGATTCCGATTTTATAATTGCCGATCCTCGTGGCTTTATCTCATCGGAAATTCATGATTCACGGGTCTCTTTTGGCGCAACGTACGGCGCGCCGTTGTTTTTTAACTGGCCAGCAATTCAGCGACTCCGGTTATCGGTGGCGCTTTGTCGCGCGCTAATTTATTTCGCCACGTGTCGATGATAATGCGCTAGCTGGAACGCGTACCGCGCTGCAGTGGAACGTATTGTCCGGGACTGGGAACAATATCTCGATTTTTCAGCCGATTTTAGGGGAGGGAACAATGGGCCAACACATTGTTGTGGGAGCCGCGAGAATTTAGTAGCGGGACTCTGATAAGCTTCCTTCTGTTTTCTTTTACTTTCTTTTGCGCAAGTCAACCTCCCTGACTATTTTCCTCCCTGAGTAATATTTTCCTCGAATTCGTGCTTTCTCCGCTTCTTTCCCGGGTTAGCTTTGGAACTGAATTTCCCCTTCTCCTTGTTGCGAGCGGGTAGAAATCGACGGCAGCTTTTCGAGCCACCATTCGGACCGATCTTTGGCCACGAAGATTATTGCTCGGAATGCGGAAGATGATAGATTCGTAAGCCAAGACTCAAAACTCATCAAACTCCTCTAATCAAGGAAATCCCTCGGCGGAATGAATTTTACGTAACGGAGCGATCGATTCGTTGGAAGCTTAGCGCCTTGTTTCGAGCCACTGCCAGGCTGGACGGGACGCGTCAATTTTCGGTTTAATTAAATCGACGAAAGGGAGCTCCTGTGGGAGACAGGGCCAGGGTGGGCGTTTAAGCGAATCGAATGATTTTCGCTTAACGTGCAGATAAGAACGATCCACGGTTTGAATATCTGATCGAAGGATACCCGTGGGACCGACAGACGATGCTTGGAAAATAAGGTTCCTCCGGTCTGATGCGTTTTCTGGTTCAACGAATTGGCACGGCGAGCAACGGAAGGAATTCGATGCTGATGCAAGTGGATGTATTCTCGGCCGGCCTGTGCATATATCAGAGAATAAATAATCCGATGGAAAAGTGCATTCGGTCTAAGGGAATATTACCAGCGAGCGGGAAATCCGGCCCCGGACGCGCTCGCCTCCTCGCCATCGCCCGCGACCCAATTTATCGCGGCGCGTTTGAAAAAAAAAAACGAGGGTGTATGCGCACTTGGAGATTTCACAGCCGGCGTTATTTTTTCCATCGAGGAATCCTTTCTGCAAGCGGAACGCTGGGCGAGAGGAGGTCCAATGACTCGGGCTTCTCGAATTGAGAAAGGACGAGCACGTTCATTCTAAGGGAGCGATCAACGTTTTCAATCAATGAGCGATAAGGCTTATCTGCAGGGCGCCCCGAGGCTGCAATTCCAAGAAGATTTAGGGCCGCCTTAATGCCTGACGCGTCCAGTCACTTGCCCTTTATTTAGCTCACGTCTGCCCCGCGTATTCTTAATCGCAGGTGATAAGACGTATCGCCGAATGCAGCCCCGCAAGGTTGCAATTTCGAGGAGACCGGGGGCCCGCCTCGGAACTCGGTTTGCCGCCAGAGATCTACACGGTCGATCGCTTCATCAACCCCTTCATCCCGAAGCCCCGTCTACGTAATCGTTCAGCCTGTTAATTTGCGGCGATAAGTCTTATCTGCGATGTCGTAATTCAGGGAAAGTTTCCCAGGCGCGCCTATCTAATAGCAGTCGTTCGGCTGCATCTTGCGGGGCTGTGCTCGCAAGCTCGCAGATTAAAACGTCACGTAAATCTTTTCGTCGATGGAGCCTCCGAGACGGCAACTCCGCTGGGACAATTCTCGCTCGTTCGGACGTATCAAGCCTCGATGAATTCCTCGGGACACGCGGGGAGTCAGAAGCTACTCCACTCACGCGCTTCAAACGACAGAGGTTCGCGCGTAATAACGGAAACCGATCAGATTTCCAGGCCGAGCCGAACCTTATGGCGGCACTGAATCCTGGCCGCCTAGCGCCCCGGAACGTAATAACACGGTCTGAAACGAATCAATTTATCGAATTTCAATACTCCAATAGGAAGAATGCCTTGCTCTCGGAGGAGGCGAAGGAGCGCGCGACAATGGCAGGAAATCACGGAAGTCCGCACTCCTCCGAGTAATTGACGCCGCGGATGTAGCGAAATGCCGCGGCTAACGAACCGAGGAATTATTTCAATCATTCCCGCTGGAATATCCCGTAGGGATGACGAAGATCGAAGCATTCTGGTCCTCCAGGGCTGTTCGTCCTTGAAGGGAATTGCTTTGCAATGCGAGGGAAGGGGAACTTGGTCCGCGATCATTTTCACCGCGACACATTTAGGTATATTTCGTAAATAATTCAAGCGTTTCCGTTGCTAAAGTGACGGCGCAATATCGGCAGTTCCCTTTTCGAGCAAGTGATATTGATTTCGCAATTAAATTGATAGTCGACGGCGCGAGACTAAGTATTGACGGGTCGCCGATGGAAATTTTCGTTCTCCGTATTATAAAGCCGGATTATTTCGTGGAAACTTATTCAACCGTGTGTTTTCACGCATGAGCTTCCTTGTAATCAATGAATTCGAAAGCCGTTAAATCAATCGGCGCAAAAATTTGCCCGTCAAAGCGAATTCCCGCGAGTCCCTCTATCTGCCTATGGAGAGCTCGGAAAAAGGGGAGCGCGAGAATGTGTTTTGAGTCGTCGTCAAAGGAGCATATCGAATAATGGGCGTTTTAAAAAAATACACGAGGGCTATGGTCGAGGGAGGAAGGATCCCCAGCCACCTTCAGGGATCCGATCCTTGAGCTGGAAGGGTAATCCCTCGCGCTCTATTTTCAAAGCACAGAACTGCGCGCACACACGCGAGCCACGTACACGGCCGAGCTTATAGCCGCGTTTCAATCGTGACACCTATACGTGCTTCATTTCCCTCCAGAACTCCTCCCGGGATCGCAATCCCTTATCCTTAATGCTGTCACGGGAAAGAACGCGACACCCTGGAGGATATCGGTGAACATCCACCTTTGCCGCCCTCCCCTTTCGTCACCTCCTTCCTGTTATCTCGTGAAACCGACCGAGGGTTGTTGCTTGCAGAGCAACGCGCCGTTTTCGAAATTCTGAATGCGTGAAAACGGGGATGAAAAAAAATTTAACCTAAAAAAAAATATTTAACGTAAAAAAAAATATTTAAGCTAAAAAAAATTTAACCTAAAAAAATACAACATTTTTATTATTCGGCGGTAAAAGGGCCTCTCAGCTCCGGGCATATGGAATTTGTCAAGCGTGCTGAAAATTATTGGGGTCTGCGGTCGCCTGAGGGCTTATTGATTAGCTTGCGAGTGCCTAATTGGAATCCACAAGCATTCTTCAACGATAATTCTGTTCCTTTGACTGCAAGGGTGGGGAAACGCGGGGTCAGCAAACGTGGCAGGGGTTGTTTGCAATTACGTGAAACTTCTCCAAGAATTAGTCAAGTTTTTCAGACATCAGTGGGGGTTTAAGTGGAGCGACCAGTTAGTGGTCAGCCGACAGGAATATAGTAGAAATATTCTAGTAGCTATAAGTTGGAAACGGAGTTGTTGTTTGAAGATAGAAGAAGGGACTACAAGTTGAGAGATCGCGTAAAGGGTCCACGCGTGAGATTATTAAAGTTTCACTAGAGGTTTGCGAAGTTTTGTAGAAAGCATCGAAGTACAAAATTGTCCGGGAACTTATTAGCCAGCTTAAAAGTGGGTAATTGAAGGGGCGAAACATTGTTCGGCGATAACGCTGCTCCGCTAAAAGGGAAAGCCGACCGCCGCAAGTTTGGCGAATGTGTAGAGGGTGGTAGGTTGCGTGTAATTGCATTAAAGTTCCATAAGAAATTTGTCAAGCCGCGCCAAGTCGTTTGAGAAGTTATCGGCCACCTTAATTGTTGCAACGGGTATTATTATCAGGGAAAGTTGGAGGCCGAGTTTGCCGCCCACTTTGAGTCGCTGCTCAAAGTAACGCACATCCATCCTGCCGCGAGTTTGCCCGCGTTTCCACAAACATCCTTCCCCCGAGCATCCCGTTGTTCTCCATGGCCGCAACTATTTATCTTTCTTCTTGTTCCGTCCCATCGTTTTCTTTCGACTTCCCCTCAAGCTGCTCACCTTCCGCCCTTTTTCTCACTCCCTCGGTGTCCCACTCTTTCTCTCATCAGCGGCTCGACCCACACCTCCCTTTCGTTATCTCTCTCGACTTTTTTCCCCGGCTCCCGTTCCTCTTCCGTTCGCTAAATGTCCACAGCTTCCTCTCGATTCCCTTTTCCTTCCCCCACGCCACTTGTTTATTGCCCTCGCCGTTTCTTTCAACCGCTCGGAGACGCCCAGAGAACCAAGTAAACACCGCTTCCAAAGAGGTCGCTCATTCGTCTACGTCGCCCCTTGCACCCTCGCCCCGGCTACGCCCTCCACGGATCTGTACGTGTTTTGCATCCGGCATTTTTCTCCCGCGATGCACCTAATGCATCGACTTCCGCCAGCCGCGCTCCCGCCCGCTCCAACTCGCGGCCCTTTTTTTCTGTTAGCACCTCCACCCCTATCGGCCTTCGTCGCGATCGTTCCAGCCACCGTTCGCAGTTTCTTCTCCCGGTTTTCTTTTATCGGGCGCGAAAGCAACTGGCGGTGACTATCGCCCCTCGTTTACCGCAGCGTCCCGATAAGAAAACTGCTTGTCTTCGCCGAGGGTGCGTTGATGCGTCGCAGGGTGTTTAAGGGCATCGAGAGGTTAAAGCGGAGGGTTTTCGTAGAAGTTTTCGGCGATTGGGAGATAGGTCGGAGTGACGCGGAGGTTTGATAAATTGGAGGATTCTAGGGGATGCTCTGTGGTAATTAGGAATGATGGGAGTTGAACTGGTGGATGCTTTGCAACCCGAAGGGAGCTGCATAATTTATTAACAGCGAGGTACTTGCCGGCTAAAAGATCGCAGAGTGCCAGAATAGACAATTTCAAACTCGATTCGCCGAGAATAATGCCGAAATCCCGTAACACCGACGCCTGGAGTAATTACGGTCCATTCAGCTCCCACGCCTATAATTAGGGGCGCCGCGCACAAGGGCCCCGGGAACGCGGAGAATGTAACGACGCGCGCGGAACAATACCGCTGTAATTTTTTCGCGCGATTGAAAAACTCGCTTAACCACGTTTCCGCCCGGAGCAAGCCAATTTCACACGTGCAGAGTTAGCTGGCAACGTATGTGAAAGGATTCGAAGCTTTAGCGGCGCGAAACGCTGACTGCACAGCCAGCGGGGTAAAAAGAGTCTGGCCCTGACGAACCTCGAAGGAGCGATCGAAACCGTTCACCTCGTATCCGAGCCGCGATATAACGAGATTAATCGTTTTTCCGCGACCTGGCGGAGCCTTCCGGGCCGCCTCGATTTCGCTTTGATTAATTAGTCCCATTTTCCGGGGATACATAGCTGGGAACGCGCCGCGACGATAGGGCAGGCCAACATTGAATATTAAACTCATACTATTCCGGCGTGTTTGCCACCTCGTCGGTGATAACACCGTGTATCCGGGAATTAGACCCGCGCTCCCAGCATGCCTGCAAACTAATTCTCGACTCGGAGCATCTTCCATGGTCGCCCGTGACCAGGAAGTTTCTTCGGGCGAGAAGAATCGCACGTGTAGCAGAATTGCGGCCCGTAATACGATTCGCCAGAGGAGCAAGGGAAAAGTGGTCGTTTCCGAAGCGTTTGCGGAGAACGTGGTGTATTCAAGGGCGTTCCGTTGCAGGAATTGAAGCCGCGTCTGGCTCTACGTACTAGGATATCACGGCCTTATTGCTATTGTTTCACAGGATCCCGAGGATCCTCGCCGCTGCGCTCCTCTCGTCCCACCCTCGTGCTCGATTTTTAACCGTCGGCGAAACGTCACAGTCCCCTGTCGCATAAATTACAGAGCCGTCTCGATTTCGCGCGAAGACTGCGTCACCACTGATTATCGGCGGGTCGCTTAATTATCCAACGCGCGCCATCGGAGAGTATCGAAGTCCCAGCGTTCAGGGAACAAACGAGCTGCATCGGTTGAATTAACCAGGGGGGGAGTGATGGAGGGGCTCGATGCACGTGCATGTAACTGCGCGTTTCCCCGTTTAATTACGGCTTTACTCTATCATTAATAAACATCAATGCCCCGCGCCTCTCGGCCCCGCCACTCTGCCCCGCTGCGTTATTAATTGGCGACGTTACACGTAAGGGGGTTGCAGACGGATGCGGACGCGTTCGGCTCAGATTTCGTTTCAAGATGATGTATGAAACGCTGGCTCGGGCAGGCGAGCGAATGATTCCAGTCGCTGGGAAGAAAAATGCTGCCTTTGGCTGGTTATAATTAAGGGGCGGGAGGGAATTTGGGGTTAGATTCTTCTTATTGCTGGAACTTCTGTGGCAACGAGGCTTCCCGTTTGAGCCGAGGGTGAGAATCCCCGAGCACTAGGTTTCGCTTCCTCGTTCCTTTTTTTTTTTTACTGTAATACCTCGTTTGGGGATAATTAAGGGGTAAACTAGGGCTGCCATGTGCTCCAAGGACTACTCTCATTAGTTAGAATGCCCGTAAACATGCAGATCCTGATACGGGATAATTAAGAGACGGAAATACGGAAGCTTTTCAACTCCGATGCCTGTCTAATCGAATATTCCTTGGAGTAACTTTATCTCGCGAATGTGTAGCAGTAATCGGGTCAAGCATTCGGACTCAAAGTTTAACAGAGCTATTGTTGGATATTTAAATGATCTTCTGCGTGTTAAATATTACCGAGGAAGGTGGAACAGGCAGATTGATCTGATTTCACGGCTGACGTGACGTGGAAATAATAATGTTTTCCATATCCCCGGGGGGAATCGATATCGAACATCCGCATTCCGTTTCCTAGGACATTACCCTTTCAAGATATTCAATATGAATTCATAGCACATTCAGCACGAGCCGTGGCTTTTATAGCTTTCGTAGGAATGAAAATGAGACTCTGTGCTAAAGGGACACGCCAGCAATTTCTGTCGATACATTTCCCTTCGAGGACTCTGAATGGTTCTTATTCTCTCGGAACGAAAGACGCAGCGCACCGATGGCGCTGCTCGATTCTTCGCTGGCAGGATTGATGAACTTTTCGGATTGCGTCGCCGGATTTAACCGCAGCGCGCTGAAGTAACGAGTTGTTCCGGATCAGTCGGTAAATGAATGGAAAGGATCACTTACCTGACTGGGGCTGCAGACTGCGCCATCGGCGAGGCGACACGGTGTCTCATGAGGGGCATGATGGAGTCGTTGAGGGTGGCAACAAGGGTCGTTGCAGTCCTCCTCCCATCCGCAATCACACTCTTCGCCGTCTTCCACCACCCCGTTCCCGCAAATCGCAGTTTGGGGCTCTGAGGAATCGAACATTCACCGTTTCAATTCGATAAACGTATCTCTACAGGCTGCGCTTTAGCTTGCCTACGCGTTTCAATCGCCGGCAAGTAGCTTTGCAGAAATTAAAAAGGGAACCGTTCCGAGTGGAATCGTTTTTACCTGGAATTTCGCGAGTACTTTTTGGAAAAAACGCAGTGCAACTTTAGACCGTATGGTTGCGAGGGAGCGTGGAAAGAGGCAAAGTAGATGGAACGAATGTTAACCTGATTTGCCGCGAGCTTAATGAAATCCTGGATTAATGAAGCTCAACAAGTCGGCCGTGGTTACGTAATGGAATCAATTTCCCAGCCACGATGCTCGGGTAGCTCTGATCTTAAATCAGCTGCAACTCAAACACGGATTGTTGCAACTTCCTTCGCAACAAATATCTCAGCCACGATAAGCATTGATCTATACCACTGCGCACTTAAAACGTTCGCTCGTTGTTTGGGCAAAGAGGTATGTATATTATAATTTCACTTTGTGTTCTTTCCGCCGCAAAGGTGCTTCATCTCGTCAAGAGGGATCTTGGTGTCATTAGCAATTAACGAGTCGTATCTGCACCCTGTTTGCGCGATTGGTCGCTCGTTTGCTCGTACGTTTGCGTATTCGATCCTCATTGTACGAAACGAGTTTCGAGCGGACCATGTACACCTGCTATTAGAATTGCAATTGAGTTGCAGTTAGAGCCTCGGGTCAATCGATATTCCAAACCTCCACAACTGTCCCCCTTTTTTCCCCTCTCCGCAGTGGGAATTTATTAACGTAGCAAGGGGGGGATTAAAAAACTACGGTTACATTCGGGACGATACGAGAAATAACGAATTTCTCGCGACGAATGAGTAGTTAGCAATATCTTTGAAGCGGCTGGGGCGTGATTCTATAAATATTTAATTTCCAGGCGTCGCGGGAAGGTGCGATCGAGGCTCCGCGATCAGGGTTGACGACTTGATGCAACGCAGATGGCGACCCTGTTTCGAACTAATTAAAATTCCAAAAGCTATGCCACTCACCGGCGAAGCAGCCTTTGGTCGAGCGGGCCTTGGCATTTAGAACGGGATTTATGGAGACCAGGCTGCACGGGCTGAAGCGATTGTTGTTCCGTTTGTCCCCGCTGGTGGCCCTGGCGAACATTATGAAATTTCCGTCCTCCCCTCCGGGCGAACACTCGTCCGGGTCGTGCTGTCGCGTTAACAGAAAGAGAAAATGTTAGTCGGACGCGGGATCATTTGCTGGTGACGTTTCAGCGAAGGCCCGTCGCTCCTCGGCAAAGAAGGAGCAATTAACTTTGATGCCAGGAAGCTTTTAGCCTCTACATTGTTGCAGCGGAGAAGGAACCGTCGTCCTGTAAATTAAACAGTCGAATTCCTCTTCCGTAGAAACGGCCCGAATAACGGCGAGTTCATAAATCATAAAGCGAGACTTTTAACACTCCGTTGCGAGCGCTACGGCGCTGGAGAAACTTCGGCGATGCGAGAACCCTCGGCGCACTCGAGCTCCGCTGTTCCAGCATCGAGCTTGCCAATTTTGCGATCGAACGCAGGAGGCAAGGCAAAAGAATCGAGACAGATGTAGTATGGAATGCAACCAGCCTCGGCCCCGGTGTTAGCAAACCACCCTCGGAAACTTTTCAAGCGAATTCGGTGTACTCGCCGGCAACATGCAAGCCTGATGCACTCGTGAACTTACAGGGGATCCGAAGTTGTGACCGATCTCGTGTGCAAGGGTGACGTGAGAAACCGTCGGTGGTACGTGCTTGCCGTAGTTGAGCAGGGTGATTATACCGGTGTTCAGCGATTTCAGGCTACCCCTGTAGTGCTGCAAGACGAAATTCCGTTACTTTCCGAGCTATCATTTGTACAGATCAAGGTGATTCGTTCCTTCGAGCGCAATTGCACTCGGTCGTAATTAAAACAGTCGTGCCAGCATGACCGACTGCAATTCAACGGAAATATTACCGTTGGAACATTATGCATTTGCTAGGAAACAATGTTACTTCAATGGCCGGGCTTAACACTTACCCCATTCTTCTCGCAAACACCCCCAGCGTTTTTCAAGTCTCCCGTCCACGCCAGTCCCAAAGTGCCCTTCTCAAAATCGCGGTACGTGAACATGTACGACAGGCAGAACGCGTCGTAGTCTTCCTCTGTAACAAATTGGTGTTTAGGCGTTGAGGTAATGGTTAAAAAGGTCTTGACACTTAATAGCGTGTTCCTTACGAATTTTTCACGTTTTCTTAAGGGGACTAGGCAGTCGTCTTTCGTGAGAAAGAGAATCTGTCCTTTATTTATTTATAAAAAAGTATAAGCAAATCCAGATGTATCCTTTTACCCAATGTTTTTGACTACTATACAGATTGAAGAATAATTGCTATGAAATATATACGTGCTTTGAAAATGGCGCTGCAGACTGGTAAAAATTTTAACGTTTTTCTGTGGTTCTGCCTTAATATCGATCTTAAAATGTTACGTAATCCGATTTCAAAGGTGTGATTCTTATTTGTTGGATTCGTAGTTTTCAGTGGAACCTGTATAAACAAAAATTAAATAAAAATGATGCGATTGGTGGTTGAAAAATTGATTTTTCCGAGAAAAATTCGTTCTTGTTTGCGCGCTACTAAAAACCGGTGACTTTTTAATTTTTTTATCAAAATCTCGAATTTTTATGAACTATATTAGCGGTTCCACGTGGAATGGCACATGTTTTACACATCCTGTAATTTTTTCAAGTCAATCTGAACCTCCATTCGTTCGCAATCAGGAAAAAACCAGGAGAAAAAAAGATTCGAGAAAAACGCGTTTACATTTTCTGGGTAAAGGCGACGCTATAGGTTTCCGCTTGACGTTTTTAGCTGCCAAATCTAGAATTTTGCGAATTTTACTCAGATAGTACTTTCGGAAAATATAATAAAAAATCGATTTTTCGACTGCCTAGTCCCCTTAAGGGATGGAGAGGAGGGGGTTGGAATATCAAACTTACGAAATCTTATATTGAGGGAGAAAGGAGGTAAGAAATTGCCAAAATTACCCTTATGTAATTTAAGGATAAGCCCTTAGTAGGGCTCGGTTACTCTGACAAGTAGTACGAGTCAATAATAAGTCAGACATTCGCCAAAAACTCCAGATACAATGGTGGTAGGTGTATGTGACTTGATTTGCGATATTGATGAGCTCAAAATTAATACCCCCTGCGCAAACACCCCCGTCTTCTTTGAAATTCATGCACGATGCTCAACGTTCATCGTTCTGCCCCGGTTTTCGAAAAAAACGTGGCAAAAAATTTCTCAGGTCAAAACGAGGGAACAAAAGGGGTGGAAATGGCGCTGGGACGGACAGACTTTTTTATTCATTTCGTTTCATATACTCCGGCCGGACACCGATCCCCGGCGGGGCAAAGTTGCCACGCGGTAGAAAAGTTTTCAGAAATTAAATTACTGGACATTTCGGACGGCTGATTTATTATTTTTGCCGGATAACATCTAGGGCGATGTTCGGTCGCGTCGGCTGGGAATTCAGCCCCCGCGCCGCCTGGGTGACGTGCACCAACAGCCGGATAAAATACTGCGAACTACAATGGGGAAATTAAAAACGAAATTAATTAAACGGCTGCGAAGGACGGCTATTTGCCTGCGCCCCGCGCCGGCTTGCAATTGCGGGGAAACGCGTCGCTCCCGATTGAATTCCGCCGACCGCCAAGAACCGTGCCCCGGGCAAGCCGCTGATAAGGGTGGGAATTTTATGAGGATCCGGGAAACGTGGATAAGAACGGAAGTTAAATGGATAATTGTCGCGGCGATTTCAAGCTACATCGGCCACGGTCCTCGCTCATTGTTCCCTCCGAAGACGCCGTAACGTCCGCGGGATCGATACCGGATTTGCCGCACGCCCTGCTCGTAAGGTAAAAGCATAACGGTCCACCGGGAGTACGCTCGCCTTCTTTGCGCGACGCTCGCTGTGTTTTTGCAATCTGAGTGTGCGGCTCGCCAGCCTTTTTGCGGACGGTAGCGAATGGAACGCGGCGTGCATGCATACGCGTCTGCGCTTGTGCGCGTCTCGGGAGGCATATTTGGTTACCGGATGCCCGTGGCAAATGTGTCATGGTCCGGCGGTGCTGTATCCACGGTCCGTGGCACGTGAAACAAAGTGAAGCGCGAAATGCATAGGCTACTGTGCCACGAGATCCACGACCACGCAGGACTGTCTCGATTTCTATTGATCCTGAGCGAAGACGGAGCCCATTCTTCGCGCGCGATCTGTGCTGGATTAAATTCGAATCCGGTGATCGGTAATAGACAGGTTTTAGAATACACTTGGACGGCGGATTAATGAACGCGGCCGAAGTGTATCAGAGTTTTAAATCGATAGCTCCAGATTTCCGCGTTCTCTTACCGCAGGTTTTATTATCTTTTTCATCGGCAAAAAGGTATCCCTCTTTTTTTTTTAATTTCGGCCCCGTACAGGGGAAACGAGGAATTTCCGAGGCGGGCTATGATACTGCTAGATCGGTGCCAATGAAATGGCCCCGAGGCTTTGCCGGGAATTATCGAGCTTCGCATTCCGATATTCGATATCTCTCGTAACGAGCTGTTGTACTTACCTCCGTCGATCCAGTTTCCCGTCGAGTGAAGAGTCGCCCGCGGAAAAGTTGATTACCCGACAAGCTTTTAAAAGGGCGGGATAAAGTAGTGGAAATATTTTCGTGTCGCGGTGGAATGTAAGGAAATTGTTAGTGGAATAAGGTCGAGCAACCAGCCCTTGTATTTCTGCGTAGTTCTAAGTATTTCTAGATAGTCCTAGGTATTTATAGACAGACCAGGGAAAACGAATATCCTCGGGGCAGCCAAATAGAATGGAATACCTCAATCATTAATCAGGCGAACAAAATGACGCGACGACTAATCGAGCCAAGTAGTACAACTGTATCACTAGCTGGACAAACAGAAGGGATCTTCCGTTCGGCCAAGTAGAATAGGTCGATCTACGTTCAGGCATGTATAAATGACGTGCATATATAGCCAGCCGAGTAGAATAGGTCTATTCCTAGACTGACACGCGAGGCAGATCAATGGCCTGATTAATTCAGTAGAATAGATCCGTCATTGGTCCAAGATGGGAATTAGGACTCTGGTTAATCTGACAGGTAACACGTGATTTCCTCTTAATCAGAGGATTTTAAGGAGAATTATCCGCACTGAACGAGTGAGGTCTGATTATAGATAGAAATAGATTGATATGTCGTTAGAAATGTATAAATAGCACTGCGAATTTTCAATCCCCATAAAAAAACTTGAAGAAAGTAAAAAAATTACGCCAAGTACATGAAATCAAATAAATCACAAAAAATAGGAGATAATAATAATTATAATATAAAAAAAAGATGTGAAATCAAAATGAGCTGCAAGTACATAAAGGTGCTTTCCAACTGCGCTTCAGATAACACAACTAACATATCGCGGACATTTTAATGTATGTACTTGGCTTATTTCTTTTACTTTTTTTTAAGTTTTTTATGGGGATCTCACTTCTTTTTACAAAGATAATTTGTATAGGGAATGACTAGCAGATAATTTTTAATATTATAACTTACAAATTATCACGGGACAGAATTAAGGATAAATCCAGTCGCAGCATCATTTTACGCTTCGATTATCTATATATACATAAAATCCTCAGTTTAGTTACAAATAAAAAACAGTTTAATGGTAATCTCAAACATGTCGCAATTCTAATTTCGGCAACTTACCTTGTGTTTAAGACTGCATTTTGGTTGCAAGAATGAGAATCATAAGAAAAATCTGACCAAATAGAAGTAGAGTGACCTTTTTTGCTTTCGTGAGTGTAGTTATTAGTAGTTGCAGTAATAAAATAATAACCGCGTCTCTAGATTGAGCGAAGCGGAGGAGTATCTTCGACGTCCACTCGGTTTAAAATACTTTCCACGTGTTTTACAAGGAGGAATGTATATTGCGCGAGAGTAATTACGCTGAGAACATAACCACACAATACTGCTTATTAATTATCGCGCTAAATGCAAACATTTCGGCCAAAATTGCGTAATTATCGCAGACAATGCAAATCCAAACGCACACTAACGTTTTAATATGATCGATACTGTGGCACATCAGTGGAACATAATTATAATGTTCATAAATACGTAGGCGCGATTGAGTATCGATCGAATCGAAGGTTAATTTTACCGTGCAACAAAATGCACTGTTAAGCCTAGCATATACAAGCGATAACATTTATCGATCAATTTACGAGATTAGAGCGCCTACTAATTATTTCACACTGTCTACCAACGCAAAATCGTCCCCGATGCTCGGGGGCGTGGTGAATGGCGGTGAACTCGCGCGTGAACCCTGTTCAAGGAAGAAGCGTCCGCTCTGTTAACAGATTCAGACAAAACCGTGAAGCAAATCGGCATGAACGAACGTCGAACGCAACTGGATACAGTATCCTCGCAACAACTCTGACCCAGGTAGCTGCCGCGCCGCAGCGTTGGAGATGCAGCGCTGTTTGACCGCCGAGCGTGAATACCGATGCGCGACACAAAGGCGGCTTTCGAAGTACCGGTGAAAATTGGGATGACAAACAATAAGACGAAGCAAGATTCCTTCAGGTGTATTTCCTTAAAGGGAGACTGGAAGTCCCCCGGGCCAAAGGTCACTCGACATCGCGCCCGTAGCCTAAGTACTGATTGTTAATTCTTCGACGAACAGCTCGTCAAAGCGTCAAGCGATTGTTCTACTTTCCACTCAGGAACTTTCCCAATTAAAAGAATCCTCGGAGGAAGGGACCGGCCGGGAAGACGACTCTTCGATAAATTCTTCAAGGAAGTACAAAAATAGGTGCCCTCTGCGTACTAGTCGGAGAGGTCGGAGAACATAAATCCCGGCGATATATCAAAGGCATGAAAGAGCCCTTGTGCCGTTCGACGTTTCAGGGAATGGTTGACCGAGCGAGGGAGAGATCAGGGGGGAAAGGATGCTCGCGGACGATTAACCGGGAGCTTCCATCCGCGTTCCAGTCAAAAGAAACGCGGGTCCCTTTCTTGCAGCGCTTTCATCCCCCCCCCCCCCGAGTTTCACTTTCCCGCGTGCTTATTAAACGTCGAGGACCGCGGTATGTTAGGCGGCGAAGGTCCGCGCGGGGGATACTTTAACAGTGATAAAGCCTGGCGACGAGTCCGGCCAGTGGACGGTGGAACGAACAACGCGACGTGTTTCATTACCGCCGAGGAGTCGCGCGGACGGGAGTGTTTGATCCCCCCGCGCGTTTCATTGAATCCCGCTGGTAATACCCGGCGCAGGCCTGACGCGAATGAGCGGTTTAATTAACGGATGACTGGCGTGGCGGTGTATCGGCGACTAATGAGACTCCGTTCGGCTGTCGTGGTATAGAAAAACGACAGGGTACGTCGAAGATTTGAATTGTGGCGCTGTGGACGTCAAGAGAAAGGGACAAAGGCCGGGAGAGGACAATGCTTTACTGTCAAACCGACGATAATGAAGGAACGACCATGGAGAAGTTCGTGCGCGGCCCCTGATTCCGAGACGATGAAATAGGCATTCATATTGGGGTCTCGGGGGATATTTCAGGAGGTCTGGATTTTTATGGCACTTTTATCAGGATGAATGACGCGTAGCCGCCGATCGATTCTCATTGGGAGGTAGGGCTGACACTGAGGCACTGGGAGGAAAGTAAATGAGGGGCATGGCTCACTTACCGGAGAACAGTTCGAGGAATTCCTCGACCCCATACGTGCCGGTGAATCTGTAGCTGGGGTCGTTCGGAGCGCCTTCGCCGTGAACCTTGATGCGCTTGATCATGAAGCTGATGTTGTCCGCTTGGCCGTCCTGATTGAAGTCTGCGAAACAGACGAGGCAGCTGCGTGAAGCGATAGAATAAATGGCCCCGGTTGGGACGTTATTGCACCGCCGGCAAATAGATCGAAAGAAGAGGGCTGGCGGCGTACCGAGCGTTTGCAAATTAGAATGAGTTCCATCGCGGGATAAGCCGCGATATATGCACCGATAACGGGAGATTCATAGGATTCGAGAGGAACTACTCGCCGAGGTAACCGATAGCTGATAACGAAAATCACTGGGGCTTCGGAAGAGTAATTTTCGGCTTCCCCCCCCCCAGTGATCAGCGTATTCCCGAACAGTTGGCTCGTCGCGTGGTGGGAAGCATTTAATCAAACACCTTCTCCGCGGGAATACCAATCGAAACGGGAAAAACGGCTCCACGACACGCCACCGCGATTCCTTTCCACCGACGAATTTATGCGGAACGTTGCCGATCTCGTGACTTTCCCGAGCGTAAAAAGGATCTACGGCGCCTATACATCTCCCCGACTCCGCCGTTTTGCACGCTAATTTTTTTTTTCTCAGGCGCAGTGGAAAGCACCCCCGTAAAACGCACGCGTGCGAGATCGGTTTTCTTCGGATCGAAAGTACGCGGGGACTAAGCCGAGCCGCCGTGACACGGTACTTCCCGCGTAACGCGCAGGTAGCTACTCTGTGTAATTAACTCTAAGTCCATTGTATCCAAGTTTGATGTTGCATTAATCAGCCTCGGTGCTCCGGCGGCTTGGTAGCGACTTCCGCGGTGAAAATATCGAGAGCCACGTTCAACTTCGCGTAACGGGCTTCTGGGGCCACTAAATAATGCAAACAGAGCGGCCGGAATCGGGCGAAGCGCGGGCGGGCGCAGGAAGTTCAAGGTAGCGGCGGTGAAACATTTATGGGACGCTGAAGTTTGGTGCGTGCGCCCGTGGGCCGGCACTTTAATTAGTCGGCGCGAGTTAAGTGACAGAGCTAAACGGGAAGATAAGGGCCGTTTCCGTTGCCCGAGACACAGTGGCTGCTCGCGAAAATAGATTTAGATGAGCCATAGGGAGGCAAGTGAAATAGATCAGCGGTTAGTCAGACGCGGTTCGCTCCGCGGCTCTGTTTATATCCCTCCGCGCTCCGTGAAATAATCAAGAGCGCGCGGTCGCGTTCAAGCACGAGTTCGAAAGTTCCCATTTCACGTGCCCGTGTCGTAAAAAATTACTCGGCAAACAAATAGAGGGGTAACGCGTCGCGTGACAGCTGTCTCGGATACCGCGCACGTGAATAAAGTTTTTTTTTTTACGCGAGCCCCGAAGATAAGGATCATAAACGCGGCGGTCAGCGTTCCACGTGTAATGACTAACGTCGGGACTTCCACCTTCACCGATATCACCGCCGAGATACCGCTATCGCTGGCAGTTTTTCTAGCCGCAATAAGAGGAACGCAATTTCCTGCACGAAGGGCGAAAGGGGAGAGCGTGAGCCGGCCCGCGGGGTAAAGTGTATTATTGCCGCGATAGTTGGATTCGTGGCCGCAGCGTTTTCGCCGAGTTCATCGCGTTGTCTCGGCCTCAGCCGTGGACAGTGACATTTCACTCTGGACTTATCGTTGCCTCTCCTCTCCCGTTGTTTCATTTTCCAGAGAGCCCACCATTCCCTGTCGAGATAGCGCGCTGGCTTCTTAAGGGACTGTTCCGCGCCGTGGAGTCACGATCGGCGGACGGAGCGTCGCGGTGCAGAAGGATGCGAGACTTAATCGCAGCAATTACGGATCCCTCGTCAGACAAGAGCGTTTAGCCAGGGGAGCGGCTTGTACATATCGCGATGGGAAGAGAGTTAATGCCGTCTAATCCGGGGACAAAGGGACGCAGGCTCGGGCTGGCGTTTCCGAGGGGTGGTCGATCGGTCATCCGAAATGCTCGCGTGTAGAGATGCTCGCTAATCGCGCGACCATCGCCCGAAAGCTCGGTGCGTCCCAGCGACGCGGTATACACCCCGTGGGGCGGGAAGAAGCGGGTCGGAGGGGGAGCTCGGAAACGTCGCCGGAAAAGCGGCTTTATCCGTGGATCGCACGACGGAAGAGATAGGGAATTCTAAGTAATGCACTGGCCCGGTCCGCGTGTACGCGCGGTCACGCTACGTTAAACACGGCTCAGTCACGAGACACAAATATTTGCTCGTTGTTACGGCAGGTGGTGCGCCGTTTAAAGCTCTTCTCTTGCTGCGAGGCAGAGCCGGCGAGTCGTCTTCACTTAATATTCGCCGGCCGCTCTGCGCCGGCCAAATGAAATTTTCAGCTGTCCTCTGATTTACAGACCTCTCTACCTGTGCGCTCAGCCGAGCCATCGAAGGCTGAATTATTCGAAGCCTTGGGGTTAAGGGTTGAAGCAAGCTATATATGTTGTGCCCCTAGCAGTGCCGGATTAAGAACCTCAGAGGCCTTAAGCAATTAGAAGATTTTCAGGCCCACTTGTTTAGTTTAGTTTAATTTAATTTTCTCTCTCGCTTCGATCTGCTCGCCACTGATTCTCATCTTGCCACTGTTTTCTTTCTTTCCGTAATATTAATACTATTTAAAAGATTTTAAAATTCAGAAAATTTTTAATCCAGCACTGGTCTCCAGGTAGGTGCAATTAAAGAACCAATTATGATCGTTGTTCTGAAAGAAATTCCGAAGCACGCTTCCTTGGTAGCCATTGCGTAAAGTTCGGCGATTGGGTGTGTGTAACGGCGCAATAAAGTTTCGCGGAATCAATCGGTCAACGTCAGACACAGAAACTGACATTAATCGGTCTCAGAGCAGAAAGGAACCGCAGTAAGGATAAGGAACATTCATTTCCCCCGATCGTCGTTGGCAGAAAGTTAGTTTAACTGGGAGGTCCGGGGGAAAGTTTTAATTGGTTTGCGAAGTTATTACAGCGGAATGAGACAGAAGACGCGCACTTGTTAGTCCTGGAGGAAACCTGCCCGATTCCTCTTGCCGGGAAATCGAAAGAGTTTTCGTCGGTATTCCAGCTGTCATTGCCTTCATAGATCCTTCCGCGAGTGATTGATCGATTCCGAGGGGAGGCGCTCACCTTCTCCTCTCTAAGAAATTTGTTCGCGCAACTCGTCACTCACCTGTGTACCTGTAGATGGAGTTGACACGCTGCACGTGACGCGTCATCACCTCGATGCAGGCCTCCTCGGATTTGTAGTGCTCGAAGAAGGTGTGGTCCGCTTGCAAGTAGAGCATGCAGGTGGTTTTCTTCGGGTCCACGGAGGTTCGTTTCCGCAGGACTCTGGAGTACCGTGCTCTGTACAACCTGATCAGAAATAGAGAATTTCACAGAGCCGCCTCGAGAAGCCGTCCTTCGTTTAACAATCTCCCCATGCTTGAACAATCTGACAATGAGAATGGCAACGCTCCCGTCGAGGAGCATCGCATCTCCCGATTCAACTGCGCGGCTCCAATTTATTCGACTTCAAACGAATTTCAAGCGGTGCCATACTGTTGCAAATTTCAGTCTATTCCATTCACAGATAGACCCGGCGGGAAACTGTTTCATTTCCCCACTCGCTCTCAGAAATTAAATTGCTGAATTTAAACCCTACAGCTTCGGGTATGAAATAACAAGGTTTCAGATTCAAAAGCGAACGAGAAATGTCCAATTTGCGCTGGCGTTGGTTTCTGCGCTTACGGGGGGCGCAATTTTTCCCGCCGCCCGTCGATCACCGATCCCTGATCCACGGCCGAGCAACAACTCCGACCGCTGAAAAGAGCCGGTCGCAGAAACGCCCGATTGGGATAACCCGGCCGCGGCGCCGGTTAAATTGCACCGGCGATAATGGTGTTTGCTCACGATTTTTGACGTTTTCATCGCTATGCGCGGCCGCGACGTCAGATAATCTGGCTTTTCTCTGGCGGAAATAGGTGTGCTCTTTAAATGGAGGCGCAAGCATCGCACGGCAAACATCTCGGTGAATTGACGGGACGATAAGTAACCATTGCGCTTTTCTCCTCTAGCAACTTTCCTCAGACCCGGCTCTCGAGGGCCTGTTGGAATATTTCATCGACGTGTTCAACGGCACGAGGTAAATGGAACGAGAATGAGGACGTTAAACTGCGCGAGAACGAGGCGAGGGACGAGGCGAAATGTCGGGCCGCGAATAAACGGTCAGGTGAAACTTTTGCAGAACGTGAACTCTTCGTTTTTTTTTAGAGAATCCAGTCGTACACGTCGAGGGGGGATTCAAATTAGTTTCGCGAAGACTGTAGACAGTGTAGACTCTTTGTTCCAGCTTGTCGCGCCGTAGCTGCAAGTAGTACGAGCGCGTCATTGGTCAGACAAGCGGGATACGACGGTTGAAAGCGGTCTGAAGTTTCGCGTAACTATATTATTTACTTAAGGATGTATCGGACGTACAATATGAGATAAAAGTGTATTAGAAATTTGAAATACTTGAACATCTACGTCTTACGCATAGTAAATCTAGATGTAAGGAACTCGAACGACAGTTGGAGCCTTATTTTTACACCTAGAAAGGTATTTTTCACTTTACAAATACTTTTTCAAGCATTATTTGTTAAACTTTTGACTGTGCCCTGAATTCACAATTTTATCAAGTTATAAATTATTTCGTTAAAACGGTGTAGTGAAAACAATTGAAACTCGGCAGATATTTCCATCTATTTCAGAAACGTCTCAGCAACCGTTTAGTGAATTCGTTTAAAAATTTTTTTCACAATTTTCCATCAACTTGGTACCATTTTGAAGATACACCCTTAAATAAACGGGAAAGTCCCATTAGAATACAAACAATATAAGTAATAGTGGCCACAGAAATCGCGAACGTAAAGGAAATACGGACGTGTACCTGGCTTACAAAAGTTTGAGTGCAGACTTTCTGAAAGAGCTAATATTACTATAAAAAAAGTTTATATCCGGGCAAAACGAATTCACAATCTTATATATACGATTTACAGGTTCAGAGTCGGCAAAGCGGGATGTATATCGATTTTTAAACAATTTTTTTCGACTATAATGAAAATATTATAACCGTGGCGCGCGTTCAAAAATGTGGACAGACACAGTGGCACTTTCTCCAATTTTACCGATCTAGCAGCTCCAAATTGTGCGAACTCGCCATGAGATCCTTCTTCCTGGCGTCCTTGGGATAGAAGCCAGGCTTGGCGCGGGTCTTCGCCTCGTTCTGGTGTTGATATAGCGGCCGCATTGTGTCCCCGAGATATCCACTCCACGTCCCGTTCGTCCTGCAAACGATTTTTCGCCGGTAAGCGTTTGGAAAACTACAGCGCGCCCAGTGAATCCCTCACGGTGAACTGATCAGCCCACCCGGGGATAAACGAGAGGAATCGTGGGCGGTGCGGGCAGGAGAGATAAGGGTGACATATGTCGAATAATACGTATAAGTCTGGGGAGGCAATTCACTCTGGCCGAGCGTTCACGCGAGCCTTTTCCACGGATCGCTCCGGTACACTTCAAGACGAGCCGGGTTGCATCGAGAACACTGCATCCGCCCCAGTCTCTTAACTGTTTTTTTTTTATATCCTTCTGTAGCTCTGTTTTTACGAGCCTTTTATACACCTGTGCAATTTCGCTTTTTATAGGCTTCTCACCGTGTTCGCTTAATTCCCGCGTTGCGCGTGACACGGTTTCAAGAGAGCGAGCGTGAAATGACAGCTCGAAGGAGCTGGGCGGACTGTATTTTTTAAATTCTTCCCAAGGTCTCTCGATTGATCGACGAACTTGTTAATGATTTTTCAGAGAAATCTTTGGCGGCGGTTGAGGTGTGGCAGGTAGGACGGAAGGGGAGAAGAGGAAGGCGAGTTTCGTCCTGGCCGTGTCCACAGGGATGTTAGAAGGTAGAGCGAAACTGGTATATATACATTTGTATAAGTGAAAAAGTATCACGGAGTAACCTCTATCACGGACTTACCCGAGTTTACTCTAACTGAGGGAGTACTTGCGAGAAAGCCGGCTCGGTCGGGTTGCCCTCTGGTGGCAAACTCGGGAGGTACCGCTGCAAATCTATCGTTATACGCGCAAGACCCGTGGCGTCGAAGAGAATACCGAACGGCGGCGCGCTCGACCCACGCGAGAGCCATTGGAATCGTACGACCGAAAGTTTACGCGACTAATGTCCAACTCGAACGCGACCGAACTGTTTATCTCAGCCAAGAGTAATTGGAACAACTCGCAATCTCCTCTCTCCTATCCCCGCAATCCCCTCCGAGACTCGCTGGACCACGCCAGTAAGTGTCATCATTAATCGATGCCGAGAACTATTCGACATCGGCCCCCTTGCCGGCAACGTGTTCTTTAATTATGGCGGGTGTCCCGGCCTCGTCCACGCCGCACGGAAATCATCGGTGTCTCGCGCGCAAGCCCTTTGATTTACGGCACCTCTACTAATTCTGTTAACATCCGCCGATGGAGGTCCGCGATTATTAGCGCGCCACTTTCACCGCGTTGCAGCAGTAAGCTGCTTTGAAAGCTGCAACTATCGAGATGGTAGGGAACCGTTCAAAAATGGAAAGCGCGAGCACGCGGCTGGCTTGCCCCGTGTGTCATTTGAAATTCTATCGAGCCGGATCGATGCGCGCTGGTCGGCTGATGCTAACTTTATGCCGAGGATATTGAATGTATGATATTAACTGGAACGAGAGTGATATTATGCATTCTACTAGGCTAGGCCGGCGGTGGATTTAATGGCGACTTTCCTGGCAATTTTTCTAGTCCCGTTTGTACCATTTTGATAACAGCATCCGCGTCTGGAAATTGAAGCGTACGAGTGCTTACCTCAATTCGTGCAACGTGCTTTCCTTCAAGACCTCGCTGGCGCACGGATGCTCGTCGTGGCGGGGAACGTTCACGTCCACCGATCGATACGCGATCGTATGCTGGTGCATGGTGTCCGCCGTGTCTTTCGCTTCGCCGTCCTGACGATGGCATACGAGGGGAGCGTATCTGCTGGCTGGCTCGATGTAAATTTCATCGGACGCCGTGAAGATCGTGCCGTCGAACAGCCCTTCTTCCGTCACGATCCCGTGCACCGATGAGTTCTCGTCATCTGGAAATGATAAGTCATCGGGGTCGTTTCTCCGTTCCCTCGGTTCCTAATTTAGTTTAGTCCCGAGCGATCCAGCTCGCCGCTGTAATATTTCCCGGAGCCATACCGCCTGACTTCTCCACTCAATAGGAGAGACAAGAGCGTGGATCGCGTCGATATCCCGCGTGAATGCATGTCAGCATGCCCCTCGAGTCAGCTCCGCCATCTTTTCCCAGAACGTTGCAGCCAGGCTCGTAAATCTTGAGATTTACGCGTGCAAGAACCGCGTATGTGGGAATCAGCGTTTATATCACGTTTGCTCGCCCGCGCCGGGCCACCAGCGACTGTGAATTTATATTCGGTTGATTCGTTGCATCATCATAACGTATCAGATCGATGATGCATCGACGGGTCCCGGATGTATGATTCGGTCGTTCGGTTTTTACGGTCACCTTTTCTCCGTTCTCGCCTCTTTCCCGCCCCTGCCTCCCCGGGTTATTTCAACACGTGACGGGGAAATGTTTTCTTTGCGGAGCGTGAAAGTGTGGATGGAAACTCGAGCAGTCATTGAGGAAATTTTGAAAGATTTAAGGAAAAGATATCAAATCTCTTTTTCAAGAGAATGCAGCTTAATTTGTACACAAAGAAGCGTGTATCTTGATTTTAAAATATGAGGATTCTCTACACGAAGAAAAATCGTAAAAATGACCACAGAATTTTCCATCCTGGCAAGGGTATGTAACCCCTTAAGGGAGATTATAAAGCTCGGAGCTCGAAAAGCGTGGAAACCACGCGAAAGGCTGTATGTATTTCCAGTGAACCGCGCAATCATTTTGGGGCAGTGCTTTTGAGATCGCGCAACGTGGAATGGAATATAAACGATTTCCGATTCGTCGAATTATACAACGAGGAAAAATTTGCAGCAATGTAAAATCGTTTACGGCTAATGGACACACGTAAACGTGCATCGTAACGTAGTTATCCAATATTTAATTGCAGTTTAATATCGCGATTAAACGAGTGCAAACGCCTCCGGCCATGTATTATTCATCGTTCAATATTTACTTGGCACTTAATGCGGTTGTTAAACGAGTGCTCGCGGACGTACATGGCGCCGGCATGTACAGGGTGTTTAAATGAAAAGAACGCGAGGAATCTTTGCGTTCGATGATTTATTCCAACACATGCTGCTTCCGTACGAAGCGCAAAAACTGTCCGCGCATCTTTCCCACGTAACAATTCAATCCTGAATTCCATTCCACGAGTCCTACATTCATCTAACCGCAGTGAGTCGACGGCGACCCTCGTTACATGGAAGGTTTATGGAAGTTCGAAGCAAGAAGTCCTTCCTTCGCCGCAGAATTCGTTGCATGCATTTCGTCTTCGACCCCGCAGCGCCTGTATGGATCCGCCCACGCTTTATCTCCGTCGCCCAATGAGATCTGTCCATCGGATAGTCTGCACGCGTCAGAAACAAATCCTCGCGGAAAGCTGAATCTCTGCGTCGATCAAAATCACGCCGGCCGGGCTTTCCGCTGGTCACGCTCCTCGCTATTTTCCGCGAGCGCGCGCTTACTCGCCTGGATAATTCAATTTTTTATGCATCGACGCCGCACGCCCGTCAAATCCCTAACAACTGATTAATTCGAGCGTGGCCGGAGCCGTCTGACTGGCGCCACTTTTCTTTGTCGCGGAGCAACCGACTCGGCAATACTTCTAGCCGGGCATTAACGTTTTCAGCCGAGCGACTTTCTAAAGGACGAGTGGCTTGAAATTATCTCGGGGCGCGTCATTTCCTCCTGTGTATTTAAGTGTTTTCGCAGCGAGTCAGAGAAAACGATAAATTTGAAACGACGCCGGCCGCGGTTTACTTTAGAGATTTCCATTCGATGGTTCGATGCTCGGCTCGGTTATTCTTCCATAAGCATGTGGAACGGGAGATTGCTTCGCGTGCGGTTCCGTTTCCAAACGGAACTCTTCTTCCGTGTCGTTGTTGCCGAGAGCTGTGTACAAATAGAGGAGGTAAAGCGCAAGGTAAACCCAAGGAAGGGAGAACGTGGCTCGAGGAATAAGCTTTCGCCGCGATGTTTGCGGTTGCAAACAGAAGGGATTGCGGTAAATACACTTTTAATTGGGAGCAGTTTAATTGTGCGGATAGAATAACAGCGGGAATTGTGATCGTCAAACAGAGAGATAAAAATATGATGACAGTCGTTGTGTATCTTTACAAAATCTCTGCGCTCTGTTTTTTTTTCTGCACGATCAACAGTACCAACTGCGAGGTTCTACGTACAACCGGATCGTGCGCTTTTCAACGCGAACGGAGCACCAGCTTCGATTCCATTTTCGCTTCATCACCGCAGTTAAAATTCTTCTGATTTCTTACTCGGTCGCTGAGGAGTTCAAACACCGGCATTTAGCCGAATCGAAAAGCTCCTTGCAGCCGGTTAAGGCACCCCCGTGTAGGAGGGGATAAAACGCGAATCTCAGAAATCACACGGTGCTCGGAGCGGGATTTATCCTGGTCAAAGGTGAAGTCTGAAGAGCAAATAGAGCCTCGCGCGTCGAATGGTGACCAATCAACCGTGGTGTACCGGTAAACGCTGCTGTCTTTGTGTGTCAATGGAATCGCAGGGGAGGTGAAACGTGGGCCAGGAAGGGGCGGAGTGGCCTTATGTATTCGTCCACGTGGAAACTATGTATTTCGGTGCATCGGTAAATCAAGGGGCTTTTGATCACGCCGCCTCGATAATTGCTGGCTGCTTCTAACAGGATGGTCCGTCCAAGCTGGCGCCAGTCAAGGTAGGCAACACTGCAGTCGCTCTGCTCCATTACCTAGAGCGGTTCAAGGAAATTACTAGCGGCGAGCCGGATATTTCATCCAGCCCCGTGTAACGTAAACGTAAAAAGTCGATCGAGCTCGTTCCAGAGGTTTCAATAAAAGCAGAGAAATCGTTCAAGCTGCTATCATATTTTTACAACCCCCTTTGACGCGGAGGGGTTACGAGTCCTCCGAACATTCGATCGGCGAGATGTGCTTGTGGCCAGGCGAGTCAAATTCTGCTACGGCTGTAACGTCTGGCAAGCCGCAGACTGTTACTACTTACGGGGTTGAATGTTATACGAGCTGCGTTTGAACGAATCGGTAATAAATCGAGTCACTAAATGCTCCGCTCGACAAATTGGGAGTGTCTCAGCGATTGCTCCGAGCAGCTCCCCTTCGATTTTAATTCCGCTCGGAGAAGCTGGCATCCTTTGGGGAAGAGACAGTTTCCCGTTGTCCGCTTGCAGCATTCAGATGCTGTTGGTTGCGTTACGTCGTGACACGCGCTTTTCATGGATTTCCGCGATTCGCTTCTATTCACGTTTCCCCTCGGGTCTTCCGAAGCCGCCGTATATCGTAAGTTTTCTCCATTGTCCACCGCGTTTCAATGGATTTTCCAGCTGAGCGGCGACTTCGGCAACTTCCATTGTAACGTATCGCGTATTTGCCCGTGTATCGCTTGCCTGTAATCGAACCCCTAACTAAATTCAATGCTTCGTTAAAACTAATGCTATCCGGCGCCTCGACGGGAATCGCGATCGAGCGCACGCTTGCCTCTGTGCCCGGGTGTCTGCTAAGTAGCAACACTCGGCGAACAGTCAGACGTCGCTCACTCGTCCACCGAGGCTAGTCAGAGTTTGTTCGAATATTCGCACGAATTCGAATCAATTTACAGCCGTGGACGGGCTCATAAATCGCTCGCGTAGGACAGTTTATCTATCCCTCCGCGTACACCCGCGAAATCGCGGCGCGGAGGGGTGGGTTAGGGATTCCGTAGGCCAAGAGAAATGATTGGAGGACGCGTCGTTTGCGCGTAGCGAGCGCGAACAGCCTGCTACCCGTTATCGACTTTCCATCGACACGTTGGTCACTCGAACCCGTCGAAATACGATTGGCTTTTCGGCCGGCCGGCCTCTCCCCCGACGACGGATCGTTGTAATTAAATTCCATCAGGGAGAGTAGCTCAATTTTGCATTTAAAACACCGCCAGTCGATGCGCGTTTACGTTTAACCGGCCGACACCCATGAACAAGCGGTCTTCAAGGGACAAGTGTTGGGTCGGTGGCCAGCGTGAAATTATAATCGAGTGAAGAAATGGTAGTTCCGCGAGCTCCGCAAACCTTCCCACGATCCTACGACCTTCCAATAATTTTCAGCCCCTTGTCGTTCTCAAACCAGATGAAGTCTGTCGGTCATTTGTTAATCAAACAAGGCGCCGGGGGATTCTTAACGCTGCCTGTCGTTGAAAGGCTGGAGTCAGCGCGCTGGTCAACGAGCTGATTTTCTGTTTCGTCGCGTCAAAGAGAAGGAGCCGGCATCGGAGACCGTCGGTGAATACGTCTGCGAATTAGCTAGCAGCTCGGGCACTTTGTGTAGAGTTACTTTCCCATTTACTTTGCTCCTTTCTGCCTTTTGCACGGTCGCTGCCCCTCAATGCGACTTCACCCATCCACGAAGTATATATCGCGGCACGCTCCTCCATTATTCATGACATTATTTTCCACCTCCATAACTTGAGCGATCGACTTCCGAGGAATCCTCGCGGCTGGCAAATCCGTCCGCGGTCCGGCTCGAAATTTTCATACCACCTTCGTGCAGCCTAAGAATTGGCGTCTCCTATCGATCCGGTTAAGGGATTTACCTCTGATCGCGGAGTTCGTTAAGTGGATCGATTACAGAGCAATGGCTGACTAATCGCGGGCTGTACTACTTAAACCCATCTGACTAAAGCATCTGTCGTAGGTCTTCGTTGGAATATCAAGCACCAGGTATTGACTGTTACAACTGAGTCCAATATCACTTGCCGGAGGAGATTTTACAGCATTGCTTGAAACTGTGCTGAAGAAGGATCGCAGAGGGGTTGGGTATTAAGTGAAAGTTCTTCTGAGGCGTAGAAAATGGAGACGAAGCGACAGCTATCCTTGACTCTGAATTTGTTATTCCAGCAGCCTCGAGGTACACTATTTTCCCGCAGCCAAAGGATTATCCCCGTAGGAGAATAAAATTCCCCCAGCCCCATTTCCACTTCATATGCCTTCTCGGCTCCCTTTTCTCAGCCGATCGGATGTAAAATGCTGGGATACGTAAGATGGAGAACGCAGCCGTCTCTCTACGTTTCTGAAAGGCTTCCAGCGAGAAGTCCTTCGCGGTAAATCACTCGGTCGCGATCGAACCTCTCTCTTCGGTTTATCCATTTTCGGGGCCGCAGACGAAGGGATTCGAAGGCAGCCGGGTGACACCGGGACTCCGATATATTCTCCTCACATCGATGTCGATCCGTTTTGGAATTTATGTGCGGGGCGAATGGTAGAGTTTCGAGAAAATTCTGTGGCCGTGCGCACCCCTTCCCGAAGACAGCGGCCCACTAGCTAGCTAGCTCTGGCGTTTCGAGACTGACGTTGAGCTGGAAGAAACCACCGAACGGTTTGCATTTAATTTGGGAACGTTTGCTCGTTTATATGGCCCCCCGGCTGGCTGGCCGGTCGAACTCTTTTTTAGCCCTCTCCGGTGAAGGTGTTTTATGGCCTTTGCCAATGGCTGCTTGGCGAGTAGACACTGGAATTTCAGACGCTTTATGCGCCCCTCGAGCCATTCAGTCGGCCGGCACGCTTCATTTCAGTTTACGAAGCAATTGAGCAAATTACTCCCGAGAAATATTAGAAGCCTCGAGTGGACCTCAAACAACGCACGACCCTTAAATGCAATTTCACCAGCGGCCAGGGTACATAAGCTGAATTTCGTCGGGGTTGCATTAGAGTCCTCTATCCGCCAGCGTCTCCCAATTATTCAAAACTCAACGCAGACCGCGCCCACCCCCCCTGCAAGTCTATATATCCAACCCCTCGAAAAAGTGGATCTGGCTTGCAAAGTGATAGACCGCCCGACACTGGATACGTTTCAACCGGCTCGGTCTTTTCACGATTTTCTTTCATTCTTTCCAGCCCTTCTATTTCTATTTCCTTCCACTAGCTCCTCGTCTCCCCCCATCCCCCGTGGCTCTCGCCCGTTTTCTTGCCCGTTTCAAACCCTTTCGTTGCGCGTCTTTATCAGTCTTCCTCCCAGACGTAGCTCCTCCTTTTCTTCCTGCACGCAAGTACCTCTGTTTATCCGCGTGAAAGCTACTCCCGGCGAATTCGAGATTTCAAGATTTCATCCTATCCGCGAAAGTGCAAACGCGAAATCCCACGCCCACGTCGCTTCCTCGACGATCGTCAATTAAATTCGTCGCCGCTCGATCAAACTAGTTCCTAAAATGATCCCGAATTTTTGCTTCCCTTAAAATTTAATAATTGCAACGCGCAAAATTAGCGAATCGTCCGTTGGGGGTGCACGGCGATAAATATAAGGCGTGGCAATGAATCATGAATACGCGTCACGTGGTCGGTTAGATAACGAAGTGCTTACCAGCCGAGTGTTCTCGATTTGAAAATCGACGTCATTAATTCCCAGCGCACGTCGCTATTTAACCCGATTCGATAAATCGCCGCAGAATGTTGCTAATTACCCGATAATAATACCGCGCGCCGATGAGGGGCGACTAATTTGTGTCGCTTCCAACTTCACTCTAAATGCCATCCTCCACCCTCTCCCCTAGCCCTTGAACCTTTCATTTTCTCACTTCTCACTTTTCCCTTTTCGCCTAAAACGTGCGTCGAATATCTCGGACGATTCATTTGCCAGGTACGCGCGCTAAAATTTATCGCCACCCTCCCTCCTCGGCTTCTCGCCGTTGTTGCTTCAATAATATTCCTCCATTCCGTTGTCGGAATTGCTCGCGGAGCTTCTCGAATTTTTACGTTTAATCACGCCCTTAGATTCGAGGAATACTTTAAAGTTCTGTGTTCCACGAAAACAGTTACGAATGTCGGTCGTTTCATCTCTTTAAAAACAGTTAGAAAAGTTGATGAATCTCCCCCGTGCTTTCTGAGACGACGGTAGTTTCGAGGAATTAAATTTCCCTTTATTGTTCCGGACGGCTTTTCAATGGCGCGAGGAATGGAAAATTCGATCTGTTAAATCTTTCTCTCCCCGGCTGAATCGTTCCTTCGATTCAATTTACAAAATTACTTTCGTCCCCGTACCCATTCTCTCGCGTCGGTACCGTTCTCCAAGTATTATGACACAATCTACGTGGCCATTTGTAAGTGATTTCAGCGACTTGCAAGTCTATACCTCAATCCTGTTAAAAGTAAATCTGTCGACTCAACTCCGGTACCGTTTTTAGCAGCGTAGCACATTCTCGCCGATACACCCCCTCGTTAATTAGCAGATCTGTCGTACAAATGCCTCGCGATAATACATCTGCGAGCGTGGAATCTTTTGTCGTCGGCCGCCCGCAGAATTTCTTCCATCAAAGCGATATTTATTTTCCGTCAGCGCATCAGAACGGATTTTGCGGTGGCGCGGCCCCCAACCCCCAGCGCGCGGGCCGCGCTGTATTCTACCGGGATCGGTGGTTACGAAAATTAATGCTGATGCCAGGAACGCCCGTTATTTGGCGCCGGTTTAAGTGGTAAAACCTCGCAATCAACGCCGGTGATTGATGCGCCCCCTCATCGCAACCCTTTGTGCTGTATCACGGGGCGCGCGTCACTCTTTAACAATAGTCTCGATGCTTTCGACAGTGGCACGTCATAATTCCTCGATAACCAGGTCGAAGGTTGCCGGTGAACCCGCGAGACATTTTCATTCGCAGCGCGCCTCGACTGTCGCGTGTCTCTGGCTCTGTAAGGGTCGAATCGGTGGGATGAATTCGCCGCTAGCAAAAGTCGGTCATAAATTCTGTCGCTAATGGTAGACTCCGCGCTGAAAGTTATTGGCACCACTCGAGTCGAGAGCTACTAGTCAGAGGCGTCTGACTGGTCGTCGAGTGCCACTACTTAACGAGGTCTGCCCCGATGCGGCCTGATACCACTTACTGAAAACTTCCTCGAAATAATAATGGGTTATATTTCGCAGCATACCGCGCGTATGCCATATCCACTGCATAAACTGAATTAATTAATTATAAAAATTGCTTCGTTGCGAGCCTTATCTCTGATCCTTAGCGCAGAGGGAGCCAGTCGCTCTGCATTGTGAAAAAAGCGAGATTGATTGTAATTTCCACCTATTACCTTTATATATATTCCAAGAGTTTACGGTCTGAATTACTTCCTTTGACGGTATAATGTTCTTTGGATTCAGCAGTTTTAACGCCATTGAAAAGAAACGTGATTTCTACTCGCAGCAACTCCTTGCTTGTAATTAAAAGAAACTGCCCGTATCTCGTTACAGTGAAAGGACCAGAGCGGATTGTAAGGAAGCATTGAGCCCACTCTTGTGCGCAGAATCACTGCAGACGTGAACGCGACCGTGGAATGTATTAGCTATATTTCGGCGGCGCAGGTTCGAGGAAACCCTGGCAACTGGCTCGTTACGATTTCGACGCGCGTGGAAGTGTATCGCGTGATAGAAAACTCGTTTAGCCAGGCTTGATTTAGCGGAGGTATCAATTTTCTGTGGGCCGTCGAGCCGCGAGCGATATCGATTTAGAGACGCGATAAGCAGGGGGTGGCGGCGTCAAATCATGAAATTCCCTAGACGGCTTAATTGCTTGAGTTTCGGATTCTATCAATCAGCCCGCTAATTGGGCCAGTCACGACCTCGTTATGCAGCAAATTAGTGGTCAGTCCGCTGGCAAGATGGTGAATCGAAACGCGAAGATAGCTATTCCATTATCGTTGCCACGCCGCTCTCTGTCATTAGCCTGCTCGCTCGAGCACACACGAGCTCTGAACGTCCGAGGGAAATTAAATATTTTATGGTGACAGTCGAACTTCCCATGCAGGCTTCACGAGAAATTGATGAGTGTCCTGTGGAATAAAACATTGAGTTCTGAACAGCAGCTGCTTAGCCATTTACTTGTACTACTTGGAAGGATCTGACTATTCGCAGAGTCGCTCTACCGAGCGGGGTTTGGGTAATCCTCGACTTGTACTACTTTGGCAGCAGTGTTGTTACTCGGAGGGACTCCTCTAATTCGGTTATAGTGAAATAACAGTGCTATCAACCGCAGTATAATAAATGGCTGGCGCGGGGCTTCGGTGCTCCGCGTGGGAAGCTCTTATAAGACGATCGAACGGCATAGAAAACGGATCCTAACGAGGTCCCCGAGGAAATCTCCGCGGGGAAATAACGACATTGTCACTAGTCCGCGTTTCTTGCCCCGATCCCACTTTACGCTATGGCATCCCCGGAGTATCTTTCATTTCGCGCAAACTCTCCTTTCATCGGCCCCCTGATTTCTTGCCGCGGCACGCGAACTCATTGACGCTATCGCCTGCGCGTCGGAATCAAAGCGCGTCGCTCAACTTTTAATCAGAGGGACAGGCTTCGGGGAACGACGCGTGCACAAACGGGCCGAAAAGTCACGCAACAGCCCCTGCAATAAATAGTTCAATAGTAGGAGTTGCGTGACAGAGGCTCGAGTCGTATTTACAAGAACGCGAGGCACGAAACCTCGCTGGGTATCGCACGGATCGTGGAGAACCGAGTCGCACGGTAATCGAAGTACAATTGGCTTTATTTTTAATCTGGGGTGGTCTTATTCTAACAAGAGGGAAGGATACTTGTGGAACTCGAGCCAGTCCTGCCTTAGACTCGATCTACCTGGGATCTAAGCCCGACCTATCCCTGCTAGAAAAAAAGAGACCTGAAAGCGAGAGGGGTTTCTTTCTCGGGGTAGTCGTAACTTTCGAGTTTCCTTTCACTTTTACTTGCAGCGCAACTCGTGAAACTATCAGTGGACGCGGCGGTATGTTCTGTTGGACATTTTACGGCTCCATACGTGGCACATTTCGAAGGGACATTTTTGATCGGGCGCCCTACAGCCAGTCAATCGACTCGGGTGTAAATCGTAAACGGAGAGGAGCTTTTATTTTCGGGCACCGCATACTTGAAATTCCATCTCGTAGCAAGAATAGTTCCCCTTGCAAGGCGCATTCCAGCCGGGCGTACTTTATGCGTGAACTATAGAGGCGAGGGGAATCCATTTGAAAAGCAAACTTCATTTGAATGCGTTCAGCAGATAGCACGTACGTACGGTCGAAAGATCGGTTGACATAAAAGCATGTCGGGCAACGATCGATACTTCTCGCAGGAAGTGTCCCTCCCTTCTACGTTCGCCCAAACTGTCCGATCGATAATACTGCCGATACTTCGCAGTCTCCACTTAGTCGCAAGAAATGAGTTGTTGCAGTTGGATATTGAAAATGAAAATTATTTATCAAAGGAGCCGGGAAAGGAAATTACAGGTAAGGGAAAAGTATAAGAGAGTTTTAATTGAAACTGCATTATCGAATGCAGAGCTGCTATTAACCCAGATGAAGAAAAAAAGGGAGACGCAACGGAAGTGCCTTCGGGGACGCGGAAATACCCTTATAATCCCCGACCCCTAATCGATTTACCAATATTAATTATATAACAATTTAGTTTAAAGTTTCGAACTAGCTGCATCCATCTTGCCACACATTTTATGGAAAAATAGAAGGGAAATATGATAAAAGGTTTTCCGTGTTACCAACACGTTCACTCTGTCTCACGTTTACCCCCTCGGCTGGAGTTACCAATATCTATTCCACGATGTATTGTAACCTAAATTAAATTTTCAGAGGCATCTCATCGCGCTGCACGCGCGTATCGCAAAGAAGCGAAACAGGAGGATGTACTCAGACTTCCCATCAGTTTTAACTTCTCATCGAATTATCCGCGCCACTTCGGTAAACATTTTTAGACTCACATCAGGCCTTCAAACGCGCCCCATCGGCGTTTCCATTAATTTCGCGAATAAAGCGAAAGGAAAATATGGTACAGCGCGTAGGACGTCACGAACACTGCTACCCAATTTCACCGTGTCGTCGCAAAGCCAATATCAATTGAAATTACATTTTCGAACACGCCAGCCGCGCAGCCCTTCTCGTGTTTGGCGGAGGAATTCACGGAAATGCAGCGTAAAAAGATCGCCTGCGTTGGAAATATCGTTAAAAATGCCAGAAGCATCCCTCCGCGCAACATCCCGAACGCGAACGTTCGACCGTCGAGGACCTCGGAGTTCCTTCGATTTACCGTGTAACGTTGAAAAGCAGATCACCATGTAACCCGAGGAAAAAGTGGCCCCGCTACATCTATGGGCGACTTACTCTGCCCATAATACCCCGTCGGGGAGGCAGTAAGTCGCGAACGTGATCCGCGGAAAAGCGGCCCGCCCCTTTTACGTGATTCCACGAACTTTTCGGTCCTCGACGACTCGCTTTTCGTATGTATTACACCGCCCGCGATGTAAACTACTTTAATCCGGGGTTGGAGTCGGCTTCGCTGGATGCCTGTCGGATTTTTCCACGCCCGACCCCCACCGGCCCTGTATCGCGGTTATACCCTCCCACGTGGATACGTGGTATCGCGTTAAAACAACCCTTCTCCTCTCCACCCTGGGTAATCTGACGGGGACACTCGTCGAGATTCCAGATATCGCTATCCTTTCGACGCGCACGGAGGACGTTTTGCTTTCGAATTTCGATCGGTGGTCGGCGTGCGTGGAACGGAGTCGAAGGATTCGGAGTCGGAGGCGATGCGCGAGATTACGAGGCGAGACGGGAGGAGAGGAGGCCGGACCTGTGAGCAACGACCCTCCAGAAAGGCGACAGACAGATCGAAGATAAGAAGGATCCGCGCGGATAATCCCTTCGGGCACTTCTGGAAGATAATGCTCCCGGTCAGACGGGGCTCTGTCTCTCTGACGAGGGAATTACGAGGCGGCGTCGCGAGGAAATAAATTGGAATGCTGTAGCGAAGGGGCTGCAAGTGCAAGGATTCTTAATTTAGCGCCGCGGCGTAGCGACGCCAACGCTTTCATCGGGCTCGATCGAAACGCTCTGTAAATTAGTATCGGGGGCGTGATACTTTGCCGGCTGGTCCGATATCTCGCGGTGATCAAAGCCAGCGGAATCCCTTTACAGTCTGCCCGAAGACTTTGCGCCGGGGACAAGTGAAGTTTGATGAAGATTTCTGGCGCGGAGAGCCGAGCTCCGTCGATTAGAATTCTTCCAGGGCTCTTTGGGGGCTAAGAGCGTACTAGCGACGCTGGTTCTTTGAGAATTTCACGTTTGTGTCCTGAATGCCTCGAGAGGATTTGGTTATCTCACTTAATACTCGCGAGAATTAGGATTCTCCGACAAATGTACCACTTTCCATATATCCCGCCAGGGGATTTGCCCTCGATTCACTGCCATTGACTCTCCGCCAGTTGGTACACGTTCGAACTTTCTGCTCCGTTAGGGAGGCTGCTCCCTTTTCAGACACTTGCCGAATCGTCCATCAAAGACTATCCTCTCCGGGACGCCACGGCTGGCAATCAGTAGTCGAAAGATAAAGACGCCTCGCGGAGAAATAATGACTGCGCGAGCTGCCGTGCCGGAACGGAAAACGTTCACGGGCCGGAGCAACGGACCGATTTGCGCGTACACCATCTCCTGGGAAAGCAAACACTCGTCGACGATTCCTAACGAGACTCGACAAGCTCTGATGAGATCTCGCCTCCTAGCAGACACCAAAATACCTGGCACCCCCTTCGCTCGCCACACGAAACTACGTTCGTCCTTCGGTCTCCCTGCGGTTGCTCATAGCGCACAAGCGGGGTTATTCTTTACCTTCAGCCCCACGGAACTTCATTTCTCCTCTGCTCCCCTTCGGCTGCCCGTTGTCGACGATCTTCCTTAATTGCTCTCCGATACTTTTTCGTCCCGGCCTGAACTCTGCTCCATCCGCTCTACCCTTCATTGTTCCCGGTGTGTGTGTTTGAAGAGGCGGTGGACGTTTCTTTGATCGAGTAGCTCTGGCAATTAACTCGGCCTTGTTCTTCGCGCAGATCAATTTCCTGAATATTTCACGCGGCGGAATACAACAGAGCGAGCGCTCAATTATCATTCAGTTCGTTTTATTTGTCTGTCAGTTGTTCGAGCAAGCTGAACAAAGTGGTCTAATACTTCCTCCTAAATTAAGCACTCGGATACACTTTGGTAAGAATTAGAATCGCGCGCAGTAGCGTAAGTCAGCCTATGGTCGTACGTATTTTCTTCGAACGCGATGGCCGTGCGACGATTAGTTTCGCGGAGCAATGAAAATAAAAGCTGGCAACCCACTTTATTCTCATCCGGCCGAAGTGTCCCCTAAAAACGTAGCAGTTAAACGATCGTCGCAACTTCATCCCGCCCCCATTGAACGTCTCGCTGCCAACTGTTCTCTATCAAACTTTCCGCCCCGCAGAATTATATCGAGGATCGCCGTGGGTCATAACTGACCTTCTTCGGAACCGTGGCCAGGGAGGATTCAATTTCACCGAACTCCGGTTACAAATTATCCATGACGGCCGCCAAGTATCTGGAGAAAACGCAAAACCGATCCGACTTCGATCACGGGAAACGCGGGGGCCGTTCTTGCTCTCTTTTTCCAAATCGTGCCAGCTCTTTCTTCGCCCCCAACCCCCCCCTCGACCCCTCGTTTCTTTTTCTTCCACGATTCACGAGACTCGCGGGGAAGAGTTCGAAAGTTTCCGGGGGAAACTTCTTCGGATCGGATAAGTAGCCGAAGACTTTAAAACCGCGGAAAAAGGAGAAAGGATGTCGACGGGAATCTCGGTGGGCGGACAAGAACCGGTGACTTTTTTTGTTTGACGAAAGAGCAACGTCGATATCCCCTTCTTATTCTTATTAATGTTGAACCCTCTGTATTATCATTATGCGACGCCGTCCCGCCGGGGCTTCGCGGAGAAACGTACCCGCGTGTCGACAGCCTAGCTTCGCGTACGCTAACGCTACGGTTAGCAGCGTTCGGCTAATAGAGATACCATACCCAGTTAGCTTCAACACTTTCAGCAAGAATTTAACGATTCTACGAAGCCGCAAAACACCTGGGTCCATTATTGAAATCCGATCTTTGTTTACTCTCTGCATTATAGCTAGTTCGTAGAGTATTATTATGGCGAAACAGGCAGTTGTTCGAAAGTTGGTAAACCTGAATCGGGAGAGCGGAATAGAATTGGACCCCTGAATTTCGGAAACCGTGCAACGACGAGATTCTGACATTGCAGAATTGTTGCGCGAGAAGCCTCTGTAACGGCGGTAAGTTCAATATAATATTGTAAACAGTAATTAAAACACGTTCTCCATACATTCCCACTGTTACGAGTAATTTGTGGCGCAAATAGTATAGTTATATAACCGAACGATACGACAAATTTAAAGGTCTACAACTTTGTTATTGTATTTAGTGTCGTATCGCAAACTGTTATTAAGGAACAGTGTTTCTATTACCAGGTTATCGTAAAATTTGAGCGGCCTAGCGTAACTAAACTCCATAGGATTGTAGAGCACGACAATATAAACATCTTTTCTTAGTAACATTTTTTTCATTCCACGTCGTAGAACAAAACTACAGGATTTTAAAGTTTGGGCGCCTCGCCAGCTCTTGCTCTGCGCAGCGGCGCGCCACGCTTGGAGGGTCGCCTTCGCTAGGCGCCCAAACTTCAGAGGTCTGTAGCTCTGTTAAGCGGTGTCGAATAAAAAAATGTTATTAGAAAAAAGTGCTTCTAGTATCGTCATCTATATCCTCCCAAAATTGGAATTGCCTACAGCGACTTGTACTTGACCCTAGGGTGACTAAACTTCGTAAGATTATAGAGCATAATAATATAAATACCTTTCCTAGTAATTTATCTTCAGCTAACGTCGTATAACGAAACTACAGGGTCGTAAGTTTTATGGCTCTTGCGCGCCTGATAGTAGGCAGGCTGAAAGCGCAGCGAGTTGATGTAGCCTCGCTTGGCGCGATGCCTATTTCCAGGTGCTTTGGTCCCGAACTTTCTACGGCCTCTAACTTTGTTATTTATAATCGTATCGCAACATAATACGATGGAAGACTGTTTTTACTATCGTTTTCTATCTCGCCCTATGATGCGGGCGACCCATCGCGGCTACGAATATATTTAAGAGAAGAGTATCCAGCTTTGTTGCGATTTCCTTCGACGACACTTGCGAATCGTTCCTTTTTTCATTCATTCAGCGTAGTTCGCGGACCGGAGTGCGTCAATACGATCAGGCTGTCCGATTCGCGTGATTAGGAGTCCGAAGGAGTATAAGGGCTCTATGGTTACAGCAAAACCTCGAAGATAAATGGGCAAACAAAGGGAGATAACGGGGTCGCGAAGAAGGGCGAGGGAAAACAATAGCGGCGGCAGTTTTCAGCTTCTATGAGAGAGGAAAAATGACGGCAGTTTCGCGGTCCGAGCCGCGAGCTTTATTAATTAAGCTAAGTACACGACTTTCGACCCCAATCCGTCCACGACTTGCTGCAGTTCGTCCCAACGCGTGATCCCGAGTACCTTTGGATGCGGGTACTGTATAAATAGGCTGCCGTGCACGAACTGTGAATGTAGTTCTAATGCATCTTTCTCTTAACACGTTCTCTACCGCTGCAAGAGCATTATGGTGATTCCTCAGGGGCCACGCAGAAATAACACACATCGGCTACCGCAAATAATTTGTTCAAGTAGGAATATACGAAAAGTAATAGATTTTTAAATACAGGACGTCTTCTGAACGTCCTCGAATAGATTCATTTGGGCCGTGAAATTTTTCGTCATCACCCTGCGACATTTCCTCGTGGTCGGAAGGCGCTGCGGTAAATCATCTTGCCAATGGGCACGCGGTTATCATATTTGGAACGCGCTCTCTCCTGAAACTGACTCGCCGACCACAAGAGGGTTTCTTCGGGTTAAGGGTTTTCTTCTGTCTCTGCAGCTGGCTGTTTTCCGTCACCGCCAGGATTTTAGTTTTCTCCTTGTTGCATTGGCTTATGAATTTGTCCTTTGCAACTTCGTTGCCATTTCAGCTGGCGCCGAATATCAATTTGCAGCTGCGTTACTACGCTGCAAGGAGAGCAATGTCGCATCACCGCTTCGTGCAGATGTCGCAGAACAGTGCCTGGATAGTGCGCGTTTTGTCTGAAGCGTGAACTGACATGCAGGATATTTCAACTATAATATAGTTATTGTAAAATGTAGATATACGGTGAATCGAAAAGTGTAAAAATGAAACTACGAATAAAAGCTGTGTTATATCTCATCTACACCCTCTATTCATCTATTACTTTGCGATCACCCTTGTGGAAAAATTCTCCAAATTAGTAAACGCTTCAGAAGTATGTTCTTTATATGAACTATGCACTCTTCAACATTCCATTCACGTGCCACAACGTTTCCGCGATGATGTCAACGAGATGTCGCTAGCGTAACGCAATGTAAGGCTGCAAAACATTGGTTTCACAGAAATGGAGAAATGTTTCAGGTTTTGTAAGAGTTGGGCAGGCATTTCAGGGAGCGCGAAGCGAACGTTTTTGTTTCTTCTGGCACGCAAGTAAAATTTTATTTCAGCAATTCACAGTTAAATTCAGCCCTTGCTCGGGACACGGGGCGTGAAAAAGAGGCATTCGGATGACGGTAACGATAACGGCGATGGTAACGGCGTTATTATCTGAATGTAGACGCAACCTTCTTCGGTAGCCGTAAAGAAATATACAGACCTTTATCGGTCTTTTCGGAAAGGCGTTACGTTCCTGGTCCAATTGTGGCTCGGGCAATTTTCCTCCACTACACGAACGTCGGCTTAAAATTTTATATCACTGTCAAAGCATTGATCTATGCATAGAAATCTTATGAAAAGTTTTCAGAAAATCGTAACTAAACTGTCGGGAGATAAATGACGCACGGTGGCTAAAAAAGGCAACGAAGCGCGTAAGAATTTTTCGCGTACGAAACATTTTCTAGCCCCGCCAGGGCAGAATGCACGCTCACGCGTTTTCCTGCGCGAACACGCATGAATATTCAAAGGACAAGGGTGCGCGAGGGGTGGCAGAGAGTGGGAACGAACGTGGCGAGACCCGCCAGGGTGGGTTAGAAAACTCCTAGCTCATAAAATACCTCAAATGTTACCGCATCCGTCGTTTTCACGTCCTCGCCTACTTAGTCCTCCTGTCTCTGGCTCCCTTCGCGTTTCTGTTTTTCTACCCCCTTTCTAGCTAGTCCGCGAATCCGACGAGACCTGTTCAATTTACGCAACGCCCGCGTAACAGCAAGCCCTCGCATTTTAATGACGGTGATTATTAACCGTCACAATACACCCCCGCGGCGCACTTTTTCTATGGAACACGCGGGTGAATTTTCTACCCTCTTCCCCTACCTTCTCGCGTCTCGCCCCACCTCTGTTTCCCTCTCTTCTATCTTTCTCTACCCCAGAGATCCCTCGGGCTTCGAATCCTGATCCTTGCAACCCTAATCCTTCAACCCTTCATCCTTCAATTCGGTGCTCCACAATCTCTCGTGCTTAGATCCTTCGTTCCTCGATTATCCATCCGCAGGTTCTTTCTTCAGTCCTCTATCTTCCCCTTGTCAGCCAACCCCGGTCCTTCATTCCTCAATTTTTCGCCCTTATGTCCTTCATCCCTCACCGCTTGACTCTTCGATCCTCAACCCTTTATCTCCCTATTTTTAGCTTCTCAATGCTCGCTGTCAGCCAACGTTCCCCCCAGTTCCTCACCACTCTACCGTCTCCCCTCATTTTTTTTCACCCTACGTCTATCTCGGTTACACGACATCGCTTGTTCCTGTTCCAAGTACGGTCGAGCTGCGCGAATTCTATTCATACGGTTGCGCGACGTCAATCGCACCCCGCAAATTGAGTGCTTTTATTCCAGTGAAGGAAAAGTTTCTGGCAACCGCTTGTCTGTCGCTGCAGTTAATTTTAATTCTGGCTAAATAACCTCGCAAGCAACGGACAGTGAATGCAACGAAAGGCGACGGCAGTGGACAATGAGTAACCGCGAAAGAGCCCTCACAATCCTGCTACTTGTTACGCGCACGGTTGTTTCCCGTGTAATCACGCCCCCGTTGCATTTAAATTCGCATTAACGCGAAGAATGGCTGGCGACAGGCTTTGAAGAGCTCGCGAAAGAAATTGGGAACCGCAACAAGTTGCACTCGAGAACGCAAACAGCCGTCCGAGCCTGGTTGCATGCTGAACGAGGAGAGCGGAGATCCTGTTGCAAGGAACACGCGGTACCCACTCGTTCCTCGAGGGTGAACCTGAACGCGGTAACACTTCTCAAATATCGCAGAATTCTTTACAATATCACAATTTCAATTCTCCAGTCCGGACTGTCGTTCTTATCGAAGGCGCAAAAGGACGGTCTGATTAATTATCGACATTTCTACTGTGAAAGCATAAGCGCGGAAAACAAATCGACACCTCGTCAGGGCCGCGAAATTAACTTCGTCATCGAAGGGCGTCACAGTTTCGAGCGACGATCGCGGACACTAACCCTCCGCAGGTCAGCGCAGAGGGGAAGAGGTGCGAGGGGGTGAATCAAAGCTCGGCTATCGAGCGGAAATTCCACGCCGCGGAAAGGTGAAGACAGGGGTTGCGACGAGAGGTGGCGAGAGGTAAATCCCCCTTTTGGTTAAAATTCACGGTACGAACCGGCCACCCCGTCCTCCGAGCCTCGGGCACACCCCCTGTCCGACAAGCGCTCGGTGTGCATGCTCGGCTGACCACACTGTCGCTGCTAGTAATCCGTAGGATCGGCTTGCTGTCGCGTGCCCGGAAATTATAATTCGTACACGCTTCCAGCCTGTAGAGCCAGAGGATTCGACGGGGATCAACGGCACCGGCTTCCCCACCGCGCCACTCCATAGACTCGCCAGTTTTTTCGCCCGTGATTCCTGGCGTAATTAGCGCGGAACGAGGAGTGAATCAGCCGCTGTTTAGAATACTCCTCCCGCCCAAAGCTCCCCAAAAGCGTTTCAATTCCAGCTTTCAGACAGACAGGTTTTGGAGAATTGTTTACGAAAGCAATTAATGCATTGCCATTGCAGAATGAATGAATATCCCGGGTATCAGGTCTCCTGGCTCGTTTATTATCGAGTTGCGCCACTGTGGAACGCTGCTATTTCCCTTTTAAATAATCTACGAGCCTTTAACCGGAAAAATTCGCACTTTCGATTCAGCGGAGGCTCAAGATTCATCTGTCACGGTGGCCTATGCATTTCGTTCCACTCCATCGGATAGGAATCCCCCTGCTTTCAGAATAAACGTTGCTCTATCGGCGTTCGCTGCAGCGGTCTCCTCTCCATCGCTTCAGCGTGTCAGATGCGGCAGCGTCGTTTTACAAACGAACATTTGGACAATGAATAGGCCGAATCGTGTACAATGTTGCTGGCGCCGTGTAAGCTATTGATTCGGCGTCAGCGTCAGTCCTTAAGTGCTCCTTGACACGGCACGGAAAGAGTGGAGTTCGCTGTTCCGTCTGGTCCACTGGCTCCACTCATCGATCGCGAAAGATTTATGCCGATTCAGACTTCCCTGCTATAAATTCGGGGTGTTACAGAGGATTCCTTCGCGTCAAGAAAGCCGCGGCAGGCGCGGTCGAGGAACGTGGCCGCGTTTTCTGTCGCCAGGCGCTCTAGAAATTATGCTCCATCGTCCTATTACAATGCTTACAGATCTATTACGCCTTTAACGTTAGAAATTCGAATGACTCGCAAAAACACCGACCACCGCGGCAGGAATTACGAGAGGCTCTAAAAGACTGGCGAAAGGGTGCGTTTTAATTTGCTCGTTATCTGACGGCGGGGACGGATAGCAGTCATAAAGTCAGCGTTCGTTTTTCCTTCCACGGCCCGGACAAACCTCGGGACAGGCTTTTCCGGTGTAACCAGCCACCACAAAGGGAATTTTTCTCCGCGGAGGAGCGCCAGAGGAAACGGCGGGGACAGTAAGAAGATGAGGTTAAAGCGGAGGAAAAGCAGCGGGGGCAGAAACCTCGCTGGTATGCCGGGAAAAAGGGTTGAAAAAAGGGGGACAAGATGGGAAACGGTAGACAGGTTGGAAAGAAGCTCGCAAGGGAAGAGGGAGGATTCTCTGTGTGACGTGAGCTTTTCAGCTGTTGGCCGCGGGAAGCTTGGAATTTGTTTTCAATATTATTCTACTTTAAAGACCTCGGAGAATTTCGAAGCCATCGGAGCACGCAATGCTCCTGATTCGATTTAAGGGGCGGGGAAATTGTTGAACCCATAAAGGCCTTAAAAGCCCTGAGAGCCTGGGAAATTGTAGAACTGTGACGCATGCGACCGTAGTACCGAGTGACTTGTAGCATCTCAAACCCATCGCTACGTGTAGCGAGAAAGGAACACGGCGCAAGAGGCAGGAGGACGCTTCAAGCGGAGTAAAGGATTCACTTGTCTTTCCGCTGGATCTGAGATTAAGTGCGCCCTCGTGAAAAAAGCTCTACGTGTGACGTTTCGGGAAAGATTTCTGTTGCGCTACGTGGCGAGTTTCTGTCTGCGGGGGTTGCTCTAATGCGGACGAAGCTCTCGCAGTTGTTTGGCCATTTTATTTAGCTGGAAATGTGGACGTTCAGCTGGCCTGGAATACTTTGTACCGTAAAAGGAATGGAAGATTAAATGGCATGTAAGCGGGGCACGGTGCATCCTGGTCGTGGGGAATTATTTTTCACGTTTCGCGCATGGAAACACGCACCAGCGGGCTGTTCGATCAGGGAAATAGTATTCGCATGATTGGCGCCAAAACGACCGGCGCGTAATTTATCTTCCGCCTGTCAGGTTATAGATACAGACGAATACTGGATTAAGGCAATAAACACATTCGAGGCTGCTCCACGCGTATGTGTGCATGTCACCGAATACGCATTCATCAACGTCGGTGCCGTGCTTTTCGCTTTAGATTAATTCGATGGCTCCTTAAGGAGCCTCTTTGATTATTAGTCCAAGTTCGAGCTCCGAGAGTTTAATTAATCGGGTATAAGTATAGTTCCTAGAAGTCTCATAGGAATTACGTAAAGAAACTGAAAATACAGTGTTAAATTTATGGGAATACATACAGTTTAAGTAGTGCAGGTCAATAGATTCTCAGACAACGTCAGAAATTCCGTTTCAATTCCTCGCTTCTCACTCAATTTTCAATTCAGTAGTGTTGCTTAAACTCCCAATACTGTTCGCGGAATAATCTCCCTTGCAAAAAGGGTTGCGGTTAAAACTTTCGAAAGCACCTACATTCACCCATATTAATTCCGACGAAATCGTAACCTGTTGAGAAAGCTGCGCCAAGGAAACCGTCTCACTCCCCTCCGTGCTCTCAGAGAAATTTAGTCTCGTCATTACCGTATGCAAGTGAAGACTTGTTCGCGCTGCTACTGGATGTGGGTTTCTTCGACAGCGTGCTAAAATGTCATCGAATACGCGAAACGAACTTCGTTATTTCCCGGCAACGGAGAGTCGAACGTGTACCCATTAACCAGGCACGTAAAAAACACCCTTAGAAGCTCGTCGAGTCGCGGAGACACGATGAACCTGTCTGGAAATACAGTTACGAATTATCATCCGAGCTAGGTGGCACCGATTTGTAGGTTTCAGAGGGGTGAAAAGGAGTGATAATGGTATTCATAGTGTCCCCAAGGACTGCTGAGATACTACGAGAGGCGCAGAGAGACCAGGGTTTCCGGGAGTGACACAGAAGCTTAAAGGATGGTTCAAGAGGGGTGGAGTTTTTTCTGAAAAATGGGCAGCCACGCAGGGAGGGCTGGAAATTTACTTTCCCTCGGGGAGCACCCTCTGGAAGAAAAGGAACGGCGGAGAAATAAATTGGTTTGTTACGTAAACAAACTGTCTGCGTCCCCCGACCACGCTCCCCGTCCATCAGGCCTCCGCGCGCCTCAAAAATAAATATATTCGCATTAGTCAGCCCCTCCTTTCGTCGTATCTTACCCGGTGCTTTGAATAAGACGCGAAATAAACGTAACATTCCCTCATCCTTCACCCCCCACCCCCTGCAGAGCAGAGAGAAGGAAGATATACTTTTCTTCACGTGCGTGCGTTAAACACTGATGGGGGGTGATTTTGTATACAATTCGGTTCCCTAGAATCTCTTAAGCTGCTCCCTTCGTTCCTTCCGTGGAATACTCGCGACCCTTCTAAGGTCTTCCTTGGAAAAAGTACTGAATCCACGAGTAACATAAGTATTTAGCTCCTCGGAATTTGAGGATTTTAATAAACCTTTAGGGTTGCTACAGTCACGTGCTCTACGGGGTACGATAAAAGGCGACTACAGGCAGGTAAGGAAAAAAGCACAAAGGTCCTGCGGGGGTTGTAACTTTGAATCAATCTGAATCCTTGATATCGCACGAAAGCAATAACAGGATTCTACGGCCTCGTTTTTCGCTTAACGGAGAATCCAAGGGTCGGCCGTTACTTCTCCTGCTCACTGCTATCCCTACGTTACGGTTTCTGTATCGACGTTTCCTTTTTTGAAACCGGCCCACCCGCCGCAGGGTAAGATATGGGCTTGACCATGTCGTATAAAAATGTCGTAAGGCTCCCCTTTTACGATACCGAAAAAGCTCTCCGCTACGAAGCCACGATCTCAGAGGGACGGAATGTAATTCTAGAAACCGGCCAAGACATTGGAACTTGATTTATACAAAGAGGCGGGTCAGGGTTGAGGCTTGCAGACCAAAAAGGCGGACTGGAATCCGCGATCATTCTTATTTAGAAGCTTCCATTGGTAGACGGTGAGGTATATCGATTTTTCCCTCGGTCTTTTATGCTTGAAAAAATCTCACTGTATTCAGAAACGCTGTAACTCGTCGGCGGGGCAAATGTCTCTGCAGCTATTTGTCGCTGTTCGTACCGAACGTAAACGCGTCCGCGTTCTTTCACCCCCCCGAGTTTTCACGATTACGGCATGCACTTATAAGGGATGAGGCTAGGTCTCGCCGAGATGAGTTGAACGCGTTACAACGGAAGTGGCGAAAGGTCGTAAGGCCGGAATGATGTCATAACCCGGGGACGTAGCTATTTGCCCTTCCTACCCAATCGGCTCATCGATTATTCCAAAGCGACTCGAAGGTGTTCGAAGGGTGAAAATCGGGGGTGAGTTTCTGTTCAGTTAACGAAACGCAAACGAACGGCTCGGGCCTGATGAACAGCTCATAAATTTAAATCAGATTATGAGGTGGAATTTCTCCTTCAAAGCGAGGCACGTAGGTACTCGCTATTTTTTCTGGGCAGAAGAAATGTTGTTAGCGCTACTTGCAAGTGGTAAGGCTACATTTAATGTGTCGTATAAATTAGGTTTGGAATGAATTTTCCTCATTTAACTTCCGCGAGATAGAGTTTTGAACAGTTACCTTACTTCTAAGTAGCGCAGGTCAATAATTTCGGATGCAATTTTACTTGCAACGGTGCTGCGTTGAAATTACTTGGTCTGCGGATGCGATTGCATAGTAGCGATGTGTGTAACCGAGCTGTTTACAGTAATTTCCGTCGTGGAGCTTTCCTTTCAAGTACCGCGAGTCAATAATATTCGCATGCAATCAAGAATTTTTCAACTAACCGAATAGTAAATAGTAACGAGACGAATTTGTATGTTGAAATGTTTATAGAAATGCAACGCAACATTTTGTAATAAACCTGAATATTTCTTGATTTCCTGTTCATCCTCTTATAGATCGATGGATAAGAATTCCATACACGGTGCGGTTGTAAAATTTTAGAACTGGGAATATTTGCAGAAAGAAATACAGCTACCTATAAACCTTTAAACCTTTTTTATAGGGCAGCGCTAACAAATAGATCATGCCAGGAAAGAATCCTCGGCAAAATTTTAACTGGAATCGTGGACTTTTCAGAAATAATAACAAGGGAATGGTCCAGGGGAACTGTATTCCATAACGAGAATAAAGCTAGTTAAATTTTAAGTGGGGAACATGAAGTATTCACGAATTCCTATTAAAAATATGTAACGAAGCCCGATTCGGTATCATCCCCTAGTTATTTTTAATAAACATGTTTCGACCGACGCACTGCATCATTTTATCGTACCCGTGTCTGGAATTTAATTGGAATCAACTTGCTGATCCACTGCTGCGGCGAGCATTAATTGATTTAAAAAAACACGACGGCGAAATACTGTTCATTCGAGGCCTCCGATTTTTTACATTTTAGGCTTGGATTCGCTGGTGCCCCAAAATTTTTTCCACCGCTCCCCATAAACGGTCCACAGCGTGAATTATTTATCAGGGAGTAATGCGTCGGGGAGCATTGAAAATTTATACTTGTAACTTATGGGGAGAGATTGCGCCTTCGAGGGGGAAAACTTCCGACTCGACTGAGATGTATTCCCCAACTCGGACAATGTGTCTTTTGGCTGCGAACAAATAGGTCTAAACTTCGGAAGACGCATCGCCCTCAACCGTAATGCGATGTAAATCTGATACTGATGTCCCCGTCCTTCCGAACCTTCTTCCCTCTCGCAAACTTTCGCAAAGAATCGTTGATAAACGATAGAACTCGCGCGGCACACCATTATGATTCCCCACAAGTTCCAGCTTCCTGTACTGCTATTAGCGAGACCTTTTGTTGCTCAGGAAGAGCTGTGAGTAATTTGCGAAGACCTGATTCGTCGAATCAGTGATAAACGTCACATGCGGACATCCAGTTCTCCGGCAAACAGGCCCTGAAATCCTAGTAACGTTTGGATATTGTGCTGGCAGCAATTGCACTAATGGAACGAGCGGGTAATTAGTCGGATCGGGATACTAGTATTACTCCGGTGGTCGATTGGAGCGATCTAGGCAGCCAGCAATTAGTACATTGGCCAGCCGACTAGTCTTTTATGCGTCAATATCCAACCGAGGAAGATTCATTTATCCATTAGTATGAAACGATATCTGGTTACTTTCATTCGAATATTTTCCCACATCCCCCGCTTTAGCATCGATCCCACTGCTCTTTGCTTCCGCTGACGAGTCACAGACTCCCAGGGATACCGTGGTAATTTGATTATATTGCTTCTCTTCCAATTGAGATTGGTAGCCAAGGATCGTCCATGCATCGCGGGAAATGTGGCTGCAGAATTTTTAGTGGAAGCTGAAGCTAATGGTAAAAACTTCGTACGTCCATGAGTCTTCTAACATCTGCAGAAAGATTGCAACTTCCACGGTCCTTTCGTGCTTTGCTAGCCGATAGTGGAGGGGCCATTAGACGCGTTCTCAGAGCCCCAGCCACCCTTCGCGCCTGCGAGGCGTCCCATCATGGTATTTTCCCCTTCGAAGCGGCCGATGCAGGTTAGAACGCCAGTCCCTCGTCATCGGACCCATTCTTTGCCAGGAATTTATAAGGTTCGCGACGCTCATCCTCGTTAAACCGAGCCGCCTGCTCCGCGACGACGGTGGCCGACCACCTGGGGAATTTCTCACAGATATAGGGAAATTTATCGCGGGCCGATATTGCCGGCACTGAGCCGGCTCGATAAAGGCCGCCGCGACATGACGCCACCCTTTTGCGCCTCGGCTTTAAAGTGTTTCCACTGGCGGCGTTATTAACCGTAGTATACCTCTCGCTCGTGTTACTGCTGGAAACACCGAACCCTGCCAACGCTACCACCCGCGCAACCCTCCCTATCGTTCTTCACGTGCCATTGTCGTCGCTCACGGTCAGGGGAATGCTTACGGCGCCCCTATGCCCCCCGATTATTATTTCGACTCCGGCGGAACGTGGCCCGGACAGCTTACGAGTTGCTTGGCGGTGAAGTTGCAATTTATGCGGGCAATTTTTTCGCAGTGCGCGGGGCGCAACCCCCGGGGGTGTATCGATTCGCGCAGGATTCCCGCGGAGCGCGTTCCGCTGGAGCGCAACACAGATTTTTGGAAAATTATTGGTCACCGTGGAAATTGGCTCGACCTCCTCGGCTCGAACTCTGCCCTCGAGTCTCAGTGTCGGGGTGATTAGAAGCGATTAAACGGCTAGTCGATTCGACTCCGAGCCGCGAACAACAAAAATTCCCTATGAAAAACAGGCTTTCCGCGGGTGTTGCGAATTTCCGAGCAGCCCGGGCCCATAAATCCTGTGCAGCCGCGGCAACTAACAGGGTAGTTTCAGAAGCTTGTAGTTCGGCGGCGAAGAGCTCTTCGCAAATTCCCGGCCGATAGAGAGCGGAGGCTGGGAAGCTCGAGCCGGTATAAAAAGAGGGGCACGGGGAAAAAAACAGGTAGCGGTAGTTGGGCGCTCTTTTTTTTCCCCTCGGGAACCCCGGCAACTAGCCATAACTCAATAGACTTGGGTCTCTTCGAAATGCTTGCCAGCGAGATTTTTGCCCGTCTTGAAGCATCCTTGTAACGAGTACCAGTTCGTTCCCGGGCAGCCAAAATGAAAGCTTATTGAATTCCTCCATTCTCTTCTACCTGTACTGCTTCTTCCTTTTTCAATGTCAACAGACCAGCCGCTCGAGCGATTGTCGCTGCGATTTTCATGGGCTTTCAGCGCCTCTTGATGGCGAGTTTCGATGGGTCGCCGAGGATTTTCGTTGCCGATGAAGCTTTCCGAGGGTGAAGCACTCGAAAATTGCGTGCGGGGCGGTTGAATGGACTGCGTGGATGTTGCAATCTGTTCCTTTCAACTGTTTTCCAGTATCCCTCTTTTGTGGGTGACAGTAGACGCCGGTTGTTGATGACAGAGGCAGCCGTGGGGGTGGCAAATTGCTGACGCGGAGTGCAGTTACACCGTGACTTTATTTTTCACGCGGAAACTTGCCCAAACACGTCGAAAACGTCACCAGGATTCTCGAGAAAGTCGCCATGTTGTTAAGGGGGCCGTCTCGCTGGGCCTTGAAGTATGTGCGTACGCTCACGCAAGCTAGGAAAAGCGTGTACGTATACGCAATGTAAACAAACCGTTTCAACCAACTTTCGTCCTGGAATCGGCACGAAGGAAGTTTTTGAGGGTATAGTTGCCTTCAGTAGACATCAGTGCAGGGTGGTCTGGTGCGTTTGAATGCTAATAAGCACCGTACGTTGAAATAATATTGAATTTATCACTCCAGAAATGACAGAATGAGGCTTCAAGAATTCTCCGCCACCGGCGCTGATGGTATATACGTATTGAGAGTCGTATCGCGTTGTTGCCGCATTTCTCCTATTACTATTTTGTCGTCCGAGAAGCTTGAATGAATCACGGCGAATAAAGAAATAAACTCAAATTAAAGAGACTTTATCCTTATTTGACGTCGAATAAAAATAACCCAGATTTAGTTTTATTTGAAACGCCACGGGTGAATCAGTTTATTCGACGGGAATTCATCCGTCGGCCACGAATAATTTGTTTAATCGAAGGCCTTCGTTCTTGAGATTCTAACTCTTGAGAGTCTAACCTGTCGCCTGGAGTTGCTCGGCGATGTATCACCGATTACGAAGAAACAGAATTTCTTTAGTTTTCATTTTATCAATATGAAAGTGATTCTGCCGATTAAGTTGACAGAACATAATTTAAATCGGACTACTTTGAGCGAAACGAGCTTTCAATTCTGCAAATGAATTTTATGCGTAATATCGTTACTAATGATAGTTCAAATTGAGTCAGGTTTGGTATCTTTCCATCTTTCCTTCTTACACTCCCGGACCTCTCTATCGTTCATTATTGCTACGTTCAGCGAGGCTCTGACGCTAGACGCAGCTCTCGTGCTGTATTCCTTCAAGACTTCTCGATAAAAAGAGAGAACTCTGTGGCAACTATGCGTAAAAAATTTGTCTACCCAGAGTACCGGGAGATGTCACCTCTGTAGAAGTCCTTTTTATCGACCGCAGTAGTTTCATTAGGGTCCGTTTGTTTACCGGGGACGCTTCGATCGACTCGGACCATAACAAAAATGAGACGGCCCCCTTAATGGCCGCGCCCGGAAGTTTCCAACTTGCAGGAATACGTTCAAGAATGTCCGATGGATCGAGGCTATCGACAATCCGGCCCAGCCAATCGCAGGAATTTCGCGTTATTACCGCGGCGAAATTGATGGCGGGCAAGTTTCATCGAAGCCCACGGCAAATAATCATCCCTGAAGGATGTCCTCCAATTAAAGTTCCGTTGTCTCCCCCGACGGCGTTCAATTAGACACGCCGGAGGAGGCGAAAGGTTCGCAGAGCGTCTAGGAATTTTTCATTTCGCTAAGAAATACGAGGCTCCCGGGTTCCGGGGAACTGATTTGCGGGCAGATTTAGCGGCTCGGTATATCTATTTCCCCGTGCGGCGTTGGCGAGGGCCATTGAATTTTTCAGCAGTTTGTGAACCGAGGAAGGCTAATTCTCCGCAGCCACGTACGAGGACGAACTTTGAGAGATTCTCAGAAATGGAATTCAGCCAGACACTCGAGCTGCGCGAAGGTGCCCTCGATGATGTGCATCGAACGGTCGAAGGAGGGCAACTAACCCGACAAAACGTGGCGCACTTTCTTCCCCATCTGTTTTGGAGCGCGGATGCAATTTCCTATGCAAAATGAAGCATCGGGTCCGTCGATCTCGATGGCCTGTAACCCCGGTATCTCGGTCGACTTAGCAAGTAATTTGCAAGATGCAGACACGAGGAAAACGGTGGAGAGGGTGGAGACGGAGGAGTAGGCGAGGGAGGGGGCGCAGAAGGACGAGGTGCGGCCCCCTTCGCCTTTTTCTTCGGCCCCCGGGGCGAAAATAAATTGCATTTGGCCCGGGGTGACCCGAGTAAATGTCAGGAGAGACGCGACGACGAGCTGGGAAGTATTTGTCAAAGACGCCCCCGGCATCGCGAGACCCGATGTACACTTCAGTCCCTAGGTACTCCTCCGTCTTCGCCACCCTCCCTCCGCGCCGTTATAGTTTATTTAAATTTCAAACGCTGCTACCACCGGCGACGGGGTGTGGGAGCGCTTTAAACGTATCTTGTTTTTTCTTCGAACTGTCGGAAATCGCTCAAGGTCCTCCGCGTTTCTTGCGCATCAGAAGTGTCGAAGATTTCTATTACAAAAGATGCAAACGAGCATGCAAAGATGCCACTTCTGGGACGTTTTAAGAGATGTCGAAAACTACTTCTTTCCGCTGTGCGTTACCGGCAATAAACAGAGGAAGGAGCGTAGAGAAACAATGTTCCCGGGCGACGGGCGTAGCAAAGAAAGAGGCTCGGTCGACCGGAACGGTTGTTTTGCCGGCGTTTTTATTTAGTCTGCGTGCTCGAACTGAAAATGCACAAAAGAGAAAATATTGCTGGATGAGATTCAAGATCAAAGCGAACGGAATTACGGGGGAGAAGTTCTATCGTGGCTTTTCAGGTTCTCTTTGAGCACCAGGCCTCCTCTTTCCCCCACCGTTTCAACCCTTCAACTGTGTTCCACGCGTGCACACGCTGGATCGTTGGTTCTCGATGCGACTAGCAAGACGATGGGAAAAGGGATGCGAATTCGTACGATTGCAGGGGTAAAGGATTCTTAAAGTTGGGGGATGAAAGAGGAAGAATCGCAGGGGTTGGCCATTGAATATGATTGTGATAGACAGGCGACAGATATCGAAGAGTCGAACGGGACATTGGGAAAGTTACGAAATCGACAATGTACGCTACGACATCCCCATTATTCTCCGCAGCCCTTCACAGACGGGGCGGGCTTGGCTGGTGGTGAGACTCCAAATTGCAGATTGGAAATTCTCTCAGGCAACGATCATCCCGTTCTCGGGGAACTCTCTCTGCCCGAGCGAGCGCAGTGCTTCTCACCCTTTAACGGGATTCTCACCCTCTGTCTTGGCTGATAACGCCAGCCACGGAACGAGCCTGCCACCCACCGACCGCCCACCTGGCGCTCATACATACAATCGTAACTTTCCCAATAAATCCCTGTCACTTCGAATAACTTTCGTGATCGACGTCAAACCCTTGCTGTCTAGCCTCTTTGGTTACTTATCTGCACGGCTGTAAGGGTGACGAGCGCCCTGGCTAGCTCTTCCAATTTCATTTCCATGAATATCCTCGGGCAATCCCTTCAATCCCTCAAATCCTCAAAGGGATTTATGGTGACACAATAATATTTATCCTATCGCTCGCGACAGAAAGTTTACCTATTTTGTATCATAAAGCGACGGAGGACACGCGATTGGAAAGCATAGAGCGCAGAAACTGCGACGGATGAATCCATTTTGACGGATAATTATTATTTAGCTCGCGCATTAAACATGCATTATTCAGATGACAAATAAATTTCAGCGGGTATCATTTGTCTCTCGGATTCATCGTATCAATGGGAACTTTAATCAAAACTTTCGAGTGAAATTGCTCGATATTAATTATAACAGATATTCGAAAGCCGCGGAAGAACTATTGCAGCGTTACATTATACCCAACGGATAGCTTAATGTCCGTTTAATATTCCCGATTGAGTACTTCTACAAAACTATGCAAGCTCACGAGGGGAATCCCTATATTATAATGAAATTTGGAGAAAAGTTTATAATAATGTTCCGCGCTAAATCCTCTTTGGTGTACAAAAATTGCCAGTGTATTCGAAAGGCGAAAAGAGACAGGAGAAGCGACGCGCAGAGCCCCGACTACAGTTTACAGGCCGAGGGTGGATTACAGGGCATTAAAAAGTAGTGAAATCGTGACGAAAATAAAACGGGGCGACCAACTTTTCAGCAACCCTAATTTCGCGCATCCGCGTCCGTCACGGGCGCGGCGGGGGGGGGAGGAAAAACGTGATTAGATTCCCTAAACAAGCGGGGGATCGTCTGGTGAGCAGGTAATTTGCTCCATGAATGATTTATCCCGTTGCGCAAATTGGCCCCGTTTTAAATGGACTCGCTGGCCGAGCGTAATGAAAAAGCCAATCCGAGTAACTAACGTAGCCATGATGGCCGACGACCGTTCAGTAAATTCAGCGCAACTTTTTTCTCGCCGCGAGACGACCCGCGCCTCGCCACGTGGAACGAGCAACGGTTTCACTTAAGAATTCATGCTCGTCCAGGAAACACGATCTCGTGAGCTGTGCAAACGGTTTCGCGAATTTTAAATCGCCCGCGGGCGCAACTTACCGAGCAGACGTCTCTCTGCGAATTCGGCTGGACGAAATTCGGCAAATTATCGAGTCCGTCGCGCGAGAATTCGGACGTCCTACCCGATTAATAGATCCACCATCGTTCCATCCACCCCTTTCATTGACTTAGAACCGGCTAAGCGCTTTCGGTTGCATTTTTTCCTAGTGACAGGAACGCTCGCGGGGGCTGGAACGACGAACAACCCCGACAGCGGATGTTGCTCGCGTTATCGCAGCAGCCTATCTGGAAAAACGGGACGTCGGGGCGCGTTTTCGATCAGATACGGTATTATTAATGCGAACGAACATTTTAACGGGAACGGTTTATTTAACGGGGCGAACGGCGCCCGACCTAATAAATCCGCTGGAAAAAAGAGGCGTTGGCAGTCGCTGCTATGAGGCAGCGGCAGCTTGCCGCGAGTGCTCAATTAATCAACGCGTAGTTACCTGCGTCACGCGAGTTTGATCCCGGGATCCGCCACCATCGAACAGCGACAAACCTGGCCCGCGATAAACCTGTCATTCCGTTTCTGTCCTCGTAAGAGTCCAGCAAATTGTGAGGCTGATTACATTAGGGGTTGTACTGGGCGGAGGGTTAAACTGTGGAGATCGATATAGGAGTTTAAAAATCGCGATTCGAAGCCATTAAGGGCTATTATACCTAGACAGGTGGCCGAAACGAGGCGATTTTTTTTTGAAAAAGCGGAAGCATATATTCTTACAGAACATTTTGCACTTAAAAGAGCAAGATTTAAAGAACATTTGGTATTTTTTTCGTAGAAAAATATTTACTTTTCTAATAAAGTAACAACCGACATCTAAGAAGCATTTTTAAATTTTTTTTTGCAGTGAGCACTGCTATTCGGAACGAGATTATCTAAAATAAAAAAATAAAGAAGATTTCGTTAGTATATTAATGTATCTTCCGATTGACGGAGCGAATTTTCCGAAATATTAATTTACAACAAAATGGTGGCTATTTAAATTCGAAATCCTGATTTTTTCGCGTGATTTTTGTCGGTTGTTACTTTATTATAAACGTAAATATTTTTCTACGGAGAAATCACCAAATGTTCTTTAAATGTTGCTCTTTTAAGTGCAAAACGTTCTGTAAGAATATATGCTTCCGCTTTTTCAAAAAAAATTCGCAAACATTCGCCTCTTTTCGGCCGTCTGACCAGGTATAATCCCCTTAATAGAGAGCATTAATATTGCTGACCACCGTTCGATTTCCGTCACCGTCGGGGCAGAACGTGAACGGAAGAATAGCGGAGTGGAAGTCGCTCGGAAGGAAGCAGATAATAAGAAAGAGTGGCGCGGCTTAAAGGAGCGCACCATAAAGCATGCTCTCAAGCACGCTCCGGCTGTGTCTGCAACGGGGGGCGTCGTCGGAGGGGAATTCACTTATTTCGAGTTTTCCGGGCGACCGGTGTCGCGCGTAAACCGGGGACGAACCGAAATTTCAAGCCTGACCGTTCTCGGTCTTTTAACTCGGCTAAAGCTTTTTTTATGAGAATCACTCGCCGCTTCTCCTCGGGCCGATGTCTGCCGGGGAACACTTTCGAAATTCTCCCCCTCGTTTCCTCGCGTTTTACGATCCTCTCGAACGGCCCGCGAACTTCGCCCGTCCATTCCTCGAACGATTCGCGGGCGAATGAAACGCCGGGGCCCCGAACGCGATCGCTACGAGCTTCCCAGCAGTATATCAAGCATTTTCTGATCCGAGGCGGGGTGAATAATTTGGATCTGGAATTTGGTATTTAAATCGCTGGAGGTAAGCGTACGGCGACGTTGAAATTCAAGCCGCGCTCTCTTTGCGCGGTCGCGAAACAAACGCCGGCAATCGCGGGGCTGAAAGGTCACATAGAAAATTAAAGTCCCTAGTCTCGTCGCGGCGGTACTTTCTACGCTCGGGCGATTATCTTTACGAACAGAGGGCGGAACGCGGGCGGGGAAGAAGTGATTCTTGAATTCTTCGGGCAACAAGCTCGAGCGTTCGCGAGGCGCGGCTCGCATTTCTAATTTCACGAATAAAAATTCAAACGAGCGGCGAGGATCGGCGAGAGATTCGTCGAGAGCCTCTCGGGAAATGGGAAGCGTGAATTTGGAGAAATTCGAGGAGGCGGAACAGCGAGATATAGTGTAAATTAAAATGGCAGCGGTGGTCTTGAGCGGACGCGCGAAGTATCTCGTGATTCAGATATACGGATGGACTGACGTTCCCGTGAAATATTTTACATGAAAATCCACTTACGTGAGCGGCATATACATACGTACGGCTCGTTTCACCGCACGGTTAATATTCCTTTTTCACCGTCTGCCTGAAAAACCACCGGCATCTTTCTTTTTCGTAATAACCACGTCTGCTGCGGAGGTAATTTGATGATATCCCGCACAAATATTAACCTCCTTAATTTCTCTACTCGACTTTTACCGCGTCATCGCATCTATTATTTCTTAACTCCGGGAGAATGAACCCCGTCGGACTTTGCTTGTCGGCATTCTGCAGGACTAACCAGCTCGCGACTGATCCGTTTGGTACCCGTCGATGAAATTTCACGCAGAGCCGCGCAGGCATTTCGAGCATGCAGCCGTGACGATCCACGATGTTCGCGAGCGACAACACGGCGCTGCACTTTATCGATAATTAGCAAGAGCTGTAGTAGCGGATGAAACGTTGATTAGGGGCTGCATAGATTGAACGTGTTTCAGCGTCGCGTGAATGCTGCCTGCCTTTTGTTCGCTGTATTTCCTTTCACCTGAATTGGGGACCTTCGCGATGTAACGCAGGAAATGTTCGCTAAGAAAAATCGAATTACTTTCAAGTGTTTACGTCTGCCACGGCACCTTTGCCGCTCCAAACGTTCCCTTTGTTTCCTCTCACAGGCATCGTTCATTTCTCCAACTGTTTTACCGCGCAGGTTGAAACGCGTGTCGTTTATTCGAACGCTTTTCATTCGATTCCCGTTGCCTTTTATCTCGGCCGCGTATCATGCCAATTTCGTTGAATATTCTATTCTTACTGCCGGCGATATCGCACTGCCGCCGCCAAATTAAAGCTGGGGGACGCGAATATAAATTATTCGATTGCAACGTGGCATTTGTTAGCAGCAATGTTGGACTCGTGTGATATACACACTGAGAGGCATTTCAAACGAATATATAAGTGTTACACGGTTTGTCTGACTATAGACGGACCATATTCATTTGCGCTCACCCCTATTGTTCTCCTTTGACCTTCCACCAGTTTATCTACTTTTCGGCTTGCGAGGCTTTTAATATCCCCAGTTGCAGACTTCTGGAAACCCTCGTCCGAGCAATTAATTAACACGGGACGAACTTTCGCGACAGAAATCTGTTCGCAGCCTCGCCCAGAGAATGCCAAAAATTCGCCCACAAAACGACTGCATGTGGGGACCGATTAACGTTGTTACAGTTACGGTCTAGTTACGTTGGCGACATATGAAGGGACACGGCGTACAGGCATCTCTGTCAAAGAGATAATTGCGAGTAAATAATGCTATGCTGTGGCCGGGCAGCATGGTCTCCATTCGGTGTATGGCTGGAATTGCAGTAATAATAGTTACACACACCAGCGCGAGCGGGAAACGTGCTCGAAAAGACGGACGAGGGCATTGCGAGGGGCAATAATAAAATTTCACCGTAGTTCCAGGAAGCTAAATGCAGGAGAGACTGTAATTTTCGAAATTTAAATCCCGAATACCGTCGGAGCGGCGGGGTTCTGGGGCGGTAATATTGAAAGTTAAATAATGCGAAAGTTGATCGGGATAATAAAAGCGTGATTTTAACTTGGCGCATGGAAAGGAAATGGGAAAAATACTTCTCTGAATTCGCTAGACACACGTTGCCGGTTATCTGCGCACCCCCTAAAAATACGCGTCCCCCATGGATTGTTTTATGCGCAGTCTAATCTCGTTGGAATTGCATGCAAAATTCAGCATGCATTCGTGTGCCATGTGTTCACCGCACATGTACTGTGCGGTGCTGGCGGTTAGATGTTACATGCTCGTATACAAGAGATGACTTTGATCGAACGACCGAGCCAATCAGGAACTCAATTTGTCGAAGCTAATCCAGTTACGCGAGATATGAGCCGGTCTTTTCGTGAGCCATTATTATTGCAAATAATAACCTAATACAGCGTGCAGCGCCGAGCTGGTTTAACAGCAATTGGAGAGGGTGCTTTGTGCGCCAAATAGACGCGCACCCCTCGCAGAACACTCTATAAACATTGTTATATTAAGAGGACCGAAATAAAGGACGCCTGCGACTTATGCAAGTATACAGGGGTAGTTTAGAATTTAATATAATAGAAATCGAACCCCTGAAGCTGAACTCTATGGCGAGTCCAGAGTGACAAGGACTTACCGAAAGGGTAATCGGAAAAGAAAAGGCAGAAGGGTTGATCGCACGCGAGGAAGGTGTTGCCACACCTGCGGATGTAATCAGGAACTTATCAAAGAGGCTGGCCCGCGTGTGTGCGAGCGCGTAGCCGGTTGCTTTTCATTAGAATTTATTATTCTCCTGCTAACTAAGCAGCGTAAACGCGCGACGTTTAATTTATATTTCTCGTAAGTTACGAGCTGCGGTCTGCGAGCCGCTTCTATCTGGCTGCTAACAATCTTGCCGCGAGGCGATTGCTCGGGCGCCGTGCGCGAAAGTGAAAAATTAAGGGGAAGATATCGCCCGGCTGGCTGATGATAACGAAACGGCGGCGATAATTGCGGAAAGCTTGCGATAAAAAGTAACAAACGGCCGCGATGTAGCGGTTGAAGGTTGCCTGAAAACGCGTGCCCATAAATAAGCCTACCGTCACTTCCCTTTAAATGCGCAGATCGTAAAAATTGAATGATTCAGCGTGGCTGCGAGTAGTGCGGGCATGTAATTGGTCAGGCGTTGACCAGCACCGCTCAACGCCTGTCGTTGCCTGACCAGTCACAGTGCGATACTAGTTAGCCAGCGTCGCAGATCGCATCGTGCGTTCGAAGGAGTTTCTCGCATGTATTTGTCAATGTTTCGGGTGAAATTCGCGTTTAACTCGCTGCATAGTGAATTCAGGGAAATCTAACGTTTGACAGAGTTGCGGCGGACTTCAAGGGCCGGATTTGCATAAATTAATAGACCGTCCCCCACGCGGCCCGAGCCGCGTTATTCTGACCTTACCCTCTCTATTTGTTCGCCGCCTGGAAATTTATCGGTTCAAACGCATCCACCCCTTAACCGTACAACAGAGGAATCTCGGCACTAAAAGCTTGTTCCCTCGACCCACTATTGTCGCCGGTATCGTCTACGTGTGTTTGCATTGTGCGCTGCAAACGACCCGTGAACAGTTGTTCTTTCGTCACCTCCGCCGCCTCCGCGTCGCTCCTTCCAACCGCCGTGTTTTCGCCGCTCGGGTCCTATCGATTCCGCCGCTTCTCCTCCGCGGAGGTGAGAATTCGAGAGATTGAACGCTCGTCTCTCCTAGGGCGCCCCGACACTTGTCGCCGATGATTCGCGAGATTTTCAGCGGGCGCTCCTTGCAACTTCTCCGAGTGGATATTTCATCGGGGATTGAAAAATACGCGCCCCCAAATGGAATATCGCGGGAACGGCCGGGATTTCGAGTGACGACTCAATGCTGCAATCGTCGCCGGAGTGAAAAGCGGGCGGCTTTCAATTTGCAATATTTTCGCGGAGCGGATTCCGAAGCTGATTTAATAACAGCCAGCGCAGGACGCGGCGCCCGCCCTCCCTCGAGGTTCCAGCGGTTGAGAAATCTTTCGCGAAACGCGATTAAGTTATCTGACCGCTCGCTCCGGGGACTGTGCTGGGGAACAGGTTCCGTGCCGCGGGAAAATATCCTCGCCCCTCCCGTAACTAGACGAGTTTCTCCACGCAACCCTCGCGCACACCTCTTAAGACAAACTGGTCGACGAGAGGTGACAACATCTGGCCATTAGTATGAAATACCGCCGGCGCTGACCGTATCTCACTTCCACCCCCTTCCGTGCTGTGTCATTTTTATACCTTTATGCCCCATTAAATTCGCACACCCTTTGCGCACAGCTTCGAACTTGTACGCTCAACCCGCGCTGACACAGAAATCGTCCACAACACTTAACAATAGGCTCGTTTCAGTCCTGATCAGAAAGAGTCCACTGTGCAAGTGGTACGGGTCAACGATAACTGCGGCACAGGTGTCTGACTTCAACATAAAGTCACTAGCACTCGTGATTTCAATTGAAACGACAACCTTTATTCGCCCCTGGCCACGCGAAGCGAGGAAAACAAACTCGGCAAACATTCGAAAGTAGTTTGATGGGGATCACAGCGAGCGATCGTGCTTACAAATGAATTTGCCAAAGGAACTCCGCCGGACACGCTGTTCCCCGCTGGCGCAACAAAACAACGCGGTACTCCGTAACAAATTTTCGCGAACCACGTCACAACTCGACGGAACAACGAATCCATTCGGCGAAACTCGCCGGCTGATTCAGTGGCTCGCGCCAAGAGCCACCCCGCCTGTTTACGAGCGCTGGAGTAAAGCTTTATAGACAACGGAAATGTCGTTCGCCGTTTTTCCAGCCGGCCAATTTATCCCTCCGCGAATGGAGACGCTTTTAAGCTGAGCCCCTCCCCTCCCGATGAATGTTTACCGCTTCGAAAAGATGTACAGCTGATCCGAGAGGGCGCGCGGTGGGTCGCGAAAGGTTGATACACGCTTAAGGTTCATAGCCGCGAAAGTTACGGCCGACAGTTTCGCCATACACCCGCGTGATATATAGCGGGTGGTAGTAAATTTGCAATTAAGGGGTAAATGAATATGAACGCCGCTTCGTACGTTTTTATCGCGGCCGGTTTAAGCTGCAGGTTGAGGTACCTGTTTTGACGCCCTTTATTAACCCGTTGCGCTTGAAGCCCGTTCACCCTGATTTACCAGAGACCCGCGGCTTTTTACTCACCGGGAAGCAGAACAGCAGCGGGCTGGTTGAGATCCTCTGAAAGATCCCTCGCGAACCGTGACGGCAAAGGAATGAAAACACCGGTTCGCCGAGGAGGGAGCGACGGAGGCATCTTTTTCACGAGCCAGAAGTCACGGGATCTGGAGAATGGGTAGGAAACCTTTGAGCACGGACGCATAATATGCATGAGATTCGGCGAGTCGTGAAATGCTAAGAAGTAATTATCCTGTTACCACCAGCTGTTACACTCTGCTCCTTCGAAACGAACAGATTTCTTTCCGCCAAGATCCCTGCTTCTTCTTCCGTTTCTTCTCCAGGGAATGCTCTCGTCCGCGGTGTTTAAGATCGATAATACTTTATCGACGCACCGTCCAAAGGGTCTAGCCCCGATTCCTGAACACCTCCTCGCCGTCACAGTAAACTTGTCCGCATTTCGCGATCGATCCCGATTAAACTTTCATCTCGGTCAGGATGGAAGGAGACAATCTAGGGTCACCCCTTTCTGCTGTCGCCCGATTAACAACCGGAAGGCGAGCTTCCGCCGCCACAGTGGTCCGAAATCGCCAAAACGCGAACTAAATTAATAGCACTTTCATTTCTACGCTTTTCAGAATCAGATTCTGATAAAGATTTTCATGTAAAAAGTCCATTTTTAATTATAATTTCTCTCGAAATGGTCATGTTCCTCAAATACCATTAAGTAAAGTTATTATTTTAAGTGTACAAATGTGTACAATAATGATCTTATCATTGGGGCTCTTAAAGTGACATGTAAAAATGATTGATCATTCAAATATTATTCGTGCATTCTTAATACTAACAAAGTAATTATAAACTGCATTAAATTACCCTACACTTCAGCATCTGATGATGCGCCAATTTCAGAGTCCGTTTCACTGTCTGCCTCACTCATATCAGGCTCAATAAATCTTCATCCATTTAGTATTTTTGAAGTATTTTTCCTGAATGCAAAGAGGCACTAAACAAAAAAGACCGAGCAAAAACAGGTCTTCACGAAGCAGTATTTTTCAAAAGAATAAAATGTGCATGTCCCGTTAAATGTACATATTCTTATAGCTGAAAGAATATTCTTTAGCACTATGTAGATAGGTTTATCTCAATTGTTATCCAAATAGAAATATGACGAGGCAAAGTGTAGCAATTTCAGCGCAAAGTATGACCGTCCTAAAACATGCATCTTCAAAGCTTTCTTATAAAATTCTGGGTGGCCTATAGCAATTCGTTTTAATACCAAAATATAGTCCACAGACATAAGAATATATGTCTACAATTTCATTGATTTTTGACGAGGTTGAAAATTTGAGTTTAGTTGGCGTTTTGGCGATTTCGGACCACTGCGCGCCGTGAAGAAGCGGCTTGACCTCCCGAGAGCTCGGGGGAAGGGCGGAGGCATTCGAGCAAACTCCGGGAGCAGGGGGAACAAGATGATGAGAGGCGGTGGTCGGCGGAGCGTAAAATATGAAGAAGTAATCACCCTGGTAGCAGCTGGCAGGACTTACTTCGAGACGAAGGTTAGAGACGACGGTTCCAGGGGCCCCCGTGTGGCTGAGCGCGGCCTGGAACACCGGAAAGGAGGGGTTGTCGCGGGCGGCGGTTGCGAGCGGAGGGCGGGTGGAAGTCGTCTACCGGGTCGTGGAAGTGGAGGACAGTAAATTCAGTGAAGCATAGATTGCAGCCGAGGGTTTCAGACCGGGGTCGAGCTTAATTTCGCGACCACCTGGAAATCCTTTGGTACCGTGCCAACTCATTGCCGGATTCATTCATAACGAAAGAGACGTACAGCCCTCAAAGGTATCGCGCGCCCTGCCTCTTCGCCTCTGCCATCCAACTGCTCCCGTCTTTGTCTCTCTGGTAATTATAAATGGACAATTTCGACTAAACCAGACGATTAAATCGTCGCGATGCCACCGCGGCCTCGTGGCTTCCGCTCCCTTGCTCGGTCGTCGCGGCTGACGGCGCTGTAGAGTCGATATGGAATAAGCTAGCAAGCTGGGCGACCATCGTGGGCTGCCTTATCAGTTGGTCGGCTCGACACGGAGCTCTCCCAGTGTATTCTTCATTTCTTCTCGATCGCTCCGGTGAAGTTTTAATGAAGTTGTTCTTCGCGAACTTTCGACGGGGGCCAAGTGTTTATACAGAAAAGGACATCCAGTTGCGCGGCAGGTCTCATTTAAAAGCAGGAATCCCAGGCGAGGGTGTTCCGGCCCCTTTGCATACCACAATTCTGTTTCAACTAAAAGACTCGTAAGTAAACTTCGATAAGTCTACAGAAAATCACTCCGCCGAGTGCCCCGCTCCCGGAACTTCAATATCCAACTGTTTAACTACTTAAGCGGCCGGGTGGAGCGGTTGGAAAGCGAATAAATCATTATTATCAGAGTTCACGGATGTTCGGATTGTCAAAAGCCACCCTCTACCGCTCCAACGACACGCCCACTCAGACAGATTCGAGCGCCGGGAGCCCCAGCATCTATCCCAGGATTCAATATCTCGACAGCGTAATTAAGAAGCGTCGTCTCTAACGAGATGTTTCGGAAAAGCGATACCATCATCCCCGGCGGGTGTCTTCGTTGGCTGCCGGGTGATAAGAAACGGAAGTTCCCTCGCTCGGGCTCCGATTACAGCCGCGGCGTTTCCTTTCTTCGAACGACGCGATCGTGTCAGCAGCGCGACACTCGCTTCTCCATTTTTCCAGCGGCCAGGTCGTGGGAGTGGGGAGTGGGCGACGGTGCAGGGTGACGGAGAGAAAAGTTCCAAGCCGCGAGACGAGTACTTGAGGGGGTGGCGGATGGGGCGGTGGCAGCCGATGAAAACCGTTCGCGGATGGAAATTGCTTTGGACAAATGGCTCGGTAGAGATGTGCACAACGCCGTAGAATTCGGCCGACACTGGTGGCTGCGCGGGGGCGGAGCTCGGGGAGGAAGAGATCGTTCCCTCGTCTTCCAGAGTCTTTAGAGAAAATTGCAATTCCTCGTAAGTGACGTCCCTCCCTCCACACCCTCGCCCCTGCCGTTTCTTTCTCTTTCTCCTCGACTGCTCCGCGACTCTTAGATGATTAAAATTGGACTGCTGAAGGCTGTCTAGCGAGGAAAGCTACCCAACGAGATTGCAAAGTAGCTGTTTAGCGCCCCCGTCGCGGGGGATGATGACGTGCGTTATTGTACGGCCGCCGTTCGACCCAGGGAGCCACGGCTCTCCTCGCGTGATACCGACGAATCTGTCGTTTCGATGCTAATTCCCGCGAAGACGGTGTCGCGCCAACGGCTGCCGCCTTTTATTAGACCCGGGAAATCGCTGACTGCGCCATCCGAGGATTTACTCGGACGTGCTTTACGTAAATTCAGACCTTGTTTCGGGCTTTTTGGGGTTCGTTAGCAGCGGATTTTACGGCCAGGGATATTCTAACGAGCCCTGCGCCACTTCCTCCTTGCGAACTCCCTCGAAATTTCATTGATCTAGTGATTCGTCTGACAATAGAATGGCAATTCTCATTAAAAAAAATCTTTTTAAATTATTTTTGTATAATATAAGAGTAGCTTAATAAATACCAAAAATATTTATTTCATTATTAACTTAAGTTTTCGGCCGATCGAAGTAGAACTCTTATCAGATGAAACAGAATTAAAAATATTAAGGAAAAGTGTAGTAGGCTCGAGTAGCGGCAGAGGAGTCTGCGTTGAGCCGAGAGATAGATTATGTGTACACCTTTTTTTGTAAGGAACTCAGAATAAATGTCTACTTCATTTTTTAACCCAACAAAAAGGAATTTCACGATGTTACTGTAATACAACGAGAGATCGCAACTTAATATATTAATAAGAATTCGAATGAACGCGTGACAAATGTCGCGGGTGTAGAAAGCGGGCCGTTAAATTCCAGCCGAATTAATGTAGGCTAAATCTTTCGTTTCCCGGGTATGACGAAAAAATTCCTCGCGAAACTCGATACTTTAATGAAGCCAGGCTTTGACATGTTAATATTTTATAATGTAGAGTGGAGTTGCACCGGACAATTTAAGCAATTGTGGACAGGCGAAATATTTTCGGGTTTCCATTACTGGCTCTCATTAAAATTTTCATTAATATTCTTAAAACGGCGATGGAAAATCCAGAGAGCATAATCCAGCCGGGCGTTACACTCGCGTAGCGCTTTTATGAAACGCGTTATTAGAAGGCGAAGCGTGACAGAAATTGCCGCCGCTTTGAAGTTTTAATTATAAAAATGTATCGCCGGCCAATTTTTTTTTCCCCCTCTATTTTTCGTCACACGGTGATGTACTTTTAATCGGGGGTCGTTCGCCCTCTGCGGCGATACATTTAGGTCGCCGGACCATGAATATTTATGTCCTTTACATTGCCGAAGCTTCGTTATCTTCTATGAAATTCTCGAATAACTCAGATATTGCTTCTTTAATGGAAAAGTTCGGCCGGACGTTTAGCCTTCGTTGCTCGTGGCGAAATCTCCGGGGAATCAATTATCCCCATGATTGCTCCTAAGCAGAACGTAATCGTGTCTTTCTATTTCCTAAGGGAGCAGCCCGTAGAGACCATGGAAATGATACGAGGGTGCATAAAGTGCCGCAGTGGTCGAGCGAGCCGACATATTGGAAACCATCCAATAACCCACTTGGCTTGCTGTATCGTTGCCACCGGGAGGGGTAACGAGTACAAAAAGGAGTGGTGGCGGCGAGACAGGGGAGGCGGCAAGTGGAGGGCAGAGGGATACAGGAAATAAAAAAAAAATGGAGCAGAGTAAACAAAGAACAGGCGAGAAAAAACGAGCCAGAGACACAAAACGAGAAACCGGACAGCGAGGGTGGGGTTGAACGATAGGCTGCGAAAAAATGGTCGAGGAAAGGGGCGACTCGCCATCCCCTTCGCGCCGACGAAATTCACTGGCCACGGGGGCTTCGTTAGCAATTTATCATACGCTATATCGGGCTTCAAAGAATCCTGGCGAAAGGAAAAGTAATTTTAGACGCGTACCTCGTTACCTGAGTGCATACGCGGGCGCGCGCAATTATATTACGCGTTATTGAAATGTCCGCTCCCCTTCCACCCCATCGAGAGCGTGCGTTCTGAAATTGATGTAATCGAATAAAACGCGCGAGAAGTGTACGCGTGACTGGAATCCGGATGCTGCGTGCCATCTGCTCGCGACAAGTGACGCTAGGATTGTATTAAAAAAATATTCGCCCGGCGCGGGGGCTGACCGATGGAAGAAAATGGGAAACATTTTTGCAACGATATTCGACGGAGTGTAGCACGCCGCGGATGGTTGAGTACGTGTGTCATGATTCGATGAGTTCGTGCGCTGCACATTCCGTGCGTTCCAATATGCGATAAAAGATATGGAGAAATACTGGTCGACTGGAGCAAACTTCGCCGAACAACGAGAGCACCGGGGACCGACTATCATCGCGAAGGGGCTGTTCGGAGGAAGAGACTTTCGGAGCTCCGAAAGAGGAACATTGAATAAGGTAGGCTGAGTAGTGTTCCTTCTCGAGAAATTTTATAACTGCTTATTTCTTATTTCTCGAGAAATACTAGAATTTTTTCATTTACCAAAGTTTTGTATAAATTAGACAGGAATAATCATTTAGTTATAGTTTTCTTGTGTTTTTCATAAAAATTATCAACATTGTTCCAAGAATATAATTTTTGCGATATTTCTTTCAATTTCTCGAGAATTCTCGAGAATTCTCAAGAAATATGATCTGATTTCTGATTTCTCGAGAAACAAAAAATATCGAGAAACGAGGAACACTAAGACTGAGGATGGCAGGGAACACAAAACGGTCCGCGGAAGAACGAACGCAAATGGCGGAAGGATCGTCGAGAGCTTATCCACGTTTCCTTTGAAACCTAATCCTCCTACTGCGAGCCCGCTCTCGCAGGGCTGCTTGCGGTTTTAATATACACACGTACACATACGCTATGCGCGCTGAACCGTTCGCCAATTCCTTCGACTTCAACTGCTTTCTGCGTCAAACGCACCCCCCGTGCACGGTTTCACATATGCTGATTAATGAAATTACTGGCCCCTGAATGTTGGCTTTCGGCGCGCCTGGCGACCCGCTGCCCAGGTCGGGCAGATACTATCGCCGGATACTTAGAACCTTCGCTTTCAAGCGGCTGTAACTTTGTTACAAGACGTCGCATGGCAAACTAGTACTAAGGAGAAATGTTTGCTTTATCGAGCTCTGTAATACCTCAAAGATATAGCACCGAGGATTTACTGAATCGTCCTGTACGCTGCTTAATATCGCCGAGGTATTCCGCGGCGAAATCTGCCGGGCCGAGGACTTGAAGCTGCGGCGAATCGATTCGCTATATGCATTTTAATCTCGCCGGCAGTAGATCTTGGCCAGCGAAGAAACGGAATCGTCGAGTGGCCTTTTCACCGTCCACCAACCGGAATCTCCCGTTTTTTTTTTTCGCGCGGAGATTCAGAGGTGCCGCGTGAATTCTGTCGATACACGATGATTACGCGGCTGGCGGATCCCTGGATTAATGGACGCTCGACGGATCAGCGGCAGGATAATTGGTAATTGTCAGAGGATTAGTAGATTCATAGATAATCACCTGTCTCTGTAGATCAGGGTTCCTCTGATTAAACTCGGAAATCATGGTTGCGCGGACAATGAGTACTAGGAAGGACTCTGGACTCAGCTTGCGAAGATAACTGGTGCGCGATGGTAAAAATTTGCGGCTCCCTTTTGGTCGGGCGGTAGGAAAAATTGTTAATGTAATTCCACGTGGACACCGTCCCACCCGCGCAGTCGTTATTTCTTTTCGCTATGACGCTGAGAGCTGCACAGTTCTGGAAATTCGTGGATAACGAAGCGCACTTAACCGCGTTCAAGGCGCGAAGGAGTCAAACGGGATTCTCTTCTCTGTTCCGTAGTAGCTTCGCTCCAACCCCCATGCGTGGCATTTTAACGAATTACGGTCGAGCTACTGGCATCTTTGCCCGCTCGCTCGCGACATTTTACTTCTCTCCACTTGGGGATGTAAAAAATTCAATGCTCACTCACCCTCGAGTGTGCCGCTGTAGGCGTGCAACGGATCGAACGTGATTTGCTGGCCATTTGATCCCTCGAAGACGGCGTTCTCGTGAAATAAACTCGTGTCCCTCGTGAGCCTCATCTTGAATACCCTGAAACGTAAAACAGATAACGTCGGCGATGCTGTTAAATAAAAATGTCAGGCTATTCGAACAAAATGTTAGATAGCTAGCTCGGAGCGTGTAGTTATTGGCAAAGGGATAATCAATTAGCCAATATTGACGGTCGCTAATCTGTACACCTATTAAGACTCACACGCACACATATTGGTGCTAACATGTTGGTGCCCAATATTGTAGGTACTCACTCCCGGTTGATTAAGTGATTATGTTGAGGTGGGAAAAGCTCTCAACATCCCTAGCTGTTTGAAAATTTGATCGAGCATCTCTCGCAATGGTAAAACAGTCAGCGGACGAGAAATATATTGTAGAATTCACGAGTGACAATTTGAGTGATGCAATTTGATGTGAAATAAACGTTATAAAAAAAAAAAAAAACAATTTCAACCAATTTCTCCACAATGTTTTTCATTTAATAACGGCCGTTTTTTTTTCCATACACGCCGCTCCGGTAAAATCGGGCATTCCCAACGTAAATGTAATTTTATCCGATTTATTATATTTCATCGCGAACGTTGTACTTCCGCCGGCTGTAATATTGATTTCCAAAATACAGCCGAGAGAGTGAAATACGGGGTAACAAAAATAAATTTAACCTTCGATTGTCGAGCTTCGACAGTCATTACGTCACGAGTTTTTGATCGTTCAAAGATTTAGAAATATCGCGAAACACCAATCGAGCACCACTGCATCGAGCGAGCCGAATCTGACGGAGCGGCGTTTGACATAATAGCTGCACAATATTGCGTAATGAAGTACACGCGTTTTAATTGGTCTCCGGTGTGCTGCACGGGCCCTTTCGCAACACGCGCGGAAGCTTTTAAAGTATTCATCTCCTCAGTGCCGTCCCACGGAGATTCAACGACTATCGTATTTCTGTACGCCCGGCAACATGCCCGCGTTAGGATGTCCTAAGAAATAGCGCCGCGAGTCTCGAATTTCGAGCTGATAAGCGGAACGATCTCGCGAGTCCCCGCATGAAAACCACTGTGCAGCCGAAACTGAACTTCACCGCGACAGCGTGTCACATAATAATCGCACAATGTAACGTAACGAGGGTCGCATATTACGTTATAACTGGTCCCTTACGTGTTCCACGGGCTGGTGTGCGGGGTTTACATGGAAACGGCCGTTTCTGCATTCGATAATCCCGCTCGGGAGGCGAGTCGACGCTTTTACCTAATTATCAGCACGGCCCGCGATAGGCTATCGATTGAGGACGGGTGTGCTCCTTTTGCCGCCGATGCGCGGCTGATTTCAATTATTCATCGCAGAGACAGCGCCGCGGATGTCACCGCGCTAATGTAACTAATGCGACACTGAGAGAGATTAATCCGCGCTGATGAAACGGTTGCCGTCTGTCGAACCTATTCCGCGCGCTGCCCTTTCTCTCGCCCGGGCGCTGGAAGATTGATGAGTCGCGGCAGCCTTCGACATCTTTCGCCCTTCATCGGTCGGCATGGATTTAATATCGATAGGGCGCCACGCTGGGGCCGAGAACAATCGTTCGTTTAGTAGCCAGGCAGCATCCCCTTTACGAATGGTCAGCGCGATATCGAGCCAGCGGCGTTAGGTACAATGCGCGCCGGCTCGTCGCACTTTTAGCAACTGATGGGAGGGCGGCTAATGCAACGAAATTAGCAATGTTACCGTGCACTACGGGGAGCATTAATTAAATTACTACGTCGCGTTAATTAGCCTATCGTTGCGCAATAATCATTTTAGGGGATGTGACGTGTGATTTAGATGGGATGCCTTGTTGCTGTTTCGTTTGCAGCTGACATAACGCGCGGAAATACCTTGCCCGCCGGCACGGAGGACCTCCATTTCAATTTTCATGGGAAGAAAGAGCGGGCGCGGAGTTCGCTTAATTAAAAAATTTTAAAACAGTGAAATCGACATTCCGCGGTAATTTTCGCCGGCTTTCGTGTTTATAGTTCGCCCATCTCGCGAGCAAAACTCATTAGCCAACAATTTTGGTTAAAATGAGTTAACTAGTTCGCTGGATTTGCAGAAGTGTCTTGCGTTTCAAACAAATCTCATTAAAATAATTCGTATAAATCATTCACTGGGAGGCAACAGTGATGTTTACTCAACGAAACTTTTATGAGGCTTCAAACTATCCGCGATCCTCTGTTCGCTGAATTTATTATAACCCAGGGTGGGCTCCGGTGCCATTGTGGGCACGTACAAGGGCCAGGATATCGAGGAGCATCGCTCATTTTTCGGACAATAGCGTCGGATCCTCCGGTGACTCATTACGCGGCTAATTCGCGGTGTCTCGCCTGGTAGTTGCCTTGGAAAGCGACAATCAACAGTTTCGCAACGTTCATCCGCGAGATTTCCAAGTTGCCGCTTGCATTATGTAAGTCGGGACGCGAGATTGCCGACTGAATCTTAAAGGAGCCATGTTCTACAGAGAAGTTTGCTCCCTAGAAACCACGAGGCTCGACCTGGCTGATGCCAAACAACCGAACGACCACCGACAGACGACATATCGAACGTATAAATCCCTGACTCTTTACATTCCGCGTGTCTGCTACGGTTTCCCGGAGAGTTTCGGAATTGATATACGGAAAGGGGGCAGGAAGGAAAGGCGGTGAAAAGTTTGATGCACGTGTACGCCCGTGCTACCGCGGAGCTGCTGACGGATTTGTAACCGAATGACGCTTCAAAGCTGCGGAATGTTTTTCCCTGGCACAGAAAAAGCACTGCAGCGCTGCCATGGCAAAGCAGAGCAGTTGGCAGAGCAGATATCAGTCACATGGGGGTTCGCTGCAACCCAGCGTCATTTTTCAGTTACCATTTTCGTGTTTTTCAACCTTTTAACTTTTCAGCGGTAATTATACAATCGCGATACTCGTGCAATCGTGCTCTAATAATCTTTTTTCCAGAAATCTAAATTTTGATATGATGAAATCTGTAGGTTGAAAAATAGTTGTGGAAAATAGCGATTTTTTCCTGAAAATTCAGCAAATTTTTAAATCTTAATATCGAGGTCTAAAAATTCACAGAAATATTGACAAAGAATCCCGCGTGACCACGAAGCTTTAATTTCATCCCCTGTCTAACTTCTCCAGATTTCTGTGTTCCCCGAATTTGAAAACTGACGAGCCGGATAACTCTTTAGCACATCGGAACACAAACCCCCTTGTTTTATTCAACAACGCCGCAGCCACGTCCGCGCGGGATATTCCTAGCCGGTCAGTAACGTGACGCTGTTATGCACGCGTTGTCCCCAAAGTTTCGAATAGTTGTTCCACGTCTAACGCGAATGTCGTTTACATACCCGACGAGTGTTCACGAGTTCCTTTGCGAGCCGCACGCTGCGCCCGTCACGTTGCATTCGATGCAGCGCTGATAATACGAGCGCGTTCAAGTCATCGTGACGTATCGACGGAATCGGACGAGCGTTCTGGGTCACTTGGTGACGGACATTTTTCAGGCTATTCCGCGTTGCCGTGATATCGGGGCTGGGCTGTACTTCCCGTTGCCCGACGTTTGTCAGATTCTCGCAGCGTGGTTCGAAGAAACACGGGATGTCGAGGGCTCTGAATCGTTATCGCGACTGACTGTGCCGGAGTCGAGTGGAGTAATACGATCTAATAATAAGTGGCGGCGTTAGGTTTCATTCGCGGACGATTACCGATTCAGATTAACGTTCGCTGGAATTAATTAGAGCGTTTCACATTTTGTTAGACTTCCGCGCGGGGGCCAAATTACCTAATAATTTCCACCGGCTATCGATTATCAATTAATTGAACTTTAAATGCTGCCCGGGTAACTAATGCCCACGTCCTTCGATATTTATGCAAAATTGAATTAGAGCCCGGGCGAATGTTATGGGAATATTAATCGATTCATGCGCCCATTGACTCACTAACGAAACTCCACCCTCGTATATCCTAATAATACTAAGCCCAACTTGAAACGAAATATCCGTCCGGAGCGTCCTGAAGAATTTTCACTCTCGCAGAAATTTCCCTCGCAAATTACTTTACATTTAACGTGGAAATACAAGAGGGTGCTTTTTAACTCCTCCGGAGCACGCAACTTCCGCCAAGTTTCCCGTTAAACCGTTCCCGCCTATATTTTCCACTTCCACCCGGGACAAATTTCTAATGCATGCTTCGAAATTCAAGCTACGAGGAAAGTTATCCATCCGCGAGGGAAAAATTTAAGCAGAATACCGTGGACCGTGAAATTTTTAAGCAATTCTGTTGGGGGTAGCTGAAGAAATCGGGAGCGATTCCTTTATTCGCGAAGAACGGGAAGCGGTTGCTCCGCAGAAACAGCAACTATTTACGGAAATTCCTAGTCAAGGGGTGGTTGTATGGCTGCGCGAAAATTATCGTCGGACCGTGCATTACCGCGTTATTGCTCAATTTACGCGAGAGCAACACCCGGTCTCCTCGAGAGGACGATTAGTCAGGAGCGGTGAGTGATGCATGTACCATTGAGAAATGGGATTAGTTGCAAGGGGTAATGCGCTTCACCCTCCCGACAGCCTCGTTCGCCCCGGTAATATACACTCCCGTAAGGGACACCTTAACGTGCACCGGGTTTCACGCAGCCCCGGTATAAGGGAATGCTTCTTACACTTCCTCCATCCCCAGTTTATCGTCCTGCGAGCGACGTTTCGTTGCTGATTAATGCTTTCGGACGCGTTCCCTCCCCTACCTGCGCAGCGGCCTCCCCGAGCGTGGTAATCACAATATCATAAATCCCCTCTTCTCGGCTGTAACTCTTTCACCGGCACTTAATTCGCATCGGAAGCTGATTGCTCGCATTAGAGAATCAAATGCTTGCCTAATCGACTCCGCGGGGGTTGGCTCGGTAATTGCTACCACCTTGGTATCGGGCACGTTCGCCCCTTACTACAGTGGTCAGCGACGGGATGAAGCAAATCGTTATTCGACGATACCGTTGCACACCGGCGCGTGCAACCCGCCCTACGTTTTGAGGGCGGTCACCCCCCGCTCGCTGTACTCGAATCGATTTCTAATTGAATCCTCCGATTCCTCTGCGGTGCCCTTCCGCCGATCGGCACGTCCGAATTTCTATAATCAGACAGCGCAATTGGCCTGAGCGTAATAAGTACCGATATTGAGGTTAATTGGAGGCGCACCGCCTGTTTATTCGCAACAGCCCGGTCGCTTATCGCTCAAGGAACTCATTAACGAACAATCCAATTAAATCACGCCCGCCCCTGGCGAAAGAAACCGAGAAGCCCACGCGCGATCCGAGCGCGAACGTTTCCAATTTTAATTGCGCCGTCGTAGAAAGGGTTTCAGCGCGGCTCTCCGCGAGGGTGTCGAATTAACTCGAAAATAATGCCGACTGGGGCCATGTCTATCGACACCATCGCCGGAACGATAATGATCGCTTCTAATTACCCCGTTCAGCGCGGACGAACCATAAAGAGGTTTTTCTCGTTGGCTGATTTCCTTTTGTGCCTCTTACTGGCGCAGACAGTCACTTTATAATTGCAAGTGTAAAACCAAACGTGTGCCGGATAATTGGCGAACAGGGTGAATTCCTTTCACCAGCATTAAGTCAGCAACAACTGTTTTGAAACGGGGGAAAAGTTTCTGGGAAATTCGTGAGATTAAATCGGAGGAATATATTTTTGGATGTTGGTTAATAGGAAGGTGAATACGCCAGGAGATAAACCACGCAGGAATCGTGTTAGCCCTGAGTTTGTATTCTACTTAGCTGTATTGAGAGGATGGAGGAATTTCAGTTGTTTTCCCTGGAGTTTGATACTCTGTCTGTCGTAAAGTTGCCCCACCATCGGCCTCTATAACCGAATCAGACAATAAAAACGAAGTTATATCGTCCGTAGTCGAAAAGGTTCCGCTGAAACTTTCGTATCTCCTTCCCTTCGGCTGGTAAGCATCCCGGAAGTTTGATATCTCAGACGGAGCTAGCTTCAAATAACGTTACGTTCCGTTAAAATAGAATTTATAGCACGCTCTGTGGCTACCCAATTTGAAATATTTATTCCACCAACCTTTGCATACATTAAATCTAGCAAATTGATCCTGTAAAGTGTCCCTCCGGTCTGAAATACTGCCCCACTCACCACAAATCATCCCCTTAAACCTCTCCTTCCGATCGGAAGACGAACGAATGATAAAACTCCGCAAATCGGAAAACGGACTCCATCATAAACCACCAACACCGGCGCGCTGGCTCGCCGTCTGTGCGCAACCCTCGAGCCACTCCTCGGTACGAGCCACCCCTTGCGCTACCCCTGGCCGAAGCACGCATTTATAAATTTCACCGCCAGTATTTTTTCCCCTTGGCGCCCCGCCGACCATATTTCAACGAAAATTTAGTGCTCAAAGAGTGCGCGCACCTCCCCCCAAGGGTTGGAACGGGGATGGCATCGCCCGGCCGCGATAAGTCTCCGCCCGACCTTGCACGCGATTTTCCAGCTTTCCCGGGCCGGGGAAGTGAGAGAATCGACTTGCCGCGACCGATCCAATCAGGAACGTGTTCGCACAAAAGGGTAGCGACCCTCTCGAGCGACGCACTCGAGTCAGGTGCTCGCGGCTCGGATCGGGACCAGCTGGTATCGACCAAACGCGCCCCTCGCGAAGTTGGAAGACCGAGGTGGCTGCAGCAAGGGTCGAAGGCGGGAAAACTGGAGCAAAGAGGGAAACTGTCATGTCAAAAAACGGGTGTTGCCGGTCGGGGGTGAGAAGGGGGCAAAAACGTGGGCGGCGCGAAGTTTGATGGAGAACGGGAGAAACAGGGAGGTAAAAATAGTGGAGCAACGGGTGGAAGGTGGATGAGCGAGTGGACTTTCTCGGAATAAGGGTTGATAAACAAAAGTCTTGGGAATATTTCGTGACACGGGTAAGATATACGGAGCGAAGGGATGGCGAACAGAGGCAGGCAGGCGAGAACTATCGTAGGATGCGGTTCGGTGACACTGAAACAGAACTGTCTATGCTGCGGAGTGTAACGCGGAGATTTAGGAGGACCGTGTCGATGGCACTGACAACATACTGACGGCATATCACGATGCTCGACGAGGCATATGGGCAGCATGTTGGCCCAATGTCGCATAAGGCTGACGATCCTTGTACACGCCGTGCCTGCATAAGAGAATCGAGCAAACATGCGTACGCCTACTGCGACAAGGGAATGCTTCGGCAATTGTCGCTAAGAACGGTCACTGATCCGTGTCTAATTGATTTTCTACGCTATCTAGCTATTGAAGTGCAGCTCGCAGCTGAAATACATCCCTTGGTTGCCCTTCAATTATGAATATTCAAATATATATATATATCGGTGTATTAATCGTCCGCATTGTGCACTGCCTTATATAGTCATGCTCCATGTACTTTCAATGCTTAGAACAGCTTATTACATGCAGCTGCGCCTCGTTTATAATTAGTTACACGTCGCAGTGATTTAAAGCGCGTTGGTAATGCAGCAGACCTTTCTTTCCAATTCTTCAGACATTTTTCGGGATTTAGTAGAGAACGCACTATGATTTCCGTGTATTAATACAGCGCAGAATGTCAGAGTCCGATTGCGCACGCGATGTCTGACTTATTTCACGTATTTTCACCGAGAGTCAGGCGACGATTGCTATAATTGCGACGTCATTGAAGGTGTATAGGAAGACAATAATTTGATAATGGAACAATCATACTACCTCCCGAAAGTTTTCTTTCCGAGTGTCCCGATACCGTACGCATTGTCTGACTTATTTCAAGCAATTCTACTGAGTCTTGTCTGAACTACTGGCGCGTTAAATTACATTTAACTTGAAGCGTCAGAAATATAATGAAACGGGCCCGGCTGGCGAGAAGATTCGGCTTCTTTGTGTGAAGTTCGTCCGGAACTTGAGCTTTCGAGAGAAAGCTCTTTCCACCCCCATAAAATAATTACCTCTTCGCTGCTGCGCGCGGGCAAAGCCACTCGTTGTTTTGCATTATTTCGAGAGAACGTATAAAATCACCATGACAGTAACATGTTGGAAAGCTTTAGTCCCATAAGAATGTGCGTGACGATGATTAAACTCAGAAAATCTACTAGCTGTAACAATTCCCCCGCTAGACTCGGCTAACTGAAATCTAGTCGACGTAAACTTGAAATGAAACAACCTCCCAGCAGAAGATTATTTTATACTTTGACAAATCTCTCATTTCTCCACTTTTCTATTTCTTTCCATTTCTACCAAGAATACGTGGCTCCACAAACCTGTCGAGAGCGTGAAGGCGTAGGTTCAGCGTCGCGTCCCCTGGATGCCCGGAAGCCGAAGTGTCACGACGACTTCTGGTACGATGTTCTCTCAAAGCCGCTGTGTTGTACCAAGCTGCTGTGTAGTGTCTGATGTAAGACCCATGGGTGATCGCTGAAAGCAGAAGAAGTCTCCAGATTAGATCAAGTCTCCTCGGTTCACTGCAAAACTATTCGCAGTTTGATATACAGGCGATAGCGGCAGAAACAAGTGGTACGAGTCAATAACGCAGCCGAAAACTCAGCTGTTTCTGCATTTCAAAAGGCAGGCCGGTGTTTTATTCGCACGAAATTAGTAATTATTTCACCAGGGATGTGTTGTTTCAGCCTTTTGCAAACGCGGAACTAGCGTTACGCGAGCTAACAATAGAATTTGAAAAAGAGCCGCGAAAGCCGAAGGAGCGCGCACTGCCTTCAGCTGCCGAGAGATCTAAATGCAAATTATTTCCGAGGTAATACATTTTCGCGATTCGGTGCGCCCCTATCTTCCTTCACCGTGCCGTTTCATGCACTTCAAGTCGGCATTTATCTATTTACCGCACGCAACACCATAAGGATTCCGGAACCCTCGAGCTTCCAGCCCCGAGATATTATCGTCCTGCCTTCATAATGCCGGTAGGCGGTCCGAGACGAATACCGGTGACTTATTTTCAAGACGCACGTTGATGAATCGTGCGCGATTCGCTATCTCCTTTTGCATATGGAGCAGCGTTATCAACCAGCGAAGATCTGGCGCGGTCAACGGACAGCGGAGCTCAAAAGTATTCCGCCAAGTGTCAAGTCTTAATACGAAGTATTTAATAGGAGGGTACAAAAGGGTAATTTGCTTGCAGCGTTTAGTTTAAGCTCCGTATTAATTTAATATCGGCATTTAGCAGCTGTTGCCCCGCATAGTTGCCGATAGACGGCAATTTCTAATTTCCCGTAGCACATGGCGGAAGTTTGCGCTTGTTAACTATTGCACGGGCTAGCGTGCACGGTGATACAATGCACGATAATCAGAATCTTGAGGGCTCAAGTGCTGCAAGTATAATGCCAGCAACAATTCCTTGCATCCCCGTCGCGCGGAATTACAATTCCATCTCTCTCCGAAAAATGGGTAACAGAAACCGCGTCTACCGTTCGGTGTTATCAGCACCGCTTAAAGACAAACGGGGAGAAATTGTGCAGCAACACTCTGGAATGAAGTTCCCGCAAAGCGGCTGGGATACAAAGGACGGAAGAATATTCCCATTAGCTGCATATTACAATGTCGCTGCGCGTTACTAAACTATCTGCTGCGCAAGCATTTGACGTCGGTGAAATCGCGCAGTCACTCGCACCGCGGCAGTAAATTCCTCGCGACTTCTAATCTTCGAACATTTATCAGGACGCGAGTCTATAAACTCGGTTTTACAGTGCGGCCGTCTGACTGCAATTTTTACGTGGCCGGTTAATCCTCGGTCTCCCATTTGGCGTTCGGACGCGTGAATGGGGCGTAGCAGAACGATATCGTTCGCGTCGTGAACTCGGCAAAAATAGAGCCATCGATGTTTCTCCAGCCGTTATCGTTGCCCATTACCGTAACCGTAACCGTTATTGTCCTCGAATCACACACGCAAGCCCGGCGAAATTCCATTAATGATTCTCGGGCGGCTCCGGAGCGTCGCGATACGATCCGCCCGATCCCCGTCAATCGGCGAATGCAATTATGACAGCCGGCAGGATTGCGAGGGCGGAGGCCGGGGAAAAAAAATCGCCACGATAGGCACTTCGCGTTCGAGCGTGGAATAGATATGCCGAATTTCTGTGGCGCGTGCACGCGCAGATATCATGCGGCCGTCGATGACTCGCTCACCGACAGATTTATCCGAAATTTCCGGGGGATATCGCGCGTGCCATTGAGTGACGTGTCCACGGGTTATCTGGGCTCGGTTCTTCTGACACTTTTCAAAGAGCAACTGTTGTAGAGATGGCTTCAAAAGTGGCGCGATGGAGAGGACATTTATGAACGCGCGTGGCCGAATTAAAGGTAAAGTGCCATTGGTTGAGAAACGAGGGGAAAGGTTTCCTTACGTTGCCCGGGGGGTGAAGTTTATGCACTCCCTCCACAAGCCACCGGGAACCTTCTGACGACCAGAGACCCAGCCCATTTAACAGCGAATCCTGCGTGTAAACTGCTTTCAACAGAAGCTTTAAACTTGCCTCTTTGTCTTGCAAAGCGAAACTGTCTCCCGAAGTTTCCTCGTCTTTCGCTTCAAACCCAATTACATCGCTCCAAGTTGGCCCGAGGTCCGCGTCGGATGCACCCCGGGATTGCCATTTCCAGCAAACTCGCCGGGTGCATCTCGAGCGAGGAAAAAGAGGCGCGCGTATGAGGCAGAGGGACTGACAGCCGCGGCCCGGCTTGACAGAGAGAAAACCGTGTATAGGGAAACCGGGCGGCGGCTTTTATCTCGCTTCATGAATCGTTCGATTTCCAAGACCATCCAGATGAAATCCGAACGACGTCGTAAATTACTTTTCCGGACGGAGTAATATCGAGGCTCGGCACCAGTCGATTTCGCCGGAGAACCGACGGCATGCACAGACGTTTGGCAACGAGCTGCCCGTGCAACAAAGCAGCCCCGACATCCGGCAACGGAGGCGGGCACGAGGTAGGAAGGGGCGCGCGTGGAAACGCAGCGCGAGGACTAATGTCTCGTCGAAGCAAGCTGACCCCCCCTTGCGAGAATCGATCATTCCCGGACCGGCGAATTCGGAGCGCGGGTTGCGTTCTATCGTCGCGGGACACGAGCACGCGGACGTGTACAAATAAGTAGCGTTACAAGCGCGCTGACAAATGGGGGGGAGAGGAAATTCGCGTATGGAAACTAAGGGCACGTCCGAGGTGTGAAACTCGGATACGACGACGATACAGGAGGGGCGGATTTGCTAAACGTCGCCTGCCACGGTCCATTCCCCGGACCGTCCAGCAAGAGATGTCGCGGCGCGACGCTGCACAGTGGTCCGAAATCGCCAAAACGCGAACTGAACTGAAATTTTCAACCTCGTCAAAAATCAATGTAATTGTAGTCTGTAAACTGTAAACTGTAGCGTCTATAACTCAAAATGGAAGGTATAGTTGGGAAATATTTAGCGTACGATACTCATAATATGTAAATAAAAGATATTTTTTAATGAAATATAATCTATAGAATTATTTTTGAATCTGTGAGGTCAGTCACGAAGTTACAACGCTGGGACATCAACAACGCAGAAAATGACAAACAACCCTATTCCGGGGAGCATTTTTTCAATTTTCTCGCGACGGATTTACTCTCCTCTCCTCTCCAGATAGGTTCCGCGTGACGCGGAGCACCCTGCGCGCGCGAAAACCAGGGTATCCTGACAGGTGGTGGCAGGGGTTGGTGGGGGTGGAACAAAGAAGGCGTAGCGGGAGCAAGAGATTGGTGGAACCGGCTAACGGAGAACAGAAGGGAAATGGAATCCTGATCTCTCCGTCACGTGTTTCATGAATTCTGAATTAACGCCGTGCTAAATGGGTAGCGCCAGGGGTGGAGGGTAGGCGAAGGGTAAAAATCGTCCGATGGTTATTCTTTTTTCGCTTCGGAGGGCAAAGCGCTGCGCGCGAACGGTTGACCAGAACTTCGGAGACCAATCAAATATTTAAGGGTGGTTCGAGCGTGTACGTGGGTGAGCCAGCTGCCTAGAACGGGCTAATCATTTATTTGTAAAGGGAATACGTTGCGCTGGCCAAGGGTAAATCGGTCCTCCGGTTGTATTATCGAATGGAGATTCACAGCGGTGGACGATGACTGTTTTTTCGGTTGTTACCTCAATATTTCACGACTACCAAATCAGGATAACTTTTGCATAAGGGGTTGTTGAGGCTCAGTGAACATGCCCAGATGCTCGTGAATTTCTTTCAGTATCCCGAAGCTCTGTTACAAAAATATGTGAGGTGCCTGCTTTATAAAGGGATGGAAAAAGTGCATAAATTCTTGCAAAATCTCTGTCCGTAATTGGAGGAAGGGGAATTGAGAGAGTAACCACCCACTGCGAGCAAGAGTTCCTTCGAGTCTCAATATTTGACGAGCGAGTTCCGTGCGAGTCATGCGCAAGAACGACAGGCTCGTTTATCCGGAGGGTAAAAAAGCAGCACAAAGAGGGTGCCGCGTGACGAAATAAGTTCCCCCAACGGAAGCCGGCTCGCTCGGCGTCTCGTAATCCCCGAATTAAATCAGACGAACATAGAATTCCCACTCACGCGGCGGTCCCGCTTACTCCCACCCCTGCTCGTAAGATACTCGAGTGTTATAGATCCACTTTCGCAGTGATACTTGCGTCTGGCGCGGGGAAATCTGCCTCCCTCGGTGTCTCGTTGGAACAATGCGCGAAATCCAACGCCCGAACGGCGGCGACGAATTAAATCTGGCGCAAGAGGATCCGTCGCTGGGGCAGGGGGGAGAGGAGGAGAGAAAACGAAGCGTTGGAAACGCGTAATGAACTTGCCGTGTGCTCGCGCGGTGAGCTGGTAACACCGCGGCAGAATTTCTAGCAATTAGTTTCCATTTTACCCCCGCTGAAAGGCGTCTAACGTCTTCGTCGTCTTTTCTTCTGGCAGCTGGAAACCACCCTCGCGCTTCGAAATTCCGCTACGCGGGCGCTCGCGAGCACCCCCTCTCCCCCTGTTATGAAAATTACGCCGGAGGCGGCGCTACGTCGATCAAATTCTCGCGGGGGGTGCACGTGTTTCTATCAGCTCTATCGCTCGCGGAGTATAACGGCGATAGTCGACCCTGTTCCTGACTCTGTGAGAACGAACGAATCATGGAAGCACGTAGGTGAACGTCGACGCGCTCACATTTCACCGCTTCTGTTTTTAACGAGCATTTCTGTTGGCAAATATATAGAGTTACAGGGAAGAAGACTGGTTATAGTGGAAAGCGTAGGTTGTACCACTGCGAGTAGAAGAGCCGGTGTATGGTCAGACAGTGGCCCTAAAAGTTAAATTCGCAGCGCAACTGAAAGCAAAGCGATACCAACGGTTGAAATGTGATTCAGGTTGCAGTATTTTATCGATGTTTCGCATGTTAATTATTAGCCATTTGTAATTTGATGTCGCCATAAATCTTGCCACGTACTAGTGCCAGCCATTTGTTTCCTTTATTGCTCCTTTATTGCTGAAGTAATTAAGACGAGTTTATTCGATCGTCGAGCCTTTATTGTTGTGTGCGTTATATTTAATTTAAGAGCACAGTTCATCCTGTCTGATACGCATATCTTTGAGCTTACGGCGCAGTAAAGTATACAACAAAATAGGTGAGATACGCGGCTGCATTTCCGCGGAACCGCTTTTGCGCGTGACTGCGGGCAATCTACTTTCGCACTTCTATCCACTTGTACCGGGCGCGCTAAGCGCGTCTGAATTCAATTAACAGCTTTCGTGTGTCGTACGATGGAAAAGTGGAAAGGAGGACTCATCGAAGTGTCGATTAGCATGAATGTTGAGGAAACAAATGGAAGCAATTTGTGCAGATCACATTCGTCGATAAGTTGGACACTCGGGTGAAAGCTATTAGCGCGATGTGATTGAAAATTCTTCTGTCCCAGAATTGTAAACTAAAAGGCATCGATTTACCTTGCTATCGACAAATTGATTGTTTCAATTCTATATAATCTCAACTGTCAGATTGCATTGTAGCCGGCCGCTGTTGGCCAAACGCGACTGGAATCACGCGCAGTGGAATAACTCGTTACAGGTCAGCCACAGCGGGGTTCGGCTCTGTGTACATTGGAAGTATGCCTTTCACACAATGGCAACTAGCCGTGTTTCGAACGGCTTGTTTTTCTCCCCGGTATCACGCGTGCCCATTACAATCGACCTAATTTTAATGGATAATATAATTAAAGCCTTCGCTCACCCCTGGCTGTTTTTGAAACATCATTAATCAATGAAATCGACCTGTCCAGCTTTCTGTTCCCGAACTGGCGTTACGTGGGAATACTGCATAACGTGTCGGGCCACGGAAAATTGTTTATAATTAACGGCAAGTTCGACGACAGCTTTTCCCATCTCTATGCAGAGTGAGCTTTCAGGAGTTCGACTGTTCACCGTGACAGCCCATATGAAAGCAGCATTTTACGTGGCATTAAACGAAACAGCTGCAATAAACGAAGTGAGAGATCGTAAAAGCGCTATTTATCACCGCGAGCGGAAGTGATACAGCGAGAAATATCGCAGTCGTTGTGGCCCACTTTTGATAATGCGAGACAATTACAGTTTAATCAGAGTTTCGGATCGTCTGAGTTGAAATTATCACGCTGATGTCGCGGGATAAATTGCCAGATATTGCGACATTGATTAATTCGATCCTTTGGACGTTTCGGAGCATTCCCACGAACGTGGAAACGATTTCTGAAGAAAAGAGAACCCGGTGTGTGCTGAAGCAAACGAGCGCCAGTCATATTTGCCCTCCAATCGAAATCCTAACATTTTGTTAATAAAGTGAAGCGATGATCCCGCTCTGGATACCAGCTGTTATTACTGGAGGGTTCGTTTCAATCGTCGAACCTTCCGGCTGTTAAAATTCCGCGGCAATTCGGGGAGAAGGATCGCTGAAATAATTTTAACAAATTATACTGAAAGCAGTTCTTTACCGTTTCACCCGACCCCTTTATCAACCCAGGAAGGAAGGAGTCTGAATTATTGAGCGCAATTTTTAAAAGTGTTTCTCGTGGAACCACGGAGCCACGAATAAACCCGGGAGAAGATTTATTATTCCCCTATAGGGAAATTCAGCTTGCAATCCCCCAATGGGAATGTTAGAGTATTAGGCTTGTCAATAAAGTACACCGATTCGCTTCGATCAAAGGGCAGCAACTTCTCATAATTACCAACCGTAAGCAAGCACCCGATCGGGCCGCCAGTGTTCGTGAACACTTAACAATAATCAGTGCACACAGGCGCGGAGGAAGCGGGCAAACGTTCCTCCAGGATTATCGCCTCGGAGCTTTTTCTTCGGCGGAGCATTAACGAATTGCAGGGAATCTTGCAATGCTAGGGTATCGGAGTTGAATTACCGTGCGGAGGATTCGCGTTGGAACCCGGAGCATCGGTTCTCAACCACCCTGCCTCAGTCGCCCGTAACTACGTCGCTAGGAGGGGCAAAGAAGGATTATAATAGAATTGCAAATTTTCCGAGCAACTTAACACCGTTACGAGAAGCAAAAGGAGCAACTTGTCGCCTAAAAAATTGAAGCGCCGTCTAATGAATTTCCATGCTGAAAGCACCATAATTCCAGCAAATTTTATTCCATCGGGGTGGAGGGGCAATTACTGCCAGGGTCGGTTCCTTAAACGAGAATTGTAGGAGTGCTTCTTCTCAAGTCCGAAGTTGGATGTATCACGCGAAATGGGACAGGCGCGAGTAGGAATTATCAATTGCCCGCGGTGCACTTGCCCGTGACGCGAGGTGTCGCTCGCAGGATGTACGATCGAGGGTCGCAGATGGGACGCGAAATATTTCGAAAAATAATGTCCCGCCGCGTCAGCAATGATATACATTAACAGCAGCATTTTTCCCCGGGCCGTTACAACGCAATCGGCGTGCTATTTCGTCGTCGCTCATCCTCCCTGCACCTGCCCGTCCTCGGACACGTACACATCGTTGCTGGCAATTTTATCCGACCCTGCCGCTCGCCGCCCCGTCCCCTAACCGAGGGGTTGTTACCGCCAATTCGCATTATCCAATTTTTCGTGTGTCACGTACCGTGTCCCCGATTTGGTGGGTCACTTTCTCGCTGCAATTACACACGGGCCCAGACCGCCGCTCCGCTCTTTTCGGCGTGGATGTTTGCAGAACGCCTCGATTTTCTCTCATTGCCGCCACCCCCTCGAGCCCGTTCTCGCTCTCTTTTCATTACTTTCCGCCTCGTCTCGCTGCCCCGCCCCGCCGCGCACCTTTCCTTTTTCCCTGCCTCCGCTCTTCTCTCCTTTTATTTTCTCCCTTTATTCGCTTCCTAATTTCCTTTCCCTCCGTGGCGTCCAGTGGCACCCAGCCCAACTCGCGCTCCTTTTCTAACGTTCCCTTTACGCCTTCCCATACAGCACACTCCATTGCAGGAAGGTTCCTATGTCCGCTCCTGTGGAACATTCCACGGCAACGCACATGGAACCTTCCTGCAAGCTTCATAGAACGTTCCGGACATTCTCACCGCAACATTGCTGCAATTTTCCAGGAAGTTTCCCATGTCCGCACCGGGGAAACATTCCACGGCAACCCCCATGGAACCTTCCTGCGAGCTTCGGGCAACGGAGTGTGCTGTATGGGTGGTTTCTTGCCTTTTTTCTGCAACTCGTTCCCTCCAAATTTTCCCCCGAAGTGGCGCCACACCTCTTTCCCATAAGTTTCTTTCGCTTCCTGCCCTCCTCTCTTCCCCTCTTCGCGCTTTCCTTTCTTCGCGTGGATTTCCCGCTGCACGCTCCATATTTTCTACCTCATGACCTTCTGCTTCCCTTTCTATCCGCCACTCCAACGGCCTCCCTCGCACTTCATCCTCTCCGAGCTCCACTCGACAAGGGATCGTTGGTCCACCAACAACGAATCGCTGCTAATTTACAGCGTGAGCTTTTTCACTTCACCCTTTTCGATGTTACAATGCCTCTTTCCTCTCCGCTCCTTTTTTTTTCCGCCCCTTTTCTTCTGCCCCCGTTTCGCCCACCCTTTGTCCGCTCTCCTCGGAGAGCCACGGATAAGGGTGAAAAGGAATGGAAATGAGGGGCGAGGGGAGACGGAGCTGGAGATCTCTTGACGACAGAAAAAACGCGAGATAACGACAGCGTTGCGCCACAATCGTTCTGTCTATCGGGCTTCTTTTTCCCCCGGCTGTTCGTTAATCACGTATTTACCCCCTTGGAAACCGGTGAAAAGCGAAGTGTCCTTTCTCCCTTTACTGAGTGGAAAACGGCCGGAACTCTGGCCAAAGAAAGAAGCTGGATTGTTTAATTAATAGTCCAGACGGTGACATTTGTCTTAATTCAAGGCGCGGCAGCCCCTTTAAAATATTTACCAGGGATGAAAAGTTTAAACAAGCCATCCTTTGAATGGTACAAAATGTAGCCACGTTTAAGAACGACAGCACCGGATTACACCACTGTTTAATTCCTGCCCAAACTCGCAAGCATACCCATACAGCACACTCCATTGCAGGAAGGATCCTATGTCCGCTCCTGTGGAACATTCCACGAAATGTTCCGGACATTCTCTGGCAATGGTCACGGAACGTTCGGGACATTCTCTGGCAATGGTCACGGAACTGTTCGCAGATTTTACAGCGATGTTGTTTCCGCAAAACATTACAGAAAGGATAGAAAATGTAAGGGAAATTGATTAAAATACAATAAATATTGACAATTAAATATTCATATATTTTAATAAAAATAATAGTATTGGCACTGGTGGAACTTGCGAAGTCCGCGTATGTGGAGTTCCAGGCTCTTCTACCCACTTTACTTAAAATGTACTGCATGCAGCGTGTAATGAACATGGAATAATACATGCATTCATTTTACAATTTTATAGTTTTAAGTACTGAAATGTGATCAATAATAAATTTACATACTCATTGCTAATTTTACTGTATGTTTGAATGTACTCAATGATTGTTTTTGCTATTTTCCGTACCAACTATATTTCTCTGGCACAGACTCCTCTATTAATTTATTTAATAACATCAACGTCATTATCGCAATATTGCTTCCGCAGCTCCTCTTCAGTAAATGAATCTATAAAAGATCATTAATAAATTATTTTAGTCATGAAAAATGGCCTCATTAAAAACAGCATTCATGTAACGCCAATCACCGTGTGCATTGAAGCGAAGCAGTGAAAAGATAACAATCACCATTACTTTGAATAATTGAACGCAAGCTGAAATGAAAGTTATACAGTATATGCATGTTTACAAGGAAATTGTGTGAAAATTAAAAGCTTGTAGCACAGAAAGCAAATAAATATATGTAAATAATTAAACAATTGTGGTTGGTTAATAAGCATAAAATATTTTATATTAGTTTAACTTAAAAATAAGCTCCTTAATTTGAATAATTTATATCTATTACTTGCGAAACGATCTGTTTTTATCCTGTCCTTATATAGCGTGACAGAAAACACAAGAATATTTATATTGTCCAAATATAGTAGGGATGCTTCTTGAAAACAGTGTTTTTCAAAATGATTCTGGCTTAGACCCATGTTCTGTAACCCACGAAAATCTTGTAAATGAAGCAAACATAAATATTTTTTTTAAGAAGTTCGACTTAACGTACAAATAATATATACATGGGTTCTACTTACCTGTGATATGTCAAACCTTCATTCAATTCACTCAGGTCTCCTGCGCCACAAAATACACACGTTCTAACCATTTTTATTACTTAAAAGCAATTAATAAGTAATCACGCTCTAACTATTTGCGCTTGTGCTTTCTTACGTGCTTTGGCTTTGCAACCTGTCACGTCGCACGTGAGTGACTTCACACAACGCCTGGAGCTTCACCACGCGGGCTTGGGAAGTTCCACCAGAGCCAATACTATTATTATTTTTATTATTATTATTATTATTATTATTATTATTATTATTATTATTACGGGAATATTCCCATAGTTTACATAAAGCATACAACAATTGAGCTTGCATCGTGTACACAAAGCGTAACCTAATATACAGGAGAAAATGTTAACTTTGTACTCTGAATAATATAGTGTGTGTGAATGTAAAAAATGTGTAGCTGATTTATTTAAGAAATCAATGGTATGTATAAATGTTTCTCCTTTTTCCATAAGAATTTTGTAAAAAAATATACACATATACAGTAATCTGCACCTACAATAATTATTATTGATGTCAATTAGGGAAAAGTCGATACAAGAATCGATTCTGGAACCGTTTCGAAACCGATATAGTACAGAAAAAATAACGGTTATGGATACGATATGAAGAGGGAAATAGGAACCGTAACCGAAACAGATAATAGTTGGAAATTTCGGTTCTTCATAATAGTTATTCAGAATAAAGGTTCTATATAACCGTTTGGAGAACTGAAATCGATATTATAACAGTTCTCGAGCCCTGCTTAGTGCGGGACCTTTGTTGTAAAATGTCCGAAAAGTTGCGTGACCATTGCCAGAGAATGTCCAGAACGTTCCCTGAAGTTTGCAGGAAGGTTCCATGTGCAACGTTCCACCGCAACATTGCTGGAATGTTCCAGGAAGGTTCCTATGTCCGCACCGGGGAACATTCCACGGCAACCCCCATAGAACCTTCCTGCAAGCTTCGGGGAAAGGAGTGTGCTGTACGGGTAATGACGCGGGCCATTCTCCACTGCCGCCTGACCGCGCACTTTGTTAGTACGTTCAAGTTTGTAGAAAAAGTTGGCGGTGTGGAGGCCAGTGCGAGCCTCGAGAGGTTTGCACAAGTTGGTCACTAACGTATTTGCACAGATAAAACCGTAAAGTATGCCGGAAATGTGGAGCCGGCTTAAGGTTACGGCGACTGAGGCTGAAACTGTAGGGGAGGCCGGGGTTAAAAGTTCCGATTTCGATAAACCATAAAAATGATTGGAAAATAATGTAGTTATTCTCTTCACTATTGACTAATTTCTTGTTAAATTTATTATATCTTCTGATTTTAAGCTTGTGTTTAATATATTATAATAGGTTTCCCATAGAAAGTAATTTATTTGTGGCTGATCGAAGCGGAACTTCTTACCCCTATATGGGGCAAGTTGTTATCGCATTGGGGTAAGTTGTTACTATGATATAAGAGTTGCCTTTTAATGAAATATTTCATTTTCTAATGAAGTAAAGCAGAATTTTATTAATAATGGTTATTTATGAAGGTTCGGACCAACAAAAATGTATTATCTTTAAAAGAAAACCAAAAGCGACAGTTTTTATTTATCTTTACGCATAACTTCGATCGAAGTCGTGTCCCTTTCCGCCTTTCATTCATATGTTCGCATCTTAAAGCACAGCGGAAACAATTTATACATTTGCGGTAGGTCTGTGACGATAGCACCCCCAAATTCGAATTTTTGGAAAAACTCAACGGCATTCGTTTGTCCATCGTTTGCCCACGTTTGCCCATAAATTTTTTTTTTATGCCCACCCTTAAAAAAAAAGTTATGAACAAAATAAAAAATTTGTCTTCATCACCCATCATGAATGCATTTCAATTTTTTAATAGAAGGATACGAATATACCCGATCTGGCCACGTTTGCCCACTCTCAGATTTCATTTGCCCACCCTCCAGAATTTAAATAAAAAATAAAAACCGCGAAAACATGGGTATAGATGAAGCGATCGCGTTAAAGTTCGATTATTCTCGAAAATATTATCAAAATCGTTCGTTCAACAGTGCAATTCGTTAGTTTAGATGTAGAAGAGATTTGCCCATCCATTAATTTCGTATGCCCACCCTTCAGAATCGAATTATTAATGAAGATAGCCAAGAAGTGCGGTACCCGTTAAAGCGATCGCGTTAAAGTTCGATTTTTCTGGAAAATATTATCAAAATCGTTCTTTCAACGATGCATATCGTTTGTCCAGATGTAGAAGAGATTTGTCCATCCATTAATTTCGTATGCCCACCCTCCAGAATCGAATTATTAATAAAGATAGCCAAGAAGTGCGGTACCCGTTGAACCGAATACCTTTCCGTTCGTTTTTTCCCAAATGAATTATCAAAATCAATTGTACTTACCGTAAAGGTTGAAGGTGTTTGGTGACATGTTATCCAAGAAATGTTGCACACACTTCTTTCTCACTTTATTCGAACGACACTTCAATTTGTATCGCTCATCGAACACTTCACACTTTTCACACATCTGCAGCATGTGCAGAATAACACCAGAGTGGTTTTCTAGTCATTTTTCACTAATTACCGCAATGATATCGCACAACGGAAATTAATATAATCTCACAGTTACTTCACGAACCGTAAATGAATGCACGGTCTCGCAAGAGTTGCGTCCGAACTCTGTAGACCGACTGACTTTCGTGCGTCGTTGGAAGGAATTCGAGGGTATCGCAGACATCTGTTTACGTTTCGGCACGTTCGATGACGACACGCAGCGTTGATACCCTAAAGGGTAGCAGCGCCGAGTGCCACTGCCGAAACGTAAACAGATGTCTGCGATAGTCTCGAATTCTTTCCAACGACGCACTTCTTGGCTATCTTTATTAATAATTCGATTCTGGAGGGTGGGCATACGAAATTAATGCATGGGCAAATCTCTTCTACATCTAAACTAATGAACTGCATCGTTGAAAGAACGATTTCGATAATATTTTCCAGAAAAATCGAACTTTAACGCGATCGCTTCAACGGGTACCGCACTTCTTGGCTATCTTTATTAATAATTCGATTCTGGAGGGTGGGCATACGAAATTAATGCATGGGCAAATCTCTTTTACATCTAAACTAATGAACTGCATCGTTGAAAGAACGATTTCGATAATATTTTCCAGAAAAATCGAACTTTAACGCGATCGCTTCACCTGTACCCTTCTTTTCGAGGTTTTTATTTTTTATTTAAATTCTGGAGGGTGGGCAAATGAAATCTGAGAGTGGGCAAACGTGGCCAGGTCGGGTACATTCGTATCCTTCTATTAAAAAATTGAAATACATTCATGATGGGTGATGAAGACAAATTTTTTATTTTGTTCATAACTTTTTTTGGAGGGTGGGCAAAAAAAAATTTTTTATGGGCAAACGTGGGCAAACGAAGGACAATCATTTCCCACCGATAAATCATTAAAACGTTTTCATGGGGGTGCTGATGAAAATTTTTTTTTGCCATAATTTTTTTTTGAAGGGTGGGCAAACGAAATTTTTTTATGGGAAAACATGGGCATACGATGAACAAACGAATGCCGTTGAGTTTTTTTAAAAAATCGAATTTGGGGGTGCTATCTTCACAGACCTATTTGCGGCAGGGCAAGTTTTTACGGTAACAACGTGCCCCAAGGCACGGTAACAACTAGCCCCTACCGACACATGTAGCAATTTCAAAGACTATTCTGCTTATACATGTATTCAAACGATAAACACTATTACACCATGTTCTTAAATGTCATTTGATCCATAAGAACGATTCAATCTATAATATCGACGTTAAATAATTGAAATAGACCAAAAAGTAATGATAGAAAAATTTTTACTTATCTGGTACGCGACTAATAGGTCCTTGCTTACAACCACACAATTCGCTGTCGCGGACGCTATTAAAGTGGGCGACAGAGTAGCGTGATCAACTCACACGGAAAAAATAATTTAAAGTACAACGCTCTTTTTATTTTGAAGATAGAGCCGTCGGAACAACTTACCCCCGGAACCTTTAGCCCCGGTCTCCCCTACAAACTTCATCGCGAAATCCGAAATCAATAATTGTCGAAAGTAATCTGTTCTGTTATGACCCCTGCTACACGAATCTGACCACCATTAATAACTCGTAGAACAATCGCCACTCGAATAGAATGTCGGCTCGCTCTCGGACAACCACGATACCCATATTCCAGATCGAGCCACATGCTGACAAAGGCTCCGAGCTCTCGCAGCGTCCGCTCGGTCCACCGTGGATCGTATCTGACCACCTCCCCGCGGAAGTCACCCCCCCGGGTTGAAAATCCGCCGCAGTAGCGTATCGACTTTTTGCCGGTCCGCCTGAGAGAAGCAAGAATAACCCCCACCGTTTCCCAGGCACCGTGACCGAGGGAGGACGAGGAGGGATCTTCAAGACTTTTTCCATTTCCGTAAAGTTTTCTACTCTGACTGCGACGTCTGAAAATCCGGACGGTCCACGCGCGCAACCTGCTACGCCGCTCGAGCGTAACAAAAAACGATCGCTCGTTCAGGACTAATGGGGGCGGCGGGATTAGATTCATTCCGGGGCGAAAGAGTATCCGACCCCAGGGTTGAATTAGCCGACTTCGACTCGGGAACGGGGGTAAGTATCGATGCAAGGAACGCAAACGTGCTAGCGAGATCGCTTTTCTTTGTAACTGGATACGGCGAGGCAATTATCGCTCGCATGCTGGCTCTCTGCTCTGCAACGCGGATCCACCTTCAGTGTTTTTAAGACACACCGCCGAGCGGAGGAGAACGGTGAATCGTTTGGTGATGGGGAGCAGGAGAAACATTCCACGGTCTGACGTATCGCCGACTTGCACTACTTGCAGTTGGCAGAGAGCAGTTGGTAGGCAGTGCTTCTTCAGAAGGGTATTTCCTTCGGGCGTTAATGCGCGTGTAATGGAATGAATGTTTAAGGTCCGAGGACGATTAAAAGCTTCGAGATTACACGCTTCCCAAGTTGCCTCACAATACTTTGGTGCCGCGGGTGTTAGAGCCTTCAAAGGGGCTTTGAATTGACAGACAAATGCCTCTTACATCCATTAAGCGACGTTACACCGTCTTCTACATTGATCGAGGATGCTGAATGGGTCGGGCTTCGCCGCGGCTGATCCATCATCGACCCATATCACTTACGTCAAAGGAATGAAAGCGCGGAAGAGGCTGTCCCCCTGGAAATACGTAGCACACAGCATGGATTGCTGCCTACACAGACGTACAAACAAAAAAGGAGGATGCACTTCATTCTTTTCATCTGCTCTGTGAATGCCCGCGGCCCTCCTCGGTAAGTGAAAAATGGTCCAGCAGGGATCAGGGTTAATGTGTATTTATGACCGACGTGGAGTGACTGGTATCGGTAAATTTTGCGTCTGACGGGAACACGGGACACCATCAATCTCGCGCCAATTTTCCCGGCATTACACCGCGTAATAAAATAATGCAGCAATGAATTCGCCGGGGCGCGACTGTCCAATTCCTGCGGCCCATCAAACGCGGGCTTTCGCGCGCTGCCTTGGTTAACGACCAACCACGCGACAAACCGATAACAATGTACAAATTTCAATTACCATTCGATGGCGCGGGTGTATTTAATTGTTGCTCCAGCCACCGCCGTTTGTGACTCGACTGCGGTCTGGCGCGTCTGATAGGGCGCCGCCGGATTTACAATATCGATTGCAAAACGGGGTGCAAGGGCGAGACGTCAGTCATCGACTGAAAATTCTTCCGCGGGATTAAAAGAAATCGTTCTGCACCCTCGAAGGCTGCTTCGCCCCCCGCGCGAGTCGTCGATCGAACGTGATGCATATCCGTTAGATCGTAAAAATTCATGGACGAAATTTACGAGAGCGAGGGCTTGGAAATTTCTGGCTAACGGCCCGCCTCGAGGGGTGGGATGCGACGTGGGAGCTTCCCAGTTTTATTGGAGGCTCGTTTATGAGTCGTTTGCCGGCCGCTCTTTTACGAGCTATCGATAAATAAGCGGGCCCGCTCATGCGATAAAAGCGAAACGCTTGCGCCCGGCCTATGCCGGCGTGTCGGGAGGAATTAGAGAAACGTAATTGAGAATACTCCCTGCTACTGTCCGGCCACCCTCCCCGCAATCTCCACCCGCGACGCGCCGATTAAATCAGTCTGCTAGCCTGAAAAATGCTCCGCGAGCTCAGGTTGAGAACTGCAGTCGAGGGTGTTTTCGATTTTTTGTAAAGAGCTCGAGGTGAAGCTGTGTGCCGAAGTGAAATTTATGTGGGAGCTTCCCCGAGGATTGATTACTTAAGGAATTAAACGCGGAGCAAAAGGAAGAAAGTCGAACGCTATAGGAACGCCGGCCGTAATCAGCCGCTTTGGTCTGAACAGTGTTGGTCGGGATCTACTTAGGGAATTCGATCGACCTGTGTAATTAGAAAATCGTATTTGCGATCTATTGGGATTGTATTGAATCACGATGACGAGTGGAATTAGCCAGGTAAATTGAACGACAATTTTACAATTTGCGTTCATTTATCCTTTTCCCGAACTCGAGCATGAATAGCTTATTGTATTAAAAATTCCGAATATAATTGGATGTACCTACAGTGATTCCTAATTTAACGAGCCCCTCGAGTAATGCTAACAGCTCATCCCACGATTTCCTGACGCTGTTATCCATAACATCCTCATTAAAATCCGGAAATTCTAGACTGATTGGTATCATCGATCATAATAGCATAACTTTTAATGCTTATCCAGTCCGAATGATCATTAAACAATGGCAACGCGTTACGTATTATTCCCAGGCATTTTAAAAGTCTTTGGCTACATATTTGAAGGAAAGTGTCAGAAATAATCAAGTAGAGCAGGTCAACGAGCATGGAAATAAATGAAATCAAGTAGTACAGGTCTACGGAAGTGCAGGCAAGCCTCAGAAACTGAAAGCTGTCAATAAATCGACATCTAAAAGAATTTTCCGATTACAGGAGATATTTAACAGACCATGTATGAGAATAAAAATCGTATTCACTGCTTTTAATCACGACACAGAAGTTGGAATATTGAGAGGATTCAGTACTCGGATTAATTTATCACAAATGAGTGGGTCTGTACGTTATGAATCAAGCCACATAATTTTCTACAGCATGGAGGAACAATACCGTTAAAATACATTGCTGACAGGGTGGATGATGTATCTGCAATTTATTTAATAATTTTGATCGAGCACCACGCAACCCATCCTTCGCTTAATCGGGGCTCTGCGCCCGCCGCGCGGCAACCCTCCGCAATTCTGCCAACTTTTCCCCCAACTCTTATGCAAAACACCGGAATTGGGTCTGGGAACCTGAAGAAGTTGCCCACAACATCCCTGATCCCCGCGAGCATCAAGATCTGTCACGATAATCCGCAATCTCTTTTGCGTTCGCGTAGGAGAAGCTCCAACAAGGCTTTCGCCGTTTCATTCGGCTAAAAATAAGCTGCAATCATTTCCACCCGACGGTCGAACAATATCGGTGTCTGTCGATCCATCACGGCGACAATACCGCGATACATCGCGTCTACGCACGATCGTACAATACTGTCGAGCCGCGTTCAGCAGCAGCAATTTCGCGCCACTTTTAATTCACCGCGGTGCACTAAAGGCGACATTAATTAAATTCCCAGCAACAATTCCGACGACCACCGTCCGTGAATAATCCTGGATCACCGAGACGAGTCTCCCTCGCAGCGAAAAAGCAAATTACGCGAACGAGCTCGGCGGAAGCCTTAGAAACACAGAAACAATGCTGACCCAGTATTAAAATACATCCAAGGGTCTAGCTGCTAAGAGGCTTATCGCGGAAACGTCCATGCACGTGCTCCCCCGCTTGGCGGGGGATATCAGAAAGAGGTCCGCCCGCGCCAATTACGGTGGCATAATGAGATCGGAAGTGGCCTCCCGTCAATTATTAAGCCCATTTCCCACGTCAGCGCCCCTGCGCTACGTCCCCCAGGCTTCTCGAGACGTCTTGGTTCACGGGAGCATTCCCTTAGACGTCGCCCCCGTCCTCGTCTACACGCTGATTAAATTAAATCATGCTCATAGCCCCGCGTGCATCCACCGGGCGTCCTTTAATCGAATCCAGCGGCGTTTATACGCCGGTGAAACTTCGTAACGAATTAAGAAACTGGCACCACCTCCGCGCCCTGATAGGCTGGCGCCTCGCGCAACCAGCGGGGTGGTTTCATCCCCTTCAGGGATGCTGGTGTAACTAGTTGAATTATGGTCGTAATACGAGCTAATCGATTTAGTATCGATTTCTTTGTCGCGGCGATGAATTTCACGGTTGCGGTTGTTTTAAGAGATACGAGGGCAGGGTTGAGAGCTAGCTTTTTATCCGATCCGAGGAAACTGCAGCAGCATTAAAGGTGCTGGGGGAGAAAAGGACGCGAAATTATTCCATACATTTAATTCCTCAGTCGCCGGGATGGTATTCATCCTGCATGTTGCTCGTCGCGTTCGTAACAATTCACCGTTTCGCAGCTTCCTCTCCTCCATATGCGCGCGACGAGAAGAGCGGTGGAAGCGGAGTCGCGGGTATAATAAACGTAAAAAAGTGCCGGCACGTACGAGGCGAAGAAACGAGACCGCCCAAGGATTTAAAACAAAATGCACCGTCATCAGGCGACCGCCTTTGGTCGTGATGTACGCTCGCAAAGGGGATGAGACTTCTTTCAAGACGTCGCCGTTGTGCCGCGTCTTCTTTTCTTCAATCTTAAAAATGAATCGTAACCGATGCCTACCGATGTTCCTCCTTCACTTTGCATCGCGGGGGATCTCCTTTTGCAAATGAATGTGGATAACCGATGCGAGGCATTAGCGTAATGAGAGGATATTAAAAATTCCCGATCCTGGTTTCTCCGGATCAATTATTTTGCTGGATAAGGGCTGGCCTACGGAGGCATCGTTATCCCCAGCAGTTTACGCTCGCCTCCTCGAAACCGAAAAGAAGCATCCGGTGATGATCGGGAATCCCGTCTGCTCGTTACGATCAATGATCACTGCAATATTCGGGCGACTACTCCGAGTCGAAGACGAGGGACCTCCATTCGAAACTCGTTAAGATCCTCTCGAAATCTTCTTCGAGCGGGCTCTTCGATCCCTGCCGAAGGGGCTGTTTTTCTCGCCGCGACGAATATATCTTCCAGGCGAGATCCGTAAAAAAGTGCAGAGGGCTGGCTCGAAAATATAGGGAGTATGGCGATCTTCATCCACCGTGAGTTATGCACTCGATCCTCATTTTACATGCTGGCCACCGGCGGTGATAAATAATTTATTCGAGGGACGTAACGTGCTGCCTCGCAAGCGCTGGAGAAGAATTGAATGCGAAGCACTCGTGACGCTCTCGATAGACATCGGAATCCATCGAGATATTAATGATATCAGCTGATGATTCATTAAGATTTAGAAGTCTTGGGAATTGTACGGTGAACTGGCATCTGCAATTCTTTGCCACGAGCACTGTTGCGAAGCATAATCAGGGAAATTAGACAGCAGGGTGTAACAATAACCGCACTTGGCCTTTTCACCTTTCCAATGGCTCTTCTGCGCTCACAGCTGCTACCACGCGATAAGAGGATTTCACAATATCGAGTTACGAGCGTGTGCAAAGTCGTTACATCGGGGTCGAGTGCCCTTCGAGGGCCCTTTATTCCGCATGAGCACTGCCAGGAGCAGCCACCTTTCGAGACGTCCCTCCTCTATCTCCGCCCTCCTTGTGATTCGGTTCTTCGAAAAACCAAGGGCTCTCCAGGCGAACCGGTTCACGATAACGCTGTCCGTTTTGTTTCTTCTGGATCCATCGGTCGAGTGCAGCGCGGAGGGTCGAAGCGCAGCTTCGACTTAACATGAAATTACAGAACAGTCTGCACTTCTCCCAGCGGAAAGTATCCACCTACTTGCACGTGCAGACACTTCGTAACGCAGACAGCTCTATGCAAGACTACCTTAGCTCCCTAACACTTCCGTGGAAGATGTGCCTCGCGAATAAACCTGCCACTCCACTAAATCAGCAAAAACTCATGAGAAAAGTAACCCAATCCTCCACCAACATGCCAACCCAGATCCAGTCACCATCACCTCGTATCTCCAATGTGCTTTTCGCTGTGCCCGCGCCGTAAACGACTTTCTATACGCGCAGGTTCGTTTCAACGCACCCCATTAGTCGCGTGCCCGTTATCACCCCTCGGTCACCACCCGCGGCTCGATCTCTCGCTCGTGCGCGAACGACTCGATAACGGAACCCGTCGGCTTATTCAGACAGGGCGTCGAGTACGTATCCATGCCTCGCCTCGGGATAAGTGCTCGCTCCAACACCTTCCCGACCGTATGAATATGCAATTTTATATTCCACGGCCTCGTCCTTGTTATTCCCCCATCCCGCCCCGTCGCGCTTGCAACCTTTCCCTCCGAGGGGCTATCAGCGTCGCGACTCCGGCACGAACCAACACCGCTATCTTCAGCTCGTATAATCCTCCCGCTACCAGCATCGGAGCCACCTTGATTTTTCGCATGAATTACAAGCGACCTCTGCCTCGCCCCCGCGCGCGCCCTCCTTATTTAGCTGGCTCTCGCCTCTCAAAGTGTCGGATACGCTCGGGGCTACGACCTAGCTTTGTCTCGCAGCTCTGACCGAGGCATTATCCGTCCGAGTAGTGATCTAATAATTCGTTTCTTCTTAAAGGCTCGAGCGGAGCCCTTGCGTATCCCTTCGTATCGTAAATGGAGCTTAAAAGGATCCGCGAGTGACTTTTGCGTCGGGGTCGAAACGAATCTGGAGAATCCTGATTGTCGGGGCATTCGGTGGCTCTAAATGCGCGAACCCACGAGGAGATTTTACACGAGACTTTTCTATCACGAAACAAAAATCGAGAGATGAGATTTTTCAAAAGATATCATCAAACATCTCGTCAAAGTCGGCAATTGCCACTTCGATATGCTTCCTTGTAAGTAGTACAGGTCAGCCATTAGTAAATACTACTTTACAGGAACTGCGAATGAGAATATAAACGAAATGACTTTTTCTTTGTTGCTTCGCGCTGGAATCGGTCCTGAATTCGCCTATCCCGCGGGCGCGAACAATTTCGAAGGCTGGATGTAATGAAGCCTGCTATCGATCCGGTGTTTTTCAAGCTGCGGTGACGGTCGACAGTCATTAGTCGAATTTGTAAAACATTTGCATCAGCGTGGACGAGCAGGGAGCGTAACGAATGGCGCTGCGAGTGCTTGGAGTACATTAGCTGCCACAAAAATATGCAATTTTATGGCGGACAGCCTCGCGATATTCCCGGCGTATGATTCATTACGCCGCGCCGTGGCGTTTGTCTTGCACTCGGCAACGTGTCGCTTGTAATGCAAAGCAGACACGTTAGCGGAGATAATTCATCGGCGCGGAGTCGCTCTGCAATATTGACGAGAATTCCCCGAATAATCCGCTGCTCGTTACGAGTGCAAATAAAAATGAGGAAAAGCGAAAGCTCCTGACGACCGGCATTACAGCCCATCCGGGGTGGCTTGTACACCCGCGAATTTGTAAAAAATGGATACACGAATTCGAGAGATCGCTGGCAAAGCTCTCAGTGAAAGGATCGCCCCGTTTTCCAGTTTTTTTTTTCCATACTAGGGATCGTTTCTGCGAACGACATTTTGCTACTTGTTTTTAGCCCCCTTTTGGCTTTCCCAGCCGTCGACATGACAACGTTCCAATTATTTGCCGTTTCCCAATGCGAGCTCAGAGAAGTTAGGATACCCAGGGCTGTCTAAACAAAAGCGCGGTGAAAAATGGATACGAGCCCCAAATACGCTTCCATTTTCACGTTTAAAACGGCAGCTCGCGTGACTACTGACAGCGGCACCGGGAGTTTCTAGAGTGTTTCTTGTTAATTGAATGCCTAATGGTAAAAATATTATTTCGCTGTGTTGCCGCTGCGAGTGAATTTCACTCGCGCCAATGTGCGAACGCAATGGAGTGCCGTCGAGCTCCAGATTTCAATGGAAAAACGCAGAGGAATTTTTAATCATCCGTCCACCTTAACGTGTTGCACAGTGGGGTCACGTTTCTCGTTTCATTCGGGATGAATTGGCATCGTTTGAATCTACCGGCGATATCCAAAAATAATTCATCAAATACGCGGATGGAGCGAGCAGGGCTCGATGGCGCCGGTAGCGGAACAAAGCTTAATTTAGCCCTTTTTCCCCCCCGCTCGGATACCGCGCGAGTTGCTCTTTTGAGGCGGCTTGTTCAAATTAGAACCGGCAGGACACATTGCTCGCTAGGAGTGATGAAATTGTTCCGTTTGTTCTGCTCTAATTCCGCCGGAATTTTTCGCATAATGCGAAGGCACACCGTGACGAGCGCGCCGATATTAAATTTCTCCTTCTCCCCGCGAGAGTATCCGCCTCGGGAAACGGTTAAATATTTATCGCGGTTTATCTGCCGACTTTGTGCGTGTTCGAATGCCGGTGCTTCAGGGGAACTGGGCGGGAGCTAATTAAAAATCGGCTCCGTTTAAACGAAATCGGAGACGAACGAGGGCGAGCGAAGTTTCATCGCTCAAGGGAGGGAAACCTGAGAGACTAACGAGCGGTATAAATTACTTATCCATTCGACAAATTAATTTTCATTTAGCAGGATGAAAGTTTCAATAGGAAAATTGAAATCCCTTCGGCGCAAATGACCATATTTATCAGCTGGGTCCTGGAGACGGGCACTTGGAAGACTCTGTCGGAAAATGGTTGATTCTTGATGCGTTGGAGCGGAGTATACTGGCGCGTTGATAGACAAAGCTGGACAGGGCGGCGGAGAGAAGATTTTGCCCCTAGGCATGGGACGAACTACAACAATGGCGATCACGGCTGCGTTGTCCTCACGCGACGTTGAATCCTGATGGACTAATTCTCAAAATGGGGAGCGCGATTACGCGAGCAAAGCCGCGTAATAGCGCGAGTCGACGCGTTTGCGAAATCGAGCGCACCTTTCCACTCGGTACGCCGCTCGATTTACCGCCGGTTCGTGTCTTCATTTCCATCCACGAGGATGGAAGGGCGAGACGGTGCAATAAGGGAAAGGGGGTTATCGGTGCAGACACTCGGGGAAACTGTACTTCTCCTTGTATCCCGCGATGCGGGATGCTTTTCAGCGCCGGGACTATTTCCATGGCACTTCTGGATCGTTGCAATAATGTGCATCAGCCCTCTTTCGCTGTGCCTTCAATGTTCTTTAAACTAATGTGACTGGACAGCAATGCCCGACCAATGACGGGCGTGTACTACTTGTGTTGGCGACTCGAGGATTCGTGTTTACTGTATTTCGACTGTCGTTAAGTATGCAACAAGTGGTGATTACATAAAGAGTTTGAACAATGGGGTATGCAAATTGTCGCATTGCGAATGCAGGCGGAAGTCGAGGGAAAGAAGTAAAATTTCTATCGCCGTCACTCACGGGGGAAGTGAAACGCCACACGAAGAATCCGGGAAAAACGTCGGGCAACTTCTCCACATCGGATTACCAACGTTGCGAAATGGAATAACTTTTTTCCCCTCGTTGTTAAGCCGTTATCGTTCGTCTCTTTTATCGCGAGGTATTTTAAATTACGGCCTTCGCATCGCCCGTAAAACTACAGTCTGCCAACAGAGTCGAGGGGGGTTCGCGTGGTGGTAGGAGGGTTGCGGCCCTCTCGTCGGCGGCTCTTGTAATTTGGATGGAAAAAAAGGACTGCCGGGGGAGAAAAATTGCAACAAACTTCCGGCTTTTCATTAAACCGCATCGCTGGGACGAACATACGATCAGGATATAAAAGAGTAAAGAAGAACTCGAGAGCGAACGGTGAGGAGGGGAAGAAGATGCTAAGTAGGTGGATCGCTTTTCATCTCCCAAGTATAACTGGGCTGATAAAGTTCTAGTCTATGATAGAGAGCACAAGGATCAAGAAAATTCTTCAGAAATAATCAATTTCAAAGAGCCGCGGCTAAAAAGCTATCCAAGGCTGACGATCTATTGACTCGCACTACTGGTTGTCCCCAAAACAACTTCGAATCGCTATTAATATCTCTATACAGTAGCTGACAAAAAAGTTACCACTTTTTCGAACCACCCTACTTCTATTACTTTTCAATATCAACTCAAGACTGCAGTATGTGCCTAATATACATATTCTGAAAGGTAATTAAACTTCACACCATACTATTCGAATAATAACATTCGAATACTCAAATATTCGAAGTTTATTCGTAGCATTCGAATACTTGTAAAATATTCGAAGTTTATTCGTAGCATTCGAATACTTGTAAAATATTCGAAGTTTATTCGTAGCATTCGAATACTTGTAAAATATTCGAAGTTTATTCGTAGCATTCGAATACTTGTAAAATATTCGAAGTTTATTCGTAGCATTCGAATACTTGTAAAATATTCGAATATTAAATTATTCGATTATTCCCAGCCCTACCTCAAACTGATTCTATTCAATCGACACAACCTTCCCCTTCACCGAGTTCCACAGTCAACTTCAAAAATCACGTTCGCGCAGCTGCATAATCATCGTCTGCGGTCTAATCCCGGTAAAAACTGGCAGTAAGAAATTACAAGTAGATCGAGGCACTTACCTTTGTGTGGTATTAGCGGCCAGGGATGTAACGGGGAGCCGGCAACCAGCCAGACACATGCCAGCAACACTCCGAACATTTTCACCCCCATCCACTCCGGACAGACGGAAACTTCCCTGCTTGTCCTCTCTCCTCCTCCTTTTCAGCTTCCTCGTTCACGTTGCAGTCCGTTGTTCCTTCTTCCTCCCATGAATCCCTCGCTCCCTCCTCTCCCTTTCACACCCCCTCTTCCTTCTCCCGCTTACAATGTACCTTCGCCCCCTCTGTTCTCCTTTTTCTTCCGCTCCTCTTTCGCGTCTTTTTCGTTAGCGATCGTGACTCCCCTCTTTCCCGTTCGATCAAACTCTCGCATAACCAACCCCTTCCGGGAGGGAGGGATGAGCGCCGCTGACCGGGACAGACACGAGCGTAGCAGTTCACGACCGTGGTTCGTGTCTCTGACCCCGCGTTATCAAACTGGAATCATAGTCCCCGGCAACTCGAGCCTCCCTCTGTCGGTTACTTGCCGGGGGTGAGTTTATGCCAGGGACGCGTGCCGGCCTTTCTGCTAAAATCTTTCAAATTGCACAGACGAACCAGGAGGAGCTCGGACGTATTAGGCCATTATTATCCTCGGAATGGTGGACAGAGCTTCAGCCGATGGTCTACCGAACCGAACGACGACCTTTCTTACTTCCTTTCCGGCAGGGCTTCCGTAGTGATTCTCTTCCTCTTCCTTTTGATCTCTATGGGCCGTGCATTTTGGGGGACACGTAACTGGTACCGCGGCCTCGTTTGTGTGGACGCTGTCGGATTGGAAATAAATTCCACTTCGAGGCAGCAGAGAATGGGTAGAGTAGGGTGTGCGCGGCAACTTCAGGGAGACACTCCCCGCGGGCTGATCTCTCAGGCATCACGACCAGGTCTTTGGATACTCGGTTAGGTACCACTTGGGATGAACTAGGGTTAGAGGACAGCGCTTAGGCCACTTCGCGTGTGCATCATTTCCAGTGGGAAAGGTGGATAGGTGTTCATCCCTTTATCAAAAAGTGCAATCGTCAAGATTCACAGCTTTTTGCTAGGACTACTTGACGGTGTCTTGTCCTCGCTTCCTTAAAGTCGTCAACTAGCTCCACTTACAAAGCAGCTGTCAAAGCTTTTCTCATCGTTGGCTTCGTCTATCCGTCGTTAAAAATCTGCCTACAGCTTGGAGGTGTTGAAGACGAGCGTCACTGTTGCCAGCATAGCGAGGAAGGAACACGTGTAAGAACTTGTTGCAGGTCCAGGACACTTATTAAACTTCCCGTAGCCCCTGGCCACCGCGGAATTGTGCGAGATCGTGGTTCCTTTCGCGTCCGAACAACGGAGATACTCTGCTGGCGGGCCAGGCAGGGTAGAAGCGTCAAAGGGAAGCCTCCGGTTCTCCTATCCTTGCAGATTCGCATCACGCGACGCCGGCAAACTCATCCTTCTTCGTCTTTTCCACCCTTCCACCGAGGATCTCAGGCTCTAATGAAATACTTGGCGTCGCTGACTGGTTATTAAAGCGACGTCCACCGTTCAAAGGAGCCGCCGATGATCAACGCTCGAACCTCCAGGCGACGAGGAATTTTTACGGCCATTTCCCGAGCCGCATGCCTAAAAAATGATCGGAAAACTCGTTTTACTTTCGTCGAGGGGCAACTGGGAACGCTTGGGAGGTAACTTAGAGAGATTCAAACGCGCCATCGGTTCGCTCTTTTTTTTTCGCAAGGCCGCTGTGAATGCGTCCCCGCGCGCGCTTTACTCCTAGCTGCAAGATATTTGCAAGTTCATCGAGCTGCTCGCGGTCGCAGAAGTATTGGAAGTGTTTAGTAAAGTTGCATTTTAATTGGATGCAAACCAAACACGAGCCGCTAACGAGCGACGGGGTTCGCTTTTAAACATACTTCTGGGAGGGTGGGAGTGGCCGCGTTTCGTTTCATTCTCGGGCGGATTGCGGTGGCATATGATTTCATTTAGGAGAAATTCGACTGCTGCTGGAAATATCCAACTTAATGGGTTTTCGAAATGGAAATCTGAAGCACGGTAAGAACAGAATCAGAGGAGGAAGAATGACTTTATCGATCAAGTAACAAAGCTCCCTTGTTATTAATTCCGTACGATTGCTCCTTGTTTATTACAGTGTAAATCTGTTCTATTAATTAGCCGTTCCGCTCTCGTTAAATATTTCATCGCTCACACTGTTCCGCGCCTCTGCATTGTTAGAGGAATCCAATTAAACGAACGATTCTTCATTGTCCAACGGGACAACGGACACCTCTTCGGCCGTATTGTTTAATTTACCTTAAAGATAATGCTACCCACCTACCCCGGCGAGCGCAATTAATTAGCGATGCCCCGGCAATTCCTCAAGCATCCGTTTGCTGAGAAAATTTCCATTCTTTTTTTTTCTACCCTCTCCCCTACCGGTACACCAGTCGCGTTCCCAGCAAAATCCTCCGCCGGAACGAACGCTAATTTCGGAGGAGGATAGGGCCGAGAAGATACACGTAACCGCGCGCACGAAAAATTTACATAGACGTCGGCGGAAGCAGCGATAACAGCATTGTTTTCGGTGCAATGGAGCCGTGTTTGTCTCCGGGCAGATAAGAAAACAGAAGAACGTTGTTACCAGTGATAATAGGAAACAACCCCTTCGTTGCTCGAGACAGCAAACAATGAGGAAGCTGTTTTGTTGCGGAACGAGAATAAAGACGGCGTATCTGCCGCGTCAGTAACGAACCGCGTCGATGATCGTGAATGGACCGCTCGATATAGAATCAGTAATTTCGATTTCAGAGAACGAAGTGGTCTGTCGCTTCGTCCAAAAGTGATTTGTACAGTGTCTGAAGCGACACTGCGGCTTTATTGAATTCAGCGCTGCAATTATAATCGGTAGACGTAGTTCGGTGAGCGAGTTACTGAATTTTAATTGCAAAGCTTCCGCCGCTTGTTTTCGTCGCCCCTTATCGTGTTTCCGTTATTTATCACCCACCCTTGCGAAATTCCAGGTTTCATCTGCGCCCCTCCTTAGTCGCGGCGGGCCTCCCTTGCTTCCCGATTTACATACCGATCCCCCTCTCGCCTAACGAAAAGCAATTAACAAGTTAATTAGCCATTTTCGATACTTCTTGCACCCTGCGCACCCCCCTCGTCGCGTCACCCGCTATTCTTCCCCCCACCCGTGTTTCGTCGCGTTGCATTTAATTATCGTTAGAAAGGAGTAGACACGTTGCTGAATTTATCGCCGCAAGCGGACCAGAAAAATACCCTTCTCCCTTTTGCGCCCTGATGCAAAAGTAACGACTCGCGTTCTTGTAATTACCGCCGCTGCGGAGCGGCGACAAAAAGGCGAGCTGAAATAGAAAACTGTTAATCTCTTTTGTTTCCGGGGCATTCTTGCACGGTGCGCGAATTTTTTCACGAATTCGGTGTCCCCGTTTCGGGGCGGCCCTCTTTAATCTAACCCCCGAGGCTTATGGTTATCTGAGAAAGGGCCGGGGAGCAGTTGGCCCCGGTGAAAAAGACGAAGGCGCGGGCTTTTAAGGGCAGCGGGACCTTCGATCAGGTTTCTTTGAAAACTGAAGCTTCTTTGGATAACTTTATCCCTTAGATAAGACATATTCTGCGAGGGAAAAGCAAGCCTGAATTCTCCGAGTCCACCTCGCGTATTTCAATCCTTCCCGGATAACTCCGGTCGGTTAAAAGCACTCAGAATCACGTGGCATAGATGCGACGGGACAGTTTTTCCGCAGTGCCCGGCGTCTACCTCGCGGTGTCGATCGCGATAGGAAGTGGCAAAAGGGTTTGTTGGAGCCGGAGGCGCAGCCAAAAGACCGGAGCGCGACAATAAGACGCCTTTCACGCGCGGTCCACTTTGGTGGTCGCCACTTGGCGGTCCCAGGCTTTCTTGCGATCCTTTATACGGACCATTCACTGCCGCCGCTGAATGCGAACCGTTCGCTCGTAAAACGCGCGCGCCGAACAAATAGCGTTCATTTTATTGCCACACGTCCGCGAGATACGTGTACCGGGAAGCGCGAGCGAGTCAACCGCGTGACCCAGTTTTTGCGCCGCAAAAGAAAATGGACTTCAGTTGTCAACCTTCTTCGAACATAAACGAGTCCGTGGCTGGGCCTGGTCATTGGGACGCTACAGACTCGCGGCGGCAGAAATGCTTGACCTGTTCCACTGCCGTACAGATATAACACTTGTCGCGAGCCGTTGAAATAGAATTTAACTACCTATTTTCGTTTCTATCGATCCGGGGGATCGATTCGGATTTCCTCGATTTGGAAGTATTGCGTCTCCAAAGGGGCGAGCCGTCGAAACGCGCTGCTGGATGTGACAGCCGTGAAGATTTGAAGTTTGACGGGAAATCAAAGTCCCTCCGGTGGGTCACGTCGCTAGACAGGGGAGAAATTGTGAAGTTGGAGTTAGCCATCGCACAGTACAGCCCCGGGCAGCCAGAGCCTGCATTCCAATAACGTTCAACCGCGCTGCAAAGTCAACTGATCCTCTCGGTGGTGGTTGCCAATTATTTGCAGACGTACGTATATCAAGGCAATTTGCTGCGATTCTAGGTTACGAGTCTCCGCGGCTCGAAAGTGGATGTTCTTCTTTGATTAAGACGCTACTTTCTGCGGTATTTAACAATCAGAGGAACGCGGCGTGCTGCTCGTTCCTCTTGCATTTCGTGGATCCAAAGCAATTATACCTCCGCGCATCCTGTGTCCCCAAGAACAATGAACGATTCGAAAGTTATCCCCGTTGAGAAATTGAAATTTAACTTTCGACGGGGCGGAGGCGAGGGGAGCAGAATTGCGGTTTCGTTTACTGGAACTCGTTGCAAGTTGAATAAGTGAAAATTCAAGCGTAAATTAAGTAAGCATGGAACTACTTACAACGGACGAGTTGGTGAAATGTTTTCGGTAATTTTGTAATGGGCAGCAGTTAAAGTTTAATTTCAAACATAATCGCGTTTCAACTTGCTTAAACTATAATCATCTTACATTCTTCGTCACATCAATTTGAATCACTTTGACCGAACTTCCACTTCCAACTTTTATCTTCCAGCATTAACCAGCGGTGCCCCGTTTTTGCGTGCAAGAAATTTTAAAGAGTTTCAAAATATTCGATGCCCATGGGAAAGCTGAATTCACAGAAAACATTGCTCTCGCACGCCCCTTTGCAGACGCGACACGTGTACCTGCGTTTACGTAATTAAAGCACGTTCCTTCCAGGCGCGAACACGTTTTCTCATTACGCCTGATAGAGGATTTTCTAAATTCCAGCAAGCATGATTAACTTCTTCACTGGCAAGTTTCTAATTTGCTTAAAAAATAGTCGATGCAGTTTACAGCAATTTGGTAAATATTCCCACCGACACACGCGTGCCGTAAATTCAACGCGACAGAGAACTTTGGAAATCCGAGCTGCCGTCAATGGAATTCGATCCACTGGAAACTTTCGAACGCGTGGCCCTGCTCGAAAACGCCCGCTTATCTGTGAAACGCGAGCCTGCAGCGAGCAGAGGGCAGAGAATTGTGCGTGAAGGCGAACCGCGGGTAACAAGGAAACGAAAGCCTCTCGCGAAAAATTGCGGCTCTTCAAGACCGTCGCGCCGACGGTTCGCGCCCGAGGAATTTTTCGACGACGCCCGCGAGCTCGTGACACACATACCGAGGACGCGTGGGAGGCAACATCAAAGCGGGGGCTCGAGTGAAATTATTACATACGCATTACGAATCACGGAGCGTAAAAATGTAAAACAGTTCGCATCACCGTCGGAACGCGGCGACGGAGGATCGTCTGCACACACGTCGTGATTTCAAACGAGAAACACGTCGCGCAAACCGTATTCCTCTTTGGGAGGCGACTTTGACGAGCGCGGAATCCGAAAACGATAATAACCACTTGCGGGGAAAGTAAGCTAGAGAGGGATCAAAGTAGATAAGCAGAGAAAAGTAGAGAAAATACGGAAGTGAAATAAATTACCAGCAATTGCGAGGGAGATTGTTATTTATACCGAAGTTGAGATCAAAGTGCTCTGAATATTTCGACTGTTTTCCTGCTGAATTTTCCTTGAAACTTTTCTTATTATATTCTGAAGAGCCTCAATGTCGCATTGGCTGACTAATAAGGGTTCGTTCTACTGCGCTGTCACTGGTTCGCTAATTTGCCGCGACTTATGTAATCCAGCATTTTTAGTGCTGCGGGGTATTTTGCAGAGGTGCGCAATTATAAGAAATGCTGGAGAAAACAGAAATCAGTGATCACCTACCATATCGTTCAATCAATTACGATGGAAATATAATACATCGTAAGCTGGGGGAATATTTAATTTGTTATAAATATGGACAGAACATTAAATTCTCTTTACGTTACGTAATATTTGCTCAACGTTTTCACTCTGAATTACCGAAGTTCCCGGATAAAATTACAGGCAACTTTTTGTGGGCAATGCAGCTGGCAGTAGCTCGCTTTCATAAATATCGTATTGTTATGCACTGAAACATACGTTCAATTAAAATCGATCGTCCATCGATCGGGGCTATATTTTAATTCACAAATATCTACATCTCTCTGCGTTGCACACATCCACCTACCGGCTTAATGAAACTGCCAAGCGTTTTTCGAAGCGACCCCGCAATATTTATGTTTTGTACCGATGGAAAGTAAAACAATATCCCCGATAGAACTCCAGGAACTTATTAAATCAGAATCGAAACCTACCGCAGAAAAAGTTTCTTTGTGCTTAGAACAGTGTTTTGTCAAGAGCCGCGGAGCGACCCGAATAACGTAGCGCAGTGGAATAAGCTTGGACGTCGAGTTATCGCGATTACGCTTTTATTTATCGAGGCCATGAATGCAAGTGGACTAATGAATATCTCTGATACGCGGAAGCTGCGGCGACTCGTTTAAACAGAAACGACCGCTGCACTTTTCCCCGAACGTTCGCCTAGAATATGCGCGTGGCTGCGAGTGTAAAACGAGGGGAGGCTGGTGTTTGCTCGGTGGTTCCATCGCCAGAAATAGAGGGTTCGCGATGGCACTTGAGAGCAGGCCATCTTCCAGAGTTTTTGGCCCCCGTGTCGCTGGCCCTTCGCTGTGACGCGTGCAGAAGCGAAGCGTAGGGGTGAGCACGAGTAGCCGCGAATGAGTGGTGCATACATATATTCAGCCACCTGTGGCAAGATATTGCCTCTGTCTTATCGTAAAGCAAGGCGGATGGAAAATAAACCGCAAGCACCCGCGTGTTCCGTGTCGGTCGGCTGAATGGGACACGAGAGTGGCTGCCGAGGGAAGAGGGATGGAGTAACCCGGGGGGGGGTGGCCGCGCACCCAGGGATTCAATTACCCCGGAAGAAGACCAGAATTTTGTATCATCCCCGGCTACGGCTACAGATTTTCAATGAATCTTGTCTGATTCTACGTGACCGGTAGGCCGAGTTAGTTACACGACCGAGTCGACCAATTGCCTTCATTTCTATCCACCCCTCCGCCCTCCTCCGTCCCCCCTTTTTCATCGTTTCTACCCGTTTCCTTCCTGCTTCCGTGACTTCTGCCTCTACCTTCTCCGCCCGTTCCTCCGAACCTCCTCGCCCCTCTACCCTCCGCGGGTAATTTGACAGGTATTGATAAGGTCCCCGGGGCTGTTCCGATCATTAATTCTTGGTGAACGATAATGGGATTGCTCGCGATCACTCCGGGACAAGGGACCCGCGGTATTGTTTGCGGTAAATTCTGTCGGATTGCTCTTATTGCTCCTAGATGGACAATTTCGCGGGAAATAATGCATTCGCCCCCTTTTAAATTTAAAACAGTTGAGGTCGAGGAAGCGTTACTTGCGGCGGCAGAGGGTCATGCAATTTGCCATGTAATTTCTATGAGCACACGAGCACGGATCACGTAACCGGCGGTGTGAAATTAAAATTGCATTTACTTAGCGGCCGAGCGACGTCGAAATTAAGCAGGGCGCTTAATTTGTACGCGTAGATTATTTCTTAAACAGCGCGAACACAGAATTAGGTTAATCCCGCGTGGAGTAATTTATGGAAACGGCACCGTTGAAATTAAGGAACGCGTTTCACCTGATTACGGTTACAGTTTTTCATTTCTTATGGAATAAACACGTCCCAGACGCGGCCTGGGGTATTCCTGGCAGCCAACTTTTATCGCCCCGGGTTCCAGCGTAACCTTATGTTTCACTCTACAGCTTAGAAGAGAGGATTTACGAAATACGTATCCCTTATTAGGAGTATTCGTTAAAGCAATATGCACGGCGAAAAAATTGAAACCTGCATTTGTTTAGAATAATTGCACAAAAATGGTTCAAATATTTCTTTTTTAAACTGAAATAATTTTTTCTTAAAACTTCGATGTCTTCTCTATAAGCACCGTAAAGCTCATCTCCATCCATTTACTACTTCCATAGCTATAATGTATTGAAAAAAAGTTAGCACTTAACTTCAAACAGCTGTAAAATCGACATTTTTCAAAATTTCGAAAAATCCTTTAAGGTACGTTTGAATATCACCAAAGACTACGACATATTCAAATTTCAGCAATCTACGAAAATTTACTCCGAAATCTGTCCGTGTTCGCATGGAATGTCCCTACTAGCACAAATCCTGGAGCAACTGCAGGGGGTTAATTCGCTTGGACCTACCCTAACAGCAACCGTGACACCAAGCAGGCATCCTCCGGTTATGGAGCCATGTATCTTTCAAACTTTCCCCGTAACGGAAGGGAGAAAAGGTCTCCAACGGAACGAGTCATCGGAAGAAAAAGGGACAATGCGAAGGATCGCTAGAAGAATCCCGCGATGATCTTCGGGACCTAACGATCGGAGTTGCGCCAAGTACGATTACAGCCAACTTCTCCTCTAATTTCTCTTGCAACTCCTCTCGCTGCAATTTTTCTTCGACGTCGCGGGATGTAGGTACAGTTAACAATCCCGCTCCGAGCCGAACATTTGCTCGATCTCTGGGCCAACAAGAATTTCGAAATCGCGTTGACCCAGAAAGTGGTTCGTTTCATCGCCCTCGTCACCCACCCCCGCCACATCGCGCGGGCGTACATTTTTTCCCGCCCTGTTTGCTCCGATGGAGACGAATGGCGACCGAAATATTAATGCTTCGGTTTATTAGTCACCGCTCAAACAGTGTTTGCCCACAGCTAGTTAAATGGCATGCGCGTTTGCTTTTCGTACCTTTCTTCTCTACGTGTACTTTCATCTACCCCGGACTTTTACTGTGACCAAAATGGTAGTTCTTTATTTTCTGCCAGTGGCGGATTCAAGAAAAACCTCGAAGGCATTTTCCAAAAAATGTATGATTTTATCCAAACACTAGGTATATTTTTTTCTATACTTTTTAGTCAACTACCTCTTTATTTTCCCCGAAAAATGGGCCCCTCAGAACGTTTGCGACCTGGCCCTTTTTCCTTAAATCTGCCACTGCTTCCAGCAGGGACATTTTACAAGGTTCTGACTCTACCTGAGGGTAGTCGAACATTCCAATGAAACTAGGATAATGAGAGGTACTTTTCATTGAATTCGTATTGTGTTTAGTAGAGTATGTGTACAGAGATAATCGATCTATCATCTGGGCGAACGTGAAATTAATCACCTTCGTCGCTACTCAATTTCCCCTGGAAAATGTGCTCCGATAGTCCTGGAATTGAACTGTCTTGCGGCCCTTCCGCTAAATCAATTCGTTATCGCGATGGCAAATTGTTACACAGTTGACAAAATTAATCTCCAATCCACGCCGGCCCGCTATATCGAACAAATAAATTTCACAATTGAAATTATACTGGGCCGATTGTTCGCGAAGCTACTGAATATTGGCAATCGAGGCCGCGCACACGATTGGACAAACATGGAGCCCTTAGGGCGGGGTGTCGTCTCCATTGCCTGTGTTATAGTTTGGAAATTGGCCTCCTCTTTCTAAATATTTGCTACAAAACAATGTGTCCACTTTTTCGGGTCCGCTACTTCCCATTACAGTGCAGGCAAAGTTAAAAAGTGTGCAGCGCGGCTTGAAATGTTGACAGACGCTTTAAACTTATACTTCACGCTGACGGACGAGTGTTATACCGTTGCGTATGCTGCGAGCAATGTTTAATACAAGCGTACAGTGTTGACGGGCAGAGAATTTCGTTTTAAACCGTGTAGCTTTGGGTTCAGTAAAATGAAACTATTAAGTGCGCCCCTGTTTTGAAGTAGGTAAATAAGAGATTTTCGAACGTCGAAATGTGGTAAAAATTTGTAGGGGAATGTGGACCAGCCAATATAATGAAAAATATAATTTAGAAATATAGGCACGATCTGTATGTGGACATAATAATGGCTAAAAATGTTGAAACATTTTTTATATTAATTAAATTCATTTTGCGTTAGTAGAAATTTCATTTTAAATTTGTTATAATAACTTTTATACCAGCGATTACTGTACTGTTCGAATAATTATCTTCGTTGGGCAGTAGTGAGATTCAAGTGTCAAGAGCGCTGCTTCGAGGGAACCCAAACAAACTCTATTATTCCCTGGATATTTCCGGTATTCGGTGTTCCTCTTCGACGAAGCGGCCCTTTTCGTACCGCGTCTCGACGCGTTTAATTCGGCAATTTAGCAACGACGGCGTCGATCGCTGCGCCGTTACAGCGTCGTTCCGTTTTAATGGCCCTCCACCTGTTGGCGGCTACGCCGCTTCGAAACTCGCGTCATTCGCAATTCAACCCCTCACTTTTTCAGCCTAAACATCCTAGACCGGATTTACATCGTGTCTATCGGATCCGCAACCGAAATTCTTTGGGAGAGTATATCGATCTTCAGAACGAGGCCAATCACTTATCATCGATCGATGTACATTCTTCGGTTATCGGGAAATGGAATTACTTAATAATAAACGAAATATGCGTTCTTCCTCTTCTGCTCTGGCAATTTGTGGCGATAAATAAAAATGGACCGGGGTAATTTGGTATTTTGCTTGCAAGTTGTTTGCTAGCAGCTAACAGAATCGCGTTTGTCTATCAGCACCGTTAATCGGAAATATATCACTCTGCGTTATATGTACTTGAAGCGCCACAAACAATTGGACGTGCAAAAAATTTGCGAACCTCATCATTGACGATCTCGCGAACGTGCAAAAAGATGCCGCGATAGGGGCGGGAGAAGGGGGGTAATAAAGCGTCCCTGTAATGGTTTCGCTTTCGGGTTTCGCGGCTTTTTCCGCGGCGAGATAACATCCCCCTTCTTGGGGAGTTGACGCGGAACTTTGAGGATGATCGACGAGAGAGCGGAAAATTAGCGACAACGTGGTATTTCTCAGAATGAGACGTCAAGTCGGAATTGGATGGCGACCTCGCGTGCGGCGTGTTTGAGGTTGGCGAGGGATTATTGCGTAAATTGCTGATCAATAAGTTTGATCTCGACGAGGGGTCGTGATAGCGTGATGCATTAGAAAAATTGCACGTTGCCGACTTCGTAACTCGCCAGATTAAACACTTATTACCGTTATCGGCAGAACTACAATTAACAGGCTGATTATCAGAGAAGCCAGAGACTGTATAACAGTCAGAACTATCGCTGCAAGCAATATAATGCCGCGTCGGTAGAACAAGTTAATAATACAAACGCCACCTCAAAGATAATTGTTTCGCAGTTAAATGCATAAACTATTATACCATTTTAAGCACCGGAAGTCTAGCCACCCACGTCCACTGACAAACAGATCACGTGCTTCCTGAACACTCGGAGGAGCGCAATATAAAAAAAATGTGCTCACCATTAGAGGGTTGCTCCTCGTTCGACAAAGTGGAGCGGGGGTCCCCGAAGACGTCCAGGGCTCGCAGCCTCGGGAAAGCCAGCGTCGGAGCGACGTCTCGCTGCAGACTCTGCCCTCTTGCCCAGCACGATCACGTACACTGCGACGAACCGAGATTTCGCGCGAAAAATTGCCCCCAAAGGGACGAGGCTCGGTGCCCCGTAGTAGCGCGTCGCGGCGTTCCGTGCGAACGACTGCTGTCACGTGCAACTGGCACCGTCCGGGGCGAACGTGGGGAAACCCGAGCGCACGTGTGCCAGCCCGACGCGCTCTCCCGACGTACTGCTGCGCGGAAATCTCCCGAACGACTGCCGGGCTGCCGGCGATGCCGTGCAACGGACCCCACTCCGCGCCGCTGCCGCGCCGCTGCCGCCCCTACCAGCTCGGCGGCGGGCGACGGAAAAATGGGGTGGGTGGGGAAAGTTGTAGGGTGTATGATCGGCCGATTATTGGGGCTACCGGCGAATGGTGGTGGGGGATTGAAAGGGACGTTTCTGATTCTGTTTACACTTGTCGACGCTTTTCACGAGGGCCGGGGTGTGAGGGTTCGGAAGTCAAGTTTTAGCTCGGGGGATGATTGCGGCGAACGATGGGGAAGACGGGTGTGAGCTGGCGGTTATTTCGCGTGATAGTTGTGTGAGTTTCTCAAGATTCTCTATTTGAAATTGAGATGAATGGTTGGATTGTTGATTGCGTGCTGGGGAATTCTTTTTGGATATAGCTTCTCGTGCTTGCTGCAGAGAAATACAGCGATTACAGTTGTTCCGATTGTTTGGGCTGTGGATCGTGGAATGCGAGCCCGTTCTATTAATTGAATTGCTGAATGAATAATGGGAACGCGGTGGCAGGAAGTAGCGCCGTTAACACTCGATAGCTTGATGGACGGATATACACGTTACAGGCTTGTAAATTTGCAATTTGATATCCAGCGTGCGGGAACGCGAATTTTAACGATCCGTTAATAAAACTAGAACACCCTGCACAGCCGGAAACAGCTGCAACAGGAGAAAAACGTTCAGCGTGCAGAAGCGGCAAGGAGCGCGTCCGTCGGATCTCTATTAATTTCAATTTTTATGGAACGCCTGCGTGGGGCTTTGGCAACGCAGCGAAGCGAAACTTCGCCCCTGGGATTTCCGCGAAAATGAAAATATATCAAGTATTTAAAAGCGTCTTCCGATTAAACGGTACAAAGTTGCGAAATGAATTTTCAGCTGGTCCGCAGCCGAGGTTCTCCAATCTTGCCCGATGCGATTTCAACGGCGGGTGCTGGGGATTGGGAGGGAGCAGGGGGGTGGAAAAAATAATTAAAAAATACGAGCAGTCTCGGGGATGTAAATGGTATGTTTCTCCCTCGGAAATGGATTTGTAATTTCGTTGAACCAGCGTCCGCGGATCTTGAGGAGGATCGTCAAAAGAATGCGATGGCGCACCTTTGCGCATTTCGTGACGTCGGCGTACGGGCGATCTAATTATTTTTCATGGCATTCGTGCGGAGTCATGGAATCCGGCGCAGGTGATAGCGGAGTCGGAACGTCAACGACATATATCTTATGAATCACGGGCAGGAATTATATCCGGATTTACATAGAGATGGTTATTCTCGATTTGCACCCCTCCATGGTCGATTTCCCCGGCCAATAATTCACTAACGCGCTTAAGGCTCTCTAAGCCTCCGTAAACGTATTTTCCTGGCCGATATGTCGCGGAATAATTCTCTTGTCGTTTCAACCGGGGGACGGTGAATATTCAACCCCCCCCCCCTCCGCCCCCACCCCCCCCTTATCGTGGTTTAACCAGAGGGTTCACGGTTGTCATGCGGGCTTGCCCTAACGAGAAAAATAACGAAGGAGCTTATCTAGGTGCGCGATCTCCTGGAAAATTATACCTTCGGGCACGAATGCGTTACTGCCCGTCGAGATCTAATGCTCGCCAATGAGAAGCGTAAAGAAGCTTGCACAGAGATTTTATCTGCTCCCTAACAGCGATGGCGCACCCGCGCAGAGTCTTAAATATATATATGTGACGGTGAATAGTATTTTTATCGATGGGGAGCATCCGCGATACGCGACGATTCTGATTTCCCAGCCAACTGTTTCAGCATCGCTCAGCACCCTTACGCGGAAAATTCTTCAAATACTTGAAACGCTCTCCCAACATTTTCTTGACTCGTCGCGAGCCCGGCTCTCGAGCTTCTGCAATAGTCCACCATGGAGAAGGAAGCGTACTCATCGTTTGCTCTTCAAATCCTGCTAATGGTTCGAGCAACCACATTCTTCACTGTTTAAAAAAGACCCTGCGTCTCGGGGAAAATGTAAAAAGACTGGGAAGAGAAATTGTTCGCTTCCTGTTCGCGTGTATTACGGCCCTCGAATTCAAAGAAGACTTAATGGGTTCCTTCATGAAGAGAAATTACTTGCACGAAGTATTTTCCGAGCAAATATTTGGGAAACGTTACGAAGGGTGGAACGAAGAAAACCAGAAGGTGTTTCCCGGTGTGGAATGTAGAATAGGGATCATAATGACCAGACGCGTACTGTCGATGGTACAGGAAAATATACGTAGGGCGAGTAGTGTACGTCAGCGATCGGTCAGGCGAGTAATACGAGTCAGCGATTGGTCAGACGAGTAGTATACGTAAGCGATTGATCAGGCACATATCGTTCGCTTGTTACAGAGCCGCCATTCTCGTAACCCCGGGATTTCAATACTTACCCCGAACATACCACAACCCTCACCGTTCATCAAAACTCCCCGCAACAAATAGCAGCGCCTTGGTAAACCGAGCAAAAAGAAGTCAAGGGCTTTTAAAATGGTGAACAGGGAGGGTTGGGGATCGGCGACCCCAGGGGGAAGGTCGACGCGGACTTGAGAATATTCCGTAACCCTCGAACGGCCAGGTCTGGGCTGAATAATTCAAGCGGGGCCGGAGGTCCGGCATTGATTAAAAGGCATCCTCTCGTCCCGCGCCGGCACGATTCTTGTCAAGAGCACGGAAAACGCTGCAAGGACGTCCTCCAGACTCCTTGATTAAGGACCACGTCCCCTGGCCAAAAGGACTCCGCCGTTAAGGAGTTGCATCTGGTAGGATTCGCCGATTACTGGCCGCGATAAGACGACAATTCCGGGACCGTGCCCGCATCCCCTGCGTTCCCCCGGCAGATAACTGGCTGGCCAAGCTACTCGCCCCGCGAAAACTACGATATCCAAGCGAGCCCCGCGGAGAATTAATTGAGGGGATTAGGGGTTGTACAGGGTCGGGGGATATTAGAGAGGCGTACAGGAAGGAGTTTTGTATTTGAAGCGAAACAACGGCGCTCGCCAAACGCTCGCTCCACTGCGACTGCGGGGGTGGCTGTTTGTCGAACAACGTGTGTTTGCAGACTGCTGGAAATTTTACGAATCGCGGAAGGCTGACATGCTGGCGCGCGATCGATTGATACGCACCCCGTTTGTTGTTTCGCCTTCGAGGTATTTGACGGAACGTTGGCTCTCCGAATTTTTGAAAAGCTTCATTTCGATACACTGCAGCACTGTGATATCGGCTTTATTGAACACTGCGTTTTATCAGACTTCCCTACGTTTTACAATTGGTTCAAAACCGAGATTGAAAGCAAGGAGTATTTAAAAACGCAGATGGCAATAAAGTGCCCCAGAATGTTTCATCGCGAATCGATTCTCTGTGGAGGGATGACTGGAGTGGCCATAAATTGATCAATTTTGGGGAATCTGGAGAGCTCCGGGTGTCTACCCTGTTCGCAGTATTCGCGGCGAAATTACAGTGCACAATTTGCAGAGGAAAACGTCGGGTGTTGTGGGACGGGAATAAAAGACAAGACTTTCTGCGGGATATAGCGCGGAGGGTGCACGATTATCTTTGTTCTTGAAGAATGAGGTCGCAAAGATTCGACACTGCTCGGCCAGGCGAGCTGCAATTTTTTTCCGAGCCACAGGCGGCAGAATGTTCTCCGCCGAGATGGAGAGATCGCGATCTGGCCGGGCTTTTAATTTTATCTTCGTCGAATCCGACGAAACACGAAGCAGCGTTACAAGGAATGCGATCTCCCAAGGAGAATCAAGGAGAAAGAACGCGGAGCGCCGAGATTTGCCAGGGGACCGCGTAAAGCTCGATTTCCCTCTACATTGCGAAACGATTGCTGCAAATGGACGGGAAGAGAAGAGACGTACGGTATGTACAGCTTAAACGAGGTCTCAATTGGCGTTTAAATTCGAAATTCGAACGGTTTGTTCTCCAGCGAAGATCCACGGGGGTGTGAACGACTGCAACACCTCCCTTTCTTTCAAATATCCCTCAATGTTCTCCATCACCCCGTGTAATCCCCAGTGGCAATATTCTTCAAATATTTGCACGCGAGATACACGAAATGACGGTTCGTTCGCGCGGAGGCGAGTCACCGGAAAGGAGAAACAAATGCATTCGTTGATAACGAGCACGATGAATTGTTGAATTTCCATAGTATTTATTTTCAATCAGCAGTCCAATCAGCTCGTTGCGAAATTGTGATTGCAGGTTCTTTCCCTGGCGTGCAGCCCCGAGACTGCGATAAATCAGTTGGAAGTGAATTAAGCCCCCCTTGGCAGGGACGTAAAATTTTCTTGACACTTGTCTCGCTCGTCTCCCCCGCGTAAATGCAATTTGAATCGAGGAGGGGCTGGACAATATCGAGGCCATGGCTGGAATAACGAAAAAGTTCATCGAACGAGGGGACCGGGGACGAAGGCTGAGGGAAAAATGATCGCGAAGGTAAGAAGATAAGGAGCTTTCGCGGCGCTGAAAGGAAGCTCCGCGCCGTGATGAAAAACTTCTACTTTGAGCACAGCTTACGCTGCATACACGTAGTTGTGTGCCTTTTCCCTCTTGTAATTACATTATCCCACGCAGGCTGTAATTTTCGGATCGCTCGTGTGACAGGCTCCAGTCGACACCGCTCGATAGCTCGAAGTCGTTCAATTAATCCCAGCGGAATTTAATATCGCGCGATGGCTGGTATTCATTGATGGCCCGTTAAATCAGCCAGTTTTAATAACTCTGCATAAACATTTGACACGGAGAGAGCGCGTAGTATCCATTAATGGCCGGGGTAGCCGCGTTTATGGTGATCTTGAATTACAGTTCGCGTCTTAATTGAACGGGAACTTTAATTACGATTTACGTTCTCGCCAAGTTTCCGCCGGCGGTAGTTTCTCTTGTCGAATAAAGTCGTAAGCAAATTATGCCGCGATTTACAGCCCAACTTTTCGACCTAACCCGCAGAATCGTTCGGCGAAGTCGTCAAACAAGATATTCCTCTGTTAAGAGCTTACGGTATAACATATTCCCGCGGGCAATGGGATGGAACGCTTGAAAATTGAGCTCGCCTCATCTTAGAATATATCTTCATTGCGCGCCCAGATGCGTCGCGGAATCGTTAAGGAAAATAATAGATATATGTCAAGTAGTATTGGTCAGCCATGAGTCAGACACTTGCAGGCGACTGATCTGTCGAAGGAAGTTTGATGATCAGTCATCAAACATCTACAGAAACGTCATCGATAGCTATAGCGAGCCAGAAAGGGGAGTAGGTCTGTCACTAGTCAGACGTCGAGTCGACTACATTTCTGAGATCTGCTGATGACTTAATGTTAAGTCTTTTAAGTGGAAGGAAAAACGATGAAATTCACTGGAAGACGGTTCTGTGAGAAATTAAAGTTTACGCTGCTGGCCACCCTTTCCCCTGCAGTCGATTGAAACCGAGCCGAGCAAATACGGAGCATTACTGCGGCAAAGAAAGGCGGGCCGCATACTGGTTCCGCGACCTCCATTTCCATCCGGTGTTGTATCGCGTTACCCGTGAAACTCGTTTGGCATCGGCCGTAACATCATTCGCGAAAGCATCCAGCCCCATGTGCACAAAGAAAATCGTCGCCGGAGAATCGAACCGACGAAGTGGGCCACGTTCGGAATCGATCCGCCCCTGAGTTATCGTTACAGACAGTGGTACACGGAGCGTCTTCCCCACACTGCGAGGAATCAATTATTCGGGAGAGGCTAGCGGCAGGCTGTCGCGAAATTAGAGAAGAAACCGAAATTTTCAAGACCGCGAGAGATCCATTGCCGGAGGGACATGGCGAGCCATTGTTCTCCGAGAGCGGCGACGTACGTAAAGGTACTCGGTCGCATTTCATTGAGAACGTGCTTCATCGCGGCGCTTCCAACACGTAAGGAGACGAAGAACCTGAAGTCAGGAGGAACGTTCGAGGACGCTGGGGAACCCTCAGTGGAAAGGATACTTGAAAATACAAAGAGATTCTTCGGCGAAGTGGACAACGACAGAAATTAGAACTCGGTGAACGGGTTCACCCGCTCCACCCCGCAGACGTGGACCGCCCCTCACCATTGCTCGCCTGTCCGTTTCCAATAACTTGAACATTCGTAATTCTCGATCCTTGGATACCTGTTTCATTTCCAGTCGACTTGTGCACGCTCCAGGTACGCCTAAGACGCGGCGGAATTTGCATAGCGACAATTTAACGCGAAATTGTAATAATACCCGTGGGGAGACGGAAGTCGACTCGCGGACCAAGTCTACCCCTGACAAATAAAGCCCTTTTTCTTCGAGGGCGGCTCTTTTGGAGCCGCTTTATTTCCAATTCAAAATTTTCTACGGTCCTCGATTGCACCGGAGCCCGTGGAACATGCATTTATGAATAAATCGATATCTAAACGCTGCTCGGCGCAAGGGGCGCGCCGTTTTGTATTTCTCTGTCCCTAAAATTTCTTCGATTCCTCGCATTGTCGGGCGCCGTTGCGGGGGAGAGGGGAAGGAGTAAAAGTTGTACGTGTCACGTCGACTTCGCTGCACTCGCTAAACCATTTCCGGTATATGAAAGGACAGTGAGATCAAAAAGCACGGCTGAGAGCACAAAGAAGTGCTTCGACGGAAGAGCGTTCACCGAAATGAAGGGGAACTTCAAATAGAAACTCGTTTTCGAAGGGAAAAGCTTTTGCTTATTTCGCCTTCCAAAGCTGCGTTTCGGTCACTGAAAAATTACTATCGCGGAGGCACTTGCAGCTTCGAGCGCTGCCGAGGAAAGTAGAATTATCGGCCACTAGTCAGACGGGGGGAACAAGATACTTACTCGCCAAATTAGTGGAACAGAACAGGCGCTGGTCGGACGAGTCGAGATCGACCACTGTAGGACTGCCAAGTGGAATTGGTCGGCCATGAGTCAGACAAGTACGGGCGAACGTTCGGAAAAGTGGAACAGCACGCGCGTCGATGCAGGTAGGCTGTGGCACCGTCAGTTTTACAATTCTGAGAAGTTCCTTTTAAATATTTGGAGAATGTTTACGCCCTATACACGTCAGGGAAGCAATTTCCGTTTCAATTCAATATCTTTCCATTTCCAGGACAGCGCGAAATACAATGAAACTTCACGTCGTAGGCACCATGGCCAGGCGCGGGCATGGCGAAGGGAAAATAAAGGAACTAGCGAGGGAAACTGAAAAATAAGAAACCCGCCGCGTTCGAGGGATCCCAGCGGCAGATTGTATTATCCTGCGAAATTTCATCGTCTTCCTTTCTCGCCGTCTAATTTATCGGCCGGCGATACGACGGCCAGGAAATGGTCAACGTCGCCCAAGGTTTTTCCGGCGCAGCCTTTGGAAAACTTCCCCGACAAATCGAAGATACGTGTCGAACGAATCCAGGCAATTTCTTGTTGCTCGTTCCACCTGGAATCGTTCCGCAATACCGGGGATCCTGGAATGAACCCCGGCGACGTTTAAAGTTCACCGGGGCGAGGCCTGCCCTTCTCATGAATATTTTATACCATTAAACACGTTACACGTAAAATGTGACTAAAGAGCCGACGCATCGTTTAATATTATATCGCAAAGTGGAGGGAGCGCGGGCCGACCCGAGACTTTCAAGCGAGCGGTCTATATTCTAGAGCCTCAGAGCAAACAAAAAAGTCTTGGCGAACATAATCCGCAAACTTCCTGTCCTCGAGATGCAGCCACTTTCCGTTTTAACATTAATGCCCCCACTATCGAGTAACCAGCACGGTACACAGACTTGAAAGTATTAAAGAACTCTCATAGAGCGTGTTTTAAATGATACCATCCACTTTCAGCGCTTACTTGGACCCTTCATACCTAGCAAAATGCAGTACAATGCAAAACACGTGCAGAGAGAATTGTTGCAGAGAGGTCTTCGACATTCCAACGCTAAGAAGTGACAGGTAGTGACAGAGAATTATAAAGCGACAGCTTTCTTTAGACAGACCTGCAGAATTCACTAATTGACAACGCGAAGTATCGGTGATCCGTGGAAATAATTGCAACGAAATTGTACCGTGACACAGTTCCTCTAAAATGCCGGATGGTTTGACGTACCAAGGAAAGAAGCAAACGCAGAACGTCCCGAGGGAGCTTCCCAAGTAACAACAGTCTCCCGGAGCGAGGCCTCATCTACATTCCACGCGGATCGTCTTACACAGTAAACGCCAGTTGACAGTTCCGCGAATTAGTCTGCGGAACGAACGTGACTAGAGGTCCGTGCAGGCTGGGCTCTCTATGGTCTTTGATTGGCGCGGGATGAAACACGTGACGCAATTTACGAAGCTCTCCGCCGCGTCGTAATTTTCCGCGATACGGGATTGGGTTTCCCCCGCAGCGGCAACTCTCAATTCAACTTCATTTAACCAATTATATCCGAAATGCTCCTCCTGGGCGGCCACGTAAACGGCGGCTGGCCGAGCTCGTCCGGATTCTATGGCTATCCCATCGAGCGCACAGGGGAATTTCAATAGCGGCGTTGAAATTACTTAGGTCCCGATGATTTTCCGAAAGAACGTGACAGAACAGCGAGGAACGAGAAGCAGGAGCGGGGCGCTCGGCGAAACAGCGCGATAAAGCTCGTACACCTGCAGCTTCCACCCTTGTGCAAGCGTATCAAGGATTCAGTGGGGCGAGAGGGGGTGGCTCTCCGTGGAATATATGCATGAGTCCCAGCTCGTCGCCCGAGAAAGTAAGAATACCAATTAGGTGCGCAAACACCACCTCCCGGTTCCTTGGGGATGCACGGGGTGGAGGAAAGGGAACCAGCGCCAAGAGCGCGATAAGGGTTCACGGGGCGCTGCTTAACGATTTCCGTGTTTACAGGAAAGAGATTAGGCCTAAGATATAACAGAGGCCAGAATTCAATCGGTCCACCCCCTCTCGGCGAGTTCTCAGGAAAATTTAACCTTTTCGGGGTGGAAGCGACGGGGGCGTGTTGGTTCTGGGGGGGCTAGAATTAATTGGACGCGTTGCTTGGGTAATCGATGGCACGAGCTTGATCGGGACCTCGATTGCACGAACGAAGAATATTAATTGTCAATCGGGGCCGGTGATTCCAAACGACATGCTGCGGGTGGTAACCGTTTGTGTTTCCCATAAATTGGAAAAACGAATTCCCAGAAAGTTACCGACAGGCAGCAATTTCGTCCCGCCTGTACTGTTTTTTTTTTCCCCGGTTTGCATGGAGTGACTTTGAAGTCACTATTTGCTAAACATGAAAAACAGTGGCGCTCCCTACGGCAAACACAAGCAATAGCATATCGCTGATTAAACAAAGCACCGCATGGTCGCTGCTTTTATTCTCTCGGTTATTAAAAGTGTATCAGGGCTTTCAGCGTATCAGCCATACCCAACCCTCGCTTCAATCTCGCTCGCGCAAGAATTATCTAAGCGACGCTCGCGACAATTTTAATTATCCACAATCTTGACGATATCAAAGCGCACGCAACAAAGGGAACCGTGCCGCGACACTGGTGGACGCTGAACGACTTCTGGGTGTCCGCGACAGATTAATGTCCCTCGGTCTCGAATTTCAGCTGAACGAGTACGCTGGCCAGGAAATTAACGCGTATGTTTAGATAGCGAGGAGAGACAAGGTAGCGCATCAGACGAAACTATCTCGCGGTCTGAACGTGATAAGGGTTGATTAGTGGAGTTTTGCAGTTGCTAATAGACGACGATGACGTTGCATATTACGCGGCTGTTCTTGCTAACACTAACGGTGGGAGTGTGTGCACGAGATGGGAAGTAGTAACTGTGCCAATCGACGTTAAAATTAATGACGGTCGCGTAGATCGTCCGAGAGGGTTGGAATTATCACAACAGATGGTGTGACTAATGCCGAGCTCTCTTGCAGACGAGAAGACGACTCTAGATCCAATTAACTAGCTGAAATGTCGCAAGTATTCAAGAAAGAAGGATAAATGGAGCTGTCGCACGATTTGGTTGATGAAACGTGACTACAGCTTGCATGATTAATAGGGAGGTTTCTATTGATACAAATGAGTGTTGCGCGAGGGTAATGATAAATGTTCGCGCTATTCTGCGGTCCCCGTTCCACTTTCAAGTAGCCGCTGCAACGTAGTGACGAAATCGCTTGAAAGTTAATAAAAATGTGACAAAACGATTGTTGGGACGATAGATGTTCCCGAAGTCGCGAGCCACCATCGATCTTAGTTACACGCCGGGGCATAATATATAATGGCCAATAATGTCGGCGCAATGAATCAAACTATTGGGGATATTCTATCGACAAGCTGTCGCTGCCATTATACCTTACATCCAACATAAATATATTATGAATGACTGACGGTGCGCATATAGGCGGAAGAAAAGAAAGGGGGCGGGGTGGATGGATCCATCATGGCACGTATTTACCCAAGCTCATCTTCCTTTATGGCCAGTCAATGGCGCGAAGCCCCGAAGCGAGAAAAGCGCGAAATTTATACTACCTTTGGTCCTGCAGCCTGGACATTTCTCATGGGACGAATCAGAATTCCACCATAATAAAACTAACGATAATTATCAAGGGATGACAAAGTAGATTGGTACTGTCACCAAACAGCCAGTACTATTTACAACACCAGCAAAATACTCCCGCGCTTTGAAAAGCATGAAACACAAAAAAATAAAAGAATGAAAACACATTCCTACTTAGTTTCACCCCCTTAGGGGTTGGTTAGGGCAAAATGCTGAATCTGGTTTTTAGGCATTTGTGTGGTTATATTGCTCTCGTTTTTACCCCCTTCGGGTTGGAATTTCAAAAAATCCCTTCTTATCGAGCACCTACATACGTCGCAAAAGGAATATACCCTCCGAATTTAATGTTTCTAGGGTCAGCGGTTTGGCCTGGACGATGATGAATCAGTGAAACAACGTTTATATAAATATAGATTAATTTAACAATAGAATGTGATCGTCACGAGCCAGACAGGCGTCAGCTCGGCTGTCACTTAACCTTCAAGTAGAACATATCCGTCCCTCGTCAGACGAGCACGTAGACAGCGACCGTCTCTGATCAGACGATCGAAACGAAGTGTTGTAAATCGGGGTACATGAGACGAGGGAATATTTAAAGGGTCCTGCTTTCACATATCCTGACACATCCCAGCAGAGAGAATCAATACTTAGCAGTTCACCAAGCTCCAGCGTGAATTTCTGTCTCCGCGAACTTTGCCAGATGTTGCATTAACGGCGGCGAGGTGTGACTGCAATGTATTATTTTGCAGCGGCAAAATGCAGGCGACTAACACACCGAGGAAAACTTTCACCGTTGCAAGTGTTTGAGCGCCGTCTGCAGCTGCGATTAAGGCGACTGCAACATCAACGACCTAAAGCGCCGGGCTCGTCCGTTAACACCGAATGTGAAATTATAGCGACAGTTCGCGCCCATTCCCACCCCCCGGCACATTCGCGCGACGCCGTTTACCACCCCCTGTCACCCATCATTTATCCGCGACTTCACGGTGCGGATTTTTGAAGAATCCCGGTAAAAAGGTTCGACGTGCGCGAGAATTATTGCTCCCTGGAGACGGCAGCGCACCTGGTTACGCGGATATAACGGAATTTAGAGGGCGGCCGGGGGGTGGCCTCCGGGAATAGCGGTGAATCGTTTGGAAAAATATCCGACGATCTCCAAGGCCGGGTCACTTGTGTACTTTTACGTTTTTACAAGACAAGAGAATATTTCTCCCGTGAATCGGCTCGGTTCGAAATTAATTTCGCGTTGAACCCGCGATAGCATTGTGCACCGGGCGCTCCGTTTTTACACCCTCCGCGCAGATACCAATCGAGGTTTTCGGTGGTAAATCGCGGCAATTAATTTACCCCAGTTGCGGGAGGCAAAGAGGTAAAGATGTTAATTGGACAGCCGGCACGACCTAATTACACTTCAACGAGTCAACAGGATTCCGCGCGTTTCAATGCTGAATACCCTCCACTTATACTCGGTACACGTTCCGAGAGATCTTTGAACTTCGATCCGCGATTGACTGGTGTGATTAATGACGCACTTGCCCCTTCTCGCTGGTGTACTTCCATTTTGTTTGTTCTTCGCAAGCAATCTGGCGAGCGTACGCGGCAAATATTTATAATCGTAATACCATTCAATTACCCCCGATCGAATACACATCGCCCTTCATAACAATCGATATTAATCCTTCTACCATCCACATTCCAACAATTACCTAGGAAAATTATCCTGCATTATTTATTTTCATTTCAATAGTGATAATTGTTTCGGGATCCCGCGTGAAGTGAATTCGATAATGCGTATCGAAAGGAGACGCCTCGGAAATGTTTAACGAGCCGTTTGTTTAAAACGACGGGAAGTATTCACCTCTGGTAGACTGCCATTAATTTTCGTCCCTCTCCGCTAGTAAATTACTCTTTGAATTGAATCTCATCTCACCGGCTACCCCGGTTATACACTCCAGCGACCCCTCCCATGTCGTCTCACCCCCGCCTCCAGCTTTTACTTTGCTGCATAGTTCTCGCTGGACTGATATGCAGTCCAGACTTGCAAGGCATCTCCTGGGATCCTCCAGGACCTCGAGTCTACCAGAAATTCATCTACACCCTGCCGTAATTAAGGGGACCTCTTTGCCCTGACAATTTTTAAAGCTCAACTTTATATGCAATCCTCCTGAGACTCACGGATTGGCGAATAAATAGAAAATTATTCTGACGTAGAAGCTTGTTATTTGCTCCGCTTATTGCATCCCCAATGTGTCAGGAAAGCTACTTTATCCCGCGAAAATAATCGCGGACTGATTCCATCAGCACTTTGGTCGAAATAAATAATTACAGACTTGTCCTGGTGGCTGTTGCCCAAAATTACTTGGTTCGCTGGCGAAACTTATCGATTTGACAGATAACATCGTAAACTTATCCTCGATTGCCCCCGATACGTTCGTTTACCACGTATCTATACATATCCCACAAGAGTTCGCGAGACAAATAAATGTAATGCCAACAGTTTTTTAAGCGAGTCGGTTTCTAATATTGGATCAGACATTCAGATATCCTACTGGCATTTTCCATTTAAGCAGCGGCGCATCCGTGTGCCACTGTGTGCGAGCAGCCATGAAGTGTCAGCCAACTAATCAACCGTGACTGATCCCTGAGCCAATAGGGGTAGCCATTCGAGTGTCACCGCACCGTCGGTCAACCGATGGTCCTTCGATTTAGGGTGGATTCATCGAGAAACGTTCGGGATCGTTGAACTCGAGCCTTATACCCCGCGCAAGGGGCAAATAAAGCTTAATTAATCACGTGAAACCGTGGCCAGCTCTTATCCACTCTCCTCTCGGCGACAAAAAATTGCAGACTCCGGAATCCCACCCGGGGGGATCATTGAATTGTTTCCGCGAATTCTTCGGACTCGGCGGAGAGCAGAAGTTGTAGTAAAACAGTTTGCCCGCAGTTCCCAGCGGCACGTCCAATTTTGGGCGGGAAAGAAGAGGGCGCCGAAGTGAGTGGAGAAAAGGAGATTCCCTCGCCTCGGTGGAAGCGTTTAGCGCCACGAACCTGCAGCGACTTCAAATCTTCCTCGGCGAAACGGAGGAATTTTCAGAATCACCGTCCAAAGAGATTTGTAGCTGAAAATCTACCGTATCCAGGGCAACAACGCGCGGCGGAGAGGTCGCGCACGTATGTGTGCCACAAAGTAGTCGGAATCGTGTTGAACCGTGTTGAAGCGGGACTTGGCGGTTGCATAATGTGCCAGTTTATCGTCGCCATGGGAACAAAAATTCGGGACAAAACGCTCGGCTGCCTCGCTGCGTATTCTCTACTGCGGCGACAAATATTTCGCTCGTCTGGCACTTTGGAAAGAACTGCGAGCTTGCAATTAAAGACAGAGCAGCGGGTTGCCGCGAAGTAAATGAAGCTTTCCCCAGCGCGAACGTTTCGCTTCGTGTCTGCAGATCGCCCCGCTAAAAGCTTCGATTACCATCGCGATAAATCCATCGCGGAGTATTTATTTTCCGCTACGCCGAAGATTTTTTTGTCGGTCGTTCTCTCCGATCTAATTTGAATTCCCCGGTACCGTTCATCAATCGCGGGCAATTTACGGTCCACGTAACATCGCGATGTTTGAACGACAAACTGTCCGATCAAATATTTAACTTCTCGGAGAAAATTATTATGGCCGGCAATTTCATTTGCAATGTTTGACGAATATTACGAGACCCAGCTTGTTGAAATTCACAACTAGGAAGGAGTTGATTACCAGGGATACTTTGGCCATTTCGGCCCGCCGTTAAGTGACCCTAAAGTGCGACCTTTGATGAAGTCAATTTCATATTTCGCCAACAGTTTATAGCGATAATTCGTTGCAGGATAATTCTGGCATCGCTTCGAGGCAACAAAAGCCACATCCGACTTTCCTGCTCCCGTTGCAACAACTATTCAACTCGCGCGGAGAATTCCTGGTCCTTTGAAATCCCCGACCGGCTAGAGAAGCCTGTATCGGTCTGTGGTTCGAAACTGCCTTCGCCATGGACATCCTGGCTGTAGAATGCACTCGCCATTGACGCTCGAACGTCCAGCGGTGTCTATAAAGCATTCGTGAGTGTCCTTTGACCCAGACGTGCACAGCACAGGAGGGCTGACGCGAGGGACGCTGATAAAACCGGGCAGGAGATATTACATTCGCACCTTTGCGCTTTATTCTACGGATTCCCATTAAGTTTTCTCAGGTCCCAGACGAAAATCGTTCAGAGAGTTTTTAAAGGTCAAAGGCGAGCCATTGTACGGGCATAGAATTCGTAGCTTTCGAGGGAACAATGCGCAGGATATTACGAAAGGATGCAAGTCAATATCCCAAGCTGGAGCGAAGCCCAGCGAAGGTCCTTTATGCCGTTTAATCAAAGTCCTCTTCCTTTCCCTACAGCTGAAACCAGCGCAGACAGTCGCGACGTTCGAATATGGTACCCAGGCCGCAATAATTTGGTGCTCCCTCAACCCCGTTCATCATTATGAAAAAGGTAGAAGCCACGAAGTCGTTGTGCTTTAAAAAAAGGAGAGTTTTAATCGTCCTGCGAAACGGATGGCGGGTGTGAATTTTTACGACGCGCCCCTGGACCGTGCGCCGCTTCACGGACAATCGAACGACAAGTGTATAAGTTACGCAACAATGAGCTGGTCGATTTACAAAAATAGAAAATAAATCGTCGAGGATTTTCATAGCCGGATGGGCCGGGCGCACGGTTGCAATAGCGTCGCATTGTGCATACGGCCGCGTCATTGCGCATTGGCAGTAAATTTTTGGTCGGCCGATCATCGGGCCGGGAACGATATTTAATCGAACGATCGGCATATTTCCGCGAGCGGAACGGCCGCCGGTGCTTTTCACCCGCCAACCCTGGCCGCCGTAATAATCCTGTTTTTCTGCCTCGGCTGAGCCGTAAAGCGGTCGGCTGGAGAATCGAATTCCGCCGGCAACTAATTGACAGAGAATTTCAATAAACAGGGATTACACGGATTCGTCGAAACGGCGCCGGACAATAGTCGGCTAATTATAAAATCAGATTGCGCGCTGACCGTCGATAACGGTCGTAACGTGCCTCCGTCCCACCTTTTTTTTTTTCCATTCACGTTTAAACGCGAGCCTGCAGCTGGGTAATGGCCGAATGCGAAATATTGCCCGTGTGTGCGTGACGTGTTCGAGCAGGGGCGGTTGTCTGCATAAAAATTCCCGCGGAACGCGAGGCTGTCACGGAAGCGTTGAATAAAAATTACGCATCACGCGCGGCCGCATTCGTAACGCGAATTACCAACGCTTTGACGGCGCGGCGCAGCTTTGCCGTCTGACCAGCCACCGTCTGATACCACTTACGGCTCTTTGAGTTACAAATGCGCCTGATGTCCGAGTAGTCAGTGACCCGTTTCACTGCCGCAGACGGCGCAGATCCTATCGCGGCTTGTAAGTGCCCGGATTTCTGTTGGTCCGGCCAGTGACATGCTTATTTCACTTTTTCACTTATCTGATCGGCGATTCTGCCCCCGATTGCCCGGCCAATCGCTGACCCGTTCCACTCATTGCGACACTATCTACTGTTCTATAACTGCGTTACATCGTCGGCGGAACTACGTACGAGTCTACTTTGCTTGTGGGGCCATGCACTGACCTATTCTACTTGCATCGCACGTACCGCACCGCTGCGAACGGATACAGCCCCCTACTAATTGCGCGCTCAAGTACTGTGCCATTTCGCTTATCACAATAGAGATTGTTCCAATATATTTGCCTGACCAATAACCTATGAACGCTCTTATTCGACTCATAGAGAAACCTAATCGTATCTTTATGCCCCACGGCTGTGCTCGAGTGAACCGATCGCCACCACCGTCTGCAAAACCATCATCAGAAGCACAAGGTTTGACTTTGGCGCTTAAAACTTCTCTGTCATTTTAACCCGGGCGATCTAGAGTTACGTGTTGCGTGGGTAATCCCGCGCTTATAAGGGTGCCGTGTTTCATCGAACGCAGGGTGAAACGAATCGATCGGCTTCCCCGTCGCGTTTTAACGAACGAACGCGTTACAGAATCTACCGCTTTCCAAGCTAAATTTCCGCGGAGTTCTGCAAATAATTTCCCGGTCTCATTACCCCAGCCGTGTATCATTAAAACGTAATCCTAATTTCAACATCGCGGACTGGTAATAAAGTGGAACGATAAACTGATTGGATTTTAAACAGCTCGTTTAACGTGGGAATTCTTTAATGCCCCGTGTCTGAAGACTGAAAGAATTCCTCTATGTTAGAGCGACGAGAATCGTGCGAGCTGCAATTTGCCAGGAGAAAAGCGTCAACTTAAAATTCGTCACGATGCATTAGGGCTCATTACTCGCGCGGCCGGTGCTCGCGGAACTTTCCTGATTTCTACGGCAATGTTTGACTGCATTTTCATTCGCAGTCGCCGCTCCGAACTGCGGGCACTAATTATCTGGTTAAACAAACTGCGCATCGCTGGCGACCATCGCCAGCATTGTGCCTGCTAGGTACTTGCCGCTACACGGTTGCGCTTTTAATAACATCGAATCGATGCAAGTTCGCGACGAAACGGTAGCGCCATTTACTCTAGCACACATTGTATTCATTGCCCGGGCGCTGATTGGCACGCGAATACCATCGCAAAAACTTTCGAGTGAAAATCTCGTCGAAGCACCCTAGCAAAGTAGGGGCTTGAAAATCTGTACTTTCGAGTGCAGACACCGCGAGCGTGAACGGTATGCAAAACGTATGCCATTATAGCAAACAAATTGTTGGAGGAGGGAGAGCGATAAACAGATTAAACCGAAATGCAGTTTGCATGGAAAGTGGAATTCGCGGGAATTTCTTCTCGCACTGGTAGACGTCGAGTCAGAGAGCGGTTTGTGCCGCGAGAACGTGCTTCCTTCCGCTATGTCCCTTGAAATTTTTAACGCCAATTAATGGGGAATGGTTGCGGGGACAACTGGCGTCATCGGGATTACGAAATTTTTCAACGCGGAAGCTTCGGCGGAATCGTAAGCGCGGGAAGAAATACGAGGTCGGCGGCGATAAAGTAGAATAGCTGCGCGATAAATGCGGCGGGGCAATAAAAGCAGTGGAAAGTCGAGCAAGAATTGTATCGAACATTGTCGCGGCAATAATCGTAGCTAGTATCGCGGCAATAAAGGTAACTGTTCGTGCCTATTATCGGAACGCGATCATAGAAATGTGCGCACTCGTTATCGCGTGCGGGATCGCTCGGTGTTTAAGCAATTATCTTTAATCCTATCGAAGCTGGGATAAATCTTGGGCTTCGTTTAAACTGGACCCTCCGTCCCGTCGAAATCACGACGATATTATTATAACGAGATAACGAGCCTGTGTGTTCATTTACTGAAAGTGTTGCCATAAAAGTGTCCCAAGCTCCGAGCGGAAATCGACTATTATATATCGTCGCAGATCTGCTGACTCGATTGTTCCAGGCGTCGATGAATTAAGCGGTATTCGCAGCTCTTATCGTCGGAGGGAGGTGATCTTACTGCGACGGGTTCGTCGCGTCAACCATTGTTGATCTTAAATCTTATCTCGCGCCAACCCCAAGCTACATAGTTGCGCTGTGCACACAATGTTGATTACGAGCCGCTATGTTAATTGATCGCCAGAGAAGTTGCTGAGTTAGTTTCTATTGATCGAAGAAATTGATACGCCAGGACCACCGGCAAAGCTCCGCGCCATCCTCAGTGCAAGCAAGCTGTAGTGCACTCGAAGTAATTGGGAGGCTCCCGGAAAGACGTCGGCGGTGGAAATTAAAGACTATCCAGTTTCATAGGAAGTGAGGCGTCCGAAATATCTGCCCGCAGGGTAGCTTACTGAAACCCTCGGGGCGTATTAAGTTGAACCTCCGGTTCATTAGGATCTAGAAGCCTCGAATAAAAGGTGTAACAACTACCCACCTTGACAATGCCCTTGAGCCGACGAGGACTACACGCGGAGTCACCACCCCGATTTCCCAAAAAAGAGCACCTCGGTGGGGCGGCAATGACGATCGTTCACCGGTGGGTCGTTAAGGAACAATGAAATCTCTCGACTCTGCCGAAAGATAGAAGGAGCGAGGACATTAGCGAGTTATCGACGACGCCAGAGGCGAAAGCTGCGACGGCCATTCAACCAGCGCGATCAGATAGATCCACTTTTTGCAAGCGCGCGTCTTTGATTCTCGCGACTCTTGAGAACGGGGTGGTGGGTCGAGGGAGGACCGAAGGAAGGCTAAGCCTAATTAAACGCGCGAAACGACGCTCGACAGTCAGCCACGGTCGGATTTTCACGGTTAATTAATCGAGCATAATATCAGCGCGTCGCTTCGCGGTGAAGGGCGCGGAGTGTTGGGGTTGCGCTGACGCGTCAGAACGAAGGAAGCTGCTCGCTAAACCGCGCCAGATTATCCTCGTTCGTCGCTCCTTCAAACCCCGTATTTTTCGCGGTCGAGCGACGAGCGACGTAGCTGGGTGCAGCCGAGCTGCAAAATCGGGGGATTAATTGACGGAGGTTGAAGCCACGCATTCGCGACTGGCACGCGAAACGTCTACTTCGTATCTAGGGACCAGAGGTGGGTCGGGTTTCAATTATGCCTAGGATCGGATCCTCTCCGGTTCCCGAAAAATTCTTGCCCGCCATTCGGCGCGCCACAAATTCGTTACGAAATCAATCCCGCTGACGTAAATACGCGCAAGTGGGGTGTATCGCTGTGGGCGCTACGTGATTTATTTGTCTGTTTCAGCGCGAGCGTAAAATGTGATGTACATACGGCCTCGATGGACGGCGAGCGTTGCGCGTCGAGTATTTATAAAATGTACAGTGGAGGCCAAAAGTAAGCCGGTCGAAGTGACACGATACGTTTGTCCGCAAATAAAAGCGCTCGCCCGCAGGCCGTTCATCGTGAAATATGAGTAGTATTATCCGGACACTCCGGACGCTTGTGCCGGTCCGACGATATTAAGATTAATCGCGCGATTCATCGACTTGGTGCGGGATGAATAACAGCATGGACTGAGGTGAAACAAGTCCTCGGTCAGGCAGAGCCGAGCGTCAAACAGCCAGCGAAATAACCGTTGTTTCGGCGCAGCGTTACTCCTGTTTCTGTATGCCATTATCCTGCCACAGTATAAAGCGTCGGGAAAGCTCGCGCAAACACTCGGCCCGGTAGGAAGCGTCTCGTCCCTTTTCACCGCAAAGACAGGGCAAAAAAGGTACACACCTCCCGGGCTCATGGATCGCCGGCGCACGCCTCGTCCCCGCGGGTGTAGGAAGACAGTTGCTGGCAGCATACTTTTGGGGGAGCTTTATTAATTATTAAAACAGGCTATAAAATTATTTGATACGGCGGTAGCGGGCAGAAGTGCGCGAGCGCGGCACGTATGAATTTCGCGCGCTGCATTATTCAACGGGCAGTTTGCATAACAATTATGGCGGAGATTTTAGCATAGCGGGCAGAGAGAATGGTCGTAGTGGCGGAGGGCCGCGAACAAAAGTACACGGCCGGCGATACAAGCGCGCCTGGCGCCGGAAGGACGAAAGGATCCCGAAGCCTGCTCCTTCGTTTGCAATTCCATTTTTCATTCGACCTCCTCCGGCCTTCCACTGCGTCCGTAACCTCGGCGGATCGTGGCTAAGGGTGGCGGGACTCGAAGGTCCCGTTACCGGGCAACAGTCGCCGTCACGCGGAGCGAGGAGACTCCTTTTCAAGGCTACCGATGCAAATGAGATTGAATTGCACGGCGCAGAGAGCGGGGATGCATTGTCGCGAACTCGGTCTTCGCTGTTGCATTTCGTTCACCGTTCTAACTGGATTTACGGGGGTGAGCAGGAGATGGAATTAATGTTTACGGGCGTCCCCGTGACGGTAATGCCGCGCCAATAGCGCGACCCATCGTGTTCCCTCGCGAAAACGCAAGCGTTTATTCGTTACGAGTGTCCGCATTTGGTCGAATGTTTCGATGCTGGTCCGCGGAGGTGATAATTCTCCTTCCCGGTTAGAACATCATCTACATCCTTCCATTCTCCTGCACAGACTCGCTACGCGTTTACCTGTACTACTTATTCGATCAGTGTGGCTCTTGCCTCAGTTGTCTGGTGACTAAAGATCCTGTTCTACTTGATTGATCGCAGGGGTTCCAGCATTGTTAGTTTCGTTTTACTCCCGCCGATAGTTTTCAATCCCATTTACAACCACCCAGAACGGTCACCGTTCCTTTCCGTAGCGTCCTTTGTACTAAACGACTTCATCCTCGAAACTACACAGGATCGTTGCCTGCCCAGTAAAATATCGTTCTCCGATAAAACGAGAATGTTTTGTCGGCGTAGAGGACTTCTGGCTATCCACCTTTATGCAAATCTCTAAAGAATTGATCCCGCCGCACGTACGGGTGCCAGTATTTCACGGTTAGAACGAACGCTTTATATCTTGTAGATCGTTGGGTGTAGTCGCGGTGCAAGCCGTATAACGTTCTCCGCACGGTCGCAATAATTTCAATCCAGCCTCGAGGCGCTGATCCTCGAAACGTCTTGACAGGGTGTAGCGGGTGAGGAGGGGCGAGACGGGGATTGCGAAGCCACCCCTCGGTCGGCGGAGAAAATGCCGGGCCGGACCACTACGGGGTATCCGCGGTCGAGTCTGCGCAGCCACGGTGGAACCAATTAATTTCCCTGGTGGCTGGGATCGCGGGATGATCCGAGTGCCAGCTGTACACCGTTCGGAAACTTTCCGCGAGCTATAAGTTTTAATTGCGACCGGTCAAAGGTGCGGAGGCGTGTCAGAAAATTTAATTAACTGGCGGGAAACGTGTCGCCCGCGAGTCTCTGTCTTTATTCGCTTGCCGCTCGACGCCCGGCGCCGGAGAAAGATGAGGAATAGGAGGAGAGACCGCCGCCCGCGGCCACGTTGTATCAGATTTAGCTGGTTTTATGGAAAACAATTGTCCCGGCGGGCGCATTGTCCTGGGCGGATTCCGCTCGAGATATTCGTTAGAATTTTAATAGGCAAGCAGATTTGGCGCGTGGCGAGAAATTAACGAGCTCATTAAACGGTGCCCGCCCAGAAAACTGGCGGCGCGGCGCTGTGTACGTAACCAGGGACAAAGGTACTTTTCTATCGCCAACGACCCTGGAGATCCGTGAACGCGAGGATCGCGCCACCCAACTTTCCAAGATTCGTATGGAAATTCCCGCTATACCCCCGCGGAAGTTTAATTCGAAAATTGCCAGTCGTTTCCGGTCGCGAGGAGCGGGGAAGCGCGGTAAGAATTCCCTTAAAGGTAACGCGGCTTTCGAGCGGGAAAACAACGGCAACGAATTTCACTTGTGAGGTTTATTACTTAGAAAGTGGCCCGCATATATGAAACTCGGTGGAAAAGCCGCTCCGCGAATTTCCATTCGGAGCATCGCGTGGCTATAGCACGGATATATTACGCGCTACAACCACCAACACTCCTGGAATCCGATGATACGGCGGATCTGGAGCTCGCTGGATTGTTTGAAAAGGGATCCCGGCGAGACTTTCAGCGAGATCATATCCGTGGAGGTCTTGCCGGGGCAGCGAAGAATATTTGCAAGGTCCAGCGAACGATGGATGTCCTCGATCCACTTCCCCTTCGCTCGACGATGGATTCCTGAAACGAAGTGGCCCTTCTGTTTTCTATATATTCTGGGGAAGAAACTGGCCGGATGTGGAGGGCTTCTACAAGGGCAATCTTTACGTTACGTAAAACGGCAGGTGATCCGTGCTGGTCGAGCGAGACACGTAGGTACGTGCTGTACATGACGCCAGTATTTACGATGGCCGAGTGATATTAATAGTCACGGACCGACAGTTTGCGTCACACTGGGACTGTATCTGTCCGACCAGTGATAAGCTTATTCGGCTTGCTAAACGATTACTATCCTGATTGCGCGATCAATGCTTTCTTCTGCGTTTCAGACATATTATGCACTATTCTACTTGCCCGATATACTGCATACTATTCTACTTGCCCGACTTATTACATATTATTCTACTTGTCCGACTTATTGCATACTATTCTGCTTGTCTGACATATTACATACTATTCTACTTGCCCGACATATATACTATTCTACTTGTCTGACATAGTATATACTATTCTACTTGTCTGACATAGTATATACTATTCTACTTGTCTGACATAGTATATACTATTCTACTTGCCCGACATATATACTATTCTACTTGTCTGACATAGTATATACTATTCTACTTGTCTGACATATTACGTACTCTTCTATTTACCCGACATTATAATTACGAAGGGTCACTCGAGCACACTGTGTCTCGTTTGAGAAAAAGCGAACGGAAGCTACGCTTTCATTATGAACTGCGAGCAATATTCACGTTGGAAATTCACGTAGTATCTGGGAAACATCTCGTAAATCGATCGTGTTGCTTTTAAATCGCCGACGGAAGGAGGGTCACTGACAGACTGCACGGATGGACTACCGGTATCTCATTTTCGCTGTCGCCTGAATAAACTTGCGTCGCCGCCATAAAATAGGACCCCTGTTCCTCCGCTATTGTCCCGCTTCCTCGTAGATATGCGTGCTTGCGCGCTTGCATGGCGTATTTGTCTGTGCACGTACAGGGTGTCCGTGAAATGTCTGGTTGTTCCACTGAAATAATGCTGAAGCGGCCGAGGCGGGCAGAGCAATTCCTCGTGACCGTGATCCGATCTTAATTCCGGAACTTAATTTTTGTGTCTACATCGTCTCGAGTATTTCGACCCCTGTCCACGTAGACACCAACGTCGAACGATCGTATCTTCTCGGTTCATCATCAGAACGGTGACGGTCGACTCAACACACCCCTGTTTCTCGGCTGTTTGAATTTTCCGCTGTACGTACATATCCTTCACAATACCCCTGAATTTCCCCTATGTCTGTCCTTCGTCCCCCGGCTCTTCCATTCCCTTCGTCGCCGTTCTCCCTCTCCCAAGTTGTAATACAGCTTGGGAATCGCTCGTCGGACGGAAAATAAAAAAGAACGAGCTCGGAGAAAGGGGAGGGACGGGACGAGGCGCCAGAGAATTCCGGTCTACCGACTCCGTTCGTCCGTATGTAATTCAGAAAGCACCCTTCAGCCTGCTTCTTCTCGATCCGGTAACACTGGGCGCTCCATTTCGTCGTGACCCCTCTTGCAGCCGCCTTCATATTGCGAACGTGGAAGTTATGAGTTATCCGTACCTAGTAACTCCTATCTCGTGCTCGACCAACCTCTTTTCCGTCTGACTCTTACACGTGGCATCTACTTGTTTATTTCCTCCGTCGCCGCTGTCTTATCGCCAGCAAGCGACGTATTAAATCGATCGGACACCAGAACCCAGGGACCAGCGTCCAAACCCCTGATCACCTTTGGCTCTAATCGCCACGCTGCCCCTGGAAGCACGCTGCCTTCAAAGTTCCCTCGGTGTCTCGTCGGACGCGGCGGAAAAGTGGCAAACCGAGGGAAAACTTTTGCAGATAGCCGTAGCGTGGCCGCGGGCATCAGCGATACGGAGGGAGAACGACTCCCAGAAGACGCTGCCCGAGGTACCCGGCAATTCGAATCTGCTCCGGATAACGCCGTGGGTGTACGGACGTGGACCGCAGGCAGGCGCGCCTGAATGGCCGGGGGAGCTAAGAAAACGCCGCGACTCAAGAGGCCGGAAGGAAAGTGCAAAATTGCGGAGGCGCCGTTCACGGTCATTGACGTTCGCGGATGTCTGCCGACAGTGGCTTTTCTACGTGCTAGGACTTCGACGCCGAATGGCTGGATGGGCGGCGAGAAGGGAAGAGAGCGCGACGCGTAGACGGGATAAGAGGGACGAGATCAAAAGGTAGGCGCGTGTACCGCTCAAGTAGTAAGGGGGCGGTCGAGGCAGACGGCAATCGCGCCGAGGCACGGAATTCCTGCCGCTTTTCATATTTTCCGCGGGTGGAAACGCCACTCGGTGATGAAAAATGTATGTAATGCTCGTTCCTGCGCGATTGGCAATGCAGCGAGACGGGCGAGTCTCCCTTCGGCGCAAGCGGTTTAAACTCTTTAAACAAAGCGGGACGATGGAAAGTCAATTGTTTGCTTCTTTGATTGGCGTCAAAGGGAAAAGGGCTTTGATCTACCCAGGAATTCAAAAATTCAAACCGAGTAGACATTTCTCGAGCATCAAATTTTTCCCAAGGTAGAAACTTTATTCTAATTAGACGAGATGATTTCGGCGCACTGGTTCGGGCAATTAAGTAATTAAATAAAAGCTATTGTGCAATTTTGAGAATTATCAAATTCCAATGTTTCGGTCAGTGGTTGTGACCATTTTCAAGGAAAGTTAGATAACGGAAGAACACTGCGTATGCTTTTATGCAATAATAGGCGTTTCCTAGAAACGTGTGACGTGCGAGTCGGTTGAACGGTGACTGAGGTAAACAGTAAACACAAGGCAAGAGCAACTAGAGGGGAAACCAGAGTGCGGCCAAAACGATGCCAAAAGCGATGAACGTTAAAGATTTTGAAATAAATTGGACCAACGAAACTCCAAACCTCACAACCATACTGCCATAATACCACCAATTATTGCTTATGTGGTAAAAATCCATCACTCATAGGTGTCCAAAGATATAATTACATAACGTTGACAGTAATATGTAATAATGGTGAAACTATAGAAAAGAAATATAGAAAAGAAATATAGAAACGAAAATTCTAATAGAAGGACTATATCATAAGGCATTACCCCTTCAATATGGTTGCGTAACAGTCCTGTATTTTATTTGTTTCATACCTGAGATTTACGCTCGGTTGTTTAATCATATGTAGCGTTTCTAATAGAACTCTCTGATTCAGCTTGGCTGTGCTAGTGCGCCGAAATCATCTCTTCCAATTAGAACAATTTATACGGTCGAAATTCAAATTATATTATGAAGAAACCTTATTCTGCACCGGGAATAAAATCCCCGCAGTCAGGTGGCCGTAGAAACGCATTCGCGAATCGTCGTTTTCCCGAGAAAAAGAGGCGTCACGATCTCGAAACGTAAAACCGCCACCCTCGCGCCAGTGATTTGCTTATCGCGAGGCTGCCGCGATTTTCGGGGTGGAGATTCGTCGTCCTAGAATCGGGAGGAACAGGAATTCGGTGTGTCGCGGTGGTTCCACCTCGAAGTAGGGGCTGCTGAAACTTCGTGTCGGTATTTCGCCTCCTTGCGAGGGGCTGCTGTTTTTGGTGCGCGAAGCGAAGCCGCCGGAAGTGGGACGGCGAAAAATCCTCAGGACAGGTCGACAGATTCAAGCGGAATAATTTGTTCCCTTGCAAACCCGCCCCAGGAACGAGGCGAGCGGTCGCTGGACATGGCAGGACAAACATTGAAACCGCACTTCCAAACTAATCAGATGATGCCAGACTATTTTCAAGCAACAGTTCTCGCGGCATCCGTAGTCGGTCCTAGTAACGAGAAATTGCGGCCACTATCCTGTCAGCGGGCCGAAATTCCGAGTTAATTAAACGCGATGCTGGCTCAGGCAACGTAATGATTACTTTAACGAACTCGTCGCGGTCAATTAATCACGATGTCGTTACGTCAGAGCGAGTACGCAAAAAATTTGAACGACAAACGGGTCGACGCGAAACAACGTGAAATCTAGCATCCGCCGGCTGAAGCAAGAGTACATTTCTCATATCCCGGGAGTATATTGTCACCGTTCCTGTCAACCATTATCAGACGTCGACTCTCCCCTTTGTCTGACCCGACTGAAATTTCATTTCGCGTGACCCTTTCGCACAGGCGGCTGACTGACTCGCAAAAACTACGGGATTTCTTATTGCCACCCTCCTTCGCCCTTCCCCCCTCCGGCACTGTGTTCTGAGGTATTGTGAGAGAAAACTTCCCTCGCGAAGGGGTCGATGTGAGTTATGCGGGAGCCGGGAGTTTGCCGTCTCCGCTGGAAAGGAAACAAGGCTGTTCAGAAATGACGCTGACTTGCTGGAATAAAAATGGCCATTCCGCGTGACCGAGTTCCATAAATGTAAAATAAAAAAAAAATGGAGGAGGACGGGAGGAAGGACCGAAATATATAGTGTCATTGATTCTTGATCCCCCGGCGTTGCTGAGCTTGCAGCATCGTGACCGCGCGCGTGACGCGATCTTCCAAGAGCACTGGAGCCTGCCGAGCGATGTTTATCTTGGATCAGGACCTGTTTAAAAATTCACGTACGCGCGGGCACGCCGCGCGTTAAATGTCCGAGCCGGCGGGGCCCTGTTGCCGATATTTCACCGAGGACGAGTGACACTTTAATCGAAAGAGCGGACGGTGTGCCAAATTTATCGACGAGCCTGAGAGAAGTCGAGCGAGCGGCACGTACCCGGGTGTCCGCGAGGGCTCGCGGACCGGAGCGAGCGTCGATCGTATTCGGAAGCTGTCGAGAGATGTTAAAAATGTAGAGTGGCTCGCTGGTAAGAAGCGCGGGAGCGTGAAACGCGGGGCGTCCGCCCGACAGTCGATAAATCGTCGCCCCACTGTCTCGTCGTGCGGGGATTCAATCGAAATATGAAGCCATTGGGCGGGAACGAGCACGAAACACTGCAAGAAATCACCGAGGGCGACAGAGAGAGAGAGAGAGAGAGAGAGAGAGAGAGTTGGGAGGAGAAAGAGGAGAGGGGAAGGCGAGCCGGGGGTTGGCATTTTTTTGTTCCATCGCCAGCAACGACGGGGAGCACGCTTCGTCGAGTGGAAAATAATTTAACTCGCAGCCGCGAGATCCGCGGGGGAAAGCGTGCCCCGGCATTGTTGCTTTTCCATCAGATCCCCGTGACGTCTTGCCATGGAAACTGATGGCCGATCGAACCTGTCGCGCTCAACGGAACTGTAACTGTGGGATCCCGTCGCGGCAATTTCACGGATTACTACTTGCGCGCTAAGCATCCGGCCATTCAGTGGCGCAGTTTTATTCTGGCGAGACGATGCCGCGGAATTTTTAGCGGCTTACGGTAATCTGCTCGCGAGTATCGCGTCCCCGGTGATCTGGGATTATGAAATTAAGTAGAGAGCGCCGCAGTTCTCTAAGTAAATCGTACGAGCGAGATTGCAGAAGCTTGGAGTATTCAGAGCTATGTCCCGTGTCCCTGCGTGCATCTCCGATCGTGGAGATATTTTCTTAGGAGCGCAACGGTACAGGTGCCATTTAAGTGGCGGGAATTAGCACGCGCGAGGCGACGCTCGGCAGCTCGATGTCCGAAGCGTGAGGGACGCATAAATTATGAAGGGGACAAGTTCGGAACGTGGGTTCTGGCACGGGCGGGTACCTGGGAGCCAGGAAGGACGCAAAGTTCCGTAGGTAGTGAGCTCGAAAAGGCTCTATTAAGAGGCAGTTGCGCCGCTTTGGCTGAAGTTTGCTTAAAGTTTGAACGCGGCATCCTGGAGCCACCATGGCTGATCGGCAGATTAAACCATCCTTCGAAACACGCTTACACGATGAAAGCTGCCGGCGAAGGAAGTAGACATAATAGGCCCGAACTTTTGCCCACGCTAAACCGACGTGGTGATCAAAGATTTGCCAGCGCGTTCATCCCTGGGAATTACGCCTTATAACGAGAGGAACCGACCGGCTTAACTTTCTCGGTTCACGAACCGTTGTCTACCTAGCCGGAACTGGAGCATCGAAGGTCGTTTAATTTCATTTATCACGGAGATACGTCTCGAGCCGCTCGCCTTCGACAATAGGCAATAATTACGGTTAAAAGGAAGGAAATTTCTCATTTTAGGAAATAACGCTGACAAGGGAAGATTTCGCGAACCCGAAAATTCAAAAAATTCTGAAACTTTGTGGATATGTAGAGAATTTTCTCCTGATTACAACGCAATTTTGTTTGCTGCCCAAAATCACACTAAGGGGGTGAAATTAACCCCCGAAGATTCGGCTATTTTTCGATTTTATTTTCTAACTCGCAATCTGTAAGATGTAGAAAAGAAATTTCACGACAAAAGTTACTACTTTTAATTAGATCTATCAAATGGTAAAAATTTTATCAATTGTTTAAAGAATTAGAAAAAAGTTATAAACAAAAATATTAATAATGTTTTCTAAAATTCGTTGTTTCACATGAAATCTGAACTGGATGTTTAAATAATTATGAAACAGCATAATCCATATTTTTCCCCATACAATTTCAACTTTCGTTGTATTTTCACTTTTGAAACAACGAATTTTAAAAAACATTATTGATATTTTTGTTTATAACTTTTTTCTAATCGTTTAAACAATTGATAAAACTTTTACCATTTGATAGATCTAATTAAAAGAAGTAACTTTTGTCTTGAAATTTCTTTTCTATATCTTACAGATTGCGAGTTAGAAAATAAAATCGAAAAATAGCAGAATCTTCAGGGGTTAATTTCACCCCCTTAGTGTGATTTTGGGCAGCAAAAAATGCGTTGTAATCAGGAGAAAATTCTCTACACATCCACAAAGTTTCAGAATTTTTTGAATTTTCGGGTTCGCGATCTTCCCCTGTGAGTCGATAAAGATACAAGGCCTCCTTCCTCGCGAAAATTCTCCCTCGGAGAGCGGTTCTCCCCGCCGCCATCAATAATCCCATCGACGCCCATAAATTCCAGCCGCAGCGATCGCCTCCCGAGCTGACTATTATCTCCTCGCGGCCCTGAGAAACGCGATACGTGAGTAAAAATTAATACCGTCCCGGGTACCGGTGGCTGCTACCGATAATTCCTTTCGGCCGGCGATGATATCGCCCTGCCGAGAAATGGGAGCACGTATGATGGCATAATTTCTTTTTATCCACGTCGAATTACATTTTCCACTGGTTGTAGAGCTTGATGGCCGTCATAAATTCGTTGGCCGCGGCCAATATTTCCCGGGAATCATGGTATCGAGCTTTCGGGGGAGGCTGCGGGATCGCGGCGCGGTGTGAATCATTAAGAGCTCTATGTATCTGATGAAAAACGAAGCGGAAAAAGACGTGGGAAAAATAGAGGCCGCCGAGCGGTGACCCCGATTCCGCGATCGCGCCACTTCCGCTCGCACTTACTAATTAAGCCGCGCTGCTAAAGGGCCCCCGGTGAACGCAGCACGGACGGTTTAACGTAAAACGCGCACGCGGCGGCCACGCGCATTGTCCCGATGAATGCTTATTGTAACCAAAAAGTCCCGGGGACTCCGCGCATAATTTCCCGGGCACAAAGGCGGCCGTGGATCCGCCAGTAACAATGAAAACCGCGCACGTTTACAAAGCGGCCGGAAAATGGCGTTTCGAATTGCTAGGGGTGGAGACAAAAAAGAAAACGCCCTGGCGAGCGGCGTGTGTACGCGGCGGAATTTCTGGCCAGCGAATAACGAATTAGCGGTCGCTGGTGCGCGTGCATTTTGCCCAACGATCGCGGAAATAATAGTTGAACAATTGAAGACACTCCTCTTTTATCGCGACCCAAACTGCGCGTCACATTTTCACGTAACGCGCATTCGAGGAAAGGAAAGCTGCGTTTACACCACGGTCTGAGAGAAGTTGCTCCCGCAGGTCCACGGGAGAAGCACCCCGACATGCTTGCAATCTGAGTGCTGTAAAAACAGTGGGCGCACGAAGCCGGAGAGCTTAAACCGACAGACGAGACAGTTGTTGGTATAAACGACGCGACTCCTCCCCAAATAGAGGCAACGTTCGTAACGGGCAATAGGAATGCCGCCGGGGGACCCAAATGAAGCCCCCTTTACGCGAATATGAATAAGAAACGAGGCGGCCCTCGCTATTCTCATTTTCATCTTGCGGAACTTACCGCGCGGGGCAAACTCGAGCCTGTTATACGAAGTTTATACGCAGCCGGTAACCGTCTCTGTAGAAGCTCCAGTTACAAGCAGCCCCTTAACCGTCTGCCAGGCCCTCCTCCTTTAACTTCGCCCTTAAACTGTCTATCTCCCGCGCAGCGCTTTATTGACTCTCCTCGGCTGAAATCATCGGACCGCTGCCTTCCCCGCAAATGCGGAAGGTCGCAGAAGCTTAAGCTACGGCCCGCGGTAATAGCCGAACGAGATTGCACTTCACGCGACTCAAAGTGTCGTTCATGCGGCACGCATGCACAATGAGCGTTCATAAATTCCCGCGGCACGTACCTGCGAAATAGGTGTGATAATCGCAGATATAACGAGCCGATAACGGGTCGCGCTGTCGCGACGATGGCTAAACGAAAAAAGAATCGCCGGGTATCGCGTGCGGATTGTCGCGCGTTCAAACTTCGCTTCCCCGCTGCGAGCGCAAATTTCCGTGAATCTCCCATTTCACCCCCTTCGTGTTACTTACGGTCACCACATCTCGGCTTGTTACTTGTACCGTAAATATTTCACCACCCGGTGTTATTACATTCATCGTATCAAGCATCCTCGATGAACGGTACCGAAAGTCTGGAGAGCCCTGCACAAAGGATCATTGTGGAATCCTTCAGGGAAACCCAGGTATAACTCTTTCTGCGTGCAAAGGCACTGGGGCCTTAGAATAATCAAAGTACGAGGGCCCTTGGTGGAAGGTTTTCTAACGATCGTCCTAATTGTGCCTCTGGTACTCGCCGATTCTTTGTGAAAGTGCACTGTACTTTTCAAAAACTTCGTCGGCACCAAGAAATATAGACTCTGTCGAAATTGAACAATTCGTATTCCCTGGTATTCCTAAATATTTAATTAAAGCCTTCAACGCACTAACTCTTCTAAACTCACTAAGGGGATACGAAAGAGCAAAGACAATTTCTTAAATTTTGTAAATTTCTTAAGTTTTTTAAGTTTCTTAAATTTCTTAAATTTCTTAAGTTTTTTAAGTTTTTTAAGTTTCTTAAATTTCTTAAATTTCTTAAATTTCTTAAATTTCTTAAATTTCTTAAATTTCTTAAATTCCTTAAATTTCTTAAATTTCTTAAATTCCTTAAATTCCTTAAATTTCTTAAATTTCTTAAATTTCTTAAATTTCTTAAATTTCTTAAATTTCTTAAATTTCTTAAATTTCTTAAATTTCTTAAATTTCTTAAATTTCTTGAATTTCTTGAATTTCTTAAATTTCTTAAATTTCTTAAATTTCTTAAATTTCTTAAATTCCTTAAATTCCTTAAATTCCTTAAATTTCTTAAATTCCTTAAATTCCTTAAATTTCTTAAATTTCTTAAATTCCTGAAATTCCTTAAATTTCTTAAATTCCTTAAATTCCTTAAATTCCTTAAATTTCTTAAATTTCTTAAATTTCTTAAATTTCTTAAATTTCTTAAATTTCTTAAATTTCTTAATTTTCTTAAATTCCTTAATTTTCTTAAATTTCTTAAATTCCTTAAATTTCTTAAATTCCTTAAATTTCTTAAATTTCTTAAATTTCTTAAATTTCTTAAATTTCTTAAATTTCTTAAATTTCTTAAATTTCTTATATTTCTTAAATTTCTTATATTTCTTAAATTTCTTAAATTTCTTAAATTTCTTAAATTTCTTAAATTTCTTAAATTTCTTAAATTTCTTGAATTTCTTGAATTTCTTGAATTTCTTGAATTTCCTGAATTTCTTGAATTTCTTAAATTTCTTAAATTTCTTAAATTCCTTAAATTCCTTAAATTCCTTAAATTCCTTAAATTTCTTAAATTTCTTAAATTTCTTAATTTTCTTAAATTTCTTAAATTCCTTAAATTTCTTAAATTCCTTAAATTTCTTAAATTCCTTAAATTCCTTAAATTTCTTAAATTTCTTAAATTTCTTAAATTTCTTATATTTCTTAAATTTCTTAAATTTCTTAAATTTCTTATATTTCTTAAATTTCTTAAATTTCTTAAATTTCTTAAATTTCTTAAATTTCTTAAATTTCTTAAATTTCTTAAATTTCTTAAACTTCTTTAATTTCTTCCCCGCTGAATGTTCTTAGGCTCGCAGTTCGAATAACGATCGAGGGAGGGAAAGAGAGAGGTGGAATGCAAAGTGATGTCGTTTAACCGGGTAAAGGCTCTCGTAAAAAAGCAGACGGCAGCCATGGTAATCGGCGCGATAGTGATTCTCAGGACGACAACACAGGGGTGGCAGTTAGCGGGTCATTGTTCGGGCTGGGGACGTTTTTCCCTTCGGGAGGATCCCGCCGAGCATTTAGCGGCTCTGTCTGATTAACATTGCGACATTAAGCACGGCGATTGCCCTGGAAATAAAGAGGCAGATTAAGACGGCGAAGGAGGGACCTCGGGCGGAGATCGAAGCCTGGGATGACAGGAAATACTTTAGCAATAATCGCTACGGAGTTAATAAACTTTGAAGTTCCCGTGGAAACTTCCAGCTCAGAGGACGTAGAAGACTTCGCTGGAAGTGCAACATCCGGTATCTACAAGAATCCTAAGACGTAGTTCCGAAGGGGGGAATTAAAGGGGGAAGAAATATCGTCGCCGAAGAGCGAGGGGGTCCAAACAACGTGGACCCCGATGCGGAAAACTCAAGCTCGAGCGGAATTTTCTGAAGGAGCCTTAACTTCTGCCAAATCGAATCGTTAGCTGGCTGGGAACTTCTCTCCTCCATCGGCTGCAGCGAGTCGCTGTCAAATCATTACAAGCTCACGGCGAGCAAACTTCATGTAACACATCTGTTGCCGTCCGCGCGGAACGAGTTGCCCCTCCGTCTTGAAATATCTCGTTTCCCTCCTGCTGCAATGAAGGCTGGACCGTCGCTACCTGAACGCTATCTTAGTGGAAGATTACACAACCTTTTACAGGGAGAAAATCTGAGGTTCGTCAAACATTTAAAAATGTCACTGTCGCTCCGTAAATCCCCTGGATCGGACAGAGTAATTAATCCACTAGGGTGAGTTGCAAGGTTGCTGACACGATGGCGTCTAGTGATGGCGCGTGAAATTAAACATTCCGTTTAAAACAAGCCGTAGCTTCGACGAACAGGAATTCAATCAACTGCAAGGCAGACAGGGTCGCCAGCAGGTACTGTCAAATAGACGTGGTTGAATTTTCCGGAGGCACTGCAGAAGGGCGATAAAACTCGACGGAATCGCGGGGCCCTGAATGGTGGAATTCCAGAGGAACGACGCGCGAGTTTGCCGCAAATTTGGTGTCCGATGACATATTGTTAGTACGCGTTCTTGGCAGCTAATACCGAGATTGTTAATTACCCTATTAGCATTCGGAACGGGGAGACCCGGAGTTCCGGTTGCGCCGCTATGTACACCCCGTCCGCCCCGCGTCGATAGGAGAGGGTATCTAGTTGCCCATTTACCCCCTAACAGCTATCTTGCCCCTCTGCGTCCCACCCTCCGTGGCGTCCTCTTCTAGGCACCCCCTAATGTACTCGTAGCCACGGAGCGGCGCTCCTGTTGACGGTACGAGTGGCGTCCTTAATTGAACTGGAGGATTCGTGGCGATTCAATAAGCCAATCCTCGGCGAGGTCCGTGCTTTACGAGGGCGTGGGGGATTTCTTCGACGCTGCCCGACTGTGAATGACTTACGTGTACGAGGACGACCGCGCGCGGACAGATACGCTCGATTTGTTGACGCTTCCGGCCGGGTAAATGGGGCGGAAGAGAAGAGGGCTATGTCGCCGAGTTATGGGAGCCTGGTCAGTTTCATTGAGTGTTACGATTGTAGCATTGATACGTGACCGGTATACGGGGTGGTGGAGAAGTGGAGTCGGAAAATTTGCGGCGTTATCCGGCGCGCCACGTCACGGCTATAATGCAATAAGTACGTAATGCGGCTGAATATTCATACACCCCCAATCCAGTGGCCGCGCGTGGGCTGTTATCGATGCGGAACCGTTGCGAACTCAGCTCAAGTTTCGGTTAGTTATTAGAACGCCGGATTATAATTATATTGCGAAACAGTCTTGAGGCGCAGACGCGAGAGTTGGGTCTGGGCGTCAGGACACCTGGGTTGGGCCAGTGGCACGAACATCGTTCAGTCAAAAGTCCGCGTCGGGCTAGAGCGTCGTTCAAAGGCGTCTAATCTCTCAGAATCAGACTGTCGGGACTCGACTTGAGGGATCAGCGAATAATATCGTGGCTGAAGTGGAAGGAGTAGGTATATTTCGCGGTCGACGCGAGAGGAAAGTACTTGAGAACGTCGTTCCCTTGCACCCCGGGCCTTTGTTGCGTGGGTGTCTGCTGGGGAGACCCGAATCGTGACGGTGGAGTGGCCGGATAAGTGGGAGTAGCTGGTGGGTAGGGTATTTCGAGGTACAGTAGAGAAGGAAGATACGTCATATTCCTTAAACGAGGGTGGGACGTCAAGGCAAGCTGGCGCCACTCATATCTACCATCTAGAGAATAACAATATCCGAGTCTCTATCTATATGTCGTTTCGGAGACACTTGGGGTGGATGCCTGCGTCGACGTACGGGCTGCTTGTAACAAGCAGAAAATTCTGAAGACTCAACTATCGTGGGTACTTCCACGGCTACAAGCTATTAGGTATACAGGTGTTCCTCGCGATCATTTCACGTATATGTATGTAGCTCTAGGCCCACGGACTACGGCTGGGACTATGTGTCGAATTTTTTGGTATTCGAATAGTATTCGAATACTTCAGTTGCTCAATTATTTCGCGAATATAATTCGAATATCCAAGTATTCGAATACTATTCAAATATCCAAGTATTCGAATACTATTCGAATATCCAAGTATTCGAATACTAGTCGAATATTTAAGTATTTTAACTATTCGAATATTTAAGTATTCGAATACTATTCGAATATTTAACTATTCGAATACTATTCGAATATACAAGTATTCGAATACTATTCGAATATCCAAGTATTCGAATACTGATGTACTCGAATAGTATGGTGTGAATTATAAATCAAGTTCTTTAGGTTCATTTGTCAGGGTGAAATCTTGTAAGCTAATTTCAACCTACTTCACACCATACTATTCGAATAATAACATCAGAATACTCAAATATTCGAATTTTATTCGTAGCATTCGTATATTTGTAAACCATCGCCTATTCATAGTTTCCAGCTTCACGCCACTTCACGCCTATTCTTAGTTCCCAAGCAGACAAAAAAAGACGGTGTAAAATTATACTCTTTCGTCACGCACGAAACGTTGATCCTGAGAGCAGCGCCAAAGTATCCCGTCAATCGACCTCAGTGCCAATATTGAACTCAGCGATGCAATGCGGCTAAGTTTGTCCGAATCGGGAGCCGAAACTTTGGCGCGAATAATTTCAGTCGAATGCAAGTTTAACGTTAATGGCGCGCAAATGAAAATTGATTTGATTAGGTCATGGCAGCGTCTATATCGGCAGGGATTCCTTATTAAACGCGCTATAACATTTCTGTGACATTTTCACCTGACGTTTCCACCTAATCTCTGGAAAAACGTTCCTAGCAAATCGCAGCGCGTTGCGTCTGACTCACAGAGGGAGAGAGCTGCAAGGAGTGAAGGCAAGTTGGCGGGAACTTGGGCGAACCGCTCCAAGTTGATACATTTTACATTGCGCCGGGGAATCGTGGCCCCTCGACTTGAGCGCGGTGAGCTCGCGCTGGAACAGAGTGGAGCACACGCTCCGAACGGTCTGGACGCGAGCTTCCGGCCGCGATCAATTTTCCCTGAATGGCCCAGGCGCGTGAACCCCTCCAATATGGATTTCCCTGGGATTAACAGGAAGCGTGTCCATGGTTTTAAGCGTCGATGTATGCTCGCGTCCGCGCCGGAAACTGCCGCGCGGACCGGAAACCGACGGCCGCCAGGCTAACTGCTTTATGAAATACCGATGGCGCGGCAGGAAGCGAGCCGTTTCCGCGGACAGTGTTCGCAGAAGGCCGATAAGGGGCGAGAGATTCACGCGCGGAAAAGTTGCCCGATTAAATCTCGCGGGGTCCCGCCTGACTTCCCTGCCAAGGTTCTCAGCCGCGGTCCGCGCGCTTGCCTGGAAAATGTCACTCCAGCGAGAAGAAAGAAACGCCAGGAGAGCGGGAGTCCGAATTCGGTACCATTCCTCGTTTGATCTTCCCTGTTGCTGGCTCGGGACATCGATTTCGGCGGCGCGGCGAGGCCAGCCGTGAAATCGAGTCACGTTTTAATCGCGTTTATTTTAATTTGCTCGCCGGGACCCCGAAGGAGGAGCAGCGTTTAAACTCTGCCGAATGAACGCATCCGTCCTCTTTCAAGTCCCGTCCAGGCTGGAGGAGCGGTTCTTTTTGAGTAATGAAGTCGCGGTAATCAAGACGTAAGGCTCGAGTCCGAGCTGAAAAGAAACGAGAAGGTATCATTAACCGACGTGACCCTCGGCTGGCGCAGGAACCGGGCACGTTCGCCGGCGCGTAATTGGACTCGGCCCTCGCAAAAAAATAATTGATGATATCCCGACGGGCCGAAATCCCCCGCGATTAATCTTATAATTTGTCAAACGCTCCTTCACGGAGCCGTGTCGGCTCGATTTGCTCCACGTGTCGGCTAATCGATCGGCAAATGGATTCGCCGCGACCTTTGAAAAACACCTCAGGAGGGATCCGCGCGTTCTTCATCTTCAACGATTTACCGAAGAATTTGTAGATTGTCCTCAGAGCTGGCCGACAATCTGCCGGAAAGTTTCGCAAGCCAAAATGTGTCCCTGTAAGATTTCCAGCCGGGGTGGGATGAGAGCGTCAGGGGTTGCAAGTACTTTCCATGGAAGTATTCCAACCACCCCCTCAGCCCCCTTAACCTCCGCAACCCCCTGGGCCACGGGTATTCATCTTCAAAGGTACAGCCGTGCGATCCATTCGGAACGAGGAAACTTCGACGACGTTCCCCGAGCGTATACCAGCCTGTCCACGAGATTTACGAAGGCATTATGCCGGCGGGAACATGTGTCCGCGGGAATTCGATCGTTTCTTTCTGTGCCGGGCCCCCGCAACGATAACATTATCTGCGATTTTAACGCTCGAGCGAGAATCGCGCGGTTTCCATTTCACTGGTCCGTAAAGTTCCGCGATTGCAAACAGCACGCGTGGACGTTTTTCGGGATTTTCGTCCGCCGTTGTATAATCGACGTTCGTTATGCCGGACATTAAACGCTGCCACTTGTATGAATAAGTATAAGCCTCGAGTGAATGTGATCGAGGCGAGCGCGGAACGTTCGTCGATGTTTTGATCGCGGCGGAGAGGCGATGATCTCCTGCTTGGAGAAGTGACGGCGGGAAATTCCAATATGCTATAAAAGCAAAGCTGATAGTCAATCTCACTCGAACAAAGATACGATTTCCACGAAACACGCGGGGGATACACGTTTCGGGGACACGATATTTCTCCGCCCGGCAATTCTACGACACACCACTTACAACCCTAATAAAAAAATACCTTCCACCCTCGGTATAGCCCCATCAAGGCGAACACCCGTTTATTCCTCTCTAACAGACGTCCGGCGAAGGGTGCCATTCCCAGCGGGCGGGAAAGTAAAACCGAAGGGTCCCTTTATGAAACATTAATATCGGTGAGCGACGTAATCGCAAATACGACACGAGCAGTGACAAAAAGGGAGAATTTTTGCGCCGTTGAAAGTTATACGGCGACGGTGAAGTACGGTCTGGAAAGTTTCCGAATATCTCGTGCCTGGCCCCCTTTAAGGAGATCCCCGAAGAAATGGCAGGCCGCCGATACAATCCAGCCAGCTCAATAAGAAATATTTACGACTGGAGCACACGCGGCCCGTTATTACGGTTCGGACTTCCATGCTGCGCTCGGGGTTCCCACTAACGTTTTCTTTTTATTTTCCTAGCTGGCCCACGGGCCTCGAGGCACCTCCAAGACCGAGCCTCGGCCTACGCGGAAATTGCGGGCGGCTGGGAGATTTGATTCGTTCCCGGAAATGACGGTCGAAATCGAGAAGTACGTGCCGCGGTGCTGCAATGGATACAGCAGGCTGCGATTAATGCCCTTATTGGCTTTAAGTTCCCCTCTTCTCGGAGCCCGCAGCGATAAACGAGTTTGCGGACGTGCGAAATTGCGGGAATCCTCGGGGCTACCTTTTTAAGGAGATTATCGTGTATCGCGATGTTTCCTTCTAGCGCCAGTGGCTCGTGAGGATGTTGCGACCGTTCAGTTTTATGATACTCCCTCTGGCTAGCCCTTTTCTTTCGGCCGAGCTCTCCCGTTTGTTGCTTGCGATCTCCCAAGCTATTTTTCAATGTCCTTCCACTTGCCGGCAGAACGGTCTCGTTAATATTCCGCATGGCGACAGAGCGTGACTTCCGAGATGGAATTAGACCAAGGAAAGCCGTGGACGTTGTCCCGACCTAACCGCGGTAAGTTAACGCGCGTTAAACGTGACAGAGGCCGCAGAGGATTGCAGTATGTTTCAATTACGAGATTTTGCACTATCTTCATCGCTGAATTCATCACCGGGGACGGTGACTGGCCGCCGGTGATCGATGGCTAATCCGAGAGCGGCCGTCGTTTATCGAATCGGCGATCGAACCGTTGCAATTCATGTCGCAGTGGCCCGATATTCCCCGTCGACGATAGGATCGTGAACGTTTGCGGCTAACGCCTGGCCACTTCCTATTCCACCGGTCCGCGTATATCGTTAATTACCTGACCGTGGGACCGATAGCTCTCGAATACCTTAGGAAACGATTTCGCCGATTCCCTGTTATATTTGCATGTAAATTGGGATCCATTTTGCAGCCGGACACTTTAACGGACCGGCTTCTACTAATTTCACAATGGAGTCCTCGGCGGTCAAGCCGAGTCCTCAGACTCGGTGTCTCGTAACCGAGTCTGGGAAAACGTCCGGTCCTCCGGAGTAGGATTCTAAACGTCCACAGTCGGGGCTCAGGTATCGCCTCATGGATATCAAACGGACGCGAATCGATCTCCCCAACGTCATCTGACGTGGTGCTTTGAGGTTGAAATTACCTGGCGTCCCGAGCGTTCAAGTGGCGCCGTTTGCTCCGACGCTCCTGGCGGCAAACGACGAGCTTCCTTTTGACGTGCAACCGGCGTAGAACCGTCAGTTTATGTCAAATGCCTCTTACGATGTCAGTTCCGCCAGTCAGGTTAATATCGCTCACGAAATGGCTCGTGGCGTGCGCGTACCAAAAGTCACGGGCCCTCAAAGAGCCCAGCGGGTTTTCATATTGAACACTCATCGGCGCAATCTTTCCGCGAGGTACTTGACTTGCTGGCGGGTGCTTAAAAATTGCCACAGCTCCTCGGTAGATTCCGAGTAGACGAGGCAAGGCGACCTGGCTAATTAGTCAAATCGCGGATGCTCGCTGTTTATTCGGGGACATGTTCGCCGCGGGAATGAATAATCCCCGCTGCTGCGAGACTTGACGCTTACGCGTAGAACAGCGCCGCATGACGGATGGCAGAGATTTCGGTGAACGTCGCCAGCATTCCACGCCGTTCCGCGCGGAGACGTGTTGCCCCGTGATTCGACTCGGATACTAATGTTCCTTGAGTTTGTTAAACGTAACAGCATTGCCTGACGCCGCCCACCAGAATTGCGTTGCACGCCTCGTTATGCATCGTAAGCGCATAAATCAACATTATAATGCACCGTTACCTTCAGGCTCGCCTGTGCAAACTTCTGTTCCCGCTCGCGCCCTCGCGTGCTGCGCGTGTACGCGCGCATGTAAATCAGCAAAACAGCGTGCACACTGCTACCCCGGGTGCCTGAAAAGCGGCTGCTCCGCGGTGCCATCCTCGGCGTAAAAGACGAAATAGTTCGACTCCAGTGGTAAAGTCCCCAAGGTGTCACTGTCATCAAGATTAGGGCTCGGAGTTTCCATTGCTTCAAGCGATACGATAGCATTTCCTGCGCGACGGGAAAATAAGTCCAACGGCGACAGATAATTTCATGGTTCTTGCTCCGATGACACGGGGATACAAGAGCTCCTGGAGATATTCCATGACGCCGGGTGAGTAATACAATCCTGTTTCTTGGAAGCAAATCGCGCTGCATGAAATATAATCATCTCAGTGTAGAAGTCTGTTGCAGCTGATAGGTTCTTGTTGTTATGCAAAGGAAACATTTGTTTCCGCTCGATAACGTAAAATAGACTCGCTTCCTCCTCCAATACACGTAACGATCCCCTTTGGTGAAGAGGAAAAGATGCGAAGGGATACTGTATAGTAGCGCGTCGCTGTAGTCCCTTTTAGCTTTGCCAAGACAAACATCTTCGCAGCTACCCCTGCTACGATATTCCCTCCGTTTATTTATCCTCTCTTGCATTACATTTTATCCACTCTTTCCCATGGAATCGCCCCTCGAAAGGCTTATCCGTGATCATCTATTGCACTGTGCTCCGAAGCGTCTTTCAGAGAATCTCTGGGAGCTGGGAAGGTTTCCCGCGCATGGTGAATTTACTGGAATACGGAGCGATATCGACTCGTAAAATGAGACCTCGTTCGGACGAAGCATAGGCCTCGCTCCATCATTTTTCAAGCTGCCTAGCCTCCTTACCGAACAAACATATCGCGAGCTAACAGTTGCAGAACTTTGCAAGTAGATTCGCTCGACGTAATCGTCCGACGCGAACTAATAACCCTTCGCTAACCCAGTATTTTATCAAAACAGCTGATCTGAGGGAGCCCCGCAGTTCGTTGTCCAAGGAAACGTATGTTTTTCCTATTGCACCGCAGGGGGCGGTGCCTGCTTTTTTTTCGTGTAATCGGCTGCTCGATAATTCTCGCAGACTATCCCCGTCGGAGGAAAACGCGACGGGGGTAGGCGTGGACTGTTAAACAGAGGGGACAGGTGACACAGAGGGGAAAGTTGGTCGGCAGTGGTCGACTGCGTTTGAGGTTATCAGCCAGTATTACGCTTGTGGCCGAAAGTGCATGCCACTTTCGCAGTGGCCAGTCGCGGTATCAGCGTAAACCGGTGGACGCGTGCGGTTTCAACGTGTGTGTGCGCGCGCCCGCGTTGTTGGCTACAAGGGTCGGAGGCGCGCCGCGCAATTTACCGTCGACATAATTATCTCTCGTGGGCTCGTGCTTTTAATTATTCCCCACGGCCAGGGAATTACAAGAGCGCCGCTAACGCGCAATCAGGGACAGAAGATACTTCCCGCTGGCCGAACGACTTCCGTTTCGATCGTTACAACTACCTCCGCCGGCTTGATCGAGGGTGGAAAAAGCCCCACATCCGTCTCGCAGCGATTCTTCACCGGGAAGATAGCTGGGTAGGTCTCACCGAGGGGCTTTCAGCTTCGGAATTAGCTCGCAACAGCATCAAATCGATATCATAAGCTTCCCTCTTGCAAACGGCCCTCTTAAGTGTTCTATACGTCCACTCCGGCCGTGCTTCGAACCTAATACAGCTAATAGGATTATCTACAATAATTCGAGGAACTTCGATTTCAGACTGCGAGTTATCCATAGGTTCCCGGTCGAACGGATTCAGTTGGCTTAATTCCTGGTCCCGGTTATGGCACGCCCGCGTGTATGCAAGTCGTGCTCCCGCGCCGCTACATCAATGGGTATTACACTTCCGGAATCCTGAATACGACAGCGGCGATAGTGAAGCGAGGTCCGCGCAGCTACGATCGCTCGGAGGATCTTTCAGGATAGCGGCTGTTTGTTATTGGGAAATATGCGTCCGGATAAGTCAGCGGAGCAAACTGTTTCTGAATGTAAATCAACGCGTAAAATCTTCCCGACGGTATCCGCGGGTCAGGCGATTTATTTCCAAGTGCATCGATGCGCGAGTTCGCTCCCGGGCACTGATAGCCCTGCCAGCAACGCCGTAAATAGAGCCGAAAGCATCTGGGATAGGAGCGCGGTCCTGTTGTCAAAAGCGAGCCGAGGAGGAATTCGTGGAGCCAAGTTTTCAGGCTTGCGAGGAAGAGGCGAAGGTGGACTCCCCAAAGAGATGTAAGATGACGATTTATGTTCGCAGTTTGCGATCGGGGAACATTATTTACGGAGGGGTCACCCCCCAACAGCCGTCAGAAATTTTCAGAACAAATAAAAACTCTATCTCTTCCGTGGCTGCTGAAACACCCATCTGCGAGCGGATAACTTTCGCGAAATTGAAGCGAAACGATCGCTCTGAATAATGAAAATTCAATAGGAACAATCTTAACGGGAAAAATAACGAACTCCATTTTGGTGTACCTCGCATTGAAAATAATCTACCGGGCTCATGAAGGAATATCTAACTAGCAATCACTTAATCTTAGGCGTGACATTACAGGTGACATCCTCGCTGTGACGTTGGAAGTAACCTACATTTAAATATCACTCTGATTAATTCAGTAACATTACAAATGAGCGAAAATCTTTGAAAATTGGAGGAATGAATTTTTCTGCAAATTTTAGAAAACTTGATTCGGTGGTTTTTAAATTATTTAACTTTCAATTTAACATGCATTCTTATGGGGAAACGCAATACTGAGAAATACAACTACAAAATTAAGAGTGAAATAATACGCCAAAGTTTTTGAAATCTTGTGTACAGAAATATCAAGCGCCGAACTAAATTGTCACAAGACTTCTGGACAACTGATTAATATCTTGGAAATTGATTAACTTTTGGCTAAGATTGCCACTGAAATTCATCCTTAAGAAATCGCTGAGCTCGCGTGAATAAAATTATCATGGCGAGGAGCATTTATGGCCCTGGAGAAAATTCGACGAGCAAAAGGCCCGGCAGACATCGGCGATATGGCTGCGCTGTGGTCAGCCACTGGCACGTAACGTTTAGGCGTACACGGGGGCCTTAATTAATTGGCGAGCACGGCAAACACCGGTCGCGTGTCATCCCCTGTATAATCCGCGGCGCACGTAAGTGCAAATGCATCTACGATTGCAATCTCGCCAGGCCAGGTGGCCGGTGTCCCTGTTCTCTTGGACGTAACTTCTACCAGCAGCCGCGACCGCATGCATAAATTCACACATGCCCGGAAACACGTGCATTTGCATACGCAAACGCACGCGCCCGCGGTCCGCGCCGCGCCGCCCGCGTAATCGTATACGTGACGCAGTGCAGACATGCAGACGCGGGGGATGATACAGTCGCCAAGCATGCTTGATCAATCGCGTCGCTAAAATTGATACCCGGGTGCCAATGAATTTATGGGGCGGGACCATTAACTGTTCCTCTGTTTGTGGACTTTCTTCGTTCGCGGCTTGAGTAACTGCGGAGGAATAATTGCCGTGACGTGGTAGGAGAATCGAAGGGAAAGCGACCAGGAGCAGGGAGGCTGAGTTTTCACGCGTATACTGTGAAGTCGCTAGTTGGGAACAGCCCGAAGGGGCTTATCGCAACTACTTGCCGCGTAATGCGGAACGCTCGTTTGGAGACGGACTAACGAAGACCCCGGCTCCCTCCCGAAACTTCGTTCGTTACCGATTGCACGATTGGCTGCGGGGCTTACGCTCCGAGAAGAAAGACAGATAGGGGAAAAAGGTGCGCCGAGGAAGGAGCATCGCCGCCGCGGCAAGATACGAAACTATGAAGGGTCTAAACTATGAAGTCGTGTTAGCCTTCCTGCACGCCGAGATATTGGAAAAGTCATTAGGACTCGCCGCTTTATCGCGTCAGGGAGCTTTAAAAGCCAACGCCACGCCGCCGAGGATCTTTATTTCGAAAGTTCGCGTATGGGAACGCTTCGAATTCGGGAAACGGTGCATCTTTAATCTTTCAATATCGCTGTAACGCCGTTCGAGGATTACCAATGGGAACGACCGCCATTATGTCACAGATAATGACCAGTCTTTTGCTCTTATATCAAGGAGCACTTAACTTAATCGCGGGTGTTCGTCTTAAAACGCCCCGGTACTTATTCATAGCCTCGCCTGACAAATGGTTGACTCCAACTACTTGCTGGACGTGCCAGGCCATTTTCACTCCCTCGAATATGATCACTTGTTAGTCAAATGGGGCAAATGATTGGTCTTTAATAGCGCGGCACCTACCACATTTTAGAAAAATTTAAATCACCGTGGAGGGTCGTCACCCCCAACGAGGTGATTCGTGGCAGACTCGCTTTAGAGTTGAATGTGTCAAGGTTGCGCAGACTTACAGGCAATAATGCAGTAAGAAAATAAGTTCCTTTGTTCTCGCAGCAGACGAATGGCCCGTGGACGTGTAACGAATGCGAGAGGGTGGTCAACTACAAAGGGTTAAGCCCCAGTAACGTTAAGCCTCGACGCTTAAACCACACGTCCGTTCCCTGGATTCCCTTTCTTTCTCTCCTTTATAAATTCCCACCCATTATTGCCTGCGCAGTATCACGCTTAAGAAAAATTTCCGCCCTTTTTCTTCGGGACGAATACAAAGCCGTGCCCCGGCACAAAGGACTAAAGCGCGAAATTAAAGCTTGACGATTTAACCATGCGTTTATTCGCCATATTACGCTCTCCCTCGTCCGGAAGTCGGGCTCCCTGAAATATCGCGGTCAAAGGAACTTTTTCGCCGGATTTTCGGGCGAGAACTTGACTCCGAGGGCGGAGGAACGTCACTCGCGAGCAATCATTCCATGACGCTGGCCGCCATACTGCCAGCGCGGAAAAATATTCAGTTCAAAGTACGTGCCAATGACAGGGAAACAATTTTCTCGTTAGGTACCGCGGTAAAGCGGCAAGCCCGCACAATAGTTGCCAACGGTCCCCGGCGGAGTGTTAATCTCGCCGGCAGTCTCCAAATAACTTTTTGACACGGGCCGCAGCCACATTTAAGTGGAAAGAGTTCATTCGAAAGTACCGGGAGGTTTCAAAGATTAAAGCACCTCTTGAGCGTCAAAGGCCGGCCTCAAAATGAAATCCGAAAAGAGAATGCGCGAGCTTGCTCCCTTATTAAATTCAACGCCCCCGCTCCGCGGCTGTAACAGAGTAGCACGGCGAATTTAATTTTCCGACTGCGCATGGAAATCCAATTTTCCACGCAACCGCCATTATTTAACGAGCTATTCTTTAATTCTCCGTCCCGCTCCTTGGTCCCCGTGAAAATTTCACCCCCTCTGTCGCCGAAGAGGACCAATCCCCGCGGCTCGGAATCGTTGAACAATTAACTGTATCCGCTTTATACACCGTTTACGCTCGCCCCCGTTTTAATTCGCGCACTCCCGCCGGGAAACTTTGTTCGAATGCAAATAACCGTAATCTTTTAGCGGCGCCTACCATCCAACGATTGTTGAAGTTTCTAAGTAACCGTTAAACCCGCACCGCTTAATCGAAAAGATAATTACGCAGCTCCTGAGTGCGTGAACAAAATACTGGAATTAGGGGATGCTATAAATCTCCTCTGAGCCGTTTTCAATTGGGGAGCTCAGTGGAAAATAGGCACATGCCGCATGTGCATAAATTTTTCGTTTCTTTGTACCATTAATTCGTTCCTGCAATGTAGTGTAATTCCGCCAACTCTTAATATAATAGCATTTACGTTTCACCGAGAAGAAATTAAATTTTCTTTCACGCTGAGAAAAAAGTAATCCGTAGTGGAAAAGGGACCCATGCCACTCGGTTCCTTGGGAACACGTGAGAGATCTTAATTTATACGAAGCAAACCCAAAAAAAAGTGGTAAAAAAACGTTCTCGTAATGAGAATAAATGGAAATATAGGGAAAGAAAAATATTAAGAAATAATGGTAAAATTAAAAAAAAAAGAACTAATTAATTTCTCTGCTGAAATTTGATAATAGCTTTTATTTGCCATGAAATTCAAGTACCGTTTAAAATAATTACAATTCCGTGCCGCATTTCCTGTGAAAATAATTTTTCCTTCAGCTCGCTTTCCTCTAAAATCATAAAACGGTGGCCAGCGCTTGTTTCCCACTGGGCCCTTCAATTAAAACAGTGAAATGAAGATGGAACGGCATAGTACCGTGCAAATGGTCACGATCATTCGGTACACAGGTTTCTCGCTTGGCTGTAGGGCAGTTGGCAAGAATACGCGAGGCCGTCCGAAGAAGAAAAAGGAACGGAGAGGTGGATGGAAAGTTTACTGGAGAGGGGGTTGAAAAGTAATCCCCTATCGGAGGGGCTGTCAAAGGATCGGACAGGAGTGCTGGGAGGCGGAAGTTTACGGAATGATTCAAACGTACCGGCAGTGGAATCGTAAAGTTCCCGTGGCCCTCGAAGAACCATTGACCTCCGTGCTTATCGTTTCTCCAGGAGGCAGGGGGAGAGCGCCCTCCGGGCGAGTTATAAAATCAAATGGTTCCTGTTCCCGCTCGTCCCGATGCACAACACCGTATCGTGCCGGCGCCCCGTATCCGGGGGGAGCCAGTATGGCAAATGGAAATTAAAGTTTAAGCTGCTCGAGATACCGCCCCTGCGCTGATAACACCTCCACTATCCCCGCAAACTTTGCGAACCAAAGACAATTCGAACGGGGGAGCATGGATCTTCCAACGACAAGAGACGCCCCCAGCTTTTAGTCCGGATGACATTCCGTTGGTTCAGTTCAGTCTGTATCCCTTGCACTTCAAGTAGGTATCGATAACTGCGTTCCAGTATAATTTTCGCATGAATCAACCGAACGATTTGCGCGATATTTTGACGGGAGGAGGCAGACTAGGAAAGTGATGGGCGTAATTACGGCCCCGTGTTCGTGATTAAAAAGACTCAACTTAATAACAACGCTAGCAGGTCTCATTCTTCTCTTTCCCCGGCCTGTCTGCCTGTCAGCTCGCCCCAGCGGGAGCCTCCACTCCTGGTGGATCCTCGTGACTTTGATTTATTACAAAAATGACCTAGCTCATCGACGAGCGTGCTCCCTTAGACTTACATAAAGACGTTTTATAGGGGAGAATGGATGGACCTTGTACCTGCGTGACAATCAATCTTGAACACAATCTTGTGGTCATACTAAGCCCAGCACCTTCCGGAGCACCTTCCATTCGAAAGACAGGGAAGGATGCCTTCGCGGGCGAGAGCTTCGGCGAGCGGAATTTTGGCACTGCAGCGCTAACTGGTCAGCGCGCGCAAAAAAAAAAAAATACAAAAGCTTTCTCATAAATCCCAATTTGGTTGTCGACGGCAGGGATGGATGTTCTACGTCAGCGGCGCAGGAGGGATTTGACAGTGGGGGGTTGAAGCGCAGCGAAGAGCGAAACTTCGTAATACCGCGGGGATGTCGGCGCAGTTCGATCCGTAACGGGTGAAAAAATCCGACAAAAGAATCACTGCCCGGCCGAATACGGGCCCGTTTGTTGATAAACAATGGACTGATGATTTATAGCTGGTTTATCAGTAAATCGAATCCATTTGTCATTTATCGGTGGCTGGCGGACTGACACCCCTGTTTGCGCGCTCGGACAACGGGCAAACCGAGGGCAGCGGACATTCTGATCGTATGTACGCCAGCACGTGACGTTTAAGAAAATGGAGTTTTTATCTAGTTTGCTCGGGAAAATTTATCTGTCCGCGGTATTTCACGATGCTGTCGCGTGCGACCGGGAGGCGGGGTGACTCGCGAGCGGGGGCAGATTTTTAATTGAACGCGCGCCTCACCGGGGGAACAAAGAAGATCAAAGTCGAGAGGTTAATACGATTTAAAGGTAGACGCGCAGCTGGTTCGGTATTCAGAAGCAAATTTAAACTTAAAGCTCCGGAGAATGAGACAAAGACGGCCGGGGGATGAAGCGATCCGCGCTTCGGCGTCCGCAGTGTCCATATTGTTCGAGGAACCGCGATGCGTTTGATAAGTTTATATTAAGTTGTACTGTTTGCGTTGTGCCGGCGTTTACTTAGGAAGCGGGCTCTCTACGCGCGTTCAATAAACGCGGACAAACATTCGCACGAATTCCTCCGGGTAATTTCGGGGACCGTTCGTTACGCGACTGGACGCCGCAAGCAGCGGTCATGCGGAGAGAATGGCGCGCATTTGTTTTCGAGGGAAAGCAATTTAAGAAGGGAGAAGATCGTCGCGAGATATCACGAAAGCTCGAGATTTCTGTCGCTGATCTTCGCCCGTCGCGCCGAAATGGGGCGAGCATGGCTCACTTTCGAACTTCCTACCCGCCACAATGCGAGACAGAGTCATTCAAGGCGCTCTTTCAATCGTCGCAATCTCGCTGGGAGCGCGGCGGAATTTCGCGAGGGTGCCATCGTTCGCGTGATTCTCTCGCGAAGCGAAGCGGGGGAGAGGGAGGCTCGATGGCCGCGGTTAGAATAAACGAACTTTTTGTCCGCCGCTGCGACTTCATCGCCCAGGAAAATATTACTTCAGAAATTACGGCGCGCACGAGCGCGGAACCTCGGCGTCGCTTTTACGAGGGCGAGAAGTGCGACGATGAAAAAAATAATGGCACCACGGTGTTGGCCACAGATGAAACGCGACACGGCGCGGCCGAGGAACAAGAGCAGCAGAGCTTTCAGGGCGAATCGCGGCTCGAGTTACAACGACGCGCTCGTAAAAAGCGAAACGGTCACCGTTTCTTATTCGTCGGCCTCGTAGCGCGCGGATATAGAAATACAAGGCGGATTAACGGCCTCCCTTCTCAGATTTAACGCGCGTCGCTCTATCCCTGCCCCACCTTTTACGTCTTCACCCCCTTCTTTACGCACGCCGAGGCTTTTCCCTTTGTCCCGCGCGACAACTTTATTTGCAATTTTCCCCTCCCCTACGCGAACCTGTCCATTTGGGACCGACGCATGGATCACCACTAACCGAGAAGTAGAAAAATAGAGGAGCTCGTTACGATGATTTCTCAACCTCTGCACGGTGAGGAATTTTTGCGATTTTATGGCCAAAACTACAGAAATGAAAATTTTTAATTTTACAAATTTAACACAAATGTCAATTGAAGAACTATATTCATTTTATCCATTTTATCTATTTTATGTATTGAAAATTCATTCTTATATGAAAAAGGTTATTTCTGAAACACTACTTTAAAAATTGTATAAATTACGTATTAAAAACCGAAACACGATTATTTTGAGGACAAAGAGATGTCTTACGCACCAGCAGGAATTGAATCCATGCCTTGAAATTATTTTCAGATCTTTGGATAACACAATATAAGTGTTTGAAGCAACTTGAAAATCTGGATGAATTCTTTGCGATCGGTCTAACCTCACATGAACATAAACATTTGCGAGTCTATACGAGCTTTGTATTAAAACATTTAACAGTAAAATTGGTGGCATTTGATACTCATATTAATTCTTCAATGGACATTTGCATTTACTTTGTCGAAATCAAAAATTTATTTTTGTGGTTTTGGCCATAAAATCGCGAAATTTCCGCACTAAATTCATACTGCGGCTGTGACTATTTGTCGAATTTTTCGGTATTCGAATATTCGAATACTTCGGTTGCTCAATTATTTTGCGAATATAATTCGAATATCGAAGTATCCAAATACTATTCGAATATTTGAGTATTCGAATACTCAAATATTCGAAATTTATTCGTAGCATTCAAATACTTGTAAAATAATCGAATATTAAATTATTCGAATAGTCCCAATCCTAATTCATACGTAAAATAAATGGCCCCATGGATTGCGAGCACTAAGCTCGTGTAGCCGAATAGTCCACTGGCTGAAAAGAAGCAACGCAAATTGGGGAACCCAATTCCCCCTCGGCAGGAAATCCCGTCTAGAAATGCAAATTCCTCGGACTCTGCACAGCATTGAGGCGAGCGGTTTTTTAGATTCGTTAGACGTGAAAGCGACCACACGAGCTTCAACAGCCACGTTCTTCGAGCTAGGATTCAAATGTAACGTAACGAGCATGTTAACGCGAGAGTTACATCCCCTTTGAGCGCCCGCTCACCCTCTTCGACATCTTTCTTCGGCAAAGAGCGACAACTGTGAAATACATTTCAGCAGAGGGACAGAGAAAGGGGACCGCGAATCTGCAGCAGCGGGTTTTGTTGGCGATTAGGTTTCCGAATATAATGAGGTGAATGGATACGGTGGTTACTCAAAGGCCATCACTTTGGGTACATCATTAACACCGAAGAGCTGAATGTTTGTGCAAAACGGGGGTGTGTAATGGACACGAGGTGTGGCGAAAGATGGGGGAACACGAAAAAATACTTTGATGCCTTTGAAATGAGTTCCGTTCCGCTGCCAGGAAACATCGGGATGGTTTTGGAACGTGATATTCATGAAAACACGCCGCAGCATCGACCAGCCGACTACGACGTCGCAAACATCAAACTAATAAAATGTGTTGGCACGGATCCTCTTTCGCCTATGCTCCGCGTAGCTGCAAACTACGCCTCCTTCTCTGCACTGTTTTTTTTTTTTTTTTTTTTTTTTTTTTTTTTTTTTTTTAATAGTTGTACGCGAGATTAGAAACGAGTGAAAAAAAAGAGGACCGTTTTGCACGTAGACGGCGAAAAACGCGGAGCATCTGATGGCGCCTGCTTTAATTAATCGGGATGCGTCCGTGTTCTCGAGAAATTCACTGGAAACAGGTATGATAGCGCGGCGAAAATATGCCCCGACTGTGAAGTGTACGCAACCCCCGGTCTTGTAAAAGGAAATTGACCAAAGCCACGCGTTTGTTCGCCCGAAAACATTTCATAAAGTAATTTCGAGTGGCACAAAGCGAACGTCAACTATTAACGAAGCATGCGATACATGTACACGATTACACTTTCAGGTATTCCGAATATTTTTTGAACCGTGAAATGCTCGAGCTTTCGATAAATAATGGCGGGGGTTAAAAGCAGCAAGCGAGAGGGGGCAAATAAACGAATATTTTTTCCTCGCAATTATGCGCGACGAAAAAATTCGTGGCACGCGAGGCACGCAATATTTCCCCAGACGGTGGCCATTGTAATGCGTAATCGACGTTCGAAAATTGAGCAATAAATTCTCAAACGATTCACAAAAGAGCCGGCGTAATCGCGATAGCGAGGGCCGTGACACGCTTTTTGATTTACTGGCATTCGTGGTGAGCTGCAACGCGAAATATTGGAGGTGCGCATAACGATCGCAGACATGCTCGCAGCTTCGAGTTTGCACGCGCATTTATCGCGCACTAACGACAGCAACGATGTCCCCGATTCCTCGGAAGTCACTCAAAACTGATCGAAGATCACTCGAATGCCTAATAAAGTGCATTTCACGAATTTCAAAACTGTGGCGCCGACACGTTCAAGCGACGCGCCACTTGAAGTTTTCCGCGTGAAACGCGGGGGGGGAAGTAGAGGAGGAGATGGCCTGGCGGTAGTTAGAATTCGAAACGAGGCTAACTCATATTTTCACGGCGGAGTGCTGTCTCGATTATGCGAAATACAAGAGAACCATTCGACTGGAAGCGAGAGAGAAGAAAAAAAGAAAGGGATTCCGAAGGAACTTCCGCCGCGAAACTTTCACATCGGCAACTCTTATTTTTACGGCGGGGGTGAATTTTTCACCGAGAGCCACCGCGTGTGCACGCTGGAGGAAGAATTTTCGTGCACGCTCACGTCCGTGTAACTTCCTTCGCTTTGCGAATTGTCGAAAGGGTCCGGGGGAAAAAAGTGAAGCTGAAAATAGAGGCGAACCATCCTTGGGGGGGGGGGTGGAAAATCGACTACGAGCTTCCCCGTGCGTTAGAATAATTGGAAACGAAATTTCGTGTAGTGGATCTCGCGAGGGCTGCTTTTGATTACTCTCGCAACGAGATCCGCAGAAGCGTTTCCCTTGTTGCGCAAACGTTTGGCCGGGGAATAAATCCACTTCTTTACTCCGCGAAATTGTTTAACCTTCCTCTCAACCGCTTTAACGGCAGAGGAGAGTGAACTGGTGGCTCCGATCTCTAACTGTTCCCGGTACAAATCTTTTTTCGAGTAGCAGAAATCAGAATTGGAGCGGCGTGGTCGGCGACAAGCGCTCTCCCCCGCAAATTCTGTATCGCGGAGGGGTATTTTCCAAGGGTCCGGGAAAGGCGGTAGCCCGGCCTTTAAAAGATACGGTCCACGGTCAAAGATTTATGAAAGACGGGCGAAGTTATAACGGAGGTCAGGAAGTGGCTTCTTTCGCGGCCACGGTGGAACGGCACCGGTACATAAACTACCCCTCTGTTCCCGTGTTCATGGGAGTTATTATGATTAAAAAATATTTCATACGAGCACGGGGTCGTGCTAAAAATGACGCGATTCCGAGGCAGACGCCTGAAAATCGTTGCGCGAAAGTTTTTGTAGCGGGACCGTTAACACGGCGTCGATACTTTTCTATTTGCGATAAAAAATTCTATTTTGCTCGGGTTAGTGCTACAACCATGGGCTCGGCTTTTACGGCGGCAATTCGTTGCCACGTTTACGATACTTTCGCTTTATCGGTGCCGCTTGCAGCCCAATAATCTCGGTACCGATTATTCCTTCGAATTAGAAGCCGAAGAGTCGCGCCTCGTTTCAATGAACTTCGAATTATACGAATCAATGTCCAAGGAAAATGGCAGCAGATCGTAACCGATATTCGAGCAGACCGAGGCTAGATGTTACGGGAGCGGAGTAACGCGATACACACTGTGGGTATCCTGGACGGGATTGTACGGTATCGATTGCACAAGAGACTGGTGTAAATGGGGTCATGGGGATCGTGACACAGGAGGGGATCCAGGATGAATTTTGGATAACGCCAAGGACACCCGTAGCCATGGAGGAACTACGGCGGGACGATAAACGAAGGCGAAAGCGTCGATGAACACTAGCGAGTCCGTTTCCATTTCGTCTTCGTCTTTTATTACCTCGCAGACGGTCATTGTCGCGTCCGTACGCTCGTTAACTTTAATTAAATTGTTTATTTAACGGCCAAATGATGCCCTAGCGCGAATGCAAACGGCGAGTCGAGCGAGAACGAGGCACGCGGGCGATAATGAAAGTACCTTCGGAGACGTGCTTTTAAAACACCCCCTCCGGCTCGATCTCGCCTGGAAATCGGCAAAAACTACGGCGATGCTCAAAGGGGGTTTGCGCCCCATGAAAGCAGGATGTTTCGATCTACTTAATCTGCTCCCTAGTTACTCATTTCCTTACTTTTTCTGCCTCTCCTAGCGGAGCGCGATAGCGCAGTAAACAAAATTTATTTTACCCTCCTTAACGAAGAGGCGTTTCTTCGAACCGAATAATTTGTTTAGAATTCATTACGAATCTATTAGTAAGCAACTTTTCATAAACATTGCAGAAAGCTATCTGAAATATAATATTTTTCGCGGAATACTCTCTGTAATGAAAGGCGAGCGAAGAACATTTGCCGCGCGGCAAAAAATTAATTACGGAATAATTACGCCAATGCGTTGCATAATAAAATAGAGGGAAATTATTGAGCTCGCGCGGGATAGGAAAAATGCTCTGCGACGAGGCGGCCGAAAGAAATGAATGGAAACGCCAGCACCCGTTACATTTATTTGTCAATCCCGACGGTTCGCCCGCGCCACGATTTATTCCCGTAATCCCATGGAAAAATAACACTAATAGGAACAACAACGGCGAAAAAATGAAAGAGCGAGGGGGAGCGTGCAAGCTCATATGAAACATTTTATTTGCGACGCGCATTCCCCAATTCGAACGTTTTATTTGCAAACACATCGGGTCCGCCGGGAAAACAACGTCGAAATATTATTACACTGCATGGAATATTGCATTCGTAGCGTCCCGCATTTTTTTTCTTATCTCTATCACCGCGTCCACTACGCTCTCGAACCGCCAAAACAAATAATTTTTATCAGCGCGCAGAATGCGCGCGGCACGGAATTCTCCGAGCTTTTTTCTGCCTACGAAATATGGCAGAAGGAAAATGCGGTGTTACCGAATTTTTTGGCCTAGTTTCAGGCATTCCAAAGGACCATGGAAAAAAAATTATTTTCAATTCCGCCACTCGCACGACGCCGAAATTGCCTTCGCGTTCACACTGGCGTAGAAATATATATATACACAGTTTTCTATAACTAACCTGCTCCCTGCATCCTGAGGTCGAAAGAACGGCAGCCCTCTGAAAAACTTGCCGAGGAATTTCGGGAACCCAGCATTTGGAATTGCAGCAGCGCCCAGCATTCGTCGGATAACTCCAAGGTAGATACTATTACGTGGTAACGCGTTACGCGCGAGCATCGAGCCGGGGTGACTGGTGTGAAACTACTCGGAAAGGCTCATCCCCCCGTGGAACATTTGCGTATTTACTTCGCGGACGCTCGGTTAAGAGTCGCCAGGTAACCGCCGAGAAGGCCACTGCCTACCATTTCTAGGAGCTCGAGTAAATGCTCTGTACTATTCCTAATCGCTGAAAGGATTTCTGGACACCGCTGTGAAATTAAAATTGAAATTCCACCGGTAGTTTTCGACCTCTTGGCAAAATGTGGCTCGATCCAACTCTGGCGTATATAATTGGTAACGAGATTTCTGGGGTAGAGCTCCTTCTTATTTTTATCGCGCCAGGAGCGTAGTCGGGGATATCGAATCAAAGGCCGCGATAACCGTAGAATTCTACAGCCGGAGCCCGAACTAAAGACCCTCTTAAATAACAATTAAATCCTGTTTTTCTGGCTGGCGTTCGGCGCTGAATGCTCGTGCAGGGGCCATTTATGAAATTCGCCGCGTTAACAACGGCGATTACATACGTTAAGACGGCCACTAGTGTTGGGCAATAATCGTAGATCCTTTGTTACTAGCAAGATGATCGCCCCTTTTATGAGGTCTCGTCGAAAATAATGTCATCTCCAACGCGGCGCAGCCTGAAAATGGCTGAGATACGAGGGTCGTGAAGACGACACGGTAGTAGTGAACGATCAAACGGACCACCCCCATGGGTGCAGCCCCGAGAACAAGCTCGCCAATATGGCACTCGAATGAATTTCATGGGGCTAGCATTTCGAGGGGAATTCTAGCGTCATTAATGCAACGATCGTGGACTTGTCCTACAGCTCGCGTTAATAGTTCAGTGATGAATAGGCGGCCACTAATCCGATTTAGAGCAGGCCATTGAAATTCACGGTGGCTGATAAGGGATCTCGCTTAAGATCCTCTTCTCGGATTTTTTGACGGTATCTCTGGAATTGAAAAACTTCGCAGTGATGCCCGATGTCCCGTGAGAAATCTTTAAGAGCCGTATCAGCTTCGTATCTCGCGCGATTAATCTCGAAGAAATACTCCGCTCCGTGGAATCCGCGCCACGATACCCGTCCGCTGGACCGCTACGGTGGTCAGCCGGGATTTTAAATATTCCGGAACCATGGTTCTTAAATTTAGGAAACAGGGCTTGAAAGAATCTGCGCGTTCTAAGTCCACGCAGCTCCGTGCCAACGAGAGAACCGTGCGTGGATTATTTTATTACCCAACTTTAATGAAGCCACGGAGAGATTCCCCCGTGTTCTCCAATTCAACTGGATCGCCAAGGAAACGCCCACTCTCGGAGCGGGATAAAAAAAAAAAGGAAGTCAACGATCGTGGCGTTTTAATCTAAAGAGGTGGGGCAAAAAAGGACGGAAAGTTCGCAGAAATTCAAGATCTCCCGCGTAATCCTCGGGGCCGTTTTCGGAAGCTGCACAAACGGACAAGCCCAGGCGGTCTGGCTTCCTTCCACCCCCTTCTCTATAAACGGGCCAACAGGAGCAAAAACGCGGAAACAAAGGGAAGCGGGAAAGAAGGAGAAGCGCGGGGTGGGGGCGAGCAGCGGGCCGTGGTAATTGGCCGAACAGTCGGTAAGTAATTTCAGGAACGTGACCGGACGATGGAAAGGCGGTCGCCAGGATGGAAATCGATGCCAGGGAGAACACCGGGTAGTTTACCGTGGAAGCCTAATTTCCTGGAGACGATCCGCAATCAACCCACCCGTTCCATCCACCAAGGGACAATCCAATGAACCGTGTGTCGCGATACTGGCACTGCACAGGGGTGCTCGAAGAGGACTTTCGCGAAACAGGGAGGCCAAAGGTCCAGAGCCTAATCGTAGGCAGAGAAATGGTGTGAATTCCGAATGGAAGTGCAAAGAGGGACGTTGAAAATTGAAAGGGATGCTTATAGTACACTAGAGCAACGTGGAAGAATGTGGGTCATTAAAGTTTCGTTGCCTGGAATTTTCCGCTGAGCTTCAGGCTTGTGGATGCGGCTTGCGAAGAATTCCTCTTTGCTTCGGTGTGTTGATTAACTCTTCATAACCATTTCTGCACACACTGTGCTTCGTATTAGGAAATAAGCATCGGATGAGCGTGGAAGAATTATGCGGAGTGCAACTGAAGTGGTTGATACGTGCCTTCTTGACGTACGATCAACCCCTATCGATTCGACGGGGAAACGCGGGTTCAATTTTCGCAAGCATTCGAGCACGTTAAAAGAGGAATCCCAGCGATCTTCAACGTCCTGTGCCATCTATGCGCGCCTTCGCGTTTTTATTCCTCATTTTCATAAGATCTTTGGTAAAGATTTTTCATAGAATAGAGGTTCATAGTTTTTAGCGGGAAGGTTGGACGATTTCACTGAAAAATTATACTTGTAGGGACTTTACTAGTCTCGCTAAGCATCCCTTATCCCGCTTGCACTTTTACGTAACAGCTCCTCCATACACCACCCCGGAGATCGCAATTGCAGCGAGTATAAGGTCCCGAATGTGACCCGGTATCGCGAAGAATCCGATTAAGAGAAGCGTTATTTTCACGTGGGCCTGGAATTCCTGCAGGCCTGATCGATTCCCCGCGGAAAATTCGTCTTCAATTTCCCAGAGCGTTTGAGCGTGGCGGGCGTCGAATTCCGCGTCTCTGATCGGGGCTGGTGAAAGCACAGAGACGGGGACACACGGCACTTTGAGGTAAAAGGGAATCCGGCATATGGGGACATTCTGATGCCGGGATCGATGATCGCGATCGGTCGAACTACGGTGACGCCGACCGGCCGGGTTGTTATTTAGAGAATTCCAATTTTGACGGAGGAACCGGACGCAGATTGCGCGAATGCCGTTCTGCTTGAATGTTCCAACGAATTTTGTTTCTGGCCATATGTTTTTCAGGGCACGCATGCATAACTTGGCGCGGCTACTGCGACGAATCTCATTACACCGTGATTGAGGCTCCCAGCACGAACTGGTAAAAATGCTTCGAGAGGAAACCCTTTGCCAGGTCACTTAAAAAGTAACTGCTTCCTCGAGGGAGGCAGGTGTACTTCATCGAAACGAGGTTTCCTTGATTAAAATGAATAAGTACGTCTGAAGAGTCCGGGCAGAAATTAGGAAGATCCGCGGAATTCTTCAACAACATCTGCCGCCTGGGTCTGACGCATTTCCTTGAGAATTTCCTCTGAACTGTTGCACCGTGCCGCGAAGAAAGGCAGCTCCAGTGTTCTATGAAAAATTCGCGACCGGAGGTTGCCTTTTGACTAAAGTTCGCGAGGATCAGGGCTGGGAACTACGGTTTAACCAGAGTTTGCCGTGCTTAAGCACATTCGCCGCTGGTAAAGATTCCCCGGATTACCCCTGAGAGTCATTATAGCAGCGAGACATTAACCCCTAATGGCAGGGCGATCAGGAATTTCTGGAGGAAGGCAATCACCTGACTTCCATTGGGCGCCTTCCAGCGAGTGCGTGAACGATGGTAAAAGTTGGAGGCGAGCGTTGTGTAAGTTGATCATTCATAGGTCCTTCACTGTCTATTCACAGCCACCGAGGATGGTCTTAAAGTTAGCTCGGCCCCGCAATTATTCCCATCTCTTGTACGTTTCCAATCTTCCACGTTGAATGACCATCTACTTTAGGCCCGCTTCTCGGCCGCAATCCCCGCGATCAAACGGAAAGAAAGGACATAGCCGACAGCGCAGAAGCTACCCCCTTCATCGCTTGCTCGCGGCCTCCCGATTGTCTGATCAGCATTCATCCAGAAGCTAGGGAAGACCGAATAGAAATCCCCCGGCCCGTTCGGTTCTGTCTTTGGGTCCAAAGACTTATAGTCCTTTCAATCAATCTGCTCCGCGACGTCCCCTTTATGCGGATTCTGGGTAGTCGGCAGATCCCAGATTAATGTCGCCGTGGCTGTACCGGACATACCACTGGAGGCGGTTGGACAGCGAACGGCAGTTGCGAGGCCGAAGGGTCAAGGGAGCGGGGGGTGCGGCGATTGTTATGGGGCAGGGTTGGAAAGAGAGCGGCCGAACGAGCGGGAGGACGAGCAGCGGCCTTTATGCTCCGATCGGCTCAAGGATTCGGAAGAAACGGAGGCTGGCGGAGTGTTCGGGACAGCTTAACGCCGCTACAAACGATACGGTTTACTTATTTGTATCCGAGGATCGATCAATGCTCAGCCGCTTTTTACGAGCGCTCTCGCGGAAAACGATGTTTTTGCAGGTGTGTCACGCGCTCAGCGAATGGAACGTGTGGCGGGTCGGATGTCGAATCGATTTCCCATTAGGAGAAAAGGCTAAAGTGTCGCGCGAGCTTGTAAAAACGGTCCCCCGCAACTGAGTCGCCTCCCCCAGCCATTATTCCAGGCGAAGAGCAAACGAAAAACAGGAGCCCAAAAGATATGAAAAATGATTTCGTCGCAAGTGCCAGATTCGTGACAAACACTCGCCACGACTCCCTTATTTTCGGTTCGCGGGAGGGACGAGAATGGAGATCGTTACCGATGTGCTCCTCTCGAAACACGCCTCCCAGAGGTAATATCGCAATGAAATCTGGTTTAGTCCTCTGGTCGTGCAGAGGACCCCGATGGTTTATCCCTGAACCCGCCGTAATTCCCCTCCCCCGACCACTCGTAACACGCTAACACGGTGTGCGTAACGCGAATTCATGTCGTCGGGGTGTTCTCCGTCAAATTAGGACGGACCATAACGCATATATTATGGAAAGCAACGTCGGTCCCACTTGGACCATCTTGTCCTTTCACGATGCGCAGACGAAATTGCATTGCCGCGGCAAAATGTACTCGTTTTACTTTGTTCGAGGCTCGTCGGGGAATAAGTGGCTCGTTCAGTTTCCGCTTTATACGGAATTCGCCGGTGACTAAGCGCGGAGTATGAATACGGAATCGCATTCCAACGGGAGAGGGTAGTTAAAAATCTTGCTGGCTTCGAAATGATGACTCGGAGTTTTGCGTCGCCCTGTATACTAAATGACGACAGCAAGGAATACGAAAGAGATAAACAGAAGCTATAATGCAATTATAATAGCAATCCGCGGAGAAAATGGGAGTATCGATTCGACGTTCGTCGATTATCAGGCTTGAAGGGATTACGCTGCGCGGCGTATGCGCGCGCTAATTTCAAGCCGCCTTCCCTGTGCACCGTAAATCTCGTTAGTCTTCAATTATGGTCAAAGTTTCGCGATATGAAACTGGAATTAGGAGAAGGAGCTAGCTAGGTCCCGTCAAGTGGATGATAGATACCACCCACTTCATAAACAAACTAATTGCAAGATTGATCAATGGACTCTAACGGCAACTATAGATACTCGTGATACAGGAATCTCCATGAGCGCGATTTATAAGAAAATAACGTGCAGGTAAGAAGGAGAAATCGTGATCTAGGCAAGCATTTTTCAACGATCCAAATTGCCAAAGTCGTTAAGTACAATTTGAATCCACTGTTAAGAAGCCTCTCCCAGATCGCAACCCCATCCTGCTTGCTCTGCAGAAACTCCAAGGAGCGCGATGACAGTCACAGGACTCGCACTCAGCCTGCGATTCTTAAGGTCCTGTGCAGTTGGAGGAACATCTGGGGCCGCCGAGAAGTTGAACTAACAATAAGACTGATGACGGAGCAAGAGAGAAACTCCGGCCGTGGTGATGGTGAACCACGCGGATCCTGTTCAGCCTTTCGACGGACCTATCCTCGAGAAACACCGTCTGCCAGGCGCACTTCCTCTTCAGAAACGGATCGACAAGTTGAAGCTCGGGGCAGGCCAGAAGCCACGGCGAATATTAATCTGGTTTCCTTCGCCGAGCCTGGGCCAGGTCTCCTCTGATGTACCCCGTATAAATCCTCCGTCTCTCCGTCGCGTCGGCCTCCGGTGTTATTGCAGTCACGTTACGAAGGGTGGGTACCAATAAAAAGCGCCGACGCTCCGGGCAACGGGCATAAAATCTAGGACTTTGTGGATAAAGGGGACGCGCATTTGACGATCTCCCTTTCCAACTGTCTCGCGTGTTACCCAGTCAATATTAAATTCTAGGGGCTGCTCGGCGCTGCGAGGACATCTGCGGCTGTTCAGAAATCGGGATATCATTCTCTTGCTGGCACGTGAATAGAAATGTTCCCGGGACCATTGGAGTTATTGGCGTTGATGAACGCTCCAGGTGCGAGGGAGCTCGTTCTACGCTTTGCGAGCGGTGTTTAAAGACTGCTTTCCAATTCCTCGGATCGAATTCCCGTTGAAAACAGCGGAGCCCCGTCTGCTTACTTCCGAGTAACTTTCTCGAAACCAAATTAACAAGTGAATCGCTATCGATTAGCGAAGTCCCGCTTCTCCGCGAAAGCAACGGGAGTGCGCTTCCGAGGGAAGAATGGGAGAGGTCCATTATTCGTTTGCACAAAGGAAGTTCGCGGAGAATTCAGGCGGCGATTGAGGCAAAGGTGTGGCGAATATTTCACGATTCGACGGAAGGACGGAACAAGATGACAGGCGGGCGTAGAAAGGGATATCGGAGGCTGGGAAGTTGGTCGCGGCTAGCCGGGAAGACGGTATTAATCAAATGAAGCGGTTTCTGTTACAGGCGGAGTGAGGATGGGTCTGAGCTGGCTGCCGGTACCCGAGGGATAATCAATCTGGAGAATTAGATCAGATAGCTGGCTGTACGTGCGCCAACTCCGTCTCCTTGGATATATCCACTCGCCAGGAAGCCTGATAAAGTGCCGCACGCTTCCTCGATACCGAATAAATTCTGCGCTTTTGCTTATCAGACAGACGGGCACGATCGTTCGCGGGTCTCTCCGAATTTATCGATGAACGGCTGCCGCCGAAGTGCCCGTGCCATCAACGCTTTCTGCGGATTTAAATCCAGACGGGAGCTTCGACTTCTGCGCGAATTCTGAAGATGGGTGTCACTTTAAACACATCACAGGCGTTGAATCGAATTGCACGCGCGTGAACGAGAAGTTCCTTTTAAATTGAAAAATTTCACGCTGCCGATTTCGCGGCGCTGAAAAGGGGAGGGTGGAATCCCTCGACCGCGACGCATTATGTGCGCGAATAATAATAAAAAATAACGTTCCTTCGCTCCCTTCAGTAATGTTTTATTTTCCCATGACCTCTTTTAAACGTGACGTTCACCCGCGCCTCTCTCAAAACTACACCCTGTTTTCATCTTACACCAGAGAAATGGAAAAAATTCACGATGATCCCAGGTATACGAGACGCGTCCCCGCAAAAAGGTCCCTTTCTCCCGGCGAGCTGGAGAATGAATCTTTCGCAGCGAGAATTTGCGTAGTTAACGGTACAAAACTGGATCCCGGGGGTGTCATTACTGGATTTAAAAGAGGGACGTTTGTAGTTGGTCCAGGCGCAATGCTCCTTGTACGTATGTACAAGCAGAAAAGTCTGCACGGTGTGCGTCGGGAAATAATTTGACCGAGCATTGAATCGGGCTACAGAAAAATCTCGCACGAGGAAAAGCATTTCGAAACGCTCTTGAAGAGGATCGTTAAATTTTGGAGAGGAAACAGGCGAGTTTGGACTGGACATGTTAAAAGTGAGTTGTAGAGATACTTGGACTTTAACTAATGATACGCACCATTTTGCTGCAGATCGATTCTATGCAAGCCCCGCGAGAAATGCATGCAAACCAAAAACACGAATGGCACGAAGATGACAAAAGCATTCCAATTTCGTGACCGGGCTCGTTCAAAGTTGATTTCCCCCAATTTAGGATAAACGAGAGTTGGTTAATTTCAACGGGGAATCACGGGTTCGCGTTTCACGTGAGTCACGATTTTGCGTGCAGTCGCAAATTAGAAACAAAAGCGTCTCCTGTTTCACTGATTACCATGTGACCTCCCTGTTAGTTATTTCTAGGGGAAACAATTGGATTGTTAGTGGTACCATAAATTGTGAGCATGCTGGAGCCAATTGGGAAATGTATCAGGAATATTATGATAAATGGGGATTGCACCAAATTGTATTACAATTGTTTTTATTCAACCATAAATACAATCCGATTCGTACATTCGCTTATGCCCTCTATTAGTAAATAAACACACTCCATTCAAAATCAGACCTCCCAATTGTTCCATTCGCTTTCCTTTTATTCACAAATCCTGCGCCGCGGGCAATTTCATAGTACGTACGCACACCTCGCGGGAAACGAGACTTTTATTGTCTATACAAGCATTTCAGAGCGTATAAAGGGAAATTTAAAGTGCATCAAGGGGGAAATGGAGACACAACTGCGCGCATTAGCTGGCCAATTACACGGTACTTATATCTGCCCTTAATAGCACACTAATGACTTAATTAGTACCGCACAATTTGCGAATATTATGCGGACTGTTCCCTTAGCTCTGCACGACTAAGCACCGCAAAATCTAGTTGAATGAAATCATTGCAGGCCTAAATGATACACGCGTCAATTGACCATGTTACGAGTGCACTACCAGCTGGTATGTCGAGAAAAATGGTGAAATAATCTTTTAATTAGAAGAACTAGCTATCCGACTACCTTATTCCGTGAGAAATAACTTCGTACTAAACTCATTACCCTGCACATCTCGAACAGACCGCGTGCGAGGTTCCCCGGTAGCGGTTTATACCACAAAATTATCGTGAATGTAATGCGATAATAGGACGTTTGGTATTTTGATTACTCATTAGCCTATCCCTAAAGTTACGGCTAAGATACATTCGTACAATTACCTGCTAATGTATTGCATATTTAGAATAACAATTACATGTTCCTATCTGTATATGTTTATATATAAATACCGATCCATTGAGAGTCGAGGTAAAATAACATTCACCCAAGGAAATACTGTTTACCAAAAAATACACTTTCTTATGCCAATATAAAGATTGGTTAGTTTGATTTTTCTTTTAGAAAACTCGCATGATATTTGAGGTTTTTAGGAAGAGTCTGTAATTGGTTTTACTGTGTCGTGTACCGTATTGTGTCGCACCGCTCCGTATCATTCTATCGATCTACCTTAATGCTACTTATTAATGTTAAATAAGATATTAAAATCGGTGATTCAGGTGCGCCCCTTAATTTACAGTCTTTGTTTGATATATGTAAATGCAGTATCGGGGAGCTTGTTAGACGCAAGGTTCCACGTAGTTCCCAGGGAACAGACCCGTTATGCCATCCATGACTCCCTCCCACCACCCATCGTCATTCTTTTTCAACACATAAATTACAGAACTCTCCTGGAAACTCAATTCATCCTCCTTGTCAGCGTAATAATCGTAAATTGCGACCACTACAAGAGTAATACTCCATTATCTTATGGCCCCGCCTAGGAATTCTACTACTTAAAAAATAAATGTTGCGACATACCCTTCTCGATGTAATTCTTTGGCACCCATCCAGGCAAATCCTCCTCGTCCGGCACGATAGGCATAATAGCACCACTGGAAGGTGTAGGCCTACCGAATTGTGGGTGTTCATCCTGTTCCGGCGGTGGCGGCGGCGGCAACGGCGGGCTGCTCGCACCGCTACTTCGGCTAATCTGATGCGAGAGTCTATGTGGTAAAGTGTGGTGGCCAGTGTAATCTGCCATATCGCCCGTGATACCAACCAGTGGAGAAGGTGGTGCTGGAACCAGGCATTAAACAATGTTATCCCTCGCTTGGACAGCAAATGAATAATTAATACTTACGGGGCATGCTATTAAGTTGTTCCTGAGCGTATCCTGCCGTCACACTGGGCGGCGCAGGTGGTGGCGTTTGAGGATGACTTTGCAACGGGTGAACCGTTCCTATTTGAGGTGGCGAAGTATGCTGAGACATAGTGTTCGAGTGGGTGTTGTGATTCGCATTGTGACCCGCGTGCGTTGTATGCGCGTGCAAAGGCAGGGTACTGTAGCCAGGGCCACGCTCCCTTCGTGGGTGCCCCAATGGATAATTCGGAGCGTAGTGACTAGGAACCTGAGGTGGAGCAACTGCGGGTGGTGTTCTGTACTCCCGTGATCCTTTGCTCAATGTTCCTGCATGAAACAGACTGATGTTAGATTAATTATATACAAAGCAGAAGTATACATTTACTTTCTTACGCACCGGTCCTTACTGACTGAGGGGGAGTAGGCGGCTTCGTCGTTGGAGCCGGGCCTACCATAGCGGCGCCTAATCCCGAGCCAGTGGATGCGGCGCCTAAGCTTTGAACGCTACCCTGACTACCTCCGCGTTGTTTACTCCTCGGAGTACCGCTGCTACGCACTCCATGACCAATATCGTCCAACATCGTATAATCGATGCTTTTCCTCACATATTTAATCGGCTTCTCGGGATTCGCCGGTGCGATGATTTTGTACTGACGTACAGTGATCTTGTTGGCTGTGAGAACGCCGATTTCTCTCCTGGCTACTTTCTCTTTGTGTATCATGATTGTCTGAGCAATATGATTCATTTGGCTTTCCATCTCAGCCAGCTGGGACGTTTGCAAGTCCAGCAGTTGTAAGAAATTATAGGCAAGAGTATTTATTTGATAAGCGACACTGGCCAGCGACTGGGTTGTAAAGTTCTTTGTCTCTTCCAAGGCTATTCTTTTGTTCTCTGCTTGGAAGTAGTTCGCCTCGCAATAATCAGCGACCCGTTCGAGGTTTATGTGATTATCGGCCAGGTTGTTTCGCCCCTCAGGAATTTCCTGACCAAGAAATGCAGCTAATTCTGCCATGACTTCAGAATCACTGCCTACTCCTAACGTGGCACAAGAACAAGATCCTTAAGAGAACCAGGGTTAAAAGGAGTGAGATTCATGGAAACACGACGGGGCTATGATTTAGAAGAACGGAGTTAATCACCAATTTAGATGACTTTTCCATAGAAATTACACGATCATTACACTCGTGGGAACGTCATTATTTGCACCGTATTTAACGATTTCTATCGTGACCCATAAAATTCGATGGATTCCGAGGAATGAGGTTATGTAACTCGAAGAAGAGGCTCTGCAAAAACGCTCGGAACGACAAGTGCAAACGTTTTTTAAACGCCTTTTTGCAACCGACTCATTTCACTCAGACGATGAAATAAGAAACTTATGAATGTAATAACCGTTGGAAGGGCGGTGTCTTACATGTAGGAAGCAAGATGGTGGCGAGGCTAAAACGACCGATACTATGTGGTCGAGAATGAAACGTCGACTGACGCGATGAAATAATATGAAAGAATAGAAAATGAGCTAACGGTACTCAGCCATATCGTAACTATATACCAGCTACACCTTCATTAATTCATAATTACCAAGGCTCTTGAAAAGTGACGGAAAGCAACGAGCGACTTACGGTTACGCGACACGACGCTCAATATCAGCGGGCGATATGCAAAGAAATACAGTACTGGACGGTGCTCATCGAAATTTCATCCTGTTCACGCGTAAACGCTCGCGAACTTCGTAATAGGATTGCGACACGGCCGCGACAGCTGTACACCCGCGCGAACAGCGGACGAAGAAGGCATGTTAAACGAAAGAAAGGAAAGGTGCACGTAAATAGGAGAACTAACTCGCGGACGACAATGCGCTGCAGAGAAGGGAAGAATGACAGATACTCCGAGGCCCCGTGAGGATCGTATCGATCACGGTTTCGAGGCATCGACTAACATTGCAAAATACAGCAATTATATCCTGCGAATTTATACAGAGGCGAGCAGGGTGGAAGAATTCTTGATTCTGCATTGTTACACCAAATGTTAACATATTCTGTAAACCAACAAGTCCGAGAGCTTTGTCGAAACGTGTCACATGTTCGAGCGCGTACTACAGCGTTCGATCTATTCCGTTGTTGTTGAAAGCTCGCAAAGTTCATTAAAGGGAGGCCAGAATTGTTTCTTTGACCGGGAGTATCCGAGGAGTAGGCTCGAGGTGTTCTTCTCGGCGACTCAAAAAATGACAGTTTCGGTGTGCACACGCGAATGTAACGAGTCGTTTCGGAGAAGTTGATTCGCAGGAGAGGCGATCGTTATATCTGGTCGGACTTATTTAGCAGCACGTATTCGAACATGAATGACCTGTTGAAAGAGCTCGAAGCTCTGAAAATCACGGCCGACTTCTCCCAGGAGGGCTTGTGGCCGGCGTGCGTCGATCTCGTTCAGAAGAGCTGCGCTCCTGAGAAAACGATCGGTGCTAATCGACCATGCGAGGAGAAGGATTTCAGGGAATACAGGCAAGTCGTGGACAGAAATCTGCGAAGCATCAGGTCCATGCTCGAGCATATAGTCCGCAGCCGTAACGCCGGGGACGTGCAAATAGATTTGAGCGTCTCCGTAGTCAGGAGCTTTGCCATTAACTTGTTGTCGCTCGTCGGGGAGCACCACGAGAAGAATGTCTGGAACACGATGGAGTCTGTGTGCATTGCCAAAGAATTACTCAGCGGAGTCTTAGAGTTGTATAGATGTCAGACAGTCTCTCAGTTTCTAACGGAGCAGGATAACTTCACCACAGTATTGTTAACGCTAAGACCCAAACTATTGAAAGACACTTGGAAATCTTATCCAGCAGCTGTGGCGTGTTACAAGTGGATGTTGTATCAAATCGAGGTTGGTAGAATGGGTAAAGGTATAATTGCACAGTGTACTGAAATCCATATTTCTCGCCCTAGAAACCAGCTTTGTACCATCACATCGGGGATGTGCTTCCAACAGCTTTGATACTCGTTGACGACTATGTGCCAGATAATGTTGTAATAGGTCTCGAATGTTTGCATCAAATCGTTCAACATTCTCACTTGGTATAAATCAAAACTATGTAGACTATGTAGCATTTAAGCTGGCGGTAACTTATGAATTCGCGTTTTAGAAAAAGGGATTAATCGATACTGGATATGCCAAAGTAATCTTTCATACCTTAGAGCGTCTGACACGTCAGAGAGAAGCCAAATACGTGACACTGGTATATTCGTGTATTACGAGTCTATTAGCTACCATCGAACACTGGGATAAGACGTTAAACGTGTTTGAAGTAAGTTTGCTTAGAGTTAGCGATTGTATCGGTTGAAATATAAATCTTGCAATGGTACGTATTATTACAGTGGACACACCGTGACGATGTTCTAATAGTTCTGTTAGATAATATGGAATTTGAGCAGAACGTGGAACTGCGGTGTGTTTACATGCTAAGCTTGCCTCAACTTTTAACTAACATAGGGTGCGCCAAGTGGTGCGAGAGGCTAACGAGAATACTGTCCGAGTATTGCGAACATCATACGGATCTGAGGACCTTGAAGGCAACGTTAGAGGTAAATGCCTTTGTGCATAATTTTTATCGTGTTCCTCGACTCCTCTGTGCATTAAATATAATTTTCTAGACCGCCAAAACCTTTCTTTTGATGTTTCATCTGCGGGTGGCAGCACACTGTATACCGCTGTACACTGCATTTTTGAAATTACATTTTGACTTATCAGAGACACCCGTGTTCGACAAGGAGATAATACAGAATTTGGAAGACTGCATTTGTTTGTTATATAAACTGTCCCCGAATGTGGGCTGTGCAGTTTTAAACGACGATCGGATGCGGTCGGTGATTAAAAATAGTCTGCAAGTAGTATGCTTAGGCGATACCAAATACTTTGAGTGAATAAACTACGTAAGTCTGTTGTAGAGGCGAACCTAACGAATTACGGGCCACATTATTTAAAAAAAAAAAAGGAAACATTATTTTTTGTAGTTTCTTAGGATATGATACGACAGAATGAAATTGAATAGTACTTAGATATCTTATTTGTGATTTAAAAAATGAATGTATAGTAATTTGTATTGTAAAATAAACGGTTTTGTTAGAACGTTCCTTTGTGATATTACCTACATCCCAAGCGAAGGAGTGAGATAGGGAGAGAAAGAGGGACATGGTGCAGCGAAGTTTGGAACGATAAGATTTTTTGCGTTCATAGTTTATACGCCCAGTGATTCGACTTTGTACAGGAAGATAATGGGAACTATTTATCTGCACAAGAACTCCGGGCGCTTATTTTTTTCCGTTATCATTACAACGAAATATTTGCAGGGTCGGCGGAACAAATCTTCCCTGAGTGTGCAGTTGGGAGAGGAGTACAAATTAAAAGATTAAATTTCAGCAGGCCAAGAAACAGTAGCACGCAAAGAAAAAATAAAAAATGGTAAAATGCCTTCCAAAGGGAAAAAAATGAGGTGAATTCTTACCTAATTGCTTAATATAAGTGATGTCAGTACATAATAAGTGTCACCTCGATCGTTCTTGGTAGATTCTTGAATTCTCTTCCTGCAAATAATATCATATGATGGGGTTTTTATTACGTGTCAAGGGTAATTAAAAGTAGGGCAGTCTCTAGAAACGCATGATCTGCCCTTATTTGTTTATGTTACGAATGACGCGTTCCTAACGCATCGAGACACGTGTGAGCGAGGTGAAGAGTTTATTTTACGAGTATCAATGGGCAGAATGCCTCTGATTTTTTGTATAAGTTTCTATTCAACAGAACAAAAGTAACGGAGCTTAAATTGTAAATTACGTTTCACCCTGTAACTACCCTAGTAGTAGGAGTGTCAGGTTGAAACTTGGCAGAAATAGTTTTCTTTGAGGAACCTATCGATTGCCGTACACCAAGTTCAATTTCGTTTGGGGGCACTTTTCGCTATGCTTACATTCCACACACAGCAGAATCTCAAATGTAGAATACTCCATATATTTTACAAAAGTCACGACGGCCCTGAGCACGCGTTGTAAGGCAACAAGAAGTTAGTATGTAATGCGAAAGGCCAGTATGTGTCCAGAGCTGGTGGCAGAATGTCACCCCTTCTAATTGCAATAATACTTGTAATTATAGGATACAAGATTTACGAATTTATCACTTCGGTGCCACCAAACACCCCGCCCTGTAAGTCTTCTGTTATTTATTTGATTACATCATGCATCATTAACAAACTGTAAATTGTTTTTACTCCCAAGAAATTGCGCGTGATACATGCTCGGTATTTCATATTTCTATTAATTTTTACCGTCGTATTCTCTTGAACTTCTTTCATTTATTGACAACAGGTCTTCCGCGACTACCGATAGTTGGATCTTACTTGCACTTGCTTTGGGGAAATTACCAATTTCCCCATAAAACCGTCCGATACTATGTAGACAAATTGAAATCGAAACTCGTTACTTGCTACCTTGGCGGTATCTTTTGCATCGTCGTGAATGACTATTCGACTATTAAAGAAGTATTCCTGAGGGAGGATTTTGATGGCAGGCCGATCGAGGTTGATGTTGTGAAGGCGAGAGCCTTGGGGAAGAAATTAGGTACTTCTTCGCAACTGAGATTTGCTATTTTCGCGGGAATGTGATAAGGCATCTATGATAGCTAATATTAGATGCGGTGCTTTAGGTATTTTCTTCACCGAGAGCACATTCTGGCACGAACAAAGAAATTTTGCCCTCCGACATATGAGGGACTTTGGCTTCGGCAGGCGACAAGATAAATACGAGAGCCATATGATGGAGGAAATTACTCTGCTGATCGATATGTTGAAGGAGGGTCCCATTAACGACAATGAAAAAGTATTTCTGAATCCAACAGAATTGACATCGAATTAAACAGATCCTAAATTATTACCGCGAATTTGTTGAACGAATTTTCCAGACATTCTTGAAGAAGGGATACGCGTTATTCCCGGACATCCTGTTCCCGTATTCTGGGAACAGTATATGGGACATAATGTTCGGCAACAGATTCGATCGATCGGAGCACGAAAAATTGAGAAACTTTTGCGGAGCTGCTATGTCGTTCCAAAGATCGAACGACACCACCGGTGGGGCCATTTTCCAAAGGGCGTTCCTGAAGTATTTCGGAAATATGTTCAGCTACGCAGGGATTATAAAAGCAAATAACCGTCTGAGGGACTTCGTCGGGGTACGCTCTGATTTACAAAGCCATGCTCTGTGAATCGAAGAGAATCGGCGATGGAACTGTGTATTAAATCTGTTGCAGGAGCATTTAGTGAAACAGAAAGCCACGCATAGCGACGATAGCGATAGAGGACTGACCGACAGATATTTCGAGGAGATGAAGAAGCAGAGCGCAATGACTACTTTTTCGGACGAGCAGCTTCTTATGATACTACTTGATGTTATGTTCCCGGCTATATCAGCGATGCCGAGTGTTGTCGCGCACGCTATCAAATTGGTCATGCACCACCCGGATGTCTTGAAAAGAGTGCAAGGGGAAATAGACACGGTGATTGGAACCGGTAGACACGTTACGTGGGACGACAGGAAAAAGTATTGTTCCATTTTTACGATATTTTCTTTTTTTAAAGATGGGAATATGAACGGTAACGCAATTTGACCATTCTTTTCCAGTTTACCATACACCGAGGCAACGATTCGCGAGGTAATGAGATACCAAACCTTGACACCATTTGGCGTGTTTCATAAAGCGTTAAAGGACACTACTCTCTGTGGCTATACCATTCCTAAAAACACATTCATCATCACGAACTTAGCGGGAATGAACGAAGATCCAGAATTCTGGGGTGATCCTGAGAAATTCCGGCCGGAAAGGTTCCTTCAAGGGAACGGCGAACTGGGCAAAGACATGACGCTCCCTTTTGGTTTGGGTGAGCACACAACTATTGTGTAGGGCAAGTTATGCCGAGTCTAGACAGTAATCAGTAATTGCGCGAGATACGGTGAAAGTTGATAAACTTGGGGAACGAAGGTCGAAGGTAACGCCGCTTTTTTTTATAATCAGGTCATCGTGTCTGCATGGGTGAAACTTTTGCGAGATATAATATATTCTCACTGTTTGCTGGATTGATGCAGAACTTTAATCTCTCGTTCGTGGAGGGTGAACCGACGAGGCTTGAAGACACGTTACCTGGTTTGATCGTCACGCCGAAGGAAACGTGGATTCGAATGGATCCACGCGATTAGTAAGGGCACACAAGATATCCTCTTACTTACGTTTTAGTGCCTGCTAGTCATGGTTGTAAGGACTCTTTGACATAGCAGCTTTGACATATAAGTGATACATAAATCTCTGCAACATAAATATTTTTCTCCTCAAGTGAATCCAGGTCACTTGGGCGTTCTCTTACGCGTGGCGTACATTAAAAATACTTGAAACGCTGCGGAACGATAACTGGTGAATGCGCGGTCTTATGTAAAGATATTGTACGTAAAAAGAAATAATTAAATATTCGCGATAGTGGATGGCTGGAAGCTGTAAATCCAAATAAAATCGACAAATTTTATCAAACACAGAATTATTTGCCAACAGGCTTATCTTTTTGGTGATAATACGAAAATAGTGATAGATCGTTGATTCACACGAAGTTTTCCTCCTTTTTATTAAGACAGTAAGTTCGACAAAAGAAAAGGAGCCTGCAGAAACGCTTAAACAAACTTCTAGGAATAAAGATGATACATTACACGCAATTTATATATTATACATTTATTGTATAATTCGAGACAGTCAGAGACAAGAATTACATTGCGTTGGACTAAACATAGTCAATATGGAAAGGTTTTTGTATGGGCCGCCTAGAAGTATTGTTGCTTATACAATATTTTACTCTAAACCGTTTAGAATATTCTGTGTTTTGGTGAAGAAAAACATTATGTACAGATATTGCCACAGTGGAGGAGATAGGAAAGATACGCTTACTCTTATGTGCAGTAAAAATTAAAACCTTACTCAAGTATATACACTTTACTGTTAATCTTCCCAAAATTTCCCTTGCTCTTCTTATTTTTTGCTTTATACAGAGAGTTTATAGATTTCTATCAAATACTCAATACCTTTGAGAATAATTGGGACTAAAAGCTCAGTCACAATTACAAACCATCAACAATTCTGATAATTTACTTCAAAAATGAAAATCTTAATAATAACGAAAATATTAAATTAATGTTCGTAATAGGTTCAGTTAGATTAGCTCTACGTGCGTGGTAATGTCTACTAAAAATAATTTACCCAGCAACAAAGGAAATTCAAAATCGTTGTCTATATCATTGTTGTGCTGACAAAAGTCATTAATTAGTAGCCGCGACGAATGTAAAGTTTTAAACGTGATTTAGTTACGTCGTTTCGTTACGATTTATTATAAAATTCATATAAAAATAATTTACAAATTTCATCAGTTGTGCATCGTAGTAGCATTCTTACGCGAATGTGATACTAAGTGTGTGTAAACTACTTTTACGTGGAACAGACACTGATCAATGGATATTCATGTAACTTATCGCATTCTAAATAGGAATATAAAGAACCGAGTTAATGAATTTTGGCAAAACAACAACAATATTATCCCAGGAATCAAGTTGTTTGTACGTTTAATGTTACCAGTGATGACAGGGCATTGTCGCGTAATAGAATATAAAAAGTACCGGAGCTTCGCATGCACACCCCAATAGTTTCTTAATGCTATCGTAAGTACACAGATACATTTTCGTGAAATTGTTACATCGTTTGTGTCTTGCGTACAGAAGGTTCCTCGAGTGGTATGAAATCAACGAGACATAAAATCACATTGTACATAGCTCCACACGTGTATTTGAATTATCAATCAGCATTTAATTTTACAATGCGCTCTTTTTTTTTGTAGATGATCGATGACAGTCTATTTCATATAATATCCTATATGAAATACGTTTAGTCCCTGTGCACCAAAACGTATAGTCCCAAGTATACTAATACTGCATATTTAAATTTGGGATATTCGTTCATGAATATAGTGATCATTCCGACGTATGGTAAGAAACCCCTTGCTCTACCAACGACATCTTTATGCGTTAACCACAACTGACCCGGAGCGTATAAACCTCTATCGTCGACAGAATTATTATCACCCTTTGTAAGAAACTTAACAGTATTGTTTTGGTCGCCCCTAGAATGGATTAATTTGCATTCAGTAATTTGGCTTATATCTACGCCGACCTCCCACCAGTCCCATCAGTCCGTTGAATACTTACTTTTCGTGTAGTTTAAGTACTCTGTGTACGATTGGAATATCCCTTCCCTCGACTTTAAAAACAACAATCTCTCCTACCCTGACTTGCTCGTCTTGGTACTTGGTTAAAAATAATAAATCCCCCCTATGAAATGCTGGTTCCATACTACCGCTATAACATGGACGAACAGACCCATAAGAATATCGTAAATACGCAGATTGGTAATTTCGTTCCATAAAGCAGAAAGGAATTCGAACGTCTCGCGAATGTGAGTGAGAAATAATTATTACTGCATTTATGATTCCCGCGTAATTCGCAACGCGTACAAACAACCGCGATGTATTATAATTTGCTTGTGCAAGCATAGTTAACGATACACCGAATATACGATGCGACGCACGAACTTCAGCGGAAACTCGACGACGCTGCGATTCAAACCGTGCACTTATTCGCGCGAAAAATGTGCCAGGGGAGAGCTGATTAGGTTAAGTATTCAAATACCTGAGGACAACCACGATTGGACTTTCGCTGCCTGTTACAACTATCAAGCCTTTCCAGATCATCAAGGCAGACGAAACGATCATACCAAAATTCAGCACTTGATACAGAAACTGTAAAAACAAGACCGGGAATCGTTGTCAGTGATACGACGTTCGATCGACCATATGTGCCCGCTGCCGAGAGCCTACGTGGATTTTCTATTAAAGGATTCGTTTTTACCTGCCGTTTATTCAATCGCCGCAGATCGTCGAATATAGACTGCAACATGGTCACGATCGTTTGCCACCCAAATTACGGTACAATTAACTAAACAAAACGGGATCCAGTTCCGTTTCAACTTGAACACAACCGGCAACGAAACCAGTCAGTCCAGTCAATTGTGTGTGAAGTGTGATGTATCTAGTTGTATATCGCACACAAGGCTTGGACACTCTACCTAAAATCTGTGGCCATTTATAAGCTTCTAACTTTTCCCTCCGAGTGGCGCTGATATCGTTCTTTCCGTCGCTTATCACACACTTTTATGTACAGTCTATGCTCTCGCATGTCACATAACTGACACAACACGCAATGGATAAGGAACGTCGGGACAAATGAAACCAGCGGTACACGTTTCACTGTCATGGAACGAGGAACTTGCTGCGCGTTTGAACTCTACGCTGAACACTTATTTTCACATAAAAATAGTTTATTTTTAATCGTTCGCGGTCGAATACTGTTTCGAATCGTTCTATTTAGGACCGGTACAACGTCCATACAATGGGAATGCGCGGGAAATATTAAAACAACCATATCGGGCACCGAAAAGCTCTGTATGTTTCTATATTATAAACTTTCCGTGACAGGAAGTGGGTTGTTGGTCGGTTTTAAAAGAAATTCAAAATTCGAATGCAAGATTGATACAAATTTTAATCTTGATCGTCGCAATAAACGGCACGAACAAGTCCGTACTAAATGTATAGCAAAAATTTGATATGCCAATGAATCTGGAAATGGGGAAAGTTAGGATTGCCCGTAAAGCCTGTCGTTTTTCCCTAGGTCCTCGTTCTTGAATCTGGCAGCATATATTTCCGGCGCCATATTGACTTCCGCGTCAATTTTCTGGAACATGTAATTATTATGTACGTTGTTCTCGTTGAGGATCGTATGTTTCTGCAAATCGGCACTAAAGTTGCTGCTTTTAATCGAGTCGCCGTGGTTTTCTTCATCGTTGTACCATTGCGATACCATTTCTTTAAGAGGTTGGAGGTAATTCGCGTTCTGTTGAACCTTCTCCAGCTCCTCGTTGCACAGGCGTTCGACTTCCATCAGCTTCTGTTTGTACGCATTGGCGACCAGTTTCCAGCGAGCGTTGTACCGTTTCTCCGCCTGAGTGAAGGAGAACTCGTCCTGATACTTGGCCAGCCTCTTCTCGTATTCGAGTATCGAGAGCTCCGTGAACGTGTCCTCGGAGTTGATATCTAAAACATCCCATTTATGGTAAACTGAACAATCCCCCGGTCGTCTCCGTAATAGGAACTATTTACGCATAGACATATATACGAGGGAAACGTAGGATTGGAGGAGAAAAAACAGAGGTTCGGTACGGGCACATCGGCTAACTTCGGAAGCATTCGGCTCGTGTCGACTAGCTATAAAAAAATTTTAAAAAAAAATTAAAACCGACTTGAAAAAAAATAAAAATGCACTAAAAAGTAAAAATTTTTTTTTTCCTTATTTACTCTATGACTCTCAATTTCTTTAAGTTGGCGACGGGTATATATATATATATATATGTCTATGCATTTACACGCTAAGATCGCTCCTGTAGTATATCAGTTCTGTGCATTCGAACCACGCAGTAAAATTGCACGAACATTCGCGAATTACCCAAATTATTCGACAGCGGCCCTTCCGCTGCGTAGGCCGCTGCAGCTGCACGGGCAGCTGCTGTTGCTTCCTCCAAAGCCATCGCGTCGTCTTTTTCGCGCATAAGTTGCAACTCTTCTCTCTCTCTCCTCCACAAAGCTACTTCCGTCCTCAACTCGTCTTTCAGGCTTATCAGCACCGCGCGGAGCGACTGTATGCGTTCCCTAAGAAAACAACTGGAAATCATGCAGTTTACTTAGATTTTTTATAATTTGCTGTCTACTCTTTTAAATACTTCAAATCTCTGTCCTCTTGGTCGTGTTGTAACGACCGAGGGCCCTCTACGATCGTGGATGAGTCTTCCGGTTGTTCGAGGACAGCCGAAAGCTTCTCCGAGTCGTCTTGCTCCGACGCAGGGTCGAAGTTTGGCAGTATACTTCGAAGATCTAACGCTAAGTCAGGATTTGTTTTAGCCTGCTCTCCGCTCTCATCATCCGACAGTTGTTTGCACAGATTCTCCATGTTCTGAAAGCTTTCACTGTTGCTCGAGCTGTCCGTCGGAGTGTCCGACCTGAACACACGTTCGGTCTCCATTCATAAAGTGTCCTTTCTTTTTACTGCGTCGGTTTCAATTAACTGTTATTCTTTTGTACCGGTGAAAAAGGAATGATGAGTTTTGACGTTTCGGGATTGAACTGACTGAAGTTGCTTCGGTTCTGTTTCACTTACTAATTTTATTCAAAAGACTTCATAAATAAATTCATGATCTTTATCGGTTTACTATACCGGGCGTCGCAAAGAAAGGGCGCGACTCGGGTACTTTCAAAACGAATTTTCCCATAAACGAAGGCTAGTAAGGAAAAATGTTATTCCATATTCTTTATTCTTCTTTCCGGGAAAAAATGTCCTTTCTTCACATTCCTAATTATTCTGCGCACACGTCGCAGCAGGTTAACGTAAAATAATCAAATGAACCTGAGCTTGTAAACATTACACCTTGCCAAGGGCAAATGCTCAAGGTGGATGGAAAATTAGCGTAATAATTATCTTACTCGGACGATAGAAACATTTGAAACTTTCCATACATTTCATAGCCGTTTATTCCACATTTTTCTTTCATGTACGGCCCGGATAGCAAATTGACTAAGTCGACTGTGCAAAGCAGGTATGTGCGGTAGATCGAATGAAATTTGGTACAGGATGATGGTATAGTTGGTGACCTCTTCTACTCATCTGTAGCGCGTTAGTTTAGCGGGTTATTATTGATCTTTACCCTTTGAGAGTAAAGGTTTGAGGAAAATCGATGATTTCTCGGTAGCGTTACGTAGAAACCGACAGTTTTGTAGTTTCCCTTGCCTACAAAGTACAGCTCCGTAGATAGAGTCGCTCTTCATTCAACAAAGTCGGAACTTCTATCATGTGTGTTAGTTACAATGGCACAGGTTATGTGCACTGCCCTCCGATCTTAACGGTGTATGACAAGACGACGCCGTCTTTGTCAGAATATCTATCAAAGTGTCCAGTTTCGCGTTCGTGGATCTGATTGTTTCTGAAAACACCGATGGGAACAACCCGGTTTTGAAAGATGATGACAGGAAGAGGTTTATCATAACTCGGTTATAATAGAGGGATTTACGAGGAATTTCCTTGTACCACGATTCGTAATTGACAGAAAATATGTTTCTGTATCTATGGTCAGTAGTGTGCTGGTATTTCAGACCTATTATAAAATGGTTGTTACGCCACACAACGCAAATGTGCCAGCTGCAGAGAATTTGCTATGGGGAACTATCCGGAGCACCGAGGACCATAGCTGTAGAAGAATCTCTTAATCAGTCAAGAGACGCTAATATTAAAACCCTCGTGACCCACCTGAACGATCTAGCGGATCAACGTGGGATCACGACTAAGACGGAGCGCAGGATCTTAGAGGAAGCTATTAGAACAGTGTTGGTGACCAAGAAAATAAATCCAATCGCGCATCCCGACTTTGCCAAGTCGTTCGGTAAATGCGTAGAATTAATTTGGGGCTACAGGCAACTCTGCGTCGAGTGCGAAGAGCTTAGAAAGATGCCTTACGACGCTGAGAATCCGCAGCACGAATTATTGTTGCTGCAGCTGTGGAATTCACTGATGCCTTACGAGCCTTTAGACGCTAGAGTTACAAAGCAATGGCAGGAGATAGGCTTTCAGGGAGACGATCCGAAGACGGACTTTCGCGGAATGGGAATTTTGGGATTAGAGAATCTCGTTTATTTTGCTCAAGAATATCCCAGTGCCGCGACGCACGTACTGTCGCATTCTACGCACCCGCGTTACGGTTATGCGTTCGCCATAGTTGGTATAAACTTAACGAGCATGGCTCTACGTTTATTGAAAGATGGAACAGCTAAGACTCATATTTATAATTCCTCTAAAACCTTGCCAACGATTCGTGCCTTTCATCACTTCTATTGTTATCTGTTCTACGAATTTGATGGGTTCTGGATCGATTCGAAACCGAGTAACATGATGGAGTTCTCGTCCATCCAAGAGAAATTCGAGAACAGTATCAGAATGGCATTGGCTGACCCATCCACGGTCTTTAGGATAAATATATCAGTCGATAACGTTTAACGTAGATGCAAAATTTTCCGTTGATAAGACCAAAAATAATCACACAGGGAATAAATGTAACTTTTAAAATGTTAATGCACAAAGCTGATTTCTGTAATGTATGTACTGCACAAAGTGTCTTGTGGGCAAGCATAGTATTATTGTGATTATAAAGGATGTAAGAAATGGAAAACTATTGTCTTGGAATCATTATGTTACGGAAAGCTACAAAGAGCTTGATGCATTTCATATTACAGTTCCACTTTATTTTTCTACTGGCTTATCGATAAAAAACGATAGAAGATGCGTTGTGCATGGTACCTAACGAATGCGCAAGTATTTATATTCAAACATATTCGTTTCTTTAATACGTGTAAGTTAAAGTACAACTTATGTCCAAGTAAATACATTGCTTTAGGTTCGCTTGTATTTAATTGACAAATAAATGGGTATAAATCTGGGCGAATTCCACATTCGCCCAAATCGCACGCAACGCCCGTGGTTCACATTTCAAAATTCTGTGAAATCTATGAAAGACCCATTATCGAGAAATACAGGTTTTTAACTATAAATTGCGACTCGAGAACAGGAACATATCGTTTATGATATCCATTTTATTACAAGAACGGAACATTCCTACGGTCGTGGGCGATTTGGGCGTAAGTGGAATTCGCCCTGTGAAGCACCTAACCCTTTGCGGTTCGCGTGATTCGCGCGTCGGACCACCAGCAGGTACGTTTAAGTACCTCGGAGGCACACAAGCACCGCAATAAGGTTAATTTAATTACCCTAAGTAGACATTTCTCGTTAGAAAAAGATATTATGTATGGTAAAGATTGTGACATCGTTTAACAGCAACGCCGATCCACGAGTTATTTATTTCAAAATGTAGGAAACATTTCTGTTAAAATATTAGCTCTGTCGCGACTATCGTACATATTATTTTATAAGAAATAAAAAAAAAAACAATTCCTCGAAATATAATGTACACCCATTCACATCCTTTCTAAGCATGTATATTATGAGCACTGAATGCGTTTGTGAAACGATAGAAGCCTATGTCTACGGGCGGTATTCTCAGTCGTTGCGTATTCTTAAGATCGCCTTGAGCATGCGGCATCCTCTATTAGTCGATCTTATGAATAAGCAACGACTGAGGATACCGCCCAACATCGAGTATTTCGGGAGATAAATGATTCCGTGCAACGGAATCGAGATCATAATTGAAATGCGGCTCGTCAAATATGGAATGGGGAAGTAATTTTATTTAAAATGGAATTCATTCGTCTGAATTGTGCTTCTGTACAGTATAATAAACAAATAGATTAGCACCAGTACCCATAACATATTTCTTTGGCGCGTAACACAATTAGTCTTTCTTCTGAGACACCTCAGTCTTACGCCTGAATTTAGAAGCCACAGAAATTATGATAAATACACCGATGGAGATACTGCCAAGCTTCATGATCCATGGATTCTCACGGAGGACGTTTACAATCATTTGTACAAAATCATCGCTGGAAGGAGAAAGGTCAGCTTTTATAACGAAGAGCGCTGCGAGGCAGATAAAAGTGTGAGCACACTTACAATGGACTCTGTGGTACAGGAACAGGTTCGGCACGGACGTTTTTGTACCAGTATGTCGCGAACAACACAAAAGAGTTAATATCGTATTTTGGAATCTGGTAACGATACATTTTCCCGAGTCTGAAGCTAGAAGTACAATACAGAGCGTGCAGCATCATTCGTTTATAATTACGATCACAGTTATTTCTATTCGAGTTACCGTACTTACAATATAAACTCGGGAGCTTGGTAGACATTAAATCTCCTGGCTGTGGACGCTCCAGTCGTGTATTTATCGATACGAGCCACGTTGACCCTTTGCTTAAGCTTTGCACCTACAGCCTCCCATCTCGCGATCATTCTAACACACTCCACGCAGTCCGAGCCGTAGCTATATTCGCAGGAATGTGATTGAAACGTTCGCAAGTTGAGACACCTTGAAGTTAAAGCGAAAAGATACTTACAACATGACAAACCAGTCTCCAGTCGTGGCCCCGCTACTAGCCTGAGTTAAATGTTCGAATGTATCATCCGTTAGTTCCTTCACCGTAGGTTCTCTGTTTTCAGTGAACATAGTCAAGATCTCCTCGTCGTTTACTGGCCCTTTAAAAGGAATAGGGTGTAATTAGCTTAGGATCCAATAGAAAGAAATTCCACTGCGATAACTATGTGCGTACCATCGTACAATAAAGGCATCCCATGCCTGAAGAACACAAGGGCCGGTTCTTTGTCCATGTTATAAAGCCGGAGTAATTGACTGTCTACAGCTTTGATGACCCAGGAGGATAGGGAGTCCACCAGGTCTTCTCTCAAATGTATCAGTACATTTTCATAATTATCACACGCCTCGCAATCCTTCCTGGCTGCAAACATTCCGCGTACATTGAGATCAGTAAACTATCAACGTATACATGCTGTGACTTACGCCGACGTGTCGGGACTTACTGAACAGCACGACCACATGTTTCTCGGTTTTTATGAGATTAATGAGCTCCTCGTCGCTCACCGTCTCGAGGCTGGCAGATCGAACACCGGCGAAGCTACATATAGCCAGGAGGAATATTATCCGTAACATTTCCCGTCGATTGGGACCAACCATATTGTGCTAAATATTTTCTTCGGCAACCGTGGTCACACGTCAAAGAGGTTGACATCCCTGTTTCTACTTCATCTCAGCCAGCCGATCTCAGGTTCTACTGGATCCGGCTGGAATCCCAGCACTCCTGGTGGTTTCTTCCGGCAGTTCACTGTTTTACTATCCGAGGCTTCACCGCGGCTTTTAAAAATTCGCCCAGCTAAAAATGTAAACGGCACCGCGACCTTTTCGTGCAGAAGTAGCTTCGCGGGGTGGACTATCCCATGAAGTACAGTGTAACTGTAGGAAAGGAGCAGGAATTAGCGAGAAGTGTTCATAATCTTTTTATGCAGGAAAAAGAATGGAGAACTTTAGAATTGGAAGTAGGAGGAAAGTGGACTGAGTTATGCAATTGAAATAGTAGTCCAGTACGAACAGTGGTATCTCTAGTTTATTCTCAAGTCCATTCGCATATTACAGTGATATTTAAGTTGCTAGCGGCGGTGGTCGTGATGGAAAACACCGGTTTTCGTTAGATTACCGAAGTTAAGCATCACAGGGCGGTGTACCGAGGGAAGATGGGAGACCACCACGGCACCACCTTTTTCCTGGCAACGCTGCTGCTGGGACCCGAAGGAGAGAGAGGAGGGAAAAAGATGAAGGGGACTGGTAAGTTCGTTAGGAAATATAAAAGCGATAAGCTTGAAACACCATCCTGTTTAAACACAGGGAAGAAACAATAAATAAAATAAATAATAAAATTGCTTTAAGTTCCAGTGTCTCTGAAAAGATTTCTACCTTGCGCTGGAATTATTAGCGCAGTCTATTCCTCAGGCAGTTTGTAGTTTCAAGTATATTCCGCACTTTGGTTAGTCGGTTTACTCGTACCGCTGAGAAGCTTTACGCGCGAAAGGTCAGTGGCGCGTGATAACATGCGATGCTAGTTGAAGTTTACACGAACCTTACAGCAGTACGTACACCGTGCACTTGGCCAGATCCAAAGAGTCGTACGGCTACTCGTAGCTAAGAATAAATCGTATGATAATTTCGAATCTAATCGATAACTGAAGCACGAAAGCCTGCCCGCCCCTTCTACTTGATTAACCCTGAACGTTCAGCTGTTACGAAGGACTTTCATTTTCTTAACTAAGGATTCCGAGTCCTGGAATCTCCATAAAGAGAAAGTTCCAACTCTTCAGCCGATTAACCGACGAAATCGACTTGCAGCCCTTGTCGATCCACCCCCGTCCCGATTAAATACCCCTCATTCCGCAATTAAAATTAATCCCCAGAGACTGAACACGATTTTACCATGTTACCCTCTTCGAAGCCTATTGGTTACCAGTAATTTCCCGTCAAGTTAGGGGTGCTTTCGCGCACCCCGTCGTCCCTGGTCGCGAGCCAGCAGTCGAAGGTCGAGCGGTATAGCGGTGAACGACGACGTAAATCGTGACGCATGTAGCAGCGGGGGTAGGCCGGCGAAGGGGTTGGTTCATGTGCTGGCATGTGGAGGATCGACGTCGGCGAGCAGCCTGCAAAGGGTGGCTGACTTTCACGGAGCCGGGGATTCACGGGGTGGTTGGCAGTCGCGTGCTCTCATAGTCAGGTGAGTAGCTTTTGTACGGATGTAATCGGTTTACCGAGTATTTTCGCGAGTCGTTGCCGTTCGCATCGAGCCTGGTTCCCATGACACGCGAAACTTCGTTTCTCCACCGTCGTGAGTATTAAATTTAATGGTACCTCTCGCGAAATTAAGCTGCCCGAGCTTCCACGGCGAAAGAATGCTCTGCCCGCGAGGACAACGCGAACTTTTGTCGAATCGATAGACTGCCTTCCGAGAATTCATCGCTGAAAATAAATCGGGGATCGTCTAACAGCAGATATAGGTACCTATTATTAAATATAGAGCATTTTGTTGAATTTCGGTTTATTTTATAGAAATACCATTTCTCGGTTATTTCAAGAAGACGCACGCTCACCTTTTTTTCTGCTTTCGTATCTGCAGTTCGAGCTCGATGACGCGGCTTAATCGCACGCGGCATGTTTTATTCAAGCCTGTTTAATTTTTTAGCAGTTATCTCGAGTCGAATGTGTTCACGCTGTTTCTAATATAATTCACCTGCCTGGGGAAGGCGAGCGGTTTTGTAGCGTATTTGAAAGTAAAATGTTTCGCGAAACGACATACGCGCGATATTAACGGCACCCCGGTCTTAAGTAACGCCGCGATTCATGGCTCCTCCTTCGCAGCAATTACCGCTGAAGAATGTACTAATTTTCGATTCGAGTAGCAGAAGAAATTATCGCGCAGCGACGTTGAATATTTCCGCAGTTTTCGAGACGAGCTGACCAGGGTGAACGAGATTTTCATTAAATTCGAGGGGCACAGACGCTGCGAGGCGGGTAGTTTTTCATTATTAAAATGAAATTCGCCAAGTATCTCATAACAATGTCGTTGCTGCCAGATAAAAAGATATTGATGATATTATACAAGCGAGCCTCGAAGTCCTTCCATTTTACCTCCAGCCGTTCGCATTCCGTGCATTGCAAAATACCGGGATACCTCGCAAAGATATTTTCACGGATAAGTCGATGAATGAGCTTCCACGTTTTTTTCATGCCTTTATCGCGCTTTATTATATTTTGATGCTTTGAAATAAACTCGAGCTTCATAGTTTCAACGAAAATGTAGATATTATACCGCGTGGATAGGAACACACCCTTATCACTCAGAAGCGTGCAGCAGATCCAAAGCTTTTAAGCGATATTTTAATCCGGAAACCAAGAATTTCATACACCGAGCTTAATAATAACACGTTGCTAATATTCCAAAAACCGGCGAACCTTTGCGTGTAAATTAATTCTGTCGGCGGAATGTGAGTTGCATGAAATCCAAAATATGCACATTCGCCTCTGCATTCCCCGGTTTTTCGAGGAATTAATCAGCGGTTGTTACCCAACGTATGCTCTCGCGCAAGCACCCGGGCAAACGTACACCAACCCAGTGGTTGAGATAAACTAGAAAATGAGACCAATAATCATTCGCGGATAAAGAAGGCCCCGAGGGATGATTGACCCTCGCGTTTGCCTGCTTCGCGCAAGCCAGATGTCCCGTCGTTGCCGCATCGGTGCAATTACTTCGCAAACTATGGAGAGCGACGTCGCGTTTCCTCGAGAAAGGATAATATCTTGTTAAATCGATAGCAGATGATAACAGCAGCGATGCTTTGTCATGCGACCTGACGTCGTTATTCTCGAAACCGTTTACCTCGTCTTCCCAACTGATTGATACCTCCAGGGACAGTTGCTTCAGCACGCGGGCGTTTTGTTTGTAGAGTGACGGGGCTATAAATTATTACTCGTGGCCCTGTAGGGCCGCGGATGCAATCAGACCTGAAGCTTCACTCGAATTCCCATCGAATCTGGTAGGAACCATATTGCGATCGTTCTGCAGACAGCAGCAACCACTTGACGATTTCAGTAGCACACCGGAAAGAGTCGAGGAGCCCTGATTCGTTTCCCAACTGCTCGAGAGCAACATCCATTTGATTTACAGACGGGTGCCGCCCGCGTTGCAGGCCGCGATGCCAGTGATTTGTTCCTCCTTTTATTAAGAGAAAAGGACACCGAGATGGCGCAGGAAGCCCCGGAGGCGACGTATGTACCGGAAGCGGAGGAGGACGCGCGAAAGGAGCGGGAACGCTGGGCTGTTCAGGAGGGAGCCGCGGTGTGGAGGCAGCGAAAGGAGGAGTTGCAACGTCAGAAGCACAGCGAACAGCGTGAAGTATGACTCGTAAATGGGCTGTTGTGCTTGCTGGAGCATCGCTCGCGTCACTTCAACTTCCTTGACCAGACCTACTCGCCTTTACTCCCTCTTGCACCGTTCCCTTTGATCGGCTAGAGATCGGTAGCCGGCCTCCTCGACACTTTGGGCATCGCCGCGTGGATTTACGAGCCCGCGATATCTGGCGGAGTCGTTGCCGCTGATCGAATAAAAATGTTCCTCCGTGCCTCGTCAATAGTAAGCTGATGTACAGGCTTACGGGAATAACTTGTACCCGGCGGAGGGATGGTGGGATTTATTGAAAGGCGTTAAAATTTCCGGCCCCGCCGCCGCAATCGGAATCTCATTTTCATCATTGGAATTTACGCGGCGTCGCGCGAACCCTGAAGCGATTTTGGTCGAGTGCAATTTGTATAAACCGTATCATTAGTAGCCGCGCCGTAATTCCCGCGTATATATTTGCCCAGCCTGTCGAGGGCCGTAAGAAATATTTCAGCTAACGAGCGCAAACGTTTTCAGGTTTTTAATGGTCCCCGCGCGCCGGTTCACTTATTGTTAGTCGGGCTGTGTGTCTAACGACGTTCAACCGGAACGTGCTGCATTTTATTGTCGAACGCGGTGAACTACCTTCGTATCGAGCTATAAAAATGCACGAATGATTAACCGAAGCGAGAGACAGATGGGAGGAACAATTCTCCCCACTCGTGGCCCTTGGGCTGGTTCGCCGATAAAAAAAAAAAAGTTCCCGATCCTCTTAATCAACGCGCCGTTAAATCTTTTAATTTCGGCCCCACATGCGCTTTATAGAGCGTAATTTCGCTTTCAAAAGGATTGTAAATAACCGTTTCAGAGCGAGGAGCGCCGGGATGGGGTATTATCAAGCGCGTCGTCAGACCTTCCTTTTGCCGAGGGAGAACAATTTCTGGTAGAAGATTCGTACACGTTACGCCGGCTCGTGGGCTGCAATAAAAGATTCAAATATTCCGGAGCCGTAAAGTGCATCTGAATTACTTACTGCACCGCCCCGAAGCCAGATTAAGAACATTAGCGTGCCACAAAGGCCATCTTCCAAGCAACAATAAACACGAGCATTCGTACGGATTGCGGAGATAAATTAACGACAACTCCAGCACTCGCGGCTTATGGCAATTTCATTCTCCCTTTACGGAAAGAAGAAATACAGGGAATTGTTATTCAATGGACTCGACGCTCCGGAATATTGATCTCAAGATGAAGTCTCACGAGAGCGAGGGGGTTGAGATTCGTTTAAATCTATAACCGGTTTTTAAAATCCCGCTGGACCGCGAATGGAGGCGGAGAGGATTGAAAGTGAGTTCTCGACGAGCCTCGGATGTTCGCCCTCTGAAACGGCTCGGACAATAGGGTCTCGATAAGCGCGCAGTAGAACCAATCCATGCGGTGTCAGACAGGCGAAATCGCGGGGGTAAAGAGCCGCCATTGGCGTACGAATTTCGCGTTTCTCTTCTCCCTTAACAATCTGTGGACAAAGGTCAAGGGGGGCTTTCGTTGCTCTTTCAATCCCTCGGATATTCCAACGCATTACTTAATTAACTTCTGTACGTTTCGAATATCTGCCGGGCGAGCAATTACTTTAGAATTTCGCCGTTTCTAAAACGACCGCGCGCAAAGCGGCTAACCGAAAAATCAAGCTTATAAACCCAAATCCTTTTCGCTCTTTTTTTCCACAGCTGCAGCAAATCTTGGAGAATTATTCGCCTTGGGGCAAGCCCGGAGGGGGTGCGCCTTGCGCAGCCACCCTCAGAAAGAAAAACGTGCCTCTGGAACCCCCGGAGCCGCCGAGGTGCCAGAATTTCGGTCAGGTAACGTTTCCACTGACTTATAGACAATTTAAATAAGCAAAACACGCCGGGGGTTGCCTCTCCCTCCGGTAGAATAATGGGAACAAAAACGTGCCATAATTGCTGCCCAATTTTTGCGGCACTTGGCCTCTTTCTGGTCGGATAGCCGTTAACGCGTTTTACTCGATACGCTCGCCTCTTTTTGCGCGAAAGCCACGCTCCTGTTCCAGGCACACAGCAGCAGTTTCCATTGCCATTTCCACCGTTGTAGCGTTATCAATTTGCAGACTACTCGACTCATTCGATCAACGAAATGCACTCCGTCCGGGGAAAAGGCTTCTCCGTACACTATTCTTCGCCCAATCATTACCGATTTCCAATCTCATTATTGAAAACAATGCGCAGCGTGCAACAGCAAAAGTAGGTGCCTCCGCGTCGATTCACCGCGACTGCGTTTCGCTCAATTTCGACATTAGTGACAATCAAACGTTCCATTTATTTTCAAACATTCCACGATTCAACAGTCGATCGAAGAAATGGTGTACTTAAAAAAAACCGTCGTGGGTACCTACGCCACTGTGCAGGCACGTCGAGAAAACCGTGATAAAGCTGAACATTCTTTCGCAAATTGGGTGTTACACATTCATTGCACGCGGCCTTAGAATAAAAACGCGCGAATCGATTTTGTCCGTTTACACGGAACGTCCGTCTCTTTTCGATTAGTCTCACGTACCGCACCTCATTAATTAATTTTGTTCCGCCAGCGGCTTCATTTCCACGTTAACGGAAACAGAGTTGAATCAACGCCTCGTCGCGCAATTTGCGTTCGGAATATTTCTACGGCACGGAGTTCGATCTTTCGGATAGCGTGTAACGTTTAAACGCGAAAGGCAAATCCGTGAGTAACAGAGACGAGATTACCAACGTTCCCGTGTCTCGAGTGTTACTTTATTCTACTATTTCCTCCCTCATTTACTTCGGAGAACAGGAAGCGCTCGGCAATGCGTTCGCGAAGGCATGAATTACTGATATTCAATCCCACGCATCAATTCCAATTGGTTTGTTAAATATGCGCACTGTTAATAATTACCGTCTTGCTTCCATGCGTCATTCGGCAGAGCAGCGTTAATGTTTCGCCGTAAATAAACGGCGCGTACAAAATTCAGAAGCCCTGATATATCGTGTCTTTTTTTATATCTCGGTGGGAGCTATTTTCGTTTCGCATCCGTAAAATAAAACCTTCGCCCTAACTGAATTTTGAAAGGAAACCCGTATATCTGCGGCGATTAGCACCGCATCGAGGACCATTTGAGTAATCAATGCCTTAACGTACGCGAAATCGAGGTCACAAAGATCTACGGCTTAGCGTTCGCGAAATTACGCCGACCTGTTTCGCAGTAACCGACGAGGAAGGTCATCGCACCTATCCTTATTATCCTGTCAATTACACGAGCCTATCGCGAATAAGGATTCCCCACTGGCCGATAATAACCGTGCAAATGTTTGCCAACGGTCTGCATCCATAGGTAGCGGCGAACGTTCGTGGCCGTGATTCGGGAACTAGTTGCCGAGGACCATTTGCAATTCAAAGTTTAAAAAGATAGTGCGCCGCTGTCGGCCGTGTCCCACATACTTTGCTGGTTCCCCGCTTGAAACATGTGATTGCGGTGCAAGTGCCCTTTTCGGCCTCCCCTGGCCATCGAGTTTAGCCTTCTACGGAAATCGAACAACCCTCCGCAGGATTTCAGCGCGATCTTTTACACGTTCCTATGAATATTTAATGTCTTCAATTGTTGGAGAATAAATTCAGCCGAATGCTTCCTCGCCGCTTGAATAATACCCGCCATTTTTTTTTACCCCCACCGAGATTATACTCAAGCCACGTCTCTCGCGGTTTATTGCACTCGCTGGCAATTTTATATTCTGTAATTTTAGCTTGCCGCGGGCGAATCTTGTGCTTCCCTTCCCGACCATCCACGTAGAACCTGCCCCCGCAAAAGAAACCATTCCGAACTTTCTATTTCTCCATTATTCACGACTTCGTTATCAGGTGTATCAGATGAACCCATAGCTACAGTCGTTTTTTATCTTGCATTGAGACATACAGACGTCTTGCTTCCACGGTTCATAATACGCAAGAGCTTCCCACATCTTTCCCCCAATAATAAATACATATAAGAAAATAAACCTTTTTCGAATTTATTAAACTACTTTTGTACCGTACAAAAAAATTTCAAACGGATTTTATCATATAAGTGTGTAAAGGGTAGCTTAATAAATACAAAAATCATTTAATTCATACCTTGTATTTACAGAGAAAAAAATCTTTAAACATAGTTTAATTTTGGAATCCTCCCTTAGACTAGGGGAGTCTCGGAATCGGCGAGATATTTGTCTGCAGATTTTCCCCGATCCTTAGGGATGCATTGTATGCACCGGAAGTTGCTTCCACCGTGCATAATAACACAAAGGCGTCGGGGTGGAAAAGAAGCCAGCACTGACAGAGGGTTGGGAGCGTAATAGGCAGATCCAATCGCGGCAGAGGTGGTGGAAGGGCTGGAAGGTAGTCACAGTCATCGTTATCGTGTCCCTGCTGATAAAATCCGGCGATATCGTCGTCACCTCGGTGACGTTGGCTTTCATTAACATCTCAAGCGACCTCGCGCACGAAACCTGCTTTCCGCCTCGTTCATGGAATATGTATTACCGGACTATCGATCGGCGCGCGTCGATATTCCTCACGTGCTTAACGATGGCCTGTCAACGGACTTGCCCGCAGATTTTTTCCAAGGATAACACTTAATCATTCCGGTAATTTGCCGGGATAATTTGATGGTTCACAGCGGAGGACGCGAGAGTTGCGTAAGTTTAGATTAGAATGGCCCTGTTGCCTCATGTTCACGGTGCCCTATCGCCACCTGGCATCTTCCCCCCCGAGCTCTTTCTAAGTGAAATTTTATCCGCCCTTTCTGAAACTCCGCTCACCTGAAACGGTAGCAATTAGCGCCTTCCGCGAAGAGTGGACGTTCGTTCGGGCTGATTTTAATAAACAATTCTGCTGGTCACCTAACCAGAGCTCTATCCCATTCGCTGGGCCAGATATACCTACCGCTTTCCGCGGGACTATGAAATCACATTATAAACGGTGGGAAATGACTCTACTTTGGTCCCGGGGCCGCGTATAAGAGCCATTCCGTAATGGACTTTCGTTGTACGAGCAAACGTGAAACATCTTTCTGTCGGCAATAACGTCGATAGAGAGAGAGAGCGTCGACGCAGTTGAGTGTTCAGCTCGTTTCCGGCCGAACCGTAGATGTATCGTTCCCCGATCACGTACGGCTGGAAACGTTTCGTACCGGGCCGGCTTCTCGTAGCCGAGAAAGTCGATTTCTCTTGGCGACGAGGAGATCTTCGCGCCAACAGAATTCTCCAGGAAAATTCCAATGAAAAATGGGGCGCGACATTGTCTCCACGTCTCGGGGACCAGGTGCTAGGTCATCGGAATTCGATCATCAAAGTTTCTTCGGCGAAATTAGGAAGTGCAAACAAGTTTACGGTTCAACCACCTTACTTGCATTAGCTGATCAAATTACGAATAGTTATCGAACTGCGCTCCATTTCTCGACTCATAGAAAAGCATTCAACGGTAAGACTAGAAGTGAGGTAATAAATATGTCATAACAGTTTCAAAGGCGTCGGGTGTATCCTAATAATCGTGACCCACTTGAAGTGTCGAATGGATGGAATGAAGCTTGAATGCATCGCGGTTCATATGCCAGAGGATCGTGCCTCTAAATCCTGAGCGCATCTCACACATTAGGATACATCCTGTATATCAGGTGCAGTGATTTGGAGCACGTGCTGGAGCCGGAGCCAGTCACCTTGCGATGTAGGAAACGAACCTTGGAAACTGCTTAATATGCTATGACGCCGTGTGCTTAGCTGGCGCCTCTCTGGCCCTGGGGTCGTCCTGGTCCTGGTGGAGTTCCTTGGAGGGATCCCAAGTTGCTGGGTGTGCGGTTCCTCGAGTCCCTGGTACGCATACTTCTTCGTGCGTTAAGCACAGTATCCGCTGATATATAGCCTAGCTTGACAGACAAACTCTGTCCTTTGTGGCTGAGCTTGGCTGATGATTAGGAAACGGTTCATATCGATCACTCTCATTCTCGGAAGCCTGTATATAGCTCATGGCTTTGTAGATAGCCGGCGCGAGAGTCGATCTTTCCGAAGAGGAAATCGGTGTTCGACACTCGAGTATCGACGAGCTGTTGCAGTTCCCAGTGAATACCATCTCGTTCTTTTTCCACGCGCATGCGGCACGAATGGCAGAGCGAGTGTGGTGTTTGAAGCCTAGCCTAGATTTAAATTAGACCCAACTGAGCTCGGGTGTACCCATTCACCCAGTCGTCGAGCGATCGTCGCGGACAGACACGTGGAAGGAACAAGCAATTAACGCGTCTCCGTCTCGCGATGCACGGCCCATTAGCAGAGGGACGGGCGCGTTCACCCCGGAAATGAAATTTAATCAGGGCTGCCGGTGTTTCTGCGGCACGACTTCTGCCGTGGCTCGCCCGACGTGACTCGCGTCAAAGTGGAATCGTAGGAACGGATGCAGCAGCACGAGGCCGAGTCGACGGGAAGGACAACCGCGGCTTTTTATCCATCGGTCCCCTGGATACCGCCATGTCGGGCTGGCCGGGAGTCGGTAAACATCGTTTGAAGTGGAAATTAGCGCTTCTATTAACGTGCTTTCGGGACAGGGTGGTCGGGTTTCCGTGGAGACGCGGCTTCAATCGTGCACGCCTCTGCCTCCTTCCGGCCCCAGCCGCGGCAGATGATCCCGTCGAGCGAAACTCTTAATTTTTAATTAACCGCCGTAGCATCCTCGAACGGCAACACACATAACCGTGCCGCGTTACTGCGTAATTGAACGATCCTTCCCCCCTCAGCTTCCGCGGCCGGAAAGTTTAAACTGAAATTTATTACCACGTTCCACTTCAGCCGAGTTTACTTCTTCCCCCCTAGCGCGCGAGCTCCTTCTCCTTACACCGCCCCCCTGCCGATTTTCACCCTCCTTTACCATCGCGCCACACCTGTCTCAGCCGCGGCCGTTGTCTCTCTCGCGTGAAGCCGGGCATGGATTTATGGTGGATGGATTTATGGACGGTTTTCTGTTTTTCTCCATAATAAGCCGCACGGCCTTGCTCTAACTAACCGGCTAACGAGACCGACGTTGATGAATTGAACGTACTAGCTGCGCGAAGTTTAGCCTGGTCTACCTAAGCGATTACTAATCACGTGACGGTGAATTCTTCTTCTTCATTCTGACGGCTGGCTACGTCTCTTACAAATGCTTCTGGCCCGGACTTGCTTCGACAGGGTTTCGACTGATTGGCAGCGATAGTTTCAGGAGGGCCTGTATCAACACCCACGTTACTGGTAGTTGACCTACGATCCTAGCCGCAGCTAGTTACCACTTGGAATCCTTTCAGGGCTGGACGAGCAATTCGACGGTTGAGAGGTTGCACCGGGGCAGCATCAATCCTCCTGCCGTCACGGATATGAACAAGTTCTTCGATGATAAGACGGAGGCAGGTAAACTGAACAGCTGGCTGTCGTTGTCGATGATGCCAAGGGCAGCAGCTTGGTTTTTAGGTCAGCTGGTTTTGCAGGTACCGCCGCGGACACGCAGCTGGTGCGGGGTTCGAGGAATCGTTATAACGAGGAAGTTCAGGTGTACGGATTGACCGGGGGCGTGGAGTTGGTGCCGCTTTTGACCAGCAGACGTTATTACTCGCAACCGCAGAGCACTCGGCATATCGCCACCGACGCTACACGGCCGGGACGCACGATAGAATCGTATGTATCGCGTGCAAGCGGAATTCGGCTGTTCGTTTTCATGCCTGCCCAAACAGAAACGCCTCCTTGTTCTCGTCGACGTTTCCACTTGCTCCACCATTCCTTCCCAGTGATTCCTTTGCGAGGAAACCGCGTATCGAAAGTATACCTTCGGCCCCCCTTCTGAAATCGTATCGGCCCGGATTCTTGGCGCGTCGGCGATGAGATGGATATGAAAACGCGACGAACCGTGAGCTTACTGTGGGGCTGTCTGGTTAGCGTTGTTACGGTACTCGGGGGATGTAACTGCGTTACAGGTAATCAACCCATTGACCTGAACACCCTCGACCTCGACAAGTTGAGCTGTCGGCCCCCTCCGCAGACATCCCACCCCCGCTTTCCCCTCGAATGTTTGTCAACGTTACAGTCTGTCGCTCTGTGTACTCGTCAACACGGTTTTCCTCGCAGCAGCCTCCTCCGCGGGGCTTTACTTTGCCTCGTTCGAAGGCGTTCGGGTAATTACGCGCTGAAAAATCGTTCGAGACGGCTGCCTTGTCGAGTGTTGTCTTTCATGCTGCTCGCTTTCCTTTTACTTTCTTACCCCCTCCCGCCACCTAACCTACTTTGAAAGATTGCTTTTCTTCGTTGTACCGCCGCGATACTGCTACTATGATTCGGGGATAAAAGGAGCTCCGGTATTTTCACTCCGAACGCGTGGTTAGTTGACGAAAAGTTAGCGGTGGAGGAAAGCAAGAAAATCTTTGGTCTTCTGTTAGAAATTGTAGTAGTAAATATACCTTTTTGTCTTGCATAAATTAATATATTGTTAGCTTTAAGGGGTGTAGTACTTTTCTGGGTTGAAAAATTCAATTTTCTTTTTTTAGCATTTTTTGTAACATTCATTTTGAGGAATTTAAATATCTACATAAGTTATAACGTCTTATACTCCGCTAATAATGCCCCGCGGACGATAATTTAAACTATCAAATTTTGAATTTTTTATTCGGTTTTCGGTAAAATTTCATAAAAAATCGAGGAAATTTGGACCGGTAACGGTGATTACATGTAAGTTGAACATATTCAATTTTATAGTAGGGTTCCTAGCTTTTCATTTTCATATAGAAAGAAAATTCATAAAGAATGCTTAACTTTCAGGCAAAAAAAGTACCATGCCCCCTTAAGTAGACTACTTCTTCACCTGTTTGTAGAGGGTGCGCTGTTTTTCGAAGCAGCGCAAAAGGTGACACGCTAAGTCCCCGGGATACTCGTTCCAATTCCCTTTTTGTCTTCGTTATAATGAAGGGACCCTTTCTTTGGAGAACGTTCTTACGGAAAAGAATGGACACCGGAACAATGCGCTCGTATTTCCACTGACTTGTCACTTCGTTTCGTTCCAGCTGGAGAAAATCCGACCTCGCGTCGAGAACGACTTAGACGGAATTATTCCCCGAGACTTCTGTCGAATATCTCGAAAGACCCTTGGCGGAACGATGTTGCTAGTCCGGTAACAGCGCCTCTGGAAGTCATCGGAAACCTGTCGCGCCTTTTTCAGCCGCCTTTGATTTCCTTTTACATAATCAGCTTCACATTCGAAACTGCGCCACCTTTTGTGCAACTGTTCTTTAACCCAGTGAAGTTTCAATTTATTCGGAAAGTTCCGCGATCGTTAGAAGTATATACTATTATTTCCCGGGGGAGCTACTGTTCACTCAATTCAGACTTCCTCTCCTTTTGCCAACGGGGAAGAGAGTCCTTAGTCGTAGTTGGCCAGCACGGAATAAGAAAATCACATTCCCGTCAGAGTTTTTCGCATTTTATCTGCATAAAGCCCGGCGTAAGCACGTTTATTAAAGGGTAAACACCCCCGGCAGACTGTCTAATGTACCTACGTATCTCCAAGGGAGCTCGTGCTTATCCTTACGTGTTCCGGAGGCTTAACTCTTTGGAGTCAATGTGCATGCCCCACGGAATTATCTGCAGCTCGAATCTCCGGATAATCCAGCCGGATTTTTGTAACTACACCCTCTCCCTATGATTCTCTAAAATAAACTCTCGCAGAAGCATTAAATTTCGAGAATTTCTTCGTTGAAGCAACCAAGCAATACCTACTGCTTTATCTCCGCGATGAACTAGGGCTGATCCATTTATCCGCTCGGCAGGAAACATCGATGAAACCTCCATCGAACTATACCGTCCAGATAATATTCGCATAAAAAGGCGAGCACAGTTCTGAAACAACGATGCTTCTCCGATGGCAATAGAGGCTCGGGTTACGGGGGAAGTTAGCCCGCGTGATGGAAACGCGGGCAACAAGTATCTTCGAACGTGTTTGCCTCGTATAATACATAAAACCTCCCATAAAGAGCCGACGTATCGTCTCGGCGATCCCCGTTTCCCAGACGTTTCTCCTCGTTCCCCGTGGATCCCTTAACTGTTTCCTACGTTTCATTGCGAGCTCGCCCAATTTTTCGAGCCGCGGGCGCGTCGATGGAAGTTTTATGGCTCGCGGTGAAATTTATCGCGGAGAATGGGGAAGCTCGATGGCCCCTCACCCCGGGGGTGGGTAGAATTGCGTCGCGCCTACGCTTTCTCGATCGATAATGGGAAGGAAATTAGTTCGCGATGGAACAGCGATCGCGAGCATTTCGCGGTCGCCTGCTTTTCCGAGCTTAACGCCGTTATTTAGAGGTCCGTTTTTACGATTGTTAACGCATTCGAAAATATGAGATGCGTGCGCTGCGAGGCGAAACGATTTTATGATAGGGATTATCGTATGTTTTCATTGGTGTAGCGATGATTGCGGCCACCATTATCCGCGGGCCGATGAAATCAGAAGTTATCGCGGGAATATTTATGCCAACGTCCCCTTTGTACGTCCGGCTGGATGCTGCACGCGCGCTGCAATTTAACCAGCACTTTCAACGCGCGCCGCGCCTCGGCAATTATAAACTGCAATTTCGGCCGTTTTTGATCAAGCATTCGACGATGGCCGTCGATGTCTGGAAAAGCCTCCTTTGAGGGCGAAAATCAAAGGCGTAATCCGAAGCGCAACGTCGTTACGGTTAAATTGCAGTTGGCGGGGTCCTGGCGCTCCGAAGTTTCATACGTTGGATTAGCAGTTGCATTGGCGACTCTTAAAATGATCTACTAGGTGCCAATTTCTGGTTTTCTTTTTCATAAATGTAATTTCCATCGAAGTCCACTGGAACTTAGCACTTTTATTCGCGATGGTGAAAGAGAAGCGTGTGACTATATCTCAAGCTCGTAGAGCACTCAACAATTATAATTCGAAACGGTTTTCAAAGTAAAGCACGCTACAAAACTTGTCAGTCTGCGATAACTTTTCAGATGACCAGTATTTTAGTACTCCGATTTCTTTTCAACGAATGTTGCGTAGCTTAATAAAAGCTTAAAGAATACTTGAAAATTGGACACCTATTCTCGGTTAGTGATCGTTGAACGATTCTGTCGGCAGGTTACGCACACTGGAGGTTGAGAATCGTGAGTACATCGCTGAGCTGATCGAGCAGATGCGAAGAAAACGGGAGAACGCATTGGTAAGTGGTGAATGATGGGGGCAGCATTTCAATCAGGGCAATAAATGGTGAATCAAATTTTGTTATTACCCCTTACGTATAAAATTAGATAGACAGAGAAATCTGTACGCAATGCAGAATTACTTGAGAATTTAATTTCCTTTTATTTTGTTAATTAATTTAATTTTCGACCGACGACTAAGTTATTACTTTTTCCTTGTGACCACTCCTGCTCTTAGCTTGTACAGGATTGACTCTCGTTTTAGAAGGAACAACGCATGGAGCAGGAGAGCTGCCACAGGCATTTCGACACCTGGAGAAAATTCTGGGGTAGGCCAGGCCACGGGGCTCCCATGGATCACGTCTACCGTAACAATCTCTACGATATCCTCTACCGGTCAGCCATCTATTGAGTGCCATCTTGCCAGGCGGCAGCAACTCAGGCCTGCGTCAACTGTTCTGCATCTTCATGGGACGGAAGATCTACTGCGAAATCCCTTTACGCGATAATTGTCGTCTGGGAGAAACTATGCACCTCCCTGCAGATCACAATGTGTCTGTTAGTTCGCAACACTCGCGGAGAACAAGCTTCACCGAGTGTCAGAGTAGAAAGATGCGTAATAGATTGTTACGCAATCGTTCAAATCGTTTGCGATCATGCTAATCAGGGGAGTGTTTGAAAAGTAGCGAGCTGGAAGCGCGCCGAGTGACGTAACAGGTGATGTAATTTTTAGAGAGGGAAGATAGACGCGGCGGCCGTGATATAACGAAACAGCATGCTCTGTGATTAATTGGCAACCACCAATTGCGCGAGGGACTGAGGTAACAATAAGTTAGGCAGGGAGGGAAGGGTGGAGTGAGAGCATGATTAATTTGAAAGGTGTCCATGCGTGTGGTTATCCAGCGGATACTTTAATCGTTACTGAATAAATAATCTAACGGCTTCGTAGATGTAATCGCGGTTATGGACGGATTAGAATTATTATTGTATTAGAAATCGAGGGTGGGTAGCCACAGATTAGCCGCAAAGGAATTGTGACAGATAAAACTAGGAGATTAGGGAAAGAGTGCACAGTAGACACACCTGGGAGAGTTGCACTGTAGAATGTATTCAGTAAAAGCAAGAATCTTCTAAAGCAGGAGTCAAAATTATGTACGTAGCACTAAATAAAAAAAATTTCAGTGGAAAGAAGCTACTGTTTTATACATCCTCCTTCACCCCCAGATATTCCCTTGAAATACTGGATCATAGAAGAGTTGCAAACTACCCAGAGCGGCAAAATTGGTGAATTGGTAATTTCTGAATATTAATTTTTTTTATGAAACAGAAGGCTTTTGTTATTAGATTTCACTCGCTGCCGAAAATTATATTTTAAAATAATTATTTATAATTAAATATAAAGGGCGGCAAACAATACTTTTGCCCAGAGCGGCGGAAGAGCTGGATCGGGCCCTGCTGAGACACGTGTACCTATAATGCATCGGGTGCATAGTGGAACTAGTCTTCCTAGCAATCTTGCAGTCTAGCAAGATCCTTTGTGATCGCGCGTAATGCGATCGTAGAGTCCACGCTTTTTTTCGCGTCCATCTACATACTTTGCGGACCACTGCGGCTCTTACTTAGAATAGTATTACCGCGGATTTGGGGTGAAATTTTTGCGTATCTAAGACTTGTCCAGAGCACCGAAGCTTCAGTTGAATTTTCTTCGCGAAAGTAGAGCCAATTTTTTGCGCATACAAAGTTCGTCCAGAGCACCGGTGCACTAATTGCTTTTTTATCGCGGTAGTGGAGTCAAATTTTCGCTTAGCTTCAATTTTCAGCTTGGACTTGCCAATGAGATTCTAGGCCTTGGAGAGGGCCCAATAGGAGGGCCCTAGAGAGGGCCCAGGGTTACGCTACCTTGAAAGCTAGCGACGATGACTGGATGGACCGTATTCGCTGACCGGTGAATCATATTTTGTACTTGCATGCGATAGTAAACACGGGTACCTTGTATTCCTGGGTAGTAATCTTTACGCGTGCATTTTGGGAGGGTAAGCATCCTACCTAATTGCGCGCAGTGCATTTTGGTAGGATATGCATCCTACAAAATGCGCGCAAAAAGACTTTGCCCAACGAGTCCATTCCAAGAGCAAGGAATGCGAAATAATTGTAACTGGCGCGTTTAAAATACAAGAGGGCCAAAAGTTGCTACTCCTTTTTCGAATTAGAGCCACCCCTGCATACCCCGCGGCGTGTATACACATATCAACCCTTTGGACTTTAAATTAAAATCTTTCGAAAGAATGCAGTAGCCTTTCCCCTCTAATATTCCAACCAAAGTTCAAAGGGTTAATATAATTTCGCGAGATTTTCAGGGAATCATTTGGGAGTCGCCGAGGGATGCGTGGCATGTGTACGTACAGGGAGGTAGTCGTTAATCGGCAGTCTACCTCTCTTTCGCGTTCGCGGATTTTTTTAAATAGTAGAGTGCGATCATCGCTTCTCTCATTGCTTGCAATGTGTAGACGAGTAGATTATAATGGAGGGTGGATGGGATTGGAGTTTTTGTCGGGACGGACTTTGCAAAACGGTATCGTGCTAAAAGCTACGGTTTAGTTTTAACGCGTTCCGTAATGCATTTTCTTATGAATCGCAATAATTGATTAATCTAATCTCTCTTCGCTTCTTTCATGGTACAATATCGTTGGAAATCGTTGTCACGGGCAATTCAAGCAATCAGGGCGCTTTGAATAATTCATCTCGGCTGTATTGACCACGCAATAACCGAGCCTGTTGATTTTTATGAATATTTGTACAACATTCGATCGCAATTTGCGTAACATTCGAATCTATATTCACAGCGTTTCAATCAGCGTGTGATTGGTCTTAGATTAGGTTATTGCAAGCCACGGAGCACCTAAAATTTCCACGAGCGCCAAGAAGCATAAATTTAAATAAATGTTTTTAGGGGATTGCCCCGAGTTTCGGAGGCTGAGGCTTTCATGATCGTCCAAAGGAACCGTTCCTCGTTACTTTCGATATCGTTGTCCTGATAAAACTTTATTGGTTACTGCGGATCGCGAGCGTCAAAGGACGGAGGGCGAAGAAAGGGAGGAGAAGCAGCCGAGGCTCGTAAAACTGTTTGCAATATTGCATGCCATGCTAAACGAGACGAAGCGTCGGAACGCGACGTTCATACGTTCGTCCTGTTCCCTGATATTCCAGGCAAATGGTCGATGGAAATTTCGTTCGGCGCGCTCTCTCTTCCTTGGTCGTAATAAAAGTGCCTTTGAAGGGCTCAGGCTGCACAGACATTGATCAGAAAACACAGCATGAATCCGTTCCTCTAAGTACAACCCCCACGAAGTATATAGTTGAATTTCATGTAGCATACGCGAAGGTGTAACGGCACAAACATAAAACGGCTATTAAAACTAATACCGAATGAATTTTATTTCAACTTCAGAATCGTACGCTGATTCCCATGTGGGAATCCCATTCTTTGGGCTAAGAACATAGCGAAATTTTAGATTTTTTTTTAAGAAACTAGCTTATTCGATTTATTTTGCTATGTTTTTAGCCCAAAGAATAGGATTCCCCTCTAAAGACAAGATATGCTGAAAATCGGGTTGAAAACTGAACTCGTGACTTTTGGCAATTTCTCCTAAGGTGCTAGAAGAGATGGCTCTCGTCTTTGGGAGACATGGCCCGCATAATCATTCATGAAAAAATAGCAAAGAAGAAAGCAAAATCACCGCAACTACACATTTATTTAAATTTTCCTCGCTAAACAAGTAAAGGGTACATCAAGCAAAAGGTGACCTATCTACTGGCGACTAGCAAAGCAAATGAATACCAAAGTGAGCCAATGAAATAAATAAATTAACACTTCACTTTAATATTTGCAAAGAATAAACAATGAAATACCCATTTTCTGACGCACCCACATTTACCTTATTTGACAGTGGCACTCCGTGTCCACTAACGCTCGCGCATCACAGAGAGATACATAGACTGCATCCCTAAACTCTCGACGTCAAACCGTCAAGCACGGTACCGCTGTTAGATTCTCATTAGACTTCTTCCGCCCAATATACGTCAAGTGTTCATCATCCCCGGGATCACTGGATCCTATAGAAAGGCGCCAGGAGCCCCTTTCCCGTCGATTGACCAGCATAATGCGATAATTAGACGTTAATTGGCAGCCGGCGGTGTGACGCACCTCTAATGGACGGCCCAAATTTAATTTGAACCGTGTTTGCCAGCGCCAGACAGTTTGTATTCCTAAACACGTTTGCGGCCCTCGTCGCTGGCCATAGAGAACCCCGGCCTCTCATCCTTTCAAGGAGCGCGCTCCCTTCCACCGCGCCCTACCCGGAGCGCATCTCTCGCCGGTTACGATCCGTAGGTCCGAGCTGCAGCCACCGTCGGCCGAAATCTACGCTTTCTCTCCCATTGTCTGACTATTGTGCTCCGTTACCAGTGTGTGTCCGTTCCGTTTGTGTAAGGGTGATTCATTTCCCGCGAAATATCAGTTCCTGCGCCGCATGAATTGCAAGTCGCATGGCCGCGTAAAACCGCGCCCGCGTCGCCCTTCCTCCCTTCGGCGCGCACGCCCTTCGCCCTCCCTTTGCGCCCTTCTCTTCCTCCTGCTTCCCGGGCGTCCCGCCGTTTGTTCGTTTCTGTCTCTTTCGCGGCCGCGCATTGTCGCGAAATTGGGTCGGTCGGTCGGTCGGTAGCTGTTACTCGAAATGAGATACGCGGCCGTTGTTGCGAAAATTGGTCATTGCTATCTCGTCTTCCCTCCTCCTCCCACCTTTTTTTTTTCAATAGTTTGCACGGCTCTGCGTGCGCCCGGGGACGGCGGATAAATAGAAAAACACAGGTGACGCGTCCGGTTGGTTGTTCGTGAGTGCCTTTTTAATTTCCGGCTTTCCTTTCACGGGGAATCGGATCGCGGTGTCGAATCTACTGTCTGAAGTACTTTTCGAATAGTATTCGCGTTATTAACAATTCCGTTTTATCTGGCGACGAAGATTAAACGAACATCTATTCTTGATAAATTATGTGCAATGTTATTAATTCGTAAAATTCGCGTTTGCAATCGTTTGGAAAGGAATGGAAGCAGTAGGTGTAAGCAGAGGGCGAGCTTCAGCACGCCACTCGAGCGTTACGGAAGCGAGATGAACGCGAAGACACGGAGAACGTGGCGCAAGTAGTACAGGTCCGCGCATAGTCAGACACGCGATACATCTTGTTACTTTCCACCCGAATATCTTTCTGCAACTCACCCTGCGTGCATTGTTTTAGAAATCTGTTCCAGCAACACTCCTTCGTTCTCCCATGCACTTGAAAAACATTTACACAGTTTTCATGTAAAGTCATCTGCGAAGTTTCCATCCAGGGTTCATTCCACGCGGCGAAGCTTAACTTCGCTAAACGCGTCGGTACGTTTTATTTTATTAATTAAAGGGATCCGCGGCGCGTAAATGAATTAATATTCAACCACGCAGCTGAATTTCTGCTCCGCGGCCGATCTTTCGCACGAAACGGATACGTGACCGTGCAAGCAGTGGAAAAATTTCAACCCGCCGACGATGAGACCGATGATTAACAGCTCGGCCATAACGAGCGCTTCGGTCCTACTTAATTAGAGATCGCGTAATTTATGCGGCAAACGTGTTCCACGCGCGGCGCCACGCTCCTTTCTTCCTTTGTAGCGTCGCCTTCTCCCCCGATCCGCTCTTATTTTGCCGTCCGTTAATTGTTCCGGCGCCCTTAAAGGAGCACGATAAATCCCCGTCTCGCGAGCCCCTCTCGGACAACGCGATTAATTATTTAGCGCTGTTTTATGCGCGCAATGGCCCCGTTGTCCCGTCGAGACGGCGAGCTGGTCGCAGTCGCGCCATATTTTTCGCTTTCTTTCAAAGTTCCTTGGGTCGTTCATCTGGTAACGAAGTATTGTCAAGTAATTTTTAATGGCTGAGCACTCGTTCAATACCGGGCAGCACGTCAAAGAAGCTGCAGAGGTGGTCCAGTGGCCAAGCTCGGCCAGAGAATTCGCCTTTTATTAGATACACTCCATTCATTGCAATTCGACAAGCAATCCCTCAAAAAGCTATTGCAACGACTTTGCGTCGGAGGACTGCGTTGTTTGCGCGTGTATGCGATCGGATGGGAACAGCGTGTTTAGAAGCGATGGAGAATTCTGCATCGACCCATGAATAAGGTTTTGAAATGAAACTTTTGCTTCTTTTGCACGCTGTTGCTGAAAGTGAAAATAAAAAATTTCCGATTCTTTTAAACTCTGCAGGCTTGTGAAGGATTTTTCGTTTGTGCCCATTTTCGGTTCTTCAGGGTGAAAGCATCCCCTGAATGTTAATCCTATTTTCCTTTATATCTTAAAATCTATAGCAGACGTAAAAAAATTATTTCAATGAAAAGTTAACAGCTTTTTATGCTTTGTAGTTTAAATAAATAATTGTTGCATATTTCAAAATTTAAACGATTTCACTGCACAGTTTTATACAGCATACGAAGCCGTTATGTTTTTGTTTTAATATTTTTTTTTATATCTACTATAGTTTTCAAGATATACAGGAGAATAAGATTAATCTTCAGGGGTTGTTTTTACAAAAAATCGCTCGATACTTCTATCGAGGTCTCATTACTTCGTGAACATCGAAGAATTGACGGAATTGTAGCAGCTTCACCTTAAACAACGATTCTGTAAATCAAGAAAAACCATTTGAAAAAAAGCGCGCGGAATTCCAATCGACTGAGAAGGCGAGCAGAAAATGAGGCGATCGAATCGCAATTCCGCTCGCCTGGCCTCGCTTTTTCGCCCGCGCTGGCATCGAACATCGAATCGATCTTCGTCGTCGTCGCGATCGGTTCCTTCGCAATCGCTTTCCCCGTGGCTCGCGAGAACGCCGATAATTGATTTTACAAGTTCGAGCGGGCGGTGCTCCCTTTTCTGCCCGCTTGTAAATCGTCGGCCCGGGGCGTGAGCCCTATAGATCGTGAAATCGCGAAACTTCGTCGAGCTTGTGGGATCAATATCGGTTAAGGTACTTCGGATGTAACGCGAGTAGAAGCGCAGTATTTCCTCGAGATTTCATCGCGACTGGCTTCCTTCCCTCTTGACGCCGATCCCCCTGATCCGTTCTGGTCTTCTTCATCTTTTTCCATGTCTCTCGAAATCCCCCAGGGCTTGAGGCTTGTTGAATGGGTGATTATTCCCAGGAAACATGTCCTCGAGGCGGGAACTGGCGATCCCAGGGTACCTGAGCCTCGGCTGGTTATGCGAGTGTGTTGCGAGCGCTCGGGTACCGCGCGGTGAGACCAGACGAGGTGTGCGAGGCTTTAGGTCGCCCTAGTGCTCCAGTTCAGGCCAAACAGCTTGCACCCCTGTCGCCGAATCGCGCGGTTTCGAGGCATAGGCATCGCCGCGGTGATTCCTGAGAACTCCTGACAGTTTCCACCCGGCGTAACGCTAAACATCTCTCTAGAGGGGGAAGAGAACGGGAGCAATGGTGGAGCTTTAACGATGTGAAGAAGGTGAAGAGGAAAAAGACTAGCTTCGAACCATGGAAAAGCTCCAATCGAGCGGAGGGAAATCTGAAGAAGCACCTGAAACGGTTTGAATACACCAGGCCACCCCAATTTGACTGACATCTTTCGGACCGCGCCTGGAAACTGCTCTCGTATCCGCAGGTTCCGCGGTTCTTGCCTGTTTTCCTTCCCGATCGCTTTATGCGCTGCAACGAAGACACGATAAGCTGCCTCGACGTGAAAAGATGTCCAATCGGACCCACCGCCGATGCATAAAATATCGAGGGGCTGGGAGCAGCGCTGCTTTTATGCGCATATCGGGAATTATTCGATGATCTTCCGTTGAGCGGCATCTTTGCAACGCTTCCCATGGACGCGTCTTATTCTAGCAATTTTTCATCGATAAGACGTTCCAGCTGCGAAGTATACCGAGCCTGTCCACCAGATGCATTAATTGTCCTTTACGGCGATCGAAGGACCTTGCAGCGAGATAGGTGCAGCTCCATCTTTACCAGCTTCATATTAATATTAGGAATATTATATTACTTATGCTATTATATTAGTATGTCTATTTATATTTATTTGATTCCCTTTTGCTGCAAGGTCCTCAGTTGCATTCTTCAAGGACCTCCTCTGAATTGATTTACGATCCATTAGATTATAGATACCTATATTCATTAATAACTAATCCGCCCGCTGCGCGGTCCACGGTCCACGGAGGCAGCGAATCGAAGTAAAGCTGATTGAGAGCAATCGAAACGAAACGAGAGGCAAAAAGGTCATCGATAATCGCAGTCGAAAAAGAGGTTTAAAGCGGTACATCAGCCGTGTGAATTGCAACAATTTGCAGCTATTAAACGGAGCTAATCGATGCGATTCGATAGGTGAGCTACAGTCACCGTTCGCAACGTCGTTGTCCAGAGGCTCGTTGAAATTCGTACCTGCACGCTGCACGCGTGCTTTTCATCGCGCGGAAATTATGATCAGACACAGTGGACGGTACCATCGATCGCCCGCCTAGCCGGGCATTTTTATCTCCGTGTTTATTTTAATCGTATCAAATATTCATCCGTCCCAGAAAATAATTCGTTCTACCAAAACGAGCGGTATCGACCCGCGAGGCTCGCGGACCGTGAAGCGGGAACGAGTCCCCGTTTGATTAAAAAAATTTCTGAAGGTACTCTTGGCGGTGGAGCTAAGTGAAATATTCCGCACAGACTAAAGAAATTAGTCATCGTCGCGGCGGAGGTAATGAAACTCAACTTCGGATTCGTTTTTTATGCCCGCGTGCTCCGTTCGCGGAGAGGATAAGATGGCGAAAGCGGGTCGTTCTCTCGCGAAAGGCGGCGAAAGTTTCGGATAAGGTAATGGATTTTCGAAAAGCGAGCCGGGGCCGTTTCATAAGCGGCTCACGATTTTCGTCGCCCCCTTCTCCCGCCGTATCCGGCCGAATAATCTGGGGGCGATAGGTGGCGCGGAGGATTTTATTTCGTTTAATTTCCTCCGGGGAACAATATCTTCGGCGATGCGCATAATCAGCGCATCGGCTGTACGCTTCGCGATGGCCAACTAAATATTATCCCCCGAGCGAGATATTTCACGGGAATTGTTTTAATACAGCATCGCCGACTCTGTGCCATCGTATACACAGCTTTTGCCTGCCCCTTTTTTCCGTCTTCCTCTTCTTTCATTTTACAGAATAATCATGCCGCTCCGAGGCACAGTCGTACAATTCCGCGGGCGAAAAGCCGATAATTTTCAACGTTTTTAAATATATTTTACTTTCGCGCGGGGGCTGCTTTCGTGCTCCACGCGTCCATCTGCGTTTCATAAATTATGCGCGCTTAATTAACGCATTCTTATTTGAAAGGGCGACGAAATGGACAGATACTTGGACGGAAATTACAAATGCAATCGCGCTGGACGAGCATCCCGCTGATCTTTTAATAAAACGTCCCTCCACCGTAATTCCTGGCATGTCGCGAATGCGAATCGCGCGATGTCGTTCAAACAAATTGAACCTGATCTCTGGCCACGCCCACGGGTTTCGACACGTTCGATATCGCTTTCCGAAGAAGATAGTGTTTCCGCTTTTCAATAATCCTCGCTGCTGTATCCGTATTAACATTTTCAGCGGATTGAAAAATGGCACCGCGCGTCGCGCGACGTTGCGAGTTAGCTGCGAGGCCTCGAGGTGCTCCTTCGGCTCGGGCACGGCCTGCGCTCCAAATTCAATCTATCTTTTTCCAATTATGTAGCTTCGGAGTAACGCAATTTTATTGAAAATGGAATTGTTATGCTTTCCCGGGGACGCGACGCTGAAACGCCCTGCCCGTTGTTATTGGATCTCCCGCGGTCCCCCTGGCATATCGGTTATTAGAATCGATATTAAATGCAGCGTCGTTATAGTTATGAGATCGCCAACCGCGAAATGTAATACGCAAACGACACCGCGTCGTATTGTTAACCTATTGTCCACTGATCGTCCCCGTTTCATCGCGAAATGCTTGTCGACAAATTTATTGAATACGCGGCGGCTCGTTGCCGCTCGCTTTCCTCTTTGAAACGTAAACTCTCGTTATTACGGCGAACAATGAATATGTCGTGCGGCATGCGAAAGGATAATGCTCGGAGGATTCGCGAATGAATTCACCTAAAGTTTCCCGATACCTTGCAATGCGAAGGGGCATTCCAAGTGTCAGGGGAGCCGAAGCGAACGGAGAGAAATATTTTTAATGCAAATTCAATGTGGTGAAAATTCAATAGGTGATTATAAAAATTTATTTAAAGATCGACGTCCAGTTTTCTCGGGAACTTTTTGGGGGAAAACTTGAAGGCTTTTTTAATCAAACCTCTATGTATTCGAAAGTGTACATGTTAAATTACTTCCCATAGCAAAAGTATCGATTTTCGCCACTACGAAACAAATTTAAAGGTCGCGGATTTTTAGTAGCGCCCGAACACGACCTAAAAATCCGCGACTTTTTAATTCTTTGATGAAAATCTCGAATTCTTACGGACCATATCAGAGGTTGGCCGAAAATGGCACGTGTTTTACACGTCCTGTCATTTTTTCAAGTCGTTCTGAAACTCCCGAATAGCCGAAAACCACGAGAAAAAAAGGTTCGAGAAAAACGCGTTTAAAGTTTCTGGGCAGAGGCGACGCTATAGGTGAAATCATAAATTTTGCGAATTTTAATATAAACCAAGTGCAATTTAATTAAGAAAAGGTAGTACTTTCGGAAAATGCAATAAAAAAATGGATTTTTCGACTGCCTAGTCCCCTTAATCACCTATTTCCTTTTTCTTTGCGGGTGCCAGGCAGGGATTCGAATGATCTTGAATAAAAGTTTCGAATTAAATGAAGTTATTCGAGAATAACGAATAAATTTTGATGAAACTTTAATAAAGATTCTTCTACCAATGCCCAACTCTGGTGCCATGGCCTCTTCCGTTCCACTATTTCCCAAGAAGATGCAGGCCTTAACAACAGCTGTCCGAAGAACTCTGAAGCTAGAACACGTTCGGTCCCTTAGTTACCTCATCCGCCGCCATAGGCAACCAGGATCCTGATTCCCATTCGCAGAACACGACGCCGCGAGACGTGCATGTAACACCGATGTCCGACCAGGAGCCTGCCGTTCCGGTTAGGGCCGAATCCGTCTTACAGCGGAAGGGTAATTCCGTCGCCAAGACTTAATCGCGGCAAAGCACGTGCCGTGACCGAGACAACATCTATCCGGAGCTCGGTCGCGGGGAGGGACCCCTCTTCGAGGGGAAACAACGCGGCAGGCCATCGATCAAATTCGATGCTGTAACTTGTCGCTGGGCGGTGTGGAACTTCGGAAGTCGGCACGAAATTCCGGGCCCTAAACCGAACTAATACACTTAACGGAGGCGAAACTGGGGGCGCCAGGGGGGGACAGATTGTCTGGGAGCCTGATGGCAACCTGGGGACTGTAATCGGTCTCCCTTAATGCTGATTTTGTGGTTTCCTGCTTTCCGAGCAATCTAGTTGCAGGGATTCTTCGAGTCTGCTCGAGTCCAGGTGTCTGTATACTCGTGAAGAATTAAGAGCCTCGGCGTGACGAATGCGCGATGGACTATTAAATAAGGAGGAAATGCAGCGCGGTGCTGCGGGGAGTCCTACTCTGAGAGAAAGGACTCCAAGTGTCTCATCTTACCATTACTAAACCAGCGGAAATTGGTACTCTTAGAGTCCACACGACGGCGGAAGTTAGTTACGTGATCTCCGAGACTTTCCAGCTGGAACGTGGGCCGGCGTTCGACCGGGGTGGAAAAGTCTCGGACGTAATCGGAATTGTGAAAGGGCGAATTATGTGGCAGCGCGGAGAACGAACGGCGAGTATCGATCGGCGGCACTCGAAGTGCTAACCGAGTTGGCACAAACATGGCTTGGTGCATTAGTGCTCCCGCCGCGATTGTTTCCGAAAGAACGTTCAACTTCGGTACGGAGCTAAGATTCTCGAAAAAACTTCTCGAGCCTCTTGCTTTGTTTCCGGGGAAGAAAGGGGTCCGAGTATCGACTCGAGGGAGAGAGAGAGAGCACTCGATCGAAATCACCTATTGTCTCTGAATTGACGCAATCGAGGTGAAGCGGAGAGGAAGAATGAATTTCGCGCTGTATAGCCGAAATTTTTCGGTGGCTTCTAAAACTCTGGACTCGGTTCGATTTCTTTTCGGGAGAAATGGCCCTGGAGGGTCGTTGGGAAAGGGCTCGATTTATTTGCCCCAATATGTTTGATTAATAGTAACGAGAAGAGGGCGGTCGACTTCATCGAAATTTCATCGGCGCCGTCGATAATATGTGAGAACCGAACGCTCGGAGGTACCATTACTTTGGACGTGACGTTGAGATAGGCGTTGCGGCTCCTCCTATCAGAGGACGCTTCTATCAGTTCATTTCTATTCAGCCCAAGCCACAGTGGACCGGCTTATTCATGCTTCAATCACTCGGCCCAAGTAATTAAGAGGGACTTTATAAGCGGGGATCAACGTGTCGTTACTCGTATAATCGGCAGTCACCTGAATTTTCAGGAAACACCCTGGAAGCTCGGCGTGTATTTAACTGCGTACACTCGGGCTCGATAAACCTTGCGTGCAATTACGCCCGACGCGTATACATTACAGGGACTTTAATGGATCCTCCAAGCATCTTCACACTTTTACGCCCGCGGTTTTTTAAATGGTTTCAATTCGCGACGCCTTGGCGAGCTTCCTTAAGAGCTGCTCGCGTTTTCACGCGTTTCTAGGTCTTGTCGTAACAGACACGACACTTTTGCTCGCTTTTTTCTCGTTTCTCAGCGTCGCGCTTCCAAAGTGTCGAGACTCGGAATGGTTTCTTCCGACACTGTTCCTTGATTCTCCTTCGTCGCGGCTTCTGCTTGTTGCTCTTTACTCGTATGCATTAGCAATAGCCGTGCAACTTTACGAGAGTGTTCGTCTGTTTAAATACCCCGCAGCAGAGTCTTACAACGATGTCTTAACTATTCTGAACGTTCAACAAAAATATTCAGGATTTAATTATTCGAAAAGGAAGTTGTGGTTTTTAACTCCCCGAGCTAAGCACCATCAAGACCAAAAACAGAGGCGCTTCGGAGCGCAGAAACTACGACTACCGATGCAATATTTTGCCCTGGAAGCATTCGCTTGTTTCAACGTGCAGCCGCGATTAATGAGGCTCGTTTGGAACGTGGCGACGATGGCCGGTCAAACGAGATTAAAGAGCGAAACGGGAGACGTTTGGACAGCTCTGTTAGCCGAGAAAAATGCACACACCGCACGCGACTTTTGTCCCCTTTTTTTCCACGTCCTCGACGAAATTCGCGCTTCGAAATGGACACGGATTTTCGTTCTCGTCATCATTTTTTCACGCTCCCATGCAGAGGGAATAGCATCGAGACTTTTGGAATTCTAAAAAAGGTAGACGACGACATTAATATTTGCGGGAAAGTGACGGAGGTGGTCTGGCCTAGTTACCAGGTTACTTTACCTTAATGGTCATCTGCAAAAGTGGCCGCTGTCTATACGTGCGATGCAATCTCTGGGCTATAATTACTAGGCACTCTGGGTTCGTCCAAGTGTCGCGTCCTCGCCCATTACCATCGGCCGCCGCCCCTGACTCTCGGATTTTTCGATTCACCGGGCCAGCGCGGCTCACTGGCCTTCTGATTCCGGAAGAAGGGGGCCAGGAGCGCGGCAGCGTTTTCTCCGCGCAAGCGGCGAATGAAATATGCAGGCCGCCTTTCCTTTCTAAGGGAGAAACGGCGCCAGGATGGCCAGGAGGGGTTAATTGCAAGGAAATACGATAAAGGGGACGGGAAGCGTTTCGTCGAGACGTTGTGGAAAATTTATGCGAGCCCGCAGAAAACCAGTCGCCGTTGAGCAAGGATCAGAGGGATGCAAGCCGAAATATCCCGCATCTTAAGCACTCCGATTACCCTCGCTGTCCCAGGAGCCTCGGAGCCTCTCATTTCTTGGATATTTTCTAGAATTCCGCCAGCATTCCCAGGTCACCTTCCGCCGGGGATTTGTCTGGCCCTCCGTCAGCCCCAGGATTTGTTTCTGTTTTTAGCAACGCAGGGCTGTCCCCTTTTAGTGGAGGAGGGTAAATGAGTTGCATTGGGTGAGACTCGAATTTAAAAAAATTCCAGAACCCATCGCAAGTAAACAAGCTTCTAGGAAGCAAATGATTTTGTTACAGGAAAACGCAGCCCTCGTTTCTCTGAATCCACTACCCCATTAAAAGGAAACAGGATTGGGATGTTTTTGGGTGAATGAAGCGCCAGGTTAAAAAAGAATTTGCATTTTTATTACAGTGACGTACGTATATGTTACAGTACACAGTGTGTGGTACATCTGAGATCCATCGTGATGCAATTGAACGTCGATGATGCACAAAAGTCGAGCGATCATTTTCGCTGTCGCCCGACGAACACACACAGTTTATCACGACCATACACTCTCTTCCTCTCATTCACTCTCCCATTCTCTTTCTTGCGCTCTAACAACGAGATACCAGCATAAACCCAGCCCCCCTCCCCTGTGTCACTCGAACCGCAATTCTCTGGATATTACGCCAGCGCGGAATCTCATTTCCAATGTGCTCCAGATAGCATTCGTGGTCAGCCTACGGCGCGGTCAAAGAGCAGCTGATCGCCCCACGAATACCCGAATTGTTCGCATCGACGAACCGCGAGCTGGGTCGCGATAACAACAGGGACTCTATTAACAATTATCCTGCCGCGAGCTCGAGGAACGACCTACCGGGGCGGTTCCCCCGTTCCGCTTCATTCGCGATGCTGAGAAACGTTTTGGCGAGTACGGTCTTTAACGTCGAGACAAGCGGAGCCGATGCGTCGGATCCTAATTGAACTACATTCGCTAAATGAAGAGTCGTCGAAGGTTCGCCTAATAGGGTTACTTCTGTCGCAACAACGAGATCTGGACCGGCCGTTTATGTACAAACGTCTCGTCGTCTGGCTACGAAACGATCCCTGAACGATACACCGCCGCCCTGCTTGCGCGATTCATCATCGGCTGACAGGGCTCCTGGCCCCTTGGCGCGCTGCGATCGGAAATTCAAGAATGCACCTGCACGATACACCCGTGTCGTATTGTCTACCGCGGCGCGAGCGGTTTGCCAAGCCATTTAGAAAACACAATGGCCCCTTCTGGATAGGCGCTAGTACGGTGCTCGCTCGTAAATTGCTCGGTAAACGCGTCCCGCTGCGCAATAAGGCCCTCGCCGATCATTCGCGTCGTTGGCTGCAGCTCGAATCACTGGCACACGCACTTCCTGCTGTACAGTTGTCCCGTCCCTTCCGCCCTCGATCCACCGTGTAAAGCTACGTCGAGTAAAGATAAGATTCGTAGAAAATCACATACAAAACGCTCGGCTATCTAGATCGTCCACTTCGCCGCGGAACTCACGCGCACGTTAATCGGCTGAAGTTGGTCGTTACGGGCCGAGGGATAATTCCGTGAATATTCGACTAGAGTACTGAACATTGGCGAATGCTTCCTCCGTTCTGGTCAATGGACTCGATCTTCCTGGCTGGTTGGGTGAAAAACTGCCGCGAGTCGGGAGCGTTTCGCGTTTGCCGCCAGGCCCACGGAGGGGCCCCTGCTCAAACGTTCGAAACCTCCACGAGTCGGGAGTTTTTTAGCTTGTCTCATACGTTCAGGTTCGTGTTGCCCACGTTGTTGATGAAGTTGGAGTTGTGGCCGTCCTGGCTGGCCTGTCTGGCGGCGTGGCCAGCCTCCCCGCTCTGTATGCTGAAGTGTCTGTAGGAAATGTACTCTGGCGGGATCGGTTGCTCCCGTTTCACGGTCTCCCTTTGCTTCTTCACCTTGAGATAACCGAGGACGGACACCAGGAGCAAGAACACCACGAATCCCATGCAGCAGCCGACTATCAGACCCAGGCGCCTGGTGAGGAAGCTGCTGACGCTGCCAACGTCGCCCATCGACGAGCCGTCGCTGCTGATCACCGCCTCCGGCGCCTCCAGTGTCTTCACCTCGGTGCAGCGGCTCGTCGGCGTGTCCGTCATCTGTATATCCGACGTCGACTCGAACGTCTCGTAGTTGGAGAAGTTGAACTGCTCTACCGTGTCGTCCTCCAGGTGCTGAGACACCCAGTTGCCCAGCCCCAGCACGCAGATCCGATAGCGGGTGTTCGGTGACAGCTTTGACAGCTTCGTGGAACGCGAGTTTGGCTCGAGAACCCTCGCTCGAATCTGGAACTTAGACAAGGAGGGAAATATAGCATGAATAGTAGCACACGGCTTTGGTTTCAAGGGGTTTAGGTTGATCATTACCTCTTCGATATCATCCAAAGCGTGGTAGGCTACTTGGTAGCCACGGATACCCGAGTGATTTCTGCTCTGCCAGGAGACCAGAACGGAAAACGGTTGGATGTCCTGGATCGCCAGTTTGAGGACGAGGGGCGCGGAGCAGAAAGCGTGAGGGTCCAGGTCGAGGAACACCAGCCCTCGTAATTCTGGTGGCTGTTCGCACTTTAGTAATCCACTGTCCATGTCGTTCATTCGCAGCCCTCCTCCACCCCGATTCCGACCTACACCGCCACCCACCAGCTTCTGATGATCACGCAGCCACTCCCAAAGCTCTTGGGACTCACAGTCGCAATGCAGTGGATTCTCTGCACAGGGATCGACATTTGTCGGTGAATTCGGTTAATATAAAATTAGGCGTTATAAAAATAAGAGTAGAAGAAAGTATACCTTCGGCGCGAAGACTCCGTATCTGCGTCTCCAGTGGTCGAAACGCATTCAACGGTAGATTCGCCAAATAGTTCCTGCTCAGATCGAGAATTCTCAATTTCTTTAAGGGCTTGAACGCGTCCGGGGAGATGGAGGATATCCAATTTCCGTATAGATGAAGCTCGGCCAGGTTCTCGAGATGCTGGAACGTGCTTTTACCTACTCCGCTAATCTGATTATACGATAGGTCCAATACCTGGAGAGCCTTCAGGTCAGGGGGGAAGTCTTCGAATTCTTTCAGCCGGTTGTGCGTAAGATTGAGAAGCCTGAGATGTTCCAGCCCCTTCAATCTCTCCTGAGGCAACTGCTCGAGCTCGTTCATGCTCAGATCCAAGGTCAACAGCTCCAGCAAACTTCGGAAAGCGCTCGGGGATACACGCGAGATCATGTTGTTGCCCATAAACAGATGCATCAGGGCTGGAAACGCCTCGAAATCCTGGCTGGTGACTATCGTCAGGTTCGTCCCCGATATGTGCACCTCCTGAAGGGCCGGGTACTTGGCCTCCGAGCTGATCTCGTGTATCCTGACCAGAGGGTTGGCCGTGACGTTGAGCCAGGCCAGGCTAGGGATATTTTGAGCGGAGAGCGCGACCGCTGGTATCTGGTGGAATTTGTTGGCGGCCAGTTCGACCTTGCGGAGCAGGCTGGAGCGGGCAAAGAAGTTTGCTGGTAGGGCAGTTAAGTGATTGTGACTGAGGTCCACAGATATCAGCCGGGACAGGTTCACGCCGGCGAAGCCGGAGAGGGTCATGATGTAATTACCGCGCAGATCGAGTTCCCGCAGACTGGCCAATCCGTTTAACCGTGACATGTCCACGTTGAGGATTACATTGTTAGCCAATGACAGGAACTCGACCGTGGTGGTATTCGCGAATACCTCGTACGGGATCTCTTGGAATCTATTACCGTCCAGTTTCACTTCTTTCAGCGAGTCCAGGCCAAGGAGCAGCACGCTGGGCAGCACTCGTAGGAGGTTGTTGCTTAGCAAAAGTTTAGCTAGGTTCTTGTTCTTGGAGAATATTTCTGGCGGCATTCTGTACAGTTGGGACGAGTCCATGGCTAGGTGCTGAAGCGATGGCAGTCCGTCCAAAGAATTGCCATTGATTTGGCTGAAATTATTGTAGGATATCCTCAGGACCCTCAAGCCCGGGATGTCCAGACGATCCAACGCGGTGGCAGTGAGGTGATTGTGCTCCAGGTTTAGCTCGTAGAGATTATTAAGCCCCCTGAAAGCTCCGTTCTCTATCACGCTGACGGTGCAATTCTTCAGGTTCAGTGTCCTGATAGGTAGGCCCTCCTGGAAGATCTTGTCGTGCAGCACGTTCAAATGATTGTTGGCCAGATCGAGCACGCGAAGCCGCTTGAGGGCGGTCAGAGCGTACGGATCCAGGCGGCGCAGACCATTGTCCTGCAGGTAAAGCTCCTCGAGCTCGTGCAGCTCCGAGAAAGTTCTGACTGTCACATGGCTCAATCGATTCATGCTGAGCTCCAGGAACTTTAGCGCTTGCATCGGTTGAAAGGCGGTGTCCTCTATTCGCGAGATGGAGTTGTTCGTCAGGTATAATCGCTCGACCAGCAACAGGTCCCTGAACAAAGGCGCCTGGAGGCGGGTTAATCTGTTATGTCCAAGCCACATGATCCTGACGGAAGCTTGACCCCTTAAGGAGTCATTGTGCAACACGCCCAGGCCGTTATTGTCCAGCTGAATGGAGACCAATGAGCTACCGCTGTTTCCGTTTTGGCCCACGTCGTTCGACACTTGGAACACATCACCCAGCACCGCCAGCAGGTTGCCCTGCAGGTTTACATGCTGCAGGCTGTGCAGGGACCTCAAAGCGCCAGTCTCCATGTCTGTTATCGCGTTATTCTGCAGATGCAGTTCCAGGAGTGACGGCAAAGGGGCGAAAACTCCCCTTTTCACCTCGGTGATCTGATTGTCCTGGAGGCGCAGCTCTCTCAGCGACTTTGCCTTGGCGAATGTCCCTACTTCTAGCTCTCGGATACTGTTCCCGTCCAGCGACAGGGTGGAGAGGTTCTCGCAGTGCTCGAGAAAGTCGCGCGGTACTTTCTCTATGTAGTTCTCACTGAGGTGTAGCTGCGCCAGTTGGCTCAGCGTTGCCAGGCCTCTGGCATCGATCCTCCTGATCGCGTTCTGCTGGAGGTACACCACCGACAGGCTCGTACTGCCCGCGAAAGTTTCCGCTGGTATCTCCAAGATATTGTTCTCCGCCAGGAACAGCTCCTTCAGCTCGGGTAGCTTGGAGAACACGCCGCGGATATAGTGGATGTGGTTGTGGCTCAGATCGATCGACCTGAGCCTCTGGTTCGCTCTGAACGTGGACACGTCCAGAGACACGATCTTGTTATGGCTAAGGTCGATGGACTCGAGATCGATCAGCGATATGAACGCGTCCTTATCCACGAGTTCTACCGCGTTGTAGTAGAGGGACAGAGTCTTTAGAGACGGACAGCAGCGAAAACAGTTGAGGGGGATTCTCTTGAAGTTGTTGCTGCTGAGATCGAGGAAGTTGAGAGCGTCCAGCCTGGAGTAGCCGTCCTCTGGCAGTTCGGACACCTCGTTCCAGGCAAGTCTAAGGGACGTCAGTTGTTCCAGCCTCCTCAGCGACGTCATGGGGAACACTCTGATTTTATTCTCGGCCAGGTCCAGGTCCGTCAGGGTGTCCTCGAGCCCGGCGAAAGCGTACTCCGATATTTTTATTATCTGATTGCCTTTCAAGTTCAGCTTGATCAGAGATAGCCCGTAGAAGCTGTAACTAGGTAGCTCGTGCACGAGATTAGCTTCCAGGTCCAGAGCCTTCAGCGAGCTCAAGCTTGCCATCGCCTTCTGTGGCACGTGGGGTAGCCGGCCTGACACCAGCGCCAACGACTCTAGACTCTTGCTCAGCCGCCTGAAGGCGTCCTCGCTTATCTCGCGGATCGCCGAGTGTGATATCTGCAGATGCCTGATTTGCGAGCCCGCTGGAAACGCAGCCGTTCGAAGTTCCTCCACCTTTCTGTCTAACTCGTAAACGCTTAGTGACTGTACTATCGCTCCTGGAACAGCGATCAAAGCCTAGTCTGATTTCGATACTGAAACACCGATGCCTTAAGTTTCCGCCAGCAAGATAATTGAACTCCCCCGCGAGAACGCTAAGGCTAAGATCCAAACATATTCAGACGTTTATTCATGCCCTCCACTAGAAGCTGCTTCAACCGGATGCTGCGCAGAGACAATAGGAAACTCCCACGGGAACGAAATCCCTTACTTTACCCTAATACATTCCCTCGGCAGTGTGTCTGTACGTACCTTCCCCTTCGGCAGCGTGTATTACACTGGACAAAGCGCTCCTGAGGGATTCCTCGGTGGACCCTGCGCATTCCAGGAACAGGCCGTCCTCGAAATTGTAGCAGGGACAGCCGGGTATCGTGTCTGGGGGCGGACATTTGGCGGTTCTCGCCTCCTGCGCCGCCATGCAGGCAGCCAGCACCACCGAATAGATGAAACGGAAGCCGTCGCGGCTACCGCGAGCCTCGCTTCCGCCGCCCGACGAGCCCGAGTCCCGCCACTTGCGTCTCGTCCGCGGCCACGTCGTCCACATGTTATTATTATCGCGCCGCTCCTTGCCCGTCTCGTCCCGATTCGCTCATCGTTTCTCCAAAAGAACACTGGATGCTACCACCGCGGCTCCTGCGAACATGCGGAATAAAAGGTATCATTTATCGCGGACAGTCTCGCCACAGTGTCAAAGCAAATGCTATTTCACATCCCGTTACCGGAACAGTCTAAATCAACGGACCAACGCGCGGTGGTGAAGTTCCCCGGGCTTAGGATGCTAGCAAGCATGTTTTGGCAGTAGACGGGAGGTGTTTTGCTAACTTTTACGCGCAGTTATATCCCCGAGAGTTTGCGGCATTAAACACTGCAGAGCTAGGGTAGTTGATGCAGCGTAGGGTAACTTCAAGAGTTCAATATTAACTGCTACACCGCTGGACAAAGGTGCCCCTGGTGTATCTTGCGCTCTGGCAGCTGACTGTGCTCAGCTAACAGACAAACTTGAGCATGCATTTCTCATGGCGTCAAGTCAAATTCCTCGCGAAAGTTGCGATTTCGGAGCAGCATGTTTGCCCCGCGTAGCTCCTAACTGCCGTTGATTATTCGGTAATATTAGGCTAAGGGCCTAATCGCGTGCCGCGCCACGTCAGATATTCCCTGCCATCTAGCATTTTTTCGCTCAGACCTTATCGCGGCGACGGATGCATGTATTCGCGTGTATCGAAGCTAAACGAAGGTGAATTCCTAATACGTTCGAGCTCGGATGGAAATTGATACGAGTACAGCCGCGACTGGAGTTGGGGGAATATATTCGCACATGTTCGTAAACGATTTTCACACGAACACACGCCGGTGCGTGGCTCGTATGCAGTGGAAAAGGGCGTTATCGACGCGAATGCAAATGCCGCGTTTCGTGACCACATTAACATAGTTCAGTCGCTGCGCCGTGCTTTCACTTTTATTCGCCATTCGAGACGTGTTTATTCTTCCCGATAGTGTTTCGGTAAGGAAGCGAGTCGTGTGCGTTCACGTGCAGGCGTGTGTGGGCCGGACGGATCGATGGTATGCGTGTATAAATATTTCAAGGAAATGCTAATGCCTGATAAGTTGATAAAAACGCACGCGAAGTTTTTCATGCGTAATTCTGCAACGCGAGAGGGTTCCAGGGGTAGGTGCGGCCAGGAAAGCTGGGATATCGCGAATCTTTTATTCCACTTTGTACGCCCTTTGAAATAAACTTTTACCATTTTTGCGAAGTTGCCGGTGGTGCCGCGGGGACGCGCTGGAACTTTCATTCATCAGACACGGCTACTTGCAAGCCCATTTCGTACAAAGGATCGTGATCCCGAAGATCAGGGGTCGTAATTTAACGTGGAAAGTAAATCTTAGGGGCTCGGATGCTGTCGCGCAAGAGGGTGACCTGTTCGGCCCAGAAAAATATGGCCGGATGAATGGTGGACCGAGTTTTGGGGGCATCGTGCTCGCTGGGAGGCGTCGAGGGATCACGTGTAGGAGCGTGTTCGGGAATAGAGGGATAGCTGTTCGCTCCTCGGAAGGTTATGCTCTACATCGAGTTAGGGGTTGCAACTTTGTCGGGGGGTCGTGGTTAACACGGCCTGGCGGCAGCTCGCGGCCGGCAGTCAAGTAGAAAAATCAATAATACCTCCGCCCGCCCCGTCCCGCTGTTACGAGCTTTTAATTAATGCACACAGGTAATGCAAGTTTTCCATCATTACCGTTCGCGTGCGGCCGCGGCCGACGCTTGATTATGCGTTGTGCAGCTGCGTTTATTAATATGGTTTTTAGAGCAACCCTCGTGACTGTAATGCCCGAGCGGTGCTCGCGGCGCGTACGTTTCATTTGTAATTAAATCTAAGTGCGCCTTTACGGCTCCGGTCACACCTACGCGGTGTCGAAGTAGGAGAGATGCTGAGCGCATTCGAGCATTAAAAAGCCAAGTTGTGCGAGGTGGACGTGGTAACAAATCAGCTGAAACATCCCCAAGTTTGCGGAGCTCGCATTTTAAGTCCATCCTGAAGTCTCAACTGAGATAACCAGTTTCGAGTAAAAATTTCCTCAGCCAAGTAGGTATCTCGAAGCAGACGACTGTTTAACTTTCTGTTTCGGACCAACTATTTTAACTGGATTTCCATAAAGTCAGCCTCGAGGATCGCAGATTCTCCGCAGCTCCTCGTAGCTGAGGCACAGGCTAGTGCTATCCTCTGTACCCTCGACCAACATCCGGAATCGTGGTGCACGTGCACGCGCTGTACACGCGTGACTATCTTAATGGCCGTGTTGTTATTGCATTCCTCGTCGCGTCGGCTATTAATGCTCCCAGAAGTGTACAGGTGCCGTGGCGGCTGGGCGATGCGATGAGGGAACCTTGTCGCGGCTTGTTTCCAGGCGAGAACGTGTCGTATGGGGATGGCCCGAAATATGACACGGTTTAATAAAGGACAGTGCTTACCTACGCGAACGCAGGCACAGCTGCATTGCTAGAGACACACGGTGGCACATTTAATTAAGCGTCGCTGCGACGCTTAATCTCCAAACTGCATTCGCCAGGTCGAAATGCACAGACGAAATTGAATATTTTCCTTGGCTGACTCCCGAGCACCAGTGCGCCTGTTTACCTCCTCGGCTGAGGAAAAAATTCGCTCCTCCGGTAATCGCGGGAGCTGGAAAATGTTAGGATTTCCAGAGGTAAGGAATCGTGTTTTTTTAGTCGGACTAGTGATACTCCAGTTGGACGAGAGTCGGGTTTGGATTATATCTGGGTTAGTGTTCTACCATGTCGAACGATCCGCTTATTCTTTTAAGTCGGGAAAACCAGTTGGTTCCCTTTTTTATTTGCTAAGGGGATCGTGGGCAAGCCAATACGAAGAAGGGGAGGATTTGTAAATATTGGGAGAAAATATTGCGACAACTGTGCATTTCTTAGAGACGCATTTAATACGTAGGTATATTTTAATGTACTTTAATATGTTTGATAGACTGATGTTATTTCCGTCTCATGGCTATGCATACTGTCCTCGAGGCAAATCTATCGATCCTCGCGGCAAACGTAAACAGAATGAGGCTAGTATTCTTACATAAAACATTCTGCAGGAGGTAAAATGAAAAATAAATATTTTGATGTTTATATTAAACATATTTATTCTAGCAATTTTTACATTTTTTTTTTTACATTTCAGGAAATTGTGTTCTATTACTTTAGGTCTCTAGTGGAGGTTTAAGTCTCGCCCAGCAACGTCGAGGACACAAATCCGAGACCATAGAACGAACAGCAGTTTCTATTTCGGCGGTGAATTCTGAAGTGCACTCCTGCACTTCGGCTTCCATTACCGGAGTTTCCTAAAGCAGAATTGACTTGGCATAGCAAGAACAAGTTCCCAACTGATCAGAATTAGGAAACGGCGAAAGAGCTGCTACTTTCCGGGGACCAACCCCCGCTGTTGAATCTTCACTCGATCGACCTAGACAACCGTGGTAAGCATTTCCATACTTTCCAACAGATTCTCATAGTACGCACCAGATCTCAGGAAATAGGGATAGCGAGGTGTATTTACCATTTTATCGCGCATCGATCCCGCACGGCTGAATTTTCCAATCTTCCCACAATACACTCCGCTCATCTTCGGCACTTGAGCGTTTCAGCACGTCGAGAACCTGCAAACTTCTCGGCTACTTCACAATGCTCGGTGAACTAGTTTCGCCAGCGACAGGTTATTAAAATTCTGCCTCGGAAACCGACTTCGAACGCGGGCATAATCATGATCGTAAACTCGAAATTTTCCCCGGGCAAGCTGGACTAGATGTGTCCTATAAGAATCGGCACATAGGTGGCGCCCTGTTAAGTTTGGGTTATGTAGAGTGCGGAAGAGAGTCCACTTGGAGAGTCGGCGTTGGCGTAATCGGCTAAGAGCGCGCGCAGTGGATCCGAAGATCGTGGGTTCGAGTCCCATCGCCTGAGGGTCATTTTTTCCGCTTGCAATTAACTATAACGTTCCAAAAAGTAGCTCCCATTCTTACAGTTCAACTAGGAAACGCCTGGTAATTAAGCACATCGATAAAAGGACCCGGCTCTCAGCATCGAACAGCTTTATCTAGGTCCCGAAAGTCCTAGTTGTTGAACTGAACCAAGTGGAATCCCCTCGCAAGTGTTTCTCAATTACTCTCCGATCAGAACTCGCGCGAGGGTTCGTGATCTTTACGGAGTCCGTTGCGATTCCACTGTTTCTCTAGGATGATGGCATCACTTGCCATCTCTGGTAGGACGTCCAGAGGTCGGTGGAGCCATGGCCTGGAACGTTTTGGTCCATTAAGGCCGCAGGGAAATTGAATTCCGGCGCGACGCCGGGCGCGCAAGCTCGGATTAAATCGTTGCGGTGCACGGTCGAAACCACGTTCGCTAATGAAGCGCGCTGCGTTGAATTTTAAAGGGCCAAAACTGGCTATCCGTTCGACCTCCGTCCGATATCTTTGATCCTCTCCGTTCTTTCCTGGAGGAGCGCGCAATTAACTTTCACGCCGAGGCGGTTCTCCAGGGTCGAAGGGACGGAATCGCGGATGTAATTGTTGCCCTGTCGACGGATTATTTGGGAATTCCTTTAGAAGGAACGAGCTGAATTTCCCAATTTCCTCATTCTGTAGCGGCTCTGTGAGATTGCCAGGCATTCACCGAATTGCTCCACCTTCCTCTCAGTCTCGCCAGAAACTCAAACAGCAAAGAGTCCGCCGCTTTAATTACCCCATACATTTGCCACGTTCCTTCCACCGACCCCTTTCTTTCAAGAAGCAAACGAAACTCGCCCTTTAACGTTTCACCAGCTAAACGTACCGTTACTCGCCATCTTTCAGATGCCCGGCTCCGAGACGAACGAGTCGCCCGAAGTCTGCGCCTGTGCACGTGTACGCCTAACGAGCCACCGAGCGGCTCGCAGTTGTTCACCTATTTAAATAAGACAGACGATGGTAATGAGAATGCAAATGGCGTAGTACAACCGAGCCAGCTTTCCTGCACACGTCAGGGAATAACAAAAGGCGACGGTTGCGCGGGGTTCCTGCTGGTTCGGGTTCTTGGACACAGGGCTCTTAGTGCTCGGGTACTATATTGAGGGACCGACGGAAAAGCAGAGGCAAAGGGGATTGCCTGGGCGTTCGACGTTGATTTCAAGCGTTCTTCTACCTCGAAATGAAAACATTTGTTTGCAAATTTTGTACACTACGCTTTGCTGTAGCTACAAGTATTCATGAAAGCTGGAGGTTCACTTTTTGAATGTTGTTTATTATTCGTACAATCCTATCCTATTCCTGTGATATCACACTCCAACTCTTCACGTATTAAAAATCACACACTGTCCAAGTTACAAATCACACTTTCACTTCGCACTACTCATATCTAATCGGCTTACGACGATGTGAAATTGGGTAAGTAGTTAATTCGCTTCTCGCGAAAACGTAACAAAGCTGCAAAGGACAACATTTTGTCAACAATGTTGCAAATGGAAATGCGGTGTTCGGAAACCAAAACTCCGCTTTGCAACTTTGTGCACTTTGGCCCGCGGCCTAATTTTGATTTGAAATTTTGTTGCAACTGCAGGAGAAGCAAAATTTCGCCACGCAGCTTCTCCTGCAGGTGCAGCGCGAAATTCTGCTTCTCTTGCAGGTGCAGCCACTCAAAAACCGCTTCTCCGAAATTCATCGCACTATTCTTGCACCTGCAAGAGAAGCCAAATTTCGCGCTGCACCTGCAAACCCCGACATTTCTCTTCGAAACTGCTCTTGCAGGTGCAACGCGAAAATCTGCTTCTCTTACAGGTGCAGCAACTCAACAAAAAAAAAACGGCCCGTTCCGAATTCCATTGCTCGATTCGTGCACCAGCAAGAGAGGCAGCTTTTCGACCTGCACCTGCAAGGACTGAAAAGTCTCGTCACGTAACTTCTGCCCCGTATCCTCCTGCATCTCTTTGCATATAATTAAAGCGCACAATCCCAGTTGGCCGGTGTAATTCTTGGAAATCCTCGAAACGCCGTCAGAACGTTATGATTCTAAATTTGTAATGATGTCGGTGAAAATTTGTGTGCCGAGTTTCGACTGTTCCTTCCGGGAACGTCATACTCTTGTTCACCTCCGCACTCCCGCCGAGATAATTAGTCTGGAGCCTCAACTCGCGATGATTGCCGGGAACGTTGCATTTGTGACAGGCGTTCTAACAAGTAAACGAGTAAATACCGAATTCGTGAACGGAAAACGGAGCCATGTACTTCCGCATCAAATAACGCGCAGCAGTTTCACGCGCCACTCCGGCTCGCGATATTATTCGCTTCGCCTTGCACCCGCCTTTTTTTCTCGAGGAGCGATACAGGAATCATTATTTCTTCCCTAGCAGATCACTGGCAGAGGAATGTCCCTTAATTAAGGCCACTTGGAGTTTCATGCTCGCACAGTGCGAATTATACGTTCGTATAAATTTTCAAGCCGAACGTGGCTGGGCCGTGGGCGGGGCGTGAAGAATTCAAAAGACACGTTGACAGGCGGTCTTTGAGGTCACTGAGCGAGATTCCTTTGATACTCTTACGCTAGGCGCCGCGCGTTAGGCGCGGGGAATTCCATCGCGGAAGAGACGCCGCGCGGAATTATGGAAAATATTCCTTTCGTTAGCCATCCGCGCCGGTCGTGGCATTCACGGGAAAGCTGCTTCGGATTCTTCAAAGGATCGTCGACGGCACGAAGCTAATATGGGAATCTTCTTAGCATGCGAGAGAAAGAAATTTGTGTGTTCTGCTGGATAGAAAAAAAAAAGCGAAAGCGAAGGGAAGCGCGGGAATGCTCGTCGCGCGAAATGCGAGCAAAATGAGGAGTATGAAAAAATTTATTTTATCGTCGGAGAGAAGGGATGAAATAATACTGCTTACGTGGTGCGCTAAATGTTCCCAATCCTTCGGGATGATATTTCAAACGCTTAAAAAGTAAAAGAAAAACCAGACATTGCGTGCGATTAATCGCTCCGGTTGTTAGATGTGTTTCCGTGTTATTTCTCATTTCTGGGCGTAAAACGAGGAGCTAAGACTTTGTTCCGTGAACTTTCAAGCCCGTCTATCGACCACAACGAACACTGAACGCGCTCCCCGTTGCAAAGAAGAAGCGGCGGATGTCTTTAAAGAACGTTTAACCGTGCTGATCTTATATAAAGCACCGGGTTCCGACGTTAGTATGCGGGAAGCGAGGGGAAGAGCTTTCATTACCGATAATTAGCGAATTCTAAAGGCAATTAACGGGGCAAGTCAGCCGCGACCGTGTAACAATATTAGCGTTACGAAAAAGGGTACCTTCGACAGTGATCGGTACTAATCCAAGATTCTTATTCCGAGAGCGTTTCACTTAAACTTCAGGTAGAATTGGAAGCAAAACTGATTTTTACCGTCGAAAAACTCCGGATGGTTCTGGCCCGGAAGGCCATTTAGCAGCAGGAAAACACCCCTTCAAACGTAATTTTTCCATTGCAGTTTAACAAGCTTAGTTCCAACGCTTTCAAACACTCGCCCGTCCTACATTCGAATATATTTCGCACAAATATTCATTTGAAGACGTTTAAACTCCGAGTTTTAAACTCGCCTTGAGAAGCACGCCCTGCCTTCGAAAGTCTCGCGAAGTAGTAATATTGTATTTGTATTTTTGTTTTCCTGTTAAACAAGATGGCGCTTTAAAGCCTATCGCTTTATATTGCCCAACGAACTCTAAACTCCCTCTATCTATAGAGTCCTTTTTTTATCTTTTTCCTCCTCTCTCTCCTTCGGTCCCAGCAGCAGCGGCGGCACCGGGAGAAAGATATGGTCGCGGTCACCCATCTTTCCCCAGTACCCGCCCCGTGATGCTTAACTTCGGTGATCTAACGAGAACCTGTGCCTCCATCACGGCTACGGCCGCTGACAGTGATATTCATTTAAAGGTCTGCGGGACGCCCTTTAGGTTGGCAGGAAGTATTAGTATCACTTTGAATTCCAGAAATTCCGAGAATACCCGCGGAATAATGATTTTTTCTGTCACTGTCGTGGACGCGAGCGATGCGACTGCAATTGCACTCGTGCTTGTTGCGCGGCAGCTTTGGTATGCGATAAACTGTTGTAGACCGGCATTAAAATTTCACTGTGCGTGGGTACGGCAAAGTGAAACCGTTATTATCCGCGGCGGGGGGCAGGGAACTTTGTCACAGTTCGTTCGGTGGGCACGGCGGAACTTCCGTTTACGAATTTTCAACTAAGCGACGGGACGTGGGAAGTGCTCCCCTCAATTTGCTGCAGGTGAACTGCACCCGACCTGGATCGATTTTCCGGCGTGTCTTCGGGCGTGCATTAATAATACAAACAGACGGCGAGATACGTTTCTTCTTGAAGTGCTCGGCCCAACTTCGTGCTCGCATTTATTTATGCAACTTTAATGGAACTGCGCTGCTGGCGTGAAACTTTAAGGGTGGGCAACTCCGCGCGACGTCAGCGAGCTTCAGAAAGAATTGGCAATCTTGCTGGCAGCGTAATTGTTAACCTCAAGGCGCTAGATGGGAAATATCGATGGAGATGGGAATAGCGATGCGGCGGAGGCAATTTGTGCCGCCGGCGATACCTTGATCGTGATACGCGACGCTGATATCGCGTATTCCGCGTTTACGGTGAAAACAGCCGTCGTCTATGAACCGCTTTGAATTATAGCTGTCCTCGTGAGCGCTCGACACGGATTCTACGCCATTAGCGAGTAGAATAATGTGGGATCGAGGACACCTGTTACACAAGTGGCGCAACTACGCGAAAGAAGAGTGATCAGGCCGTATGTCGCAGTGGCGCAGTGGTTAGAATGCACGATTCTCGCGATGATAGTAGACAGCTAGTGGTTTCGCCGTTATAGGTGGTCCAGATTTTCATGCCTGCTTCCCTGGAATGTTTGAATTGCCGTTGAAACTGGTCAGGAATCCGATTTGAATGTGACATAGCTCCCTGCGTATATACTTTCTGGTCCGTGGTTCTGCTTGCCGAATATAGCACATAACTCCTAGGCGTCTTCCAATGGAAAAGCGCGCAAGAAGTACATTGTATGTTCGCTGGATTTTGGGCTTCTGTTCGCTCCCCGTTCCTCGCGGTGAATGACTGGCAGCCAGCGAGCGGATCTCTTGAATATCGCTGATACGAGGACTGAAAGAAGTTAGCGGAGCGCTAGTGGGGTATCTGACTTACGTGGTATCCGATTTCTCCGCGCACAAAGGCGACGGCTTTCAGCGCGTCCGCCTTGAGGGAACGTATGCCGAATACAGCAGCCGGCTCCCAGCGTGAACCGTATTAGTATTCCCGAAGGCATTAGCCCCACGTCCGTAATTCATACGGAACCGTGGTCGATGAGAGACCTAAGCGATCTCGCTGAATAGCCGCCAATTTACAGGCCCCCTTCACAGCGCTGCCACTAAAGACGCTCGCAAAATAGTTTGCGCCAGATATAATAGATGTTTCGGTGGCGTGTAAAACAGTGCTGCCGCGCGCACGTTCGCGGCTGAATGCGTAAGCTCATCGGAGATTCAGCACTCGCGCCGCGGCGCCACGCGCGCAGCAGTTTTTAACGAAATCAGCATGCATTTCGCCTCTCGGTATCGGAGCGCCGCTATACCGGATTTACCGAGTAAGGTTTATCATAACCGTGTTACCATCTGGGATTCCCTGCCAGCTGACACGCGATATAACCTATATTGCGTCGGAAGTTTCTCTGCGTCAAAGTTTTCAAGATTTCCTGAGTGTTTACCCGAGTGCCCGATATCTTTCGCTCTCGATACGAAGCACCGTTCCGCTCGGCGGATCCGATCGTAATCTGAAGGTGGCGTAATCCTTGTAACGCGCGACCGCACGCCCGCATTACGACGCCCGCGACGTAGGCTCAAGGAAACGTCGTGGGACACGATCGATAAATTTGTACAGTCTTAGCGTATCCGGCAGCCAGTTCGATAGGACGCGTTTGGCGAGGTTTGGCGAACTCATCTCGGCTACGTGTTGAAATTTAATCATCCCGGACTACAGGCGAGGCTTGACGATCCAGGTGTTTGTACGAGAGATTTGCACGAGCGGACTGGTGGGTTATTTGCCCCCTCAATCTGTGTCGTAGACGTTACATTAGATTCGAGCATATACATCCGCGGGGGCTATTGATACGCGTTCGAGGCGGCGAGGACAGCAGAGTCTTGTTTGCTAAGATGTTACTACCGCAACACTGTGCTCTTATCACGAGTTCACTGCACCGCGACGCCGAGAACCTTCTGGAGTCATTGCTCGCCGGAAAAGGGAGGGTTTACGGAGTCCCGAGGAGCCGCATCCATTCACCGCGATCAGGGTGTATCTGCGGGGTTTACGAGTGGCGGAAATTTTCTCGACTTTCCTCGGGGAAGGTGATCGTGACCACGGAGGTGTGAGTGAGCTCGGGCTTAGAAAACAGGACCCGCAGCGTCTCGCGATCCCGGCCGGGCGGGCGTGAAATCCTGCAAGGACCGGGGGGATCCAATCTGCTTGTAAAAGCAGAAACGCCACGACGACGCGGCCCGTCGCGCCGCCCGCCGTCTCTGCTCCTCATAAATCCGTGAGGAGCGCGCAATCTCGATGGATTACGTTCACTACGGCACGATTTTACAGTGCAACAGGGACAAGAATCCGACGAATATATCCCGTTGGAACTTCCTAAGTCCACCGTCCGGTCCTTGTCCACTAAATATCCAAGGACCCGCGTTACCGATCCCAGATATCACCCTTTCCACTGTCGTTCAGCGGGGCGCGTGACACGACTGCCAACCGTAAGGAAATTACGGAGCGCTCTCGGTCCCCCGATATAATAACCGCGTCACGCAGGACTATGAGTGGGAAGGCTTCCGCGTAAATTGGGGATGATGATCCTTTTGACGGAATGCTGATCTTGTACGTACCACTGGCTGACACACACGACAGTTGCATACGACAGTTTGTTGAGCCTCTTACGTTCATTCTGGTTAATCCAAGTCAAGCAGCTTATGAGTTTTCTTTATGACGCAATTCGAGAACAGTTAATCCCAATGTTCATCAGGTTGAAGTCCGTAGCTCCAGTACTTTTTCCACCGCCTATAGCGCATTTCCGAGGATCTCGTGAAAGGCGATCGATCGAGCCCGAGCCCGCGCGCGTTCCAATTAATCCTCGCTACTCCCGGCTTGGAGGATCCGATCGGCAGGTCTGCTTCGTTATCCATTCTTTTTAGCCCCGACCCGATTATAATTTCATAATTCCCGTGTTTGCCCGTTCTGCTTTAAGGAACGGTCTCCTCCCAGCCAACCGGGGACAGTTCCAGTAATAGTGGGATTCTACCCGCGCCTCACCCTCGGCAGAGGAGAAATATCCCTCCTTTTCCTGGGGATGAGAGCACCCTGTCGTTAGACATGAACGGGATTGTTTCGCGACGACGGAGCCTCGTGTATCCGGGATTTCTGGGTTAGATTGGAAGGGATTTTCGAAACGGGATGGACACGGCGGAATCCTTTAGCGGCTCGTGATTCGATTTTCCCCGCTCTCGGATGCGAACATTATCCATTTGAACGGTAATCCCTGCGGAATTATTTACAGCGGAATGCACCAATTGTAGCCAGCCATCGGTGTGTGTGACAAACCATGAGGAGCTCAAAGACCAGCTCGCCATTTTTAACCAATCTCGCATATTCCGCTGTAAATGTCTTCCTCGTACCGCTTCAGAGCGTTCAAAAGGGGTGGAAATATTTGGAGCTATTTGTTTGGCGAATTTCGGAAGAATAATCGTGTGTCGCCCGATACAAAAATATTAAATTCCGCGACAGTGGACAGTACTCGAAGAGCGAATGATTAATTGTTTCACGGCGGGCGCGGGGGGTGGGGATAATTTATAATTCGAGCACCTCTCTGCCAGGTCAAAGCGCGAAAATTCATTTCGCCGGGGCGCGAGCGTGCAATTTAAGCGTGTTTCAATTAAACCTCGTCCGCCTGGCTGGCCTGTAATTTAAACTTTTATACATACCTAGATGCGTGGACGGGCAAAAATCTGTCGAGGGATGGCGGAAGAAGAGGGGGACGTTAAGCGGGACGGTGCCCGGGAGGTTTTCTTTTGAAAACGTAATTTCTTCTTCGCGTCGAATCGCGCGTCTCCCGATCCCGCGCATGTTAATTGCTCGCTCGCAATTTCTCTGGACTCGTAGCAACGTTCGGGGAGGCACGGTGCCCGTTTTTATTCGCGCTCGTTTACCTCTAATGATGCGTCACTTTGCGTTGTCATCAAAAAAGATTCATGCTCGTTAGAAGTCCGCTCGTTTCCGGCCGAGCTGACGTGCTCTCTGTCGGAACCCCCCTAAGACACCATTAGCGAACCTCGGCGCGGTTTACCATGGTACAAATAAATAGGCGATGTGTGTGCGCGGAGCTGCAACATCTTTACCTGAATATTCTAGAATATCAAGTACACACTTTTCTCCACCTTTCGTGGTATTGTAATCAAATTCAGCATTAGCGAAGGTGGCATTTACAGTAAACAAGTAGAGGTGGCATCAATAGACCTCTGAACAGAACACTGCCTTCGAATCCTAATCAAACAAGCATCCCAGGCTGAAAGCATTCAGGAGAGGGCGCGGAATAGTAAACAGCGCGGTCTTTTCTCTATTCTTCGCGTCTGGAGACCTCAGGAACCCTCTTCAAGCCTCCAAACAATCCCGACCAGCGCCCCTAAATGCACAGCCTTTCAAGCGTCTCAGCTGCTACCCGGTGGTGGCTGCGGATGGTCCATCATGGCCCGCCACTGTCAGTACTCCCTTCTATCTGCGCAGGAGATCAGTCAGTTTGAACCTGTGCCCCCAGTCCCCGGTGGTATTCTCGTTGCTGGTGATATTAACGAAAAAATGGCCGCCACCGTTCGCTAGGATCTGGCTCCATTTCAGATTTAGGTCGCGATAGACGCACGGTGCTCGAACGCCCCCTCAACGGTGGTTGTTTCCTCGACGCTGGTTATCTCCGTGTGGATACGGCCTTCCTCGCGTTGGGGTCTTTCAAAACGAAGCTGATGCGAGCGGCCCACGGCGCTACCCTCTCGACGTCGCATGGAAACATCCGACTGGAGCCTTTTATACGTACTATGGTCCAGCCACTAGGGTAGGGACCGCTCGATTTGCGTCGCGATAACGCACCTTCATCGCGGGCGGACGCGGGAGGATCGAAAAGGATGAAGTTCCATCGAAGATCTAACAATTCGCGTTTGCTGAACACGAATCACGACTAAGAAACATTACCTTTGAGGAACCTGTTTCCTACTCTATTATTCTGGGAACTATTTGGTTGCTTGACGTCGTGTAACAAAATTACAGGGCTGTGGCAGGTTCGCCTGGTCCGTACGTCGTAGCTATTTATCTCGCTGACCGTCAGGGGGCAGTGCGAACTACGCGCGCACGACGGATGCTTCCCCCTCAGCGCACGCAACGACTGGTTGCCTACGGTACGGCGAAGGGAAGAAATGTTTATTTCATCGCATTCGATAACGTTCGCTCTGTGTAAGTAATCGGACATTGGAGTGTCTGTACACGTAGGAATGGATCGCTCTCACAGGGTGGGTTCCAAGCGGGTTCTCTCCGAAATTGCAGTTCTCGAAGTTGCTTTCGACCCTCGGAGCCTTCAATTTCCAATTCTTTCCGCTGGAGGCAGCAAACTGTTTCGGAAAATGCAAATCTCGGCTGTGTACGTGCTCGGAGTACAAAACAGTCAACGGATGGTAGACGTAAGCAGCGTTAACCTCAGCGGATTGCGTTAATTAATGGATGAAGATAAGTGACAATAGTAATATGAAATAAATTATACAATTACTATTCCCTGATAAATTAGACCGCCACTGGAAATGTAATCATACCGCAATCGAAAACCTTTATCGTTTTATGATTGGTTTAAAAACACCACTTGGCGAGAATGGTTTCTCATTCCATAAGATTTAATATCGCAATTAAGGGCGCACCGGACTGCCGAGTGACTGACCCTCCAAGAGCGTAGCTTGCTCTATTAGACATCCCTTAACTCAAACCACACTTTTTTTCCCAATGAGCCAGTGGAGAGGCGGGATATTAATTGGCACCGCGATCGACGCGAACTTATTACGTACTTATTAATAGGAAAATTGTGGGAAGTTTGTAATCAGGGGATGGTTACAGAGATGGACACGGAGGTGTTAAGTCTTCTTAAAGCTACATAAATTATTAGTAACCGGAGAGTGAAACTTTCATTTTTCTGAGTACCTGCTGGAGGATTAAAGGCGACGAATTTAACTTCCAAAGTGGGCAATTATAATAGCCAGCAATTTCGTCAGAAACGACGAATAAACAGCAGTGGAGTACTCCAAGAAAATCTCACGATCCACGAGTTCCTTTTAACGACGCTGGCGCACAGGGTGCTCTTAATTCCCCGATAATTATCTGAAAGTTTCTCCAATTAAGGATGGCAGGTTTAACTTCTACTTAACCCGTCAAGTGGGCAATTAGAGTAGCCGAAAATCGCCAGAAACAGAGACTAAAAACTATTCCAATGTTCCGCGGAGAGCTGCTAGCCAGTCCCTGTCAACAAAGGGCGACCTTTCGCTTCGTCGGAATAGTCCAGGGAAATTAAATTACAGCGCGACGGTTCCACTTTACTAAATCTCATCCCTGCCATGCTACTACACGTAAGCTTCCCATCTGTGCCAGAACATTAACGCACCGCAAATACCCGACAATTCTATAAAAGAGTCACGTGGAAGCTAGCATTAATCACGCGGCAAGTTTAAAGACGCGGGAGTATCAATTTTCGAGCAGCCATTCGTTTCTCGCCGGGCTTGAACCAGATCGTTCGATGTCTCGAAGAAGTCGTTCCGCGGAATTACAGGCCCCGTGTATCTGCCGCAGTTTTACGACACCCCCGATGCGTTCGAAGGAAATAAGTCATTGGTGACGATGTAAGGAGCGCTATCGGGTGCCATACGTTTCCGGACGTGACGTGAAAATGCAAATTTCCACGGGGATGGCCGCGTTTCCGCGTGATACGCACCGGATATCTTTAATTTATATGGGCACCGCGCTCGAGAGATTTATGAGCGCCAGCGTCGCGCCGCGGCGGCTGGAGGAACCAGCGAAAACGTGAAGATTCTTCTCCGGGCTGGCCAATTAATTAGTTAATTTCGCTGAAATTTCTCGGACCGAACGATGAGAGGTCAAGAGACTTCTTTAATTCGATATGAACCACGAATGGCGCATATTGAAGAGACTCTTCCTCGACAAATCTGTCTTTCACGAGCAATTTACGGCAGTATTTTGGGACCAGGATGGTTGACTTTGATGGCTCAAGGGTTCTACCTTCTGCGCCGTCTTGGTCCGCAGGAATGGAAGACGGTAGGGTCTCTAATCGAGGTTCCCAAGTGCAGTTCCGATGTTTGATCAGCACTGGAGCTAGCTGCGCTGGGAATCTTCATCAGGAATTAGGGCAGGAGGATACTGGAACTTCCATATCTCCTCTATCCTTCAATCAGCAACATTGTCCATGAAATTAATAGCCTCGAGACGCCTTGAACTAGCAGCTACGTAGCCGCTGCTAATTTTGATTAATTGCCAAGTCAGGGGAAGAGTTAAGCCCGTCTCTATGTTCATTCAGGTCTCAGCACCAGCTTCTGCGAAATAATCTCGGCACGATATATCGTCCGCTCCTATTAGACTTTGATTACCCAATGGGCGACCCGCTACAAAGGGGTTTATGGAGTGATATAACCCTGCCAGCCCTCCGGGCCGACACTCTTTCAAAGTTCCCGCCGAATCTGGAGCGCTATAAAATAATGGACGGCAAGCAGGAGGGGTTTATTGCCCGTTTCGCAGCGCCGAACATGGAACTCGAACGACCCGCGCTCGTCTCCCGACAATTGAATCTTATCCGGCGCGCGATTAACGAATCCTCTGGTTTCGCAGGGGGTTGTAAGGGCGGAAGAAGAGGGCTTAAAGAGTTACGAGACCGAGCCGGCCGATTGTTCGAGCTGGCAATGAAAGATGAGCCCCGATGAATCTGTGCTCGAGTTCGTTTTAAAACTGTTCCGGGGCTTTCAACTTAATTGCGCGGACAGATTTCATTCCGAGAGCATTCTGTCGGGGTAGCCTCCTCCCGTTTACAACTTCGGATGCTCCTAACACTACAAACAATTGCAGTTTAAGAATTTCGAGACCGCCGGCGAGTAGTCCGGCAGAATTTCATCATACCCTGAAACCCATGCTCGACGATTACGAGATACAGTGGAACTGTTCGCGAGCTGCGAGTCGCGGCTCGGATTAATAAGGGACGTGTAGCATCTTGGTAAGCCCTACAGTCGGAATTAAATTTTCCCTTGTAAACTGTACGTATAGTTTGCATAGCCATTACGAGCCTCCCGAGCCACTTTACTGTTCCGCCTCAGTGTCGTGCCGCCGCGGTTCCACTCTGCCGTGCTTGTATTAAATTAGTAGCCATTGCTTTATGGCTTCCGTTGCTCCCCTTGCGGTGCGTGCTCGCAATTGTTCCCCCTCCCGAAAATATCCGCCAATTTCGGGGTAGTTCCGTACCATGTGGCGGGGCAGGAAACGCGGGGAAAAACAATTTTCCAAATTGCTCGTGTAATTGTCGAAGTTTCGCTTCGAGAGCCACGCGTCTGACTTTCCATACGGTTCGACCACTCAGGCCGCGTGAAGCTGCAGCTCGGAGTTATCGAGCTGCTCGCGACTTCTTCTAACTCATCGTTCCCTGCAGATGGGGTAGTGATTTTGAAAGCGGTGAAATATTAGTTTGCCAGCGCGAACCGTCCTACGGCCAGTCTAGCGCAGAGCAACAATTTCATCAAGAAGTTAAGCACAAAACGCGACGGGAACACGGTCAATATTTGCGCGGGGCTCGAAACTGTCAGGGCCACACACGTACACGCGGGGACCGTATTTCGCGCCGTTTCTAGAATTATTTTTGTAACTGTCACCGGTGTGTGCATCTCATAAATCTCGCGGCCGCGCCAGCCTTTTGTTCGCCGCGTTTGCGCTCGTGACTTGTACAAAGCCTCGCTCGAGGTCGAATAAAAAAGAGAGAGAGAGAGAGAGAGAGGGAGGATGAAAATTCTCTGATACACATTAAACGCGAGAATCGACTTGTTCGAAATATTGTGATCGCGGCGATCAATCCGCCGATTTGGGAGGGCGATAAAAACGCGCCGGTGTTCCCTTTTAAAGAATCCATTTACATAAATGTTTCTAAAATTCTGTGCCGGGTTCTATTTTCGCCGCGAACCGGCGAGCATCGATGAAATCGTATTATTTTAATATTTCTCCATCGCGCTGCCACCGTCGTCCCGATAGAACCGACGCCATTTGCATAAACGTTTTCCATTAAAGCATGCATTCGAGGAAAGTCGCTTCGTCGGCGTCATTACGTTACAAATTAATTTTTTAATTGGGAGGGTGCGGGGGTGCTGGCGGGTTCTCTTAGTTTCAATTGCAAACGATCGTTGTCTCGGTTAATCTTCCAGCGACGAGCAAACAGCCCCCGAAAACACCGAAACAGAGACGCGCCGGTTTATTGATGTTAAATGAAACCGAGAACAAGAGAGCGGAACCATTTCGAGTGGGTGTTTTGCATTCGGAAAGCACGGTTCCGGTTAGTCTGGGAGCCCAAGGACTCCAGTTTCGTAGTCGGCTTCCGGTTATGAGACCTCGTTCCCGAATTCAGAGCTCGCGCCCATTGTTCCGCGGTCCCGGTTTGCATATTGGAACGGTATTTAGACGCGTTACTTTTCTAGACTGTTTGTGGAAGAGACGCTGCATTCAGATCTGCCCTCGCTTCTTAGATTAATAATGCAAACCTTTTTGTTTACTACTGCTTTGCCATTTGACTTCGTATAACCAAGTTACGGGGCTCCGAAGCGCCTAGCGCTTGGCAACCGCGTCGTACCACAATGCCACTTAGCGCGGTGGTCAGCAGAGGGCAGCGCGGTCGACGCACGATGCATCCTTCTTAACGTATGACGCGAGTGGTTGCATATCTCAGGCGCTCGGAGGCTGAAGCCTCCGTTATATCGCGTCGATTGGATTCCACTTGCGTTTGCCAGAGTCTTGAACAGATCTCTGAACGCAAATAATTTATATCCCCCCAGATGTACAGTAGGTGCAAAGCAAAGCAAGTTCCGTGCTCGCAATTCGCGCACCGATCTCGAACACCGTGTTTTACGACCGCGATAACTTTCCACCGTTAATGAAAATATTGTTTCCTACCCCGGTTTACCTTGCACCGAAGCCAGCGGGTCCTGTTTACGCGCAGCAATTCCTTGAGCAAGCCCCGAGCGAGGAAACAAGAAGGTACGACGCGAGTTCTGCTTGTTTTTAAACTGCTCGCTCCCCCGGAACTAGCACCGATGGAACTTTTTATTAGCTGCATCTTAGTACGATCGATGTCACGTTGCAGCGACGCTCTTTAACGGAGCCTGTGGGGCCCAGTAATGTACAGCGGGAAGGGTTAAGTCGATGGTATAAAATTACGGTTCCAATGTAAATTCCGGGAAGTATCGGTGACGCGGGAGTGCTTAAAGTCCTAAATTGAAACTGGCTGTCATAGTTGCAGCAAAGTAAAGTTCACAGGCACGTCGTTCTCCCTCACTGACCTTCGCAATGTTAATTAAAATTCTTCTCGCCCAGTTTCATTGCGCGATACGAGTTCTGAAGTTCTGCGCGCAGAAAGTGTTCAGCCGTCGAGGACGTAAAGGCGCAAGAATTTCTATGGCGAGGTAAAATTCAGAGAGAATAACGAATCGGAAGGTTGTAATTTTGAGGGTCGAAAGTGCGTTCCTTTCAGCGATAGAGAGCTCGGCTATCCGGGAGATCAGAGAATCCCACAGACGCGCGGGCCTCAAAGCGTGAAACAGTGATTCTAAAGAAACCAAAGCGGCACTTTGGTCGAGCTGCTGATAGAAAATTCTTCCGCCCCCCGGCTTTCAATGCGATCCCTCAGCCGTCACGGCGAAGAAAACACTCGCGGCTCGGGGGCTTCCAATTTGAAAGCGCTTCTAATTGAAAAGATCCTCGTCGGCGATCCGCCCGTGTCCCGCTATTCCTCCGCCGCGTAAATAACGCGCACGAACCGAGGCCCCCGTGCTCGGAATATACGCCACCCTCCCCTGCAAAACGCAACACGCGCGATCATTAAAAATTCCAACGGCGTGAGAGGAGATTAGGGCCGCGGTGCGCGCCATTTAATATGCAAACTAGAAAAATTTCAACTATAAAAAGTAGAGTTTATTGGGGCGAGCCACGCGTCAGCGCCGCCGCGAGTCTCCCACCCCTTGTAACTCGCGATCTAAATTTCTCTGTCCACGTCGCACTCTACGTTTTCTGAACGTACACCAAAGAATAGTACCAGAATTCTTCGCGCAGCGTAGCAGATCCACGTAATTATCGCCCGAACGACGCACCGACACCGCTTGTCGTCGCGTGAAATTGAATCGCGCGTATGGGCGCGTCGAAACGAGCGAACGAAACGCTCGCGATTAAGCAGTTAAATCGATCGTCGGCGGTCCCCTTTTTGTCCTTTTCGTCCAGCATAATGTCGTCTCGCTTACCAGCCGATCGACTGGTTTGAACGTGGCGCGCGCCACGTGCGAGTGTCACGCGCCATCGGTATCGCTAATTGCGCCGACCATTAAGGATTCTCCAATTTGCACAATAAATGGTCGTTACGAGTGCCAGGTATACGACACGGGGCGTTATTTAAAGCGCACTTCATCATGGGGGAGGCTTCCTCTTTTATCGCAAATTAATTAATCCTAGGCAGTTTCCATTAAATCGCGGCAGAGATGCGGATCTACCACGATCCACCCCGCGAATTTCAGTCGGGGCGTACGTATGTTAATGTTTCCGCGGGATTCGATTAATTCCTTGAGTTCGGAACAGAGAAATATTGAAACGTAACTTGCGACTTTCCGCTTTTTAATTAATTTTAATAATCGAAGTCTCTTCGCGATTGCTTGCGAGGGAAATAAATGGTGTTCACCGGTGGACGTATTAAATTATCGTTCCACAGTATTTCTGAGCATTCCGTTTACAGTTACGCGTCTCATTCTCTAATCTCTCATCACGGCCACGTAATCACCATCATTTCAGCGGCTCGCGTCTCGGCTTAAAACACCATCAACTATATCGCGTTATGCACTCGTGAAGTGGGTACTAATTACGAGAAAGCTTCTCCCGAAAAATGCAAGCCGACAGGCGCGCTCTCGTTACTTGTAACAGTTGCTATGAAAACAGCATGCAGGATCCGCGGTAGCGCGCGTCTTTTTCAATCCCAGCTAGAGGCTTCATTCAGACGGGGATCCGCCGGGAATCCAATTCGCCGGCCAAAAGCTATAAAACTGCGAGCGCTGTAAACAGCCGTGGCCTCTCGATTACCCAACTTCAATTACCCCGGAGCCCTCTGACTTCTGATCTCAACGGGGCCTGGATTTCAGGGGCTCCTGATCAGGACACGAGATAGCGGAAGAATGAAAATCTCGCGAAAGTTTTTGCCAATGATCCGGTCTGGAAGTTCGCCGTTCCGAGGAGTTGCTGGTCAAACGAAGAGTTAGGAGAATCGAGGGAGGGGACTGCGGAGGAATCGGGTGTATCTTGGACGAGTTTCGAAGTCACTCGGCTCCCCGAGGATCACCAGGGAGATGGGAACGTTTCGCGTTCGAGTCCTTTATTTTCCAAATATTTTAATCTCCTTTCGCTGGCTTCGGGGAACTTTTGCTGCGTAACAGAGCGCCGGCGGTGATCGATCGCGCCGGTTTCTGGTACACGCGGAAAGTTGGGCCGCGTCTGAACGTTTATGCAAATCGAGCGCGGCCTTTAAAAGCCCGAAATTAGGTTAGCCTCGCGGCGATCTAACGATTCAGCCGTCACGAAACGCTTGCGCTCTTATTTCTCAACGTCGTAAACCCATTCGGGTTAAACGGAATTTCACGAGAAGCCCTCTGTGCGCGCCGCGCTCTCTCTCCCATTATGAAGAGGCTTTCTTGCTCCGCCGTTTTCACGACGATTCTCGGGACCGCTCGCGATTGCTCGAAACGCCGGGGAATTTCAATTCTCCCCTTTGGACCGTCGCCGCTGCCCCGCGACTTTCAGCGGAATCTATTTCTAAGTTATTATAAAACCAGCGGGACCTTCGCGGCGCGAGTTAAACCGATCCGAGTGCCTGATTTAGAATGACAGACACTCGCGCAATTATCTCGCGACGGTCCCAAAGGGGAGCGTGAAATCGAAAGCACGCTCGCGATTACGCTGTCGTTATTACATTGGGAACTGCAGGGGTGATTCGGGGAAGATCTTGCAGTAATAACGAGACGTTTCGTGCAGTTAGTGTCTTAACCGGAGGCTGGCTGCGCTTGTTCAGATTGCCACAGGTTGCCAGTAGAGTTTCGGTAACGATAGTGGCTAATTAAGACACTAACTTCCGAGCACGCTAATTAGAGTCGATCCAACGATGTAATCGTGGCCAATGATCGCGCGATCTCGCGAGGAAATGTGGGGAACCGCTATCGTCGACTGTTCGTGGTAACGAAGTGATATTTTTGCTTTGACCTTTTACTTCGTGGAAAATTAATTACTTCAGGAAGATCTCGAATGAGTTCGAAAATAACTGCAACCGACTTTTAGGAAATCGACGAAAAGACGCTGGACACACTTCGAGGCCGTTGGCTCTACGATAATAGTCAGGGAGAAATGGTGTCTTAAGGGGTTAGACCACCTTGGCCAGGTCAAGAAATATCGCATCTTTGGGATTTTATTTCTGAGTGACAAAAACACTTTTAACGATACAAATTTTCCAATGATGATAGACACATCTTTGAATAATGTATGCAATTTTTTTTTCAAATATCAAAACATTCCGAAAACTTTAAATGTGTTTCTCTCGAAACCACGTTTTCCGAAACGGTGTACACTTTAATTTCATTGAAACTCTATGGATTTTTATACAATTTTGCACAGATGTTCTTAAATGTATCCTCTATCATCTGACCGAGAATTTTTTCGATTCGTTGAAAAATAAGGAAATAGCTACGCTTTGAAGCAAAATATTAATTTTCGTGTGTAAGAAAATGGACTTTATTTACGCATAAGTCAGGTAAAAAATTGAAATATCGAAAAAATTGTCGGTCGGACGATAGAGAATACATTTAAGGACGTCTGTTGCAAAATTGTATTAAAATCCATAGAGTTTTATTCGTGTTAGAGTGTACACCGTTTCGGAAAACGTGGTTTCGAGAAGAATGCATTTAAAGTTTTCGGAATGATTTGATATTTAAAAAAAAAATGTATATATTATTCAAAGATGCGTCTGTCTTCGTTGAAAAATTTTTATCGATAAAAGTGGTTTTGTCACTTAGAATAAAATACCCAAAGATGCTATATTTCTTGACCAGGCTAAGGTGGTCTAACCCCTTAAACGTCACTAGCGTAGTCCATATATTCGTCAATTTAGCGCATGCGCAAACAATTCCGTTTGATGTCTAGGAACTACTGCAGGAATGCAATCCCCAAACCAGGAATCCGGTCATTTCACGCTAGAGCGATAATCGTGGGATCAGGTGTGACATCAGACGATGATCGCGCCTCGCTGGTCACACTTGATCCCAACAGGTTGCGTGAAATGCGGCGCTTCCGGGAAATTTGCTAACGAGATCGCCCAGAGCCGATGCAGGAAAGGTGATTAGCTAAGATATGGCTGAGCAGGATAAACAGATAGTGTTGTGTACTTAAGAAATGTAGGCCAGATTTCGCTGATAAGGAACGTCTGATAAAAGAATCGGAATATCTGACACCTGTCCGAGAAAATGATAGGAGCTATCACGGCGCAGAAGGAAAATTCTTGACAAATAGTACTTGAGTTTGTTGACAGAGACTCCGCATGGGAAGCTACTACCCCTATAAAGAAGTTAGCCCTAACCCAACCTGAATCTCTGCTTAAAGGGTCATTTCTTAGGTAAAATAAAAATGCTCGCAGCGTTAGGTACCGCGAGCCCCTAACGAGAACAACGTCTCTGCAAGCTAAGCAGGGTGGAGAGAGCCTGCCTCTTCGCTCTCTTCTCCAAGAAAATCCGGCAGCGAAGCTTTCAACCCTTAACGCGTTCAGCGAACGCGAAACGACAGGTTAACTGGCAAATATCCTCGCCCTCTGCGACCCCGCGGAGCACAGGAGCGTGCGCTGGAGGAGCGTTCAGCCGCGGCGAAGTTCATTCAACGCTCGGGACCCGGCAAGTCTTTTCCGAGGGACGAAGCAGGGAAAACCGGCATTCACCGCCGGTTGCCAGGAAGCGCGTCGAGTGGCAAAAGTGCGTGAACAGGTTGCGCAACGCGGATTCAAGTGTTGCCCTGGCCGTGCGTTTTAATTATAACCAGCTCCCTCTTCTGGCGGCGCTCTAACCCTCGAGCGTACCACCGCCGCTATTAGACCCGAGATTATTCGTACTAATTATTTTAATTACGCGTACCGAAGTCGAGCGGGGAATGCTTAGCGATCCTGCGTGGCCCGGACCGCCAGCATCTTCAACTGAATGGACAGATGACAACGGGAGCTTCGGGATGGAATTCTGAGTAGGTCGGGAGGCATCCGTGGGTGCGTCGCAACCTCTTGCGGTTGCCTTTGTTCCGTATTAGTACTAACGAGTAGGTTTGGTATTAGTTCTAGGCTTCCGGTAGTATCAGAAATTGTAAACGAGAGAAAGGGACAGACAGAAGCAGGTCTACGCGACTGGCTCAGCGGGAGTCCGCTGCCCCTGCGCCGTATGCAACCTAGCCAGTGAAAGTAGAATGGGGATGCTTTGCATTTCCCTCCCTCGCTTATACTTCTTGTTAACCGCTTGATCAACACGTGTTCCTGTCTACGGGGCTGCTGAATTTATCACCTCGCTGTGTTTTTACTATCGCACACAGCGCTTCTGTGGCTGCGCCGAGTTCTAAATTCTGGGAACGTTGACAGGCACTGCGGATAGCTAGCGTACGTACCGTTTCGTAATTGAAAAGTGTTGTTAAGTGACTAATACCAGTTTTGCGGCGACGGGCACTTCGATTTATTTAATATTTCGCTCGCAGCGCGGCGCGCAAAGTGACAGGGGAAAAGTTTTGACGTTCAATTACAAGCTCCCGAGTCGGCGAGCCGTGAAATTTCGTTGCGATATTACTTTTCTTGTATAATATTAGAGCGACGCTGCAATGCAAGAAGTTTCTTAATTACGCGCCCCTCGGACTGCGCGCGATCTATTCTCGGGTTCGAGGATATTTTAAATCGGCCCGTGGCCTGTTAAGCCTGTTCCCTGTCATATCAAGATCTCTGGCATTAAGCGAGCACATGTCTACCTTGACGACGAGATATTTTATGAATCGTGGCAGCGGTGACTTACGATCGCCGTACCTTCTCTTTTCCCCTTAAAAATAAAAGGGTACCCACCCAAGTATGTTCCCGCCTCGAGCCTCTCCGAGCGTTTACGAACCGTCGCTCGACCTCCTCGCCAACCACGTTCTGCCGAATCCTCCCCCTGAAATCGGTTTATTCCGCCCTCGATCCACCCCGACGAGGCATCTCGACGCGTTCCAGATTTCACGAACGCGGCTCAATGGTCGGATCGACGCAACAGCGTTTTATCTCGGGGACCGTCTCACCCCGTTCGCCGGGGAACGATCGCGCGACCTATTCAGACGCATTTCCACCCCCCTGCGCCCCTGTTTAAACAGCAGCCAGCACTCCAGGGTCCCTCGAGCATCGCGCAGCATTTTTCGTCGGTGGCTCATAAATATCGAACCTCGTTCCGGGCGGAGCTCTCCCGGCCCTCCGGTTTTCCCTGTTCGGTGACAAATTGACGGGGTGCGAAGAAGCTCGCGAGTCGCGCCGCGTCGAACGATTCTATTTTCCGTGACGCAACGCTCCCTTCCCGGCATGCGTCTGTAATTAGAAAATGTCCACGCGAACTCGAGCACAGCGGCAATTCCACCCGAGAATCGTTTCGACTCCCACGTCTGCCTCATTTAATTGCATCGCGGCGAAGATTGAACGTCTAGCTCCGGCTCATATTTTGCAAAACATTCTCTGCCCCTTTGAGTCTCCATTACATTTAATTACACCGCGTGTAATTTGCCCGAGGCTAATGGGAAATGAGCCTGCGTGTGTTTTCGGCTCCCTCCTCTAAGCACGTTTGGGGAAATTATTATTCGCAAAGTCACCCCCCCGCTTCTCGGCCGCGTGCAAGCCAGTATTCAGGGTTGGAAAAACGCTGCGCGCGCCCCAGCGGCGGTCCGACATGTATACGACAGTTTCTACTTCCCGCTAATGAACAGTTTTAATTGGTGCAGCCACTTTCGCGTGCATCAGTCGCGAAGTGGCTCGCGTGTATAGAGATATTTTAGATAATGGGGTGCGTCGCATCGCGCGCACTTCTAAAACTAAAAGCATTTCGTAGGAGCCACCCGGCGGCTGCGCGTTTGCGACGCTAAAAAACACAGAGCCGGGGCCAGCAATTTCGCCGGAGTTCGTTATTACACGGCTCCCCCCCAGCCCGCGCGGATACTTGGCAACTTCTGGTCAATTTCTGGCAGCTCGGTGATTTTTCTATCCCGCGTTCGGCGCGGAATTCTATCGCCGCGCCGTATTTAGTTTGATATCTTGCTGCCGCGGCTACGTACGGAAAGCCGGTCGCGGCAATTTCCATTCGAGAGGCGGCCTCTGAAGCTGGTTTTTACCAGGAAATATGAATTGCAAAACCTACGAATACGCCGGACCGCCCGCGCCCGTTTGCGCTGGGCGACGTGCTAGCATGAAAATTGAAGTTTCCCAGATTGCGGGGGGGGGCCTCTTGGCGATGGAAAATCTGACGAAAATCCTGGCCCTTGAGGGCTCGTCAGGGAAGTAAATAAATAGACGGGGGAAGCTTTTTCCGTATCGGAATATTCAATTTCCGGGGAGAAGAGCAACATCCAGGGGTAGGAATGATCTCGCGGTTGGCTAGATCCAATTGAATTTTATCCTTGGACTCCGCTGTGTCTCGCGGCTTCTTCGCCAGTGTTAGGAAAATCCTGATCTATAAAACTCAAGCTTTACCGTTTACTGTTTCCTAAAACCACGAGTGTTTATCGCGCGTCGCGGGACTCAATTTCACCCGGCGCGTTTCAATTTCTCCCGTACGGATTGTTTTAATAAATTCCTTCTGGCCGGCGTCGCGGGGAATGCCACGTATCCCTGAGAACTCCCGCAGCGAGCAGCATTGAAACGTAAGGGGGTGAACGAGGGTCGCGGCAGGTCTGTATAAAGTCTAGCAATCTTCGCGCCCGTACGCCCTCACGGCGACGTGTTGGCCTGGAATTACAGTGGACGCGCGTTATTCGGACCGTAGCCACTTTCGCGGCACAATGTCGCGTCTAAGCTGGCGAGTCTTTTGTGCCCGGGGGAGAATTCTTCGCTCCGAAAGCCCTTCGACCCTGTCCCTCGACCTTCATTTTGCCCCGCACGAAAATTCTCCCGGCTCGCGCGTAACGAGATGCCGGGCGTTTGCTTTAGAGTCATTTAAGATGGGAACTCTGCGAACTATGTCAGGAGAAACATGTGCGACAATGGCGGCGAGTACATAGAGATCCAAACTCGGCGAAATGTTAAGGAGGTACGATGCCGGAGCAGAAATAACGATGAGAAATCTGTGGAAATTGTTTTGATCTAATGCTGAAAGTGTAGTCCGCATTGTGTCGAAATTTCAAGTCGACTGACCGCACGGTTTTTCAAAAAATTGAAATCAAAGCTGCGCACTTATACACAGGCTGTTATGGGAGAGGCGATAAAATTTCTATAAAATGTTACACAGAGTCCTTAAAAATGATGAGAAAGTTCTGAAAAATGTTGCAGTGAAAAGTTTAAATATTCTGGAAAAGAAAATGGGACATGAACCGTGCCGATTTACTAGATAATTGAATAAATAGACAGCAATGTGCTCGTATTTTTGGAACTGTTTGATACGTGGCAACGCTATACAGTAAAAATTGGTGAAAACACTACCAAGCTGTAAACATGTATTTAGTAATTTCTTGCAAAATTTCATAGTTTAAAGTATCTTCTGCGGGCACTGTTGCCTGTGCACCGCGCAGTATAAGACGTTATAACTTTCGTAGATATTCAAATTTCTCGAATAATATTCTAGACACATGTATACTTGAAAGAATACAAAAAAAAAAGAAAATTCAATTTTTTCAACTGAGAAAAGTACGTACTATGCCCCGTTAATAGAGAAGCTGGGAAAGCTGAGGTGTCGCGAACAAACGAGGGCGTCGTGATTTTCGATGGCCACCGATGGGACACATTACACACTCCGCGTGCACGCGCCGCAATTATTCGAAGAACGTGCTTTCCTTTAATTTCATGATATTCCAGCTATGTTGATTTACTGGGTGGATTCACGCGGACTGAAAATTTAATTAGGATCGCATTTCCGGTGCGTGGTACGGCTCCGATAATAATGCATGCGCCGGTTAATTAATTTGCAGCCCCGGGGAGCGCGCGGCGCTGTTTAACGTTACGCGTGTTACCAATCGCGACGCTTTCCGGCTGTGCTCCATGATCTATCGCGCGATAGCCGCGCGGCTAAACACGCTACGCGACTCGAGGATGTTCCGTCTGGGCACGAGTGCCCAGTAACACCACCTGTGAATTCTATATAGGCTAATAAAATAATTACGGCGGAGTTGTTGGCGCGAAAGGTGGCCGGGAAGCGTCTCGTCAGTGTCGAACGAGCCTCGAGACGCGACGGGGGTAGGTACGCAGAGGGATGGCTCGCCGGAAAGAGTGGTGGGACAGGGTCCTGGCCGAGTAGCAGGCTACAACCGCGAACGAGGGCTAATAACCTAGGAAGTTAATTACGGCCGTAAACTGCGGAGGAAACGGGGGGAGAGGGTTGTTTGACTACCCCTCGGTGGCGAGGGTGGCTGACAACGTGGCCTCGTTGCAACGGAGTCGGGGCAATCCCTCATCTGCGTTGCCTTTTCGAAGCGATCGCGCATCGTGAAAAGCCCCCGCCGCCCTGCGAATCTATGAAAATTAACTTAAAACCCCGTCTGGACCGGAAACCATCCGGCGACGGCTGGGACCCGTCGCGCTCGCGTTTCACACGCGAGAGATTCGTTTGATGTATCGCGGCTGCACGGGGCTCCCGTGCTTTTTACGGTCGCGCGAGGGAATTCTGTTCTTTCCCGTTTCGACAGGAAAAAAGAGGAGCGTCTCAGGAACCGGAAGCGTGATGGAGGAAGATTGATAACAGCGGGAGAGGGTGGCGCCCGATGCTTATAGCATGAATAATTCATTGTTTCAGCGAAATTGTCCTCGGCGCGGGCGTGAACAATGAATGAATGCAGTTCGCAATAAGCCAAGAAGAAAATTACGCGCATAAATAATGCTCGGGAGGGCGGGAGGGGCGAAAACTTTGTTCCCATTCCGCGGTGGGGTTTCTACGCGGGTATCGTGTTTGGTCTTTGCCCGGATCTGTGTGTATCTTTCGGCGTAAATCACGCGCGGCAGTGTTGTTTCGCAAAACACGTCGTTGTGTTTTATTGTCCGCGACTATTATGCCCGGGAATTTATTATGTTTGAGTTGGTATCTGGCCCTGTTATAATGCACCAGCCCCCGTGTTCTTCTTCTGGCAATCAATGCCCCACCCGAAACCGGCCCGGGGGAAAGTATCGCGCGGATCGAAGCTTCGAATTTCACTTGGCGAGCGAACCTGTGCGGGTAGATATCCGCGTACATGCAACTGGAAACAATCATCCCTCTGACAGTACCGCCGCGTATTTCCGCTGGCAAAACTAGCGATATTCCATTACGCGGCCGATCGTTTTTCGCTTTTGTAGAAAATAACGCGCGTCAAAGAACGTTTTTGCGCACTTTTCGGGGAAAAACCGTTTCCTTTCTCCGCCAGGAGGCCTCCAATCGACCAGCGGGAGCTCAGAGGAACGTGACAATTTTTCCCAGCGCCGCGATATTGACTATTGTTCGAAGTTGACGGGCATTGGCAGGCCGTCGGTATGTTTTTTGCGGGTGGTTTGTTTTAAATCGTTGCCGTTTGGCGAATCTCTTGAAACGGCCACAAAGGGGCCAGGACGTCGTGAACTCTTCCTGCCTGGCCGCTGGAGTCTAATTACCGATTCACCCCGAGCGCAGAGACACGGAGAGCCGGCGCGGGCCGAAAATTTCTTTATCAGCTCGGATCGCCGCGCGTCACTCGCTGACGGATGGCGAATTTATTCGGCGTGGCGGTTGTTGGCGGCGGCGCGAACCTAAATTGGCCCCGCCGTCCGCGGGGAAAAGTAAGGAGCGGGCCTGATAGACCGTGGTTGGCTGTATAATTAGCCACGGCCGCGATAGCAGTTACGAGGGCAGCACGCATAAACGCGGTGAACACGCGAGATCGTGCGGGCTTAGGTGTTTACCATTTCCCAAGTGGCCGCGCGCCTTCAAGAATCTTATCGCCGGGGAACGCCGCACGCCCCGCGGTGCATTACACTCGCAACGCCGTGCAGGTATCCGGTAGAATTCTTTCGCGAATCGGAGAACGGAGAGCCCCAGCGTTGATAAGGCAGCGAAGGCCGAAAGAATCAGTGGCGTCGATTACTCAACCGGTACTTGAGATTTCTTCGAAAAAAGGCAGGGAAACTGCGGTAAACATCCACCCAACGTGATAGAGTATAAAAACACTGTGTTATTTATCGTTAGATATACTCGCCAAAGAATGCGATCCTACTATCAACGCGATCGGAAGATTTGTCGTCAATGTTTTTGCAATTTTTATACCGTGACTGGGTATTATAAGAAGCCCGCGGTGTCTCCTGTCATCCACAGAAGCTCGTCATGTTTCGATTAACAGTGATCGCGTGTTTAGTATTCCCTGCCCTGAGCGGCAGCATTCCTCGCCTGAGTGCCAGCACAGAATGGCACAAGAACGCTTTGGTCTACCAGATTTACCCGAGAAGCTTCAAAGACAGTAATGGAGACGGCATCGGTGACCTGAATGGGATCACCAGCAAGCTAGAGCACGTCGCGGACATCGGCGTCACGGCTTTCTGGCTTTCGCCGATCTACAGGAGTCCGCAGGTGGATTTCGGGTACGATATCTCCAACTTCACGGACGTTGACCCGGATTACGGCACCCTGGAGGACTTCGACAGGCTGGTGGCCAAGGCCAAGTCCCTCGGGCTCAAGGTGATCCTAGACTTGGTTCCTAATCATAGCTCTCCCGAGCATCCGTGGTTCAAGAAGAGCGTGCAGAAAATTAAACCGTACGACGAGTACTACATCTGGCGGGACGCCAAGATCGTCAATGGGACCAGGCAGCCACCAAACAATTGGCTGAGCACCTTCACGGGGCCTGCCTGGCAGTGGAACGAGGATCGAAAGCAATACTACCTGCACCAGTTCGCCGCAGGACAGCCGGATCTGAATTACCGTAGCGAGGCCTTAAACCAGGAGATGAAGGATGTACTGACTTTCTGGCTGAAGCGCGGGGTCGACGGCTTCCGCATTGACGCGATTAACTACATGTTCGAGGTGGTCAGTCTCATGGACGAACCATCGGCAAACAGGACCGACATCCCCGCTGACGATTACGACAGCCTGGTTCACATTTACACGAGGGATCAGAACGAGACGTATGATGTTCTGAAGAGCTGGAGAAAACTGATGGACGACTACTCCGACCAGAGCAAAACCGACGCCAAGATGATACTCACGGAAGCTTACACCACCGACGACTTGGTAAACAAATTCTACAAATACGGCTCCACCGTTCCCTTCAACTTTATGTTTATCATAGACTTAAACATCGCGTCCACCGCGGCAGAGTTTAAGAAACACGTGGACCAGTGGGTGAGCAGCGTCTCTGGCTCAGAATACCTGCCGAATTGGGTGGTAGGTAACCACGACAATCACCGCGTGAGAGCGAGGTACGGCGCTAAACGCGCTGATCAGATTTCCATGCTGTCGATGATGCTACCCGGGATCACTGTCGTTTATAACGGCGATGAGATCGGTATGCAGGACAGGAACTTCTCGTATCAGGAGACTTTGGACCCGGCTGGGTGCAACGCTGGCCCACAGAGATACTTTTTGAAGTCTAGAGACCCAGAAAGGACACCGTTCCAGTGGGACAAAACCATCAGCGCTGGGTTTTCATCTACGCATCTTACCTGGCTGCCCGTTCATAGCAATTACAAGGCTGTGAACCTAGAAACGCAGAAATTAGCAGCTACTTCCCATTACAAGGTGTTCAAAGCTCTGTCGGCGCTGAAAAAGAGCGCTGTCGTGGCCCAGGGCTCCCTCCAGGTCACTTTGGTCAACAATAAGGTTCTCGGTGTCGTTCGCAAATTAGGATCGACTGTTGCGGTGCTTTTGATCAACTTTTCGAATAGCCCAGTCACTGCCAATGCTAAGAGCACGCTCGACATCCCCGCGAACCTGGTAATTTACACTGCTAGCATTGGATCAAACCTTAATTCTGGTATGGAAGTTGACACCACCTCGATAAGGCTGCCTGGAGCTGCTTCGGTTATATATACTAGCCCCAGCCTACTTTCGCAACGAGCTGATTAATAATTTCAAGCAGAGATGGTGAAAAATTTTATTTAAATATAAAAAAAATTGTCTTTTCCTCTGTGTTTCCCTTGTACACTAATGGGACTGTAGCCCGTATATATATGTACGAAATATTAAAATAAATTTATTCGTCGAATAATCTAGAGTTGAAGTAACTTTTATTCGAACCGCTTTTCAAATAACTTGTTATTTAGTTAATGCGCAATTCTGATTTAAAGCAGCAAATTTCAATGATTTATGTCCGAATCGATTTGCTATCTGTAAACATTGATGTTTCACTGAATCGAATGAACATCGATTACTTTATTGCACTTTCTTTCTGCGCTGAATATTCAGAGGGCGAGAATGATTTATAATATCCTTCGAAAGCGATTATCCTCGGTGAGAATAATTATTCATCAGGTCGCGAAAAGTGTCCGGTATCCGTTTCACGGGAAGCTGATACTGAGCGCGAATTAAACGCGTATTTCTAGCACAGCGATGAGTTACACACGGAATATCATAAATTGCGGGGAAATAAATTGGGAGCGGATGAAAATTTCACGGTTCTTTAATACGGTAGCAGGGTTCCCGTTCCGTCCGGCCGCGGGTAGACACCTTCGTATTTTTCCACGCTTTCCCCGGCGTCGCTTTTGATCGAAGGGGAAAAAAACGCGCCGGCCAATCCGCGGGCCGTTAATTAACCGTCCGCATCTGGGTTTAATGTAATTGAATTATTCAGCTGGCCACGGCTCCGCTGTTTCGTCCGAGTTCCATGAATTTCCGAATATTCGGGGGATAATTATGCGGCCTCCTCGAGCCGCGGCGCGGTCCGGCGAGGAGTTGACGCCCGAGGGCGGGATCTGAATATAGAACGATCGACTTAACCAGCCCCTTGAAATCGCTAATGGCCAGAGTAAAGCAGCTGGCAATGATCCGCGGGACGACTCGAGTGTTTCGCGCCGATGCACCGTCGCGGAACAGCGTTCTCCTTGAAATCTCCCGGAAAGTCGTGAGTCGAGTGGAAAGCATTGTTTGGCCGTTCTCGGAAGACGCGGGGCGGCGGGTGGTTGCCGCGTGCGCGGGGCCATACGCACGCGAGAGCTCGTGGAAATTCTAGAGTTCTCCATGCAGACAACCGCTCGCTATGCACAGCCAGCGTTGCACCAATCACGTTGAGTGCACATTCTTCAACCTATCCCCCAGTCCCTTGTCTCCGTTATTTCTCTTTCTCTTTCAGACGTCGCCGGAGACACTTGGATAGGATGCGCGAGCGCAACACCGGCTTCATTTGTGTACACACACGCGGCCCGTGTATACGGAGCGTGCTCGAGACCCGACCGGAGAATTGACGTAGACGTCTCTCTTCACCGTCCCGTCCCTTTCTCTCACCCTTTCCCAGCCCACCATCTCTTTCCCACCCTCGGCTCCTGTATTTTTTTCAATCGCAGGGGCGTGCTTGGCCCCGCGTCTCTCCGCGATAGGATCAATCGCGTCGCATCCACGATCCGTATCTCTTTCCACCGTGGTATAAAGCACTTTGCCGCTGCGAACGATCGCTCGTACGCTTCCAATTGCGAATCAATCGCGGCCGGATCGCAATTCGGTGTCGACGCTGATTAACTCGCGCAGCAAACGAGGTTTAGATTGCCCTATTAATTGAATATTGACTACGCGGTGTAGCGAACGGTACGACTATGATGCGTTAGGATTTCATTAATTATTAGCCGAGCAAACGAATATCGTTAGTACACCTGTTGTTGGCAGAATATTGAATAACAAGTACAGCCGACGAGAAAATCGAGTGGGCTGACTTAATTGCAATAAACCGTTCGCCTAATGCTTTGCACATTAGCGTACAGTATGACGCGTATCGGTTACCTAATTACTTCGAAAACAGAAACAAGAAGTAAGTAGACGATTTTCATTTTCCAAAACGAAGAGCAGCAGGTTCATTCGCGCGAGATGCGCTAATCTTTAGGCGATTTCCGACGTGGAAATTTCACATTGGACTGCCTCAATATTTCCCGGGTTATCGTTGAAAATTGCAGCCCAGGGGGGAAGAAGCTGCATCGCGACGCTGGCATCCAGAAATAGGAGCCAAATATTTTGACGACAGAAGTCCCGGAAGTCTCATCTTATTTGCCGCGCGGTAGCTCACAGGCTCTTAATTAATTCGCCACCCCTCCGCGCGGCTTTCGGCGTCGTTCGCCCCTTCTCCTTTCAACCCCTCCGCATCCAGCTGCTGTCTTCTGCCTTTCGCCCCGCGGACCGTAAATATTCGAGAAGGAGCTCGGCCTTTCAAAGAACCCCGACCGCCGCCACCCACCCTCGTGCCTTTACCCCTTTCTGCCTTTTAATTCCATCGCTGGGAGGCAGAGCCGCCGCGGGGGTAGCGCGCGCGCGATTCGCCGCTCGCGGGGCGAAGTTTACAAAAGCGGCGCGAAGTCTCGCGGATCGGCGAGCCTTTCGCGCGTATACCAATTAATTCGCACAATAGCGGGCCAGCTCGAAAGGGAATCGATCCTCGACAAGCGGATAACCCTGGCGGAACGGTTATCGGGCGTCGAACGCTGCCTCGTTAGCGAGCAGAGACGGCATTATCATAAAATCGAAACACGTAACGAGCGTGCGCCGTCGACGGATTAAAAATAGCTGGACTCACCCCCTGTTCGCGGCGCGAGTCCTATTTAAGGCCTGCTATCCTTGACTGCATGAACGGCGCGTCTGGTCGGCTGATACGCGGGCAACAATACCTGCAACATTCGATTAAACTTAGTCTCCATGGATATAAATAAGGGGAAATAATCCGCGTGCACGGATAAATTGTAACTGTGAAATAAGTGACATTTCCGCTGGCGATTTTGATGTCGAGGAAATGACAATCGGCGCTGTCTACCGCGGCGCAGTTTATTTTTCCAGGAAGCACTGTTTCTATTACTGTCTGTGTTTATAAATATTTGACAGCGACATCTGTCGACCCGTTTTTTAAATATTGACCATCGTTTCACTTCGGCCCTTGTAAAGGTTCGAAAATCCGGCGCCAGGTCGAACGGCGAGCCGTTGGACTTTATGGCCTGCCACCCGCTGCATGACCAGATGTGTACGTAACTGCTAAATCGTTTTACAACATGATTATACACCGCCCCGTTTCCCTATTGAAGTTAGTAACTGCTTTAACCAAAGAACTTATTGCTAAACTGGTCGCAATTTAAAATTCAATTTGCATGCGCCACCGACTTGTCGTACACCTGTCGATGCTTCCTTATGGGGGTTAATTGCAGCCATAATATACAGTTTTGGTGGATTTTTTTAGGATTTAGGATACAAAATTATTAAGGGGTTACGCATAGTCAGCTTTCGAGAAAGAACGCGATTTTCGGGAATTTTTTGTGGAATATCTACTGCATATTTTTTTACCACTATTCGCTTATTTTAAAAATACATGTATGCAGCACACGCTCAGTAATTTTGTTATAGGAACGCATTCAGAAATGAACGAATAACAGCTATTCTCGCGGATGCTGTTTTGATATCGGTGAGGAAGGTATTTCGGAAACCGCTGCATCGAATCGCCTAAACTGCTGCAGACTTCTTTTATATATCAGAGACTAGTAGATGAACGAAGGATTTTTGTTTATTTCAACAAAAACTCTATTTTTAATTAACGAAAAACGAACAAATCGGAAATCGAAAAACCTTCGTTCATCTACTGTATTCAATCATATATTAACAGAATGTTTTTGATCTTTTAATTTTAGATGATCCGGCTCGCAGAAAAAGCAGCTTCCGCGAGAATAGCTGTTATTCGTTTATTTATTAAGGTCTTTCTATAAAAAATTACTGAAAGTTTCTCCATATATGTGCTTTTAAAATAAACGAAAAATTGTGAAAAAATATACAGTACATATTCCACAAAAAATCCCGAAAATCGCGTTCTCTTTCGAAAGCCGAGTAAATAGGCATGAGCCCTTAAATAAAACATGGGATTGTTTCAGTTTAGGCAAAACAGACTGAAACTATGATCTTTCAAATCCAATATCAGTAGCGCGTTCGCATTCACTTTATCACGTGCCACGCGTCATACGAGGCTCACTGTCCTACTCAACTCATTCGCGAGCGTAATCGGTCTGGTAGGATATCAATGTCAACGGAACGCTGCCCACGCACGTCGGCTATCATACAGGCACGCTGATTAGCGCGTGGCTATAACAGGAATATATTATCCTGAATTCAGGCATCCTTATATAATTTTCAATTATTTTTCAATTAATTAAATAAAGCAAACTCTGACTATTCATCAGACTTTCTTCAACATTGATAATGACTTTACGTAAATATAATTTTTTCTAGGTGGCTACATACACTCACATTATTTAAAGGATCATCTCTAGGAACCTGAAAAATGGGGGCAAGTTCACGTGGTCATAACTCCGGCAAAAATAGACGTATCGATATTTTGAAAATATGATTTGAAAGCGTGAAATCCTTACTTTCAGCTGTTTCGTTCAGATTTCAGCTGCATTGCTTTTCGGCAAAGTTATAACGATATAAAGAGCACTTGGACAATTCTAAAAAAATTTCTTCAACTAGCGAAAGTTCCATGGGGAGTATGAATTTTTTTACACAAATTGCATTTATACCAGTCGAAAGCGGCTACTTTCTTCTGTAAAATAAGAATAATAAATTTCTTGTGCGATTCTTTTTGGCCGAGTTATTCAACTTTGAAGAAAACCCGGTTTTTTTAATTTAGTTGCTTCTAGCAAACGCATAAATCATCGTAGAACGTCCTTTAAAAAAAAGCAATATGAATATCAGTCTTTCCTCTTTAAGAAGCATCGTTGACTTTTTCGATTCTGTTAAAATTTCGGCCTACGATGTCCTTTCGAAAATTGGATTGAAAATTGCACAAATTCCGTTTTCTCTTCAACTCGCTGTATGTCCGCGAAACTGTAACTTCAAACTTAAAGGCCAAAGGCAAAAGATTATCGCAGCGGGTTCCAGTGTAACTCAAAAGAATCCGCAGCCTCTCCGCTTTAAAACGAGCTTAAGACATTGATGCTCCGGTCGTCCCTCGCGGAGGTACAGCGAGTTGAAGAAAAAATGGAATTTGGTTATTGATTATTGGATTGAATGTGAAAAATGGAAGCTGATTATATCGTTATAACTTTTCCGAAACGCAATACACCCACACCTCGTTTTACGGCCTAGCGCAAAGCGAAAAGCCGCATGACGAATCAATTATTTTGTTACAAACCCATGCAAATTCAATTGGATATTTTCGTAACGCAAAATGTAGCCTAAAGGGAGAAGCTGAAACTAAACAGCAGGTCGCTAACAATACAGCATTTTTTGGCCGTATAATGAAACATTGTTTACCGTAAATCGAAAGAGTGCCATAATTAAAAAATTATGGCCGTACAGCGAGGTACAGGTGTACAGCTAAAATCTGAAAAAGTATCTGAAATTAAGGATTCCACGCGACATTTTCAAAATATCGATACGTCTATTTTTGCCGGAGTTATGATCATGTGAACTTGCCCCTATTTTCCGGGTTCCCAGAGGTGATCCTTTAATTGATGCGAGGAGTGTATGCAATTTTTCTCTAAGTTTAAACGCTAAAATGCCCCCCGCCTGATTTCAAAGCCCCGAAATTTGTTTCGCGGCGATAGCTTTCGCGCAAGTGACCGCTAAGCTATTGTCCCGCCGGTAAATAGCGAGCTGCGATTCCGATTGTTCTCCCCAATTTGTCTGCGTACGAAATATCCCCCCTGAGAGCGTCATCATGCCCCCTCCTCATTTCCCCGACTGCACGCAGGAGCCCAGCCTCGGACGATTTTGCCCAGCGGATTTTATGCACGACCCGAATCCAATTACCCTGAATAATTTATCGGCGAATCACAGACGTTAATGACATCGGGCCGAATTAGGCGGGCTTTGGAAAAGTGCAGCCCAGTCGCCAATTAGTATTCATGTCGCGGATAAAGTTCTCATTTTTACGTTGACCGGCAGCGCCCGATTATCTACGCCCGCCGAGCCTTGCTGCAGCTTTCCACTCGAGCGGTGTTCCCGCGTTTTTTTTTTTTATTCCCTTTCGATGAGCCGGGGCTCGCGTTACACCCATTCTTCATCGTTCGCATGTTTGGCCGATTGAATGACTCCTCTTTTTCGATTTCCCATTTTTTCCCCGCTGAATATTTCACCGTGGATCGGCTCAAATACCGCATACGTTCCCTATTCTGAATCCTGCCCTCTCTCCCTCGCCCGTTCGAGCCGCAATTAATTCCCTAATTCTGCAACTTCAGAATTCCCAACGAACTATTTCTATATAAATCATCAATCGCAATTAAATGCAATTTTCCCCGATTCCCCGCTGATCTCCTAAGACCTTCGAGGCCCCTCCACTTTTCCCGATCATCCCAGGAACGATTCAGACAAGTGCGCGAGAAGTTTCGCGGGGACAGGCAAGCGATCGTTCAATGTCGTCGACAGGGGTAGCGCAAAAACGATGGCAGAGATGCATTTCGCGAGTTAAACCGTTTCGATCCCCGTACCCGGGGAAACCCGGCTGCATTACCGGGGAGATCGGTCTAAGTAGGTCCAAAATTGTTGCAGACGCGGATGCTCGGTGAAGCATTAGACGCTATTTATCAGTTCACTTTCCGTTCTGGCGAGCGCCATTTCCGCAACACCGCTTACAGGGGAGCAGACTTTAATTAGCCCGCGCTGCCTCGCGGGGAAGATCGATATACACGCGAAACGATCTTTCGCATTTCGGCTGAAAAATGTGTTCCTCAGCGGCGATATATCCTCCTGCCGGAAATTCTTTGCAAGATGTACGGCTCGGCATTGAATGAATAAGGAAAGGGAGCGTTGTTTTGCAATGTTCTCCCTTCAACAAACTACAAATTACCGTCTCCAACTTTCGCTTCTCGTCCCAGGGATTAATCGTAATCGATTAATTGCCGGCGACTCGGCGAGGGGCGAGCAGTTTTTCTATGGCGAGGCGAGTCACTGACAGCTGCGAGAGAGAGGGTGGTAAGAAAATTGTAGGGAGAGGGTAAGAAAGAGAGGGAAGGCGAGAGAGAGAGAGGGTGAAGAATATAACTCTTAGAATGTGCGATTTTTTTATGAAGAAATTTTTTTTTATGATTCTCCTTCTCGAGAGCTACACGAATATAAGATTGAAGATGTATCTTTCAATTTAAAAAATTGACCCCTAATATGGCTACTTCGAAACATACAGCTTTTTTCTTACCAATACTATCGTACCCTCCAAAGCAGCGGAGTTATTTAGGTGCATGTACTGTCTTAAACCCTCTCGCGTCGTATATTGCCTGCTCTATTCTTTAACGGAACAATTTGCCAAAGCAAGACCGACATCTGCAAGGAATGGTGTCTGTCCTATGACATCTGTTCACCAGAAGCAGACACTTTCGTGTGCAGACGTTATTGCAGTTTTTAAAAAACAATGCTCGTCCAGGTTTATGGTCCTGGCAGCCCGTAGAAAGCGCCTGTCTTCGCACGCCCACCCTGCAGCCCTCCCTGAAAACCATACCGGCCAACCTCCGCAATAAAAACGTCAGGACAGGTGGCTACTACATAATGAATTGTTAAACAAACAGAAATTTAAAGGGTGCGCGGGGTAATTACGTTAGTAACAAATTATTGGATGGTTATGGATTATAGGAGATTATAACACCAGCTGTAAGTATTTTATATTATTTCACACGATTCTACAAAGGTGCGTAACTGTTTTTGTAAGAGATTCCTTAATTTTATTGTATCTTGATACGATCCTGGGTCGCCATCATTCGAGATAAAATTGCCATTGTTACACGGATCTGTGACAAATTCAGCGACATGTCCGACCTGGAGGTGGACTAAAATGCATGTAGCTGCGGACGCAGACGTAGCTAACTGCATTAGTTCCCTTCCCCAGGACCGAGGGCCCTTTGAGGGTGGCGTAGCGAGCGAATACCAATCAGTTATGTCAATTGGTCTCAACAAAGTAATGAATGGTAATTGCAAGCCGCCATCCGTTCGTCCCTTGCCGTGACGTTTCCACCCCTCTTCCCGATTTTACACCCCTCTGTCGCGATTCCATCAGTCATAGATTGAGCCTCGCACCGATTTTAAATCGTCTAATCGTATTCTGACGCAGGCAAGTCGAACGAAGGGGTTGGTGGCCATCGATCAATTCACGGAAAGGGTAGAACTATATTCTAGTGTAAAAATATCAGTTCCCAAATTCTCTGAAATTGTGCAAAGTGTCGCTTGACGCAAGGTATCCACTATTTTTATGGTAGATTTCAGTATTTTCCTGGTCTATCCGTAATTATTTATCGTAATCTCGTGCGTAATAAAAGCACGTTTAATTTTAATTTTTATTATTGCTTCTTGATTCAAGTGCGAACAACGTTTCCTTGTTCTATTTTCCTCAGTCTTCTTACATTTTCTTTATCTTTATTGCTGGAAACTGGCCACGTAATTAGACGGGAAAATTCATAGCTTAACCGCGGTAATTAATGGTCCACAGCGTAATGGGCTAATAATTGTTTACCAGCACTCTGTACGAGTTGCTCGCGAGGGCGTCGTTAATTTTAAGCAACAGCTTCATTGCAGCGGCTGCAACAAGGTTTTTCTCTTGGGGCTTTTTTCGCGTGCAGTCACAGTGATTGCTTTTGGGAATCAATGTTGCATCCGCGGGAAACGAGGGGGATTTGAAACTCTTTGTTTTCTCAGTATAATTCAATTCAATATCAGAACAAATCTCCTCTAATTTTTCATTTTTCGAGCTTACGCTGTTATCGGCGTAACAGTTCCCTGCTTCCATATATTAATACATTTTTAGGCCAGTCACTATCTCACTTTTTAACTCACCATTTCCAATTTTATTGTTAATTTCCATTAAAATTTCTAAGTATTGATGGAGATGACTCGAATTCTTAATGACCAATTATTCCCATTAACAACAACCTGCGATCTCAATTAATTCCGACCACGAAAGTTACAGCTTCGAATTAAATCACAGTTTGCACAGAGCTTTCTTCCACCCAGACATTGTTTATAATCGAAAACGGCGCGCCACGGTCATATCGATCGCGCGTCAAACCTAACCGATCTATAGGGACACGAGACGTCAGCAAACATTGCTTCCACCGCGGCTCAGATTGAAATTAACCGATACGATTCATTGTTTGATCGCCCCTGCAGGTCATATTCGATCGCATTTCGGAATATCTGTATTCTCTATTTTTCGCAGTTTGCCTTACAAGGCAACTATACTGTAATGTACTGACCCTTTACTTATCTGACTATCTCTGCAAACATGAATCAGAGTGACTACTTTTGAGTTATGTAAACTACTGCTGCGTAAATGTAAACACTGCGTCATCCCTGGCGATCCATCGTCATGTTCTGCCCTATCCCGTCATCCCCTCTCCTACATTCCTAAACCTTTAAAACCCCATTGCATTCCCTTATTCACGAGCATTACTATTTCAAAAGTGTAGGTCGGAAAAAGATAGCCACGGCGCCGGGAATCGAACCCGAGCCGTCCGCGTGCTGACCAGTCGCGTTTGCCACCACGGCTACGCCGACTCTCCACGGTCCCTGTCTTCCGAACTCCTCATAAATGGGCGCCACCTATGGGCCTCGTCGCGCACTATAGGCCTTTGCCTAAATGCCGGTTGCCTACTACGAAAGCCACCAGTCTCAGTCACGGAGTCCAGTTCGAAACAGTCGAATCTCCAATATCTTTAATTTAGTTGAATAAATATCTTTATAAATATTATTCATGAAAGGTAGTCCAGTTCGAAACAGTTGGATCTCCAATATTTTTAATTTAGTTGAATAAATATCTTTAAAAATATTATTCATAAAAGGTAGTTCAATTATCCTTGCGTCCATTACGCAACCCTCTATGGAAACCTGATGCCTCGAGCTCGTTTGCTGGCGACTCGAAAGACGTCGACGCCACGTGAGCACCAAGCTCGCGTGATTGCTTGCGAACCCTCGATTTTCTGACAAACACTTGTGTCGTTCTTTAAGCTTCGTTGATGCTTTTCTACAATGGTCGATGATTTCGTGTCCGAAATTCTTCATGATACAATAGAGTAGTATAAGTCAGCTGACTACAAGACTTTCTTAGATAACTCAATATCAATTTTGTATAATATTTGTAATTTTTCCTGTAGGCATATCGAGCCGATATTTAATTTACCCTTTCTGTTCCACCCAGAGAGCGTTAAAAATCGAATCTCCCCATTCGAAATGTCGAACTGCGCGGAGCACGGATGTATGGAAGAGAGGACCGTAAAATCGGCGGTAGCTCTCTCGGAACGAGCATCGTTCCCGCGCTTGAATATTGCATGCTCCTCGGTGGAGACTTCAATGGATTTCGTCGACTGTGATTTGTTCGGAATTGTCATTTTCTTTTCATGATCGGTACGTATGTGCGTGTTTCGCACGCGCGTTGTTCCCCGCAGCTGAAATTACCCGCTGCGCGCTGTAACCAGTGATTTCATCCTGGGATTGAAAAGGAAAGAGACACATCCGTTGCGACACTGCTTATTATCAAATGGACCGGGACGCGGCCGTATTAAAATTGAGTTGGATCGTAAGAAAAATGTTTCGTAGAGCACAAACCACCCCGTATACTTGGGCACGTGTATGTAAGGGGTATGTATACGCGGCACCTGGCACCCCGAGACTAAAACCCTCGAAAGAGCGACGGGGCTGGTGGTAAGTGCACCCGTTCGCTGGCAATCCCCTGCCGAGGAACAGGGTTCGTGTAAAGTGCTCGCAAATCAGACCCGATAAAATGGTAATCGCGCCCTTGGAAAGAGGCCCGTGTCGGCCATGCTGAAGAGAGAGAAAAGAAGAAAGCGGAGGCCGCGAGGTCCTCGCCCGTCGACAATTTCTTCCGACACGCTGCCAATCAATGTTGCGGAGGAAACTTACTGCTTTCAAGAACACGCCACACATTCTGCACGATCTGCATGGAAAACGCACGGGCTCAACAATGCTCCCTCTCTGCTCGCGTTTCCTATCAGATGGGGGAGGGAGTGGTTATGATGGTTGTTGATGGATCCGTGCTCGTGGATTTCCTTCTGCATCGCTTTGCTGCGGGAGAAGAGATCGCCGATAGTCTTGGCTCCGGCTTCAAACTTCAAGGATATTGTGATACGGAAGATGAGTGATACTTGAAGAGGTGCAAGCACGGAGAGGACAGTAGTAGATGCTGTTTTAGTAAAGTGAAACAGTGCGGAAGTGTGGGAGATCTTCGACAGAGGTGCGTTGAAAGTGAAACATACATTTACGCGTAGCGAGAGTTACGGTTTCGTGTGGTGCACCTACTTTAAAACTTGAATCGAGGAACTTGCAGTGGGAGGGGTGCGGCTCCGGCTTTACATCCTTGCACCTTTATAAAATTATTGCTTTGACTTAATATTAAGAAGAGGACTCTAATTGAGAAATATATCTTTTCACGCGGTAAATAGTAGCTATTGAGTTGATAAGTGTTTATTTCTACTTTTGGCGAAGAAATATTCTATAATAAAAATATTAATGTTAACTATTTGAGTTTTTATTTAATATACTCCGCGTCAAAATTAAAGGAACACTGTAGTTTCCCGAAAAATCTGGTGATTTTCAAATGGCTGTACCTCTGCGAAAAATGGTCGCAAAAAATATTTCAAAACAGCATTTTAACGCTTGAAGTTTCTAGTTTTTTTAATTAAAGACTCGAATTTTTTCATATACTATGATACTGTTTTATCAAGGTGAAGCGCGGGAAATAAAGTTTCAGAAATTTTTGCCTAGTTTGAACGTATGCACCGGCCAAATTTTTTTTTTGTAAATCCAGTGAAGAGCCCTCATAGAGCAAACATTTCTTTTTAATTTCGCTGTGTGATTTTTATTGACCGAGTTATTCGCGACAAAGCAAAAAAGGTACTTTTCACTTTGAACACCTATAACTAGCGAACTCATGAGGGTAGAGAAACTTTCACGAATGTTTTAGAAAGCTAAGAAAATTTCCTTTCAGAACCATTAGTTGCCAATTTAATGAGAATTGTTTAGCCGTATTAAATCCATTTCAAAATGATCCTAAAAATGCATATTTATCATTTTTTAGAAAACATGATGCCACTTAAAGGAAATCGCGGAAACATTCAAGTGTCCGCGTTTTTGCGAGTTAAAACTACCCTTAAACACTGTGCGAAAGACCGGACCGATCAGATTTTTTTCCGTACGTCCTCGATGGTCAAACATGCGATAGGGTCTGAAAATTTGAAGGATCACCTGTTTTACGTTATGTTTCTCTTCAAAACCCTTTTTATTATTCTTGCGGCTTTTGAACGACTGCTGCACATTGTTTTTTTGTTACTTCAATGCCATTTTAGTAAACAGAAAAGATTTAAAAAATTTAAGAAAAACACTTTTATCCAAGCATCAGCACCACCCAAAGCGATACAAATGCTTTTCTGAAATTTTTGAAACCTTTTCTTTTTCGTATTCACATTAATATCTCTATTTGTATTTATTTGCAATAAATCACTCATTCATTTGTTATCAGATTTACACGAAACGAAGCAGAATTTTTTTTACGTATATTAAACGTCATAACTAAAAAATTGTTAAAAATGGAGCTGCACTGACCTGACTGAATTTACATTTATACGTAGATCCGCTCGAATGTTTGCTCCCAAAGTTCGCTGGATTTAAATCGGAGTGTCAATTTGACCGCGCTGAACATATTTGACTGCACAAATTTACCTTTATCCCGACCACTATAGGATTCGATGCCATCGCAATCTCATTTTCATTGAACCGTAACATCAGAATGATATCCGAACGTAGTATCGTTCATGTACGACGTGTAAACGTGTCCCATATTACACGAAATGTCGCGTAATATCGCGAAATCACCGCCCACTACCAAAGTTCTGAATTTCCACGTTAATCCTCCGTCGTGGATCGACTGGGAACTTCTTGCGCTGCAACCATTGCGCTGAATCTAATGCGAATATTCAAGCAGCCGGTACACGTAAGTAAGGAGCGGGACGCGCAACATCGACGGTGCAAGTTGGACAAGTTCTATCGGCAGTCAGCTTAACGCGTGCATCTATATGCGGGGTGCATGCAACGCGCGCGTCATAGGGCGCGAGCTGCACGCGCGTGTTGCGGCCACGATCGAGCTGCACAGACCGGCTCGGCTATGACAATCACCGTCAAATTGTGCGACGCGACGCGAAACAGGCGTGGCACTCCGCTCGGTTAACTATAACTAATTCCTTGATAATTGGAGGCTTCGATCTGTGCCCCGACAGCCCGTTTCCGGTGCAACGAGATCGCCGTTTAACCCCGCGATTTTCTCGCTAATCGAGATGCAATACGTTTTCAAAATTCCCTCTTTGACTTCTGCACAGAGCTGTTAAAGTTGATGCGTTCCCAACCGAATTCCGCGCGACGTGGCTTAAAATTTATAAAAAAAATTTCAAGTCTGGGAAACTATAAAATTTCTCGATGCTAGTAGTTCCAAAGCGCACTATCGTATTCCTCGATGTTTCTGTTTTTCACTGCGCAGAGAAAATTGAAGGAAAATATCAATTTCATCGGAAGCCACTCGCTTCTATCATTAGGGTGGGGAACGGAGGTTCGCCGACATTCTTATCGCTCTCCTTAATTCGATTGAGTTCAATTTTCCCCCGATAGACCTTTGACCTGAATTTCGACGATAAATTCGTTTCTTTGCCTGTGGCTGTAGCAAGTTCGGTTTCATTTGTTCGAAGGTTCCTTTCGTGAAAGGTGAAGACGGTGGTACTGGGGAGAGAAAGGGAACGTGTAATCGAAGTTGGGGGGTAATTGAACTCAACCATGATCGAGAAGTGTAGCGAAATTTTTCACTCCATATCGCCTCTTCTAACCTTTCGGAAGTCTCGAAATTCCTCGGAGAATATACGATTAATATTAATGCGATTAAATACCTACGACCCTCTAAAATGCATATATAATTCAGGAAATAATTCCGGTTGAATTATTCTAAAAAAAAATTGTCACGAAAGTACTGCTTCGTGCGCGGCCCACGGGTTCTAACTTGTGGGCTGGCATAACCCGATCAGAGGCAATCGGAAGGGGACGTTTATCAAGGCGAATTGCTTTCAAGTGGGATGGAACGAGCAAGCAGAGAAACAGGCTTCTCCTTATCTAAGCTGGAATTTCCGAATGACTTGATACAAATGGGGTCGTGGCTTCTGTCACAATTTTGTTAAATTGGGGTTGCGAGACAAAGGGGTGGAGCCACATCCAGGGTTAACGTTCCCGAACATAGTTTTGCTGGATGAATCTCGTAGACCTGTAGGAAGTGTTTGCCGATGAAACAAGGCTAATGCTTCTGTCGCACGTGCGCCACGTGTGCGTACAGTTTACGTGTCGTGCATATGCGCAACGCATGCATTTACATCTAACAAGGGAAGATCCCGAAGCCGAAAATTAAAAAAATTCTGAATTTGTGTTATAACTCGCGAACTGTAAAAGGTTGAAAAAAGTTTCAAGACACAAGTTACTTCTTTTAATTATCATTTGGTATAAAAGTTATTTTACAGTTCAAGAGTTACAACACAAAATCGGAAAATTACCGGATTTTCAGGAGTCAACTACACCTCCCTAGAGCGAATTTGGGCAGTAAACAAAAATTGCGTTATAATCGGGAGGAGATTCCCTACATATTCACAAAGTTTCAGAATTTTTTGAATTTCTGAGTTCGGGATGTTCCCTAGTAAGTCTCACTGGTAGCAATCTATACTGTTATATAAAATTGAAGTTGCATACTTTGAAATGCGGTTTCTCAGTAAATATGAACTGTACCCACAAGTGTGTTACATCACTTTGTTCGTCTTGGCGAGAGGAAGGTTCTAACGTTTTTATTTTTTTTTAAATAATTAAATACTGATTTTTATATAATAGTAGTTCGCGACGCCACCGCTAGGCGGCGACCGGGCGAGCGCTTCTCGCTTGCGAAGTAGCACCGCGGCGGGAATAAGTGGCCGAGGGCTCTCGAGTTCACAGATTGCAGATTACAGATTGTGAATCAGTCACGCTAATATTTCGGGCAAAGCCGAGGCGTGAAGGCTGGTATATATTAATTTCTGTCGTGTTGAAACTGCAAACTTTTTCCTTCGCTCTGAATTGAGCTGCTCATCACGACAGGAGGCGATTACTTTTACGATATAGGAGTATTTCGCGATGCACAGTTCTAAGTACCTACGTACGTGATTCTTCCATCGGCATAGAGTGAAACTGCATTAGCATGTAATCTTGAAACATATTGAGTCATTCGGTGATTAAAGTGGTGACTTATTACAGCCGGGATAGCGGACTGCTTCAATATTCAGTCACGCTCTCCACTTATGTAAACGGCAGCTTTAAATAATCGCGAAATTATTTCGCTGATCGATCATCGGATCGCTGCGAGTTACGGCCGTCTGGTGATATTTAGGTCACCCCGGCTGCAATGTAATGTTCCTAGCCCTGGCCGTTTTATTCGGTCCGGCGTACTCCATCGGATACACATTCCCAAGTCGATGAAATGTCTGTAATTTCCGGCTACTATTGATCCTTATGTTTCTGAGGGAGGTATGTTTACAAGAACGAGCGGAAACCACCGCCGAGAATCCCGCTGGTTTCCCAACATCGAACCACGAATTTTCGTCGTGTTATTCACCAACAAAAAATCAAACGAACTGCACTGTTTACTTGTCTATTGCAATATGATTATAATTGCATCGGCTCGCTTCATTTTATGACAACAAGAAGAAATTCTTTCTGTTTCGTTCCGCAGAGGGGACACAGTGTGGCTATGCTTTTTTTTTTTAAATGAGTTTCAGCTACATTGCGGCCTGTTTCAAAATAATTTCAAGCTCTCGTCCGCGCCGCTTACAATCCGCAGATTTGAAAAGGCGCGCGATTGTGAAAGTGACATCGGATAATTCGGTGTTGAAACGCGAGAACGCGATCACGAGCGTAATATGGCGTAATTTGGTTCGATCCTGCGGACGTGTACTATAATTCAGGATATGGAATCGCCCAGTCAGCCCTAATACAATAACACCGAGAATAATGCCGCCGGCCCGTATTAAATTCCCCCGGCGAAACCCGCGAATACAGCGTTTATATTTTCCCCGGGCTGGGAATATTCATAATTCCGGACGGCTTCAATTCCAAGAAATTATTTACCGTTCAAATTGCCACACTGCACCGAGATATTATCTCACGGCCAAATTGGTCGCCGTGGGAGTACCGTTTAAGGGGGTATATCGAGAACTCGAGGGTTCTCTCGTTCCTCTCTCTGCATAGACTCTCTGCTCCAGGAGCGAATTACGTGGCACGTGAACAGGTCATGGAATTGTCAAATGCACCTTAGAAGCGCGTACACTTCCTAGACATCAATTGTGGGGAATTCAAGGGGGTTATTCGGGCACTTACCACGGGCAATTATGGTGTGAAGGGTTGGCAAACTGCGTTTAAAATTCAATGATTAATATAATATGAAGGGTAAGGGGAAAAACAGGGAATGGATATTTTTAGTAATACTGCGATGTATAACGTATTTTGGTGGTGGCAACTGGGGCCACAGAATTGGTGAATAATAATAATAATACTAATAATAATAAAGATAATAATAACACTAATAATAATAAAGATAATAATAATACTAATAATAATAAAGATAATAATAATAATAATAAAGATAATAATAATAATAATAATAATAATAATAATAATAATAATAATAATAATAATAATAATAATAATAATAATAATAATAAAGGGCAAGATTCAGCAATTTGCTGTTTTTAAGTCTAACCCGAACAGTTATAAACTATCACAAACAGTTATAAAATCGAAGTATTCATATAAGACAGCGTTAAAGATTTGGTGTACTGGATAACAACAGGGAATATCCACCCTCCACTGGAACAAAACAAGAAATGTCCCCAGTCTTCCTACTTTCACTATATATTTTTGTTTAGTGTAAGCTTGCACTACGTCAGGAACTCTCGGACGTCACTATGCATATATCCTTGTTTTGATAATAATAGAAGTGGACATTTATTTTGTTACAATATTTTGCAGTGTTCTTCTACTTGAAAGATATTAAAACAATTATCTTTTCGCTCAGTTCTTTTCTGATGCCTAATTAGAGGACTAAAGTATTGAAACTTGATTTTCTCAATAAAGCTGTTTTGTGACATTCCTTGTTTCCTCACTTACCCTTCGTATGTTATTCTACTTTTGCGAAATCTAAATTAGTTCAAAGTAATCACTGCTACTATTTAATTAAACGCGTTTCCTTTTCCGCTTGATGGAACTGAAACTAAATTAGTCTGACGCCTATCGATATCAAGAATGTAATTGTGCATATTCAATTACGTGGCTGATATTCCAAGTAATTGGCCGGAAGGAACACAAAGTCAATCACGTGTTGCATTAGCGATCGGGTAGCTGTCTAATTGCGTGTTAAAGTCTATCAATTTCGCGCAAATACCGGGATTCATTCCGGTTACCTATTTTATTCAAGCCGACGTTCGCTTTTACGTCTTTCGTGACCAGGTTTCACGACCTGGTTTTTAGCCTTTCTGCATCTTCGCGGCCAAATGCATTCTGCCTTGCACAATTATGTTTCAGATTTACACAATCTCCAAAACTCTGCTTCCTTTTATTGAAATCTGGCAGGTGTCAATTATAAATTAGATTTAATATTATTTCGTCGTACGATTTTGGGAAGCACTTTGCGATCATTGTGTGACATCCCCACGCACGCCAGAGACCTCTTTCATCAAGCCGGACTTGTCTCTGGCAGTCGCTAGTTCCTGTAATGAATAGTCAACAATTGAATTTCCTGCATAAACGGGACGCGAAAGAGTGTAATTTATGAGATATGACGTTGCAGTTAAGACACTAGGAAAAAATTTCACGTTCTCCTGACGCGAGTGATGAATAATGCAACTCGCGAAACGTAAATTCATGAAATTCAGATGTGTTTATGCCGCAAAATTTCATATTAAATTTCGCTTATATAGTTATTAATACTCCGCGGTAGGCTGGATGGGCGAAGCATCATGGCACGAATAATTTTAGAGCCGCTGTCGATCCTGCATAATTCCCAGCATACTTTCCGATCAAATTATCGTTTCAGATCAATTTCTTCCGGAATGTATTCAGAATACGTATGCACATCTTGCCAGGGGTCGAGTGAATCTGTTAAAATTTTCAATTTATTATGAAATAACTGCAATTGTATGACCACGACCCGTTCTGTTCCGAAAAAAGCTGCTGTAAAATGTAGTTTATTAACTGGAACTTTTATTCCATACATTTTGGTGTAAAAAAGTACCTTTCGTTTCGTTGAAAGTAGGGAAAAGGTCTAGTTAAACAGGAACATTTATTCTGCTCGGAAAAAGTTGAAGTCGTGGCAAGCAGATTTCCTGAAAATGCTGCAGAGTAGCTAGATCTGCAGTTGAAACGTTAAACCCTTGGGTGAAAATAATTATATAAAAATCACAGTGTGCTGGTTAAATAATACTTGTGGCGAGCGGAACGTGTCGCATTAAGTTCGAGGAACCGTAGGGCGTCAGAACAAACTTTCGCGAATCGGGACCTTTCCTCGCTCTAGCAGAGAGCCTTTCGAGACTTGGAGGGGCTAAGCGTCGCACAAGCAGCGAGTCTCAACGAAAGCGATCGAGCTAACTACACCGGCATTCCAATAAGCAGTCAAATTATTTATCACCAAGCGTGACATTATTTTATCCGCACTAAAACCCTACAAAGCTAATTAAAAAAAATTCCCAGCTTTTATATTTTAACCTTAAATATCCGTTCAAAAATATACGATCCTCCAGAACTGTTGCTAATCGAACAAAAAACAAGTGTTAAAGCTGGACGCTTGCAACAGAGTTAAAGTGTTAACGCACAAAGTTAACTTAAAACAGAAAAGAAATGATTTCAAAGTTAAAAGTTCGCTAAACAACTTTTACTTATAAAGTCTGAGAGTTTTAAAATTTCGTTCGTTCTTTTACAGTGCGGTCGGCGAGTGACATTCTCCCGAAGTAGAGATATTACAGACACGTTTATTTTCAACCATGATAGGTGGTTTGGAGACCTCGAGTCGTTATTGAATCGCAGGCCGAGCTGGGGAAGTAGCGTCCGATCGTTGCTAACGAGGCATAAACGTCGCCGGAACAACGCGGCGCGGAAAACAACGCCAGTCGGCGGCTTGTTGCTTACTTTTCAGCCAATTCGAGCGAATCAGTCCTCCCGCGGGGGCGCGACAACTTTCCGGATAAATCAAATATGTAGCAGCCGCGGGGCAGGGGTGGGTGTCGCCGCCGCGGAGGGTGGAATCCCCTCGTTGAAGCTTCCGCGCAAACTGTCTACACTTCGCGCCTGGAAACGCGATAATGTCGGCGTAATTAATTCAACCGAGGCTCGCGCTACGTTCTGCCAATAGCGAGGGTGGAGCGCGGCGGTTCAAGTCCTTCGATGGACCCACGGAATATGGATTTTGAATTCCATGACGGGGCTAGCTGCGGAGGGACGATCTCCTGATAACGAGGCGTATCAGGGATGATCGGGACCGGGGTGATTTCATCCCCTTGCCCCGGCTGCCTTTGAGTGGACTTCTTAGGGTTTACTTCGAGAATTGTCTATTCTCTTCGATCATTACGGCAAATCACCCGTTGAGGTAGCATTTCCTATAAATTGTCACCGTGTCTGTAGAATGTAAACGTCTCCGGCGCCTGCGATCGTTGAACAAGTGGAATTTCAGTGGCACTTTCAGCGACTCGTCGAAATACGTGGAAAATATTCCTTATCTCACGGTGCGGGTGTTTCTCGAGGCGCATCGCGTGCACACGTTTTTCTTCTTTCACGCGGCATCACGCTGGGGACGGTGACTTCGCAGCAAATGATAGAGTCGCGATATTCTGACTCTTTCAGCCGGGCAGACATCGTCATTTGCGATATTACAGTTCGCAAACTGTCCGGTAGGGTGGTCCTTTGAGATGTCATTGTTCCAAAAGCAGTTCTATGCAGAATCGCGTGAACAAAAGGGGTCGTGTTCGCGTACGCCGTTTGCGATAACACTATCCGCCTGTACTGTTGCTTCGCAGTCGTCTATTCGAGCACATCGGATCAGTTTGTCGCTGGAAAGAGGAAGGATTGGTACACCAGAGTGGGAGGCTTATTTGAATATTGGGCGTTCATTGGAATTCTGACACTTTGGAACGATTATCAGGACTTAGGAAATATGAGCTTGCTTATTTGCTAACTCTGGCTCTTTTAGTTTCAATTTCCATTTTTATTCGGTAGATGAATTTGAATTTATCGTATTCACCCTTCTGCCTAACTTCTAAGGAATTGGGACGTCCATGTTTCACGAGCCGGCGTTTTGAACGATCTCGCTTTAAAGCGTATTTTCCCGAGATTGTCTAGGACAATCTAGGTTCTGGAAAAGTCGTTTCCAGCACCCTGCGTAAAATCGCGAACACGGTTAAAGCCTCCGGCGATGCCCACTGGTAGAGCAGTTTTTGAAATTCTGGGAATTCTCGGAGCGCAATGACCGCTCACGAAGCTCTTTCAGCCAGTACAGCTTTATCTCGGCGTGTAAGTTATTAAAGTTTTCGCAAAAACTGAATGGGGTCTGACTGGTTTTTTTCTTTTTTTTTTTTGAAAAAGATCACGTCAAGGTTTTTCTTACGACAAAGAAACCGGGGGTTTGCAGTCGGAGAGAGCCTGAGGATTGTTTCTGTGCCAAGTTTCAATGGGGAATAATTGCGCCTTCGCAGCGATACTTCTATTTCGGGAATATTAATCTATTTAGAAGTTATCTTGTTACTTTGCTTTCTCCCGTTGTAATTATTTCAGAAAGTTCTAAGAGTCGCTTTGGAATTAAATAAGCTTTGTATGTATAGCTTTTAGCTTCGACGTCCTACAACAGAGGAACTCAAAGCATCCTTTAGTATTTTCGTCCATTAGATAATTGTTAATAATCGCTGCGGGCATTTGAGAAATTGTGCAGAGCAGATCAATAGTGTGAAAATTTCTATCGTAGATATTCTATGCCTGAAAGCTTGCAGGATGGTGTAGTATGTAGATGCGCAGATAAAAAGGAAGGCTAAACGTTCCGTTAGTGTGTTCCCGGAATATTATGTTACAGTGCCAACCTCTCCCCCATTCTCTTATTATCTATTGCAGAATCGCAATATTTTATAATGGCTGATAAGGCCGGGTAATTCGCTTTAATACTCACTGCCGCCACCGTGGCCCACGCTAAAAAGATCCTTGTAAAGATACATCCGAATACGCGTATCAGGCACTTAGTTACTTCAAAAAGCTTCTTAGAGGAAGCTTTATCGAAATGAAGTTATTATACAAACACGACGGCGACGGTGTTGTGGGTAACGATCTTAAGCATCATAAATTCCTTTTGGCTAATTATATGGTACAGACTTGCGTATAATAATCTGCGTAATAATACCCAGCGGTTAAACAATCGTTCAGAAATTTCTTGGCTATTTTAATTGCTATCAACTGAATTCAGTCACTTGTTAACGCGGTACCTCTGCTGACGCATAATTTAAACGCTAAGAAATTGAAATCCGAAGCGACGCACAGTGGTCCGAAATCCTCATATCAAGGAAAAAATATGACAGCATATCAACGTGAAACCTTTAATTTATACAAAACTTGGTATCCCGGGTTTTTTGAGGTCGCTGATTAGAAATCTGAAGTGAAAATTACTAAAAGCAAAATGGCTAATCCAAAGTGAGACAATAATCCGCGTTAATGGTGTTTTGAGAGGTATAGGTAAGTATTAAGTCCTACCTTGACGCTAGCTGTCGCAGAAAAGTTATGTCGAATTGAACTTCGATTCTATTATTAAATATACCTCTTTATTCAACTAGTGTCCTACTGAAATCAACGATGGTGTCATTTACTTAATTCATGTAATTTATTTGTTCAGTATGAACATAATCAAATTAAAAAATTGCGATTTTTTTAATTTGCAGATACTTTAAATTTTACTTGTAAGATAGTACATTTGTAACTCAAAATTGCAGGTGTTCTGTTCCTCAACTTTCATGCTGTAATTTCCTCGCAAATTAATCGTATTTACAGAAAATTTCTATCGGTTCTGGTGCCTCAACTATCTTACTATAGAATTGTATTGCAAAACTTCTGTGTACTTAACATTCCAAAAACGACGGTGCCAAAATAGAGATTATTATCTGCAGGTTAAATAATTCCAATTAGATTGGCAGTAATTGGCATACGTCATCTTAATAAACCAATTTAATTAACCAGTTTAAAGAACCGATTTAATTATTCGCATACCGTAGTGAGCAACTTAATAATTCAGCAAATGTGATGTGAAATCTACATGCTCACATTTCACGGGCATCGAAATAGATGGAAGTGGAGGTTAATTACATTCAAAGAAATATATAGAATACACGCGCGACTTGGTACCGAAAATTTGGAAGGTGATTACACCAACAGTTAACCTTCTGAAATCAAATGGTTCGTCAGAAGGATTCTGAAGGACGTGGCCTCTCGTCGCGAAAGCAGCCAGCGGGTTGGTAAAAAATTCGACGGGAAAGGCTCGACTAGCCCGGGCTAATCTAATCAGAAACTAATTTTACGCTCGTCGGGTTGGTTATTATTGACCGCGTTGCGCGCTTCTAGACTTAAACGACTCTCGTTCTGCCGCAAGCTGAACGAGCTGGTCGGCGAAACACTGCTTTAAGAGGCAGGCAAATGAGATTTGACGGATGTCCCCGGCTCCGAGGAGCCACTCCATCGCATTACTACCAGCGGCTTGGGTACTGTAGGGACGGGGCGACGGGCGGGGACGTCGTAATTAGTCGGGAAGAACTTTGACGTCTCGAGACGGATCGCGTTATTGCTAGAAACGGCTCCTTTTTGCTCAGTTTCCAGCTACAGGGGCTCGTGTTTCACGGCGCCGACGAGCCACAAGAGCCCCTCCGGTCTGCGCTTTCAACGAGTCGTTCAGCGAAAACCGGGAAAACGCGCGACACCCACGCCTTCCGTGGAAAACGCGCCCGCCTTTCGAGCTAGGAGACTAGAGTCGCTGGCAAACTGACTGTTGGATCCATAGACGTACATAGACGGGGCAGAAGCTGGGACTATCGACGAGGGGAACGTAAGCTTGGAGGGGGAAAGGCAGAGGTTCCGATACAGGCACGTCGGGTCAGCTTCGGATGCATTCGGCATGCCGAGCCACCGACAAGGAAAGATCCCGAACCCGAAAATTCAAAAAATTCTGAAACTTTGTGAATATGTAGAGGATTTCCTCCTGACTGCAACGCACTTTTTGTTTGCTGCCCAAATTCACTCGAAGGGGGTGAAATTAACCCCTGAAAATTCAGCTACTTTCCAATTTTGTGTTATAACTCGCGAAATGTAAGAGATAGAAACAAAGTTTCCAGACAAAAGTTACTTCTTTTAATTAGATCTAGCATTTAGTAAAAAAAAATATTATATAGTTCACGAGTTATAACAGAAAATCGGAAAATAACCGGATTTTCAGGGGTCAATTACACCCCTTTGAATTTGGGCAGCAAACAAAAATTGCGTTGTAATCAGGGGGAAATTCCCTGCGTATTCACGAAGTTTCAGAATTTTTTGAATTTCCGGGTTCGGGATGTTTCCTTGTGAGTTACCCGCTCCCCTTACCGCGAACCTTGCAACCCCCCTTAGCTTGCGCTCCGTCTATATACGTCTATGGTTGGATCGGCGAAGATCTTCAAAGGGTGTGGTCCCTTTGTTTTACGGTGCTTCGTGGCGATGAGTCTGTTGACGTGAAAGTAACCACCTCGTGACGATTGGGTATAGAGGAAAATCGAGTCCACTGATATGTGGCCTGTATTGTATAATAATCCGGCGACGAGCTTCATCCTAAACCTTACTACGCTGTAGTGCGATATCGGAAGCTTCAGCGGTGTGTAATTTGTCGTACTGAATTATGCATGTAAGCGCAAGGAGAGCAATTTCAATATTTGCCGTAGATCAATGTATAACGCTTCGCGCTGACTTTTACGACGGTTAACCATTGAAGCGGCGCGCGGGGAAAGAATATTTGCATAATGACTATGCGGAGAGCTGCGAAGTTAAATTTGTGCATGGATTCTCTGGCGTAATTTCCACGGAGCCCTTTTAAGCAGACAGTACATTACGCCGGAATATTATCTACAGAAAATGTTATTCGCATTGATTTTCTGTTTAACCGAGGGGCGTGTTCTTTGGAATATTTTTACACGCAGCTGTGCTCGAATTAATAGGGTTCCAAAGGAAATATCCCCGGAAAAGTTGTGCTGCAGGTATCGATCGCCGCTCCGTGTGAATGTCCAAAGTTTCTTTGAGACAAGAGCGCCACACACTTATCGCGAACGGCATTCACTCCCAAGATCTTTAATATTTCATTCGAAAAACTTTTCTCGTGCAGTCGCCTTTTGGCTGGAAAAACTTGCGCAAGTAGAACTTTACGAGTGGAGACGCGAGAGCACTGTGTGCGCGCGTGTGTGCCGCGCGAGGTACAAACGAAATTGAATCGTTACAACGGCGCGGTTTGGACGGCACTGTCTAACCAACAGCTTTGTCTATTACAGAATTTCCCGCACGACCGGTACAATTTCTACCGGTCATCGCATGAATATGCAAAATGTACGACCAAACAACTCGATGCGGTGCCAGCACTGGGAATTACAGTCCGCGTGTAACATTTTCGAACACTGCACCCGGCCCGACTATTTAAAAGTGGCGCGAGGTGGTGTCTTAATTGCAAATGCATTCGCGATGTCGCGTGATTAGAATGATTATTCGTACAAAAAAGACGAAACTATTAAATAGACCTTCCGTTTGCTTTGGGGTATGTTTAAATTATTCTCTGCTTGAAGCATCCTCGCTCGCGAGGAAGATGTACTTCACTAGTTACAGTAGCGGTCAAAGAAATTACCATTTTTTTCGATTTCTTTTATTTTGGTTACTTTTTAGCATCAACTTGTAACTCTTGTATGTGTTTAATATACATATTCTGATGGAGAATTTAAATCTGTATGAAACCCGGTTAATGTTGAATTTGTGGGGGAGAGAGAGCGAGAAGGTAGATATATACTTTAGACGTGCTCCCTCCTCGAGCTCGGCTCGGTGACTCCTCTTCGAAACGCGAGCGTCGACGGCGGTGTTGCCAGATTCTCCAGCGCTCAAGCGAGCGTCGAGGACAACAAAGGATCGCGAGGCCCGCTCTACGCAGCGACCGTGCCACTCGCACGGCTTCGCAAGGTGTAAATAAATACAGCATCGCCTACAAATTTATTTAACTAAGAAACAAAAGCCTTATAAGCCTTAAAAGGTGCCCCCAGAAAATATTAGATTCTTTATTACTTTTCAAAAGTGGTAACTAACTCGAAGGTGCGTTGCCTTGTTTGTAAAGAAATTCAGCTTTAACTGAGTTTTATACAGCTTTTAATTCTTTAACAGAATCAGGTCGTTAATAGACGTTAAAAAAGTGACTTTTTTGTCGACTACTGTAGTTCCGCAGATTTTTGAACGATTAAATAATCGGCCCGGGCTGGGTCCTACTTTTCCTACGCCCTGCCTATTTACGGGTAGCCCCTATCGTCCGCTGACCCCTCGTAAAATCAGATCTCGAGGAAACTTTCTTAATTATCGACAGATGCACCACGAAGGGGTTAAGTTCGAGGGGGGTGCGGGGGTTCCCCGGACATTCGAGCCTCTGGCCAGTGACCGTGCGGGTTACGACCGCGATTTCTCCGGCTGCTCGGAGCGATGAAATTAAAGAGAACCTAAGGGACCGGCGGCAGAAAAAAAGAAGAAGTTGGAGGCGGTAAAGCGAAAGGAGCGGAAAGGGGGTGAATCTCACGGCAGTCAGCAACCGTGTGGAATAGATCGCGCTGGTGGGGGTACATTATAATGAAATCGGTTTTCGCTTAGCGCGCTTTCAAGCGGCCTTTATTAAATCTGTGATTTCGCCGCTTTCCTTTCTCTCTTCCCGTTTTTTCTTTACTTCTCTCTCCAGCCACCCCCCGCCGCTACCTCTTCCTTATTATTTTAGACTCCATTCTGGATAGGCGATGGGGAAGAGGTGAGCAGGTCTTTCGATCTGTCTTTCACCCTCCCCGCCGTCCTCGCCGCTCGCCTTCCCCGAGAATCTCGGAGCGGATTTACAATGGGAGCTCGTATTATATTTCCCAGCCTTTCGCCTGTTTTCCCGGCGGATTGTCGCCGGAACGAAGAACCGAACCAGCCGCGAATATACGACTCGCCGAGAGAATTTACCCGACTCGCGATTCCTATGATCTTCCGGCCCGGGAAAATGGAGAAAACGTAAGCACCGCCGCAGAATATTCTGCAGCGGGGCCGAGTGTAATAAGTTATTAAGAAGCCAGAAAGTTACCGCGAAGAAAGCACGCTCTTCCTTTCATCGACTAAGACAATCCTTTTTTTTCTCATGAATCTATTTAATCCGCTGCTGGCACCGTTTAAACCACAATTTTCCTCGACTTCCCTTTCATTAGGGAACTGTTATACACAAGAGCTTCTAGCACATTACAATTTCATTCCGCTCGTTGCGGCAAGGTTGCCGGAATGAGATTTTACTGGAGCGTTACGTCAGCCTGTCTCAAGGAAACGCAGACTTTTTTATACGACAGACGAGATCGAGTTGCAGCCAGTCGAAACATGCAAACAAGTCGAAACACCTAAGTGTTTGCGAAACGGTCCGGCACGCTTATTGAATCCGGGGATGATTTATGTATATCGGGGGACCGTTTGTCGCTTTCCAATTTGCGCGCTAACGGCCCTGCCTGGTGAGTGCAAATCATTTCTGGCGGGGTGGAAAAACGGCGCGGAAACGCCAGCCTGTAACTCCAGGCGGCGTTTCGGCGGCTTAACAAACTTTTATTAAAAACAAATGAAACTCCAACTGCCACTCTAACCGAAGATGCTTTCTATACGTTTTACCGGAGATGAATACACGTGATCATAATAAGGTGAATGTCTCAATTTCTGCTCGTGTCCCCATCTCTGCTCATTTCGTATTTTTCTTATTATTACATGCGTTACGTTTGTACTACAGTTGCAACAAAATAATTCTAAATTATTTAAACATTTGCGCGAGTGTTGCACGAGTTTGGGGCAATACATACATCGCTATTTTTCATCAGCAGAAATAAGCACATTAGAGCATTATATATTTAATTACAAATTAGTAATAGTTAAACATCTTGAAATATCTTTCTTAAATAGTTTTTGAATTGGTAGATTTATTATTAAAGAATTAATCAATTACTCTGCAAATTTTCATCGCAAACAATTTTTTTACACCTTCTTCATGACGAGTTACCTTTTAAATCAGCAAAAATTGGGACATTCGCCGTTATTCAAACGTGGTTCTTCGATAGCGCCCAAGTTCCCATTGCCCTGCAGGAGCTGATCAATCGTTGCTTCAGCAGCAGCTTTTCATTTTCACGCGGAGACTGCACGATGCAGGCATGTTGCGAGCAGGTCTGTGTGGATGCAGACCATTATACGGGCGGTCGCGTGCCCGGCGAACCCAGTAGTACCCCTGGTGCTTGTGATTTAATGGAAAGTGAAGCAGTCTCGACGTTTACCTTTGTCGTTATCGTCACACCGTTCCGGCCCCCGTCTCACGGTGTCTCCGTTGCATAATCTTCCTTTTTCCCCTCGCCTGTATCTACGCCGTTCCAGCGACCTCCTGTTTCACTGTACTTCCTCGAGCCCTTAACCCAATGCTATGCCAGTTGAGAACTACACCGGCCTACCAGTTTGGTAGATTAGTTCTGAATATAGTCGGACGGGCTTGCGAGACTCTTCAAATTGCCTTGAATATTTGACACTGTGCAACCCCAGAGGTGCACCATCCCGCCTGCAAGGCGGTGTTGGTTATTGCGAGTTCCCGTGTGTTTGTCGAGGGGTGTAACGGGTGTGGCGAAACGATCCCACTTTGGCCCTATTTCGGTCTGCTTCGAGCTAACTTGGTCGATTGTGTGTAGCGCCCGCGCGTGCTCCGCGTGGAATTCACTCTCTCCTGTGACTTCTTACACTCGCTATCAAAGGGTACTGTAAAGTTCTATTACTTCATTTAATCAGCTCGAAAGTCGGCCAGGCGACCCACCTGGCCAATTCTGGTGGGTAATTGTTTCCTTCGATGCAAATCTTCATCTCTGCTCCATTTCTATCGACGGACTTCACGCCGGTGTGCGTTACGTTCTTCGCGCGATAAAGTTGTCGCAACTAGGGATCACTTGCGCTAATATTTCACTGCACCGTGTTCATTTGGGTTTAATGAACTCGTTAACGAAGGATAGTATTCGCTTTACCGTGCTGTGCACAATGCGGGATACTATCATCCAGCATCCTACTAAGTACGTAATCGCTTTAATCTTTCTAGTGCATTAAATATTCTGAATCGCCCCGTATTTCTCATTTCATCGCGCAAGTCCAAGCTAACAAGAGAGTACGTTCTTCAATGTCTCGCAGGCGAGGATCGTAAGCGTGCAGGCCGTGAACAATGTCCCTCTCGCAGGAATTTACAAAAAAGATCTTAATCCCTGATCATGTTAATGTTGCGTGGAATTTATTGCGCTCTTTCAGAGAGTTTAAAAATGGATTAAGCAACGAAGCACTTTAAAAGGGCATTTCGGTTCGTTTCGCCGAGCCAGTGATAGCATTTTCATCAGTATTATAATATTAATTTAACCGGGCGTGCAATTGGAAAGAAAATTCGTAAGTTGACTCGGCGTTTGAGGACGCCCGCTATTAAACGGTCAACTCCGCGGTTGCATTGGGCAGCATCGACATGAGTTTTCACGGTTCTGCGAATTACACGCGGAGTCCGATTAGCGCGTGCAAACGCTTTCATCGTAATTCACTTTTGCTAAAACATCACTGGTGTCGTATACCTTTCTGCGGTGTTTCAATGCTCGTTTCAGTTCTCCATGCACGTAACAAATACGTGACATGAGATAACGATCGATCGTTAGTAACCAGAGGCCCCGGCTTGATGCCGTTACATCGATTTTCAATAATTTCGTGCCACAGGAAAGAAAACATTGACTCGTAACATCGCGTTACCACGGGATTAAAGTATTTCTAAAACTCCGCTGTGCAGATTCGAGTTAATCTGCATTGTCATTCAAGTATCGACAGGTTTCCGAAAAAGGGGTGGCTCTGTTCAGCGGCGCTAGACTTTACGTAAGGGGGTAGGTTACCCTCAGCAGCCCAAAATCAGGCCCTTCTTCGAACGCATATTCCGAAGTAATAAATGAATATAGAGATAATTTTGGTTTTGATTTTTAAGCGTCATTTCGCTGAATTTAATGCGCAAAAAGAAAATTTTAAATATATTTATAGGGAAAAAAGTTATAAATATAAATGTGAGAGCGTGTACGCGATGCACCGTTTGATGGTGAACGCGATTCCGGGTAGGTGAATTACCTAAAGCAAAAAGTAAAGGCATTCTTATAATCTGTAAGACAGTCTCCATCTTGTGTAGGCAGCAAAATTTTGATAAAAAAATTGATACAATTTTTCTGTCGATGTTTTTGATTTTATCCTTTCTTTGTAGGAAAAACATTTTTATCTTTTTTTAAAGAATTTATATTGAAAATGTGCCCCCAATACATGGAGGGGAATAGTTCCCTGCAGCTCCCTGTAAATTTTCATTCAAATCGTTCGACCAGTTTTGGAGATTTTATATTCACCGTTTTTGAAAACGTAGTTTCTGCGAAATTGCGTTTAAACTTGGACATCGTTACGCGATCTCACGTGCAGGCTCGTACATTTTTTACTGTAATTCCTTCAGTTTTTTAAATTTCGGGGCCCGGTTGCGCTTCAAATACGCAGAAAGGATTTCGCTAGCGGAATATGCAAACATCCTAAAAACCAATTTTCGAAAATTTTGAGAGTAACCTACCCCCTTAAGTGATTCCCATCTTTTTCAGTCAATATAATTTTTAACTAACCTGCGAAAAATAATAAGGCAAAGAATACGCATTAAAAGTAGGTATTTCTAACTCAAGAATATTTAAAAAAAAAAAAGAGAAAACTGTGTCGAGCTCTCGGAAAACATTTTGCGACCCACAGGTTGCGAATCACTGCCTCAAACTTTTCTCATACAGAGCAACGCATTTACAGAAAGACACCGCAGCTAACAGAGCAGAGACATTGCAGGGAGGATATTAAAAATCCTGTAAAAAGTGCACCGGCAAAATCACAGCTTCGAGCAGATAAATTGGAGAGAACGAGCGGCGGAGAGGGAATTAATCAGATACTTAGGAACTCTACCGACATTAAAACTCCATCACGTTCATCTGCGAAGTTACTAGGACAGTTACCTCCCTTTAATAACTGCCTCGTCGCGTGGTTTTCGGCGTTGCGTTAAAAAGATTCGCTATTAATTTTATTCGCACTCTGCATTCGCCAATTAAAGAAATCATTTCACCCGAATTTCGTGTCGAGATTAGCTGGTGCCACAAATGAAATGCACCATTTAACGATCCCCGATTTATCCCGGGGAATTATTTCCCTCCTAACTATTGGCACTCAGAGAAGGGCGGTACTTGCAAAAAGCTCATGGAAAATGCAAGCTCCTTAAAAGGATAATACCCTCCGCGGGTATTCGCCGTGGCACGTTAATGCCCGTCAAGAAAACCATGCTTAATAACGCAGCCCGCTGGCTGCGCGCCGGCGAAAAAAGGAATCGTCTAATGATGTAATTAAGAAACTCCCGACGAAAACGCGGGGTGGGGTTTTAAGGCGCTCGTGAGACAGCAGCGGGGAAGCTATTTACGTGCACTTCGTGCAAGTTTTCACGACCGTGCTTTCCGCCGGTTCGAAAAGTCGCCGCTGCTCTGTAAATAGAGCCAGGGGTTACTTAAAGTCGTGCTTTTAAGGGGAGAAAACAGAATGGAGCGGCAACTGTTCAGTGGCTGGCGGCGGGGCTGAGTCCCGGGAAGAGAGAAAATAGTAAATCTATAAGTCACAAAGGGGAAAAGCTGCGACCGGTTCATTCGCTGGTCGATGCTCGCTGTATGTATGAACGAAACCCGCGGTGGTGCGTATTTCGAGCGCTTTGGGACGCCCGCAGCGGATTCACGCAAATAGAGCAACGCCGAGCCTTCGTTAGGGAGATCGTGTGTATTGAGCATAAAAACTGATTGGCGAAACTTTATACCGGCTCGTTAATCTGCATGGTTTTGCGGTGCTTGGCTCTATGAGAAAAGCGACGCGGATCTAATCCGCGGTGTATCGCGCTGTTTGGCTGCCACTGGAAAGGTCAAGCCACATTCTCCGACTGATTGAAATTTCAGAAGTTCTTTTCAGAGGCATTGCCCATCGTATTAAAAGCTCCATTAAAAAAGTCGAATGTCGGCCAGGCTCTCGACATTCCCGGTACCATGCGCGGATGCACAGGGCCACGAGCGAGATTCTCTCTTTCAGAGTTTCAAGGTCGTGTGCCTTTGAGGCAGGGCCGCGAATGCCAGCGCCGTTATAGGGGTAGTAATCGGAAAGTTGACCAGAGGGCTGGTTGGTTCAATAGTCCGACACGCATACAACTTGCGGCGGGCTCCTCGCTTCTCGAAATCCCAGGCCTGTAGTGGTCCTAGAAGCGGTGATCGCGGAGTCGCCGAAACGTTAATGAATCGTAGAAACAACTCAAGTAGGTACAGAGGGGCGACGACGCTGCTGAAAGCAACATCTCGCACCAGATTGAGAGACGACTGTTTCCTGGTCACGTATGGTATCGGTTCCTTTGATGTGGATCGTACCTCCTCGAGTTTGCAGCGCACACTGCAGCCCCGACTGCGATCAGAAGGAGACCGCTTTCCCAGGGAGCATTATCATCGAAATCGAGACCAGGCGGTAGGCACGGGAACTTGCTTTCTTCGCGAGATTATCATTTAAATTGGCAATCGATACTACCTTAGGGGTATTTGTATTCTCGCCCGCTTTTTCCTCGCTTTTCCCCCGCTCCGTTTTCCACAGGGCACCGCGGGCCAGCTGACCGTGTACTTATTCTTCATCTTGTCGGATTAGATGTTGTCTCGGCCTGAATTTATTGTCGCGGCGTTTTCGAAACTGAGAGGATAAATCTCCCCGTGGAGATCGTTAGCGAGTGGAGATCCACGGGTTTGAATAAATTGCTCGCGGGACGGGGCGCGTGCGGTTAATCGGCTCCTGGAGTATCCATTGACTAACGGGGACATAGGTAGCTCTTCCGCGGGCGGCTGGTGCGCTTCGACGTGAAACCGATGTTCACCTTCGTGTTCTATTATCAGTCGTTTTGCAGGAATTCTGAAGATACATTGTCGCGTATGCTATTACCGCGGTTTCTTTTTTTTCCATTCGTAGATTCATTCGTTATTATCGGCAGGAGGTAGAATTACGCACCATAATCCTTTCGCAGTTGCAAAATGTAGCAGGCATTATCCATCGCTGTTCCACCGATTGTTCTCTTTTCCCGGACCTACGTCTCTGGGCATGTCAAAGGACTGGATTTCCAATTATCCGTGAAAAGGGAGGTCCCATTGCCTCTGGCCATGGTATACACATAACAAAGCCACTGTTTCGCGCTTCTATGCTCACGATAGCAGGGCAAATCTCAGCTTGGATGGCTCCATCGGGACTCGTAGCATTTGATCCGGTTGCATATCGTAGCTGCTACATACATTCCTTTCTCGTCCCTTGCGCGTACATCTTCTGCCGATACCAGTCTCGTCCATTTAGGTACATTCGTTTAATGAACATTAATTTTCAGACTCCCCGTGCAACCACTGTGCTTCGAACACAGGGTAAACCAGTGTTTCCCTGCATTTTTCGAGTCGCGATGAGTAAATTAAACAAGGCAAAGGAAACACATTAAGAATAAGTATTGCAGAATATAATTCTAACTTAATAATTAAACAAGATAGGTCTTAAGAACAACCGTGGCGACCTCCCAGAAGACACTTCGCGACCCACAGGTGGGGCAAAAATGTTTCAAATAAAAGCTTAATGGTGCAACGAACACTGCAAACTTGCGTTAAGAAAATATTTAAAAAAGTTTTTTTCTTCAGGTACTTTTTTTTAAACTCTTTTGAAAATTTTGTTAACGCAAGTTTGCAGTGCTCATTGCACCATTAAAGTTTCGTTCGAAGCATTCATTTCTGTCTGTTGTAGTTTGGGAGTTATAAGCGAAAAAGTGGAAGTGCCTATTTGACTTTGCAGTTGGTTTTCATCCCTTAAAGGGCGGCAGGGCCCGAATGAAACACGCCGTTGTTCTCATCTTCTGTAAAATTTAAGCAATGGATTGAAATCTGTATTTCAATCCATCAGTTAAATAGTCATAAAGCGACAAAATATACTTACCTACCCCTTATCAAAATTTTAAGAAACCGCCTGAAACTCAGCCTTTTTTCCCACTTTGTGGCGTTGCCAGATGTAAAATTTGTAGTTCAACTACTGGACTTTGCAGTGTCGTAGTGAAAGACGAATAAGAAATTTTGAAAAAGTACTTTCTAAGCTTGTACCGAATTCTTAATATTTGGCTTTCTAATCCGGGGTGCCAATGATTAGTGCAGTGCCAACATTAGTCTGGGTTTCGAGTTGCCAATGCGTGGCTCTTCGCACAGATGCGTGCAGTCGCTGAGCATTGTTCGATTTAACGGCCCATGGTCCCAGTAAAATACGTATCGATATGAAGTCCCTTTTTTTATGTCGTAAGTTTTATGATCGCCATGGCACATGTTTCCATTCTGGAGTCCCTGCACTTCGGTCGAATTGAGGTTCTTCGAGTGGAGCGTGTCTTTGTAAGAGTACACGTCGAATACGCTGGGATTTTGCAGTTGAGCATGAAATTCTAGAGCAGCGAGGGATGGCCGGGGATTCTGAGCGTTCCGAGCAACGCAGAAAATTGGAAAACTGTTACAAGTGCTCGGGGTGGTCGAAAAGTGGTACGTGCTTCGCTAAGTTCGCTTACGAGATCGCGGAACCCGAGTGTTATATGCTGTATTATTACGCGAAGACATGGGAGCTCGTTAAAGTAGGATATTCTAATAAGTCACGGGATTTTTTTTTCAGAATTTTATTGAAGGAAGTGCAGTGGTTTAGCGTAATTGACAAGACACATTTGCCGGGCGAGATATAATACCTTGGTGAAAAAAAAAAAAAATTCACGCCGCTGGGTGCGAGGTATACGCGGTGCGAAGTAAACAACGCGAGGTTTGAAATTTATTGTTATCACGGAGGCGATATTGCGAGAAATTCTGCGGCAGTGAATTTTCACAACATTTTATTGGAAAACCGTTCACGTGATTCGCATGAAATTTCCTCGTCTACGCCGCGAAAGGAAGCAGTAAATTCCTGATTGCAGTTTTACAGTCTGCAGCGTTTAATTGATATGAATATTTTAATTGTTTCTAGTCTACGAGGAAATTAACGAAACGAACAGTTTCGGAGTGACGCGGTTTCGTCTACAGCAGCGTTTCCTGATACGAAGTTTAGGGTAACGCGGAAAATGAAATTCCTAATTCTTTGTTTCATTGGTGAACGAGTTATTTCCACGAAAGTGTGTTTTATGTTACGTTCTATATATAAAAAAACTACGCGATGGCAATACAAAAGAATCAATTCAGTGCGGCTTGCAGTGTTGCTTTTAACGTTCTGCGAATGTGTCATTGATAGTGCGACGATGCGAATAAATTCATTGCTTGGATGAGTTGGAATGGGATTTAACAAGCAACTCTGTGGTAGTTTGGCACGTTACCAAAAGTTTAATAATTAATGTCGTTTAGGAACAGTTTTCTGTTGCGACTTCTTCGAGCGAGTGGATTGTATAGATTCGAGGAAATCAATAACGCGGCTGCTATGTTTGAGTCATTTAAAATACGAAACTCCCCGTTGAGACTGTAGTTCTTTGAGTATTTCATTGCAAGTTGTACATTCCCGAACGTAAAGGTATTACTTCCGCGGTAGCTGCGCTGATAGAAATAATTTGCAGTTATTGCAATTATGAGTAGTGGCATCGCTGCGTAATTAAAATCTGCCTTAATACTTGCGAATGAATAAATTCACGTACTATTTGCAAGAATTACGTGACGCGGAAAGCTGGAGGACGCGTTGAGCTTGTTAAAAAGCAAATGTGGAATTTAAATTTTGATTGACATTCAAATTGCAAGATCCAAGCTTGATTTTTTACACCAACTAGAGAGAACACAAGGAAAGACCGCTCGCATGCTCCAGAATTGAGTTATCGCGCGATACCATCGAATTAATTCGTGGAATGTCGGAGTCGGCGATTAGCATACTTCGAATTGAGCTTATATTATATAGAAACTGCGAAAGGAAAGTTTGAAGCTGAAGCAACTCAAGAAACACGGTCAGTAAAGTATGTCAGTGTTGAGGGTGTAGTGGAGTGAAGGAACGAGGACTGCTTGGAATATTTTTAATCCCCTGCTGCGTATAATAAACCCTAATCACGCGACGTAATTATTTCCTGGCGACGGCCGCGGGACGAAACGCCTTGGAATCGCTAACCGGTGACTCAACATCGACTGATCGAAAATGTTCGGGTTACCTGGTTTCGTGATTCTATTTCTAGCTGCCTGGAAATTTCGATTCGAAACGGTGATGAGGGTCGCAGATTTATCGCTATTGCTAAATCTATGCAATGCGTCGAGTGGTAGCGCGAGTAGATTGAAAAGGATCAGGATACATATTCAGGTAGCAAGTAGTACGAGTCAATGCTACTCGAGCCTCGAGAGATGTCGCAACGAAAGTGCGGCATGGGCTTAAATATTTCATTCACATTGTGAACTACCATGGAGTCTTTTTTTAACAAAACTGTTTTGGTAGATATACTTCTTCTTTTTTTTTTAATAGCATTGTAGAAATCTCAACGTTTTTGTTCACCTGCGTGGAGCAGTCAGCAGTTACGTATTTCTGTCAGTTGCAAAATGCTGTGCATACTGCGGAATATTCTTTGAAGCAATCGGGCTTTGAGTGCATCCATTATCATTGACTTGTACTACTTGGATATACGCGGGCCGAGTACCCGTAAATCTAAATTATCCCGTGACATTCACATTCTCCTTAAATATAGAGGAGGTAATGGAGCCGCACTGCTAATACATCCATCACATTTCACACCTTCTATTAGCCAACCGAATGTCAAGCAAGTGAAGTAGAAGAACGAAAACCGCGACAGCGCTTGCATTCCCCTTTCGAATCGATATTTCGTAATCAAGCACTGGGAATGAACCGGGGAGTTTCGTTACACATCATATTTTCGGGCGTGTAACCATTCGGCGCACGGCTCTGAATGAAATTCCGCGAAAACAGGCGGCTAACAATTATCGCTCCAATCTTCCATTACCCAATCATCCCCGTCGTCAAAGAATACAACGCAGCCTCTGTTTTATTAACCGCGCAGCCGGTGTAAACCACTCATCTTGTCATTTGCATGCCTTTGAGTAGCTGGCAACGCGCTACAGCGAGAATGTACATAGAAATGGCAGTGGTATACTTTGAAGGGAAACCATTACCTCCTGGTATCCCAGATCCTCGGCCATGTGGGTCGGCACAAGCTGATTAATCACAAATCACCAGACACCACATTGAGCGTTGCGTAAAACTATTTTTTTATCATGCAGTTCTCCAGATCGATCGTAATGTAACGGACACCAGCGTTAATCCACGGTCAGATCGGCGATCGCGGTGCACGTGGTGCCGCGACGCGCGCCCACGTTAGACTGCCGCTCGCTCGGCCGTCTGACTCTCCCTACTACGCGGTTGGCCGTCTAGCTGGATGGCGGGGCGGTTGGCTCGCTGCACGGCAGGAGCCAACCCTTTCTCTCGTCGCTCACCGATTGCCGATTCCTCTGTACTTCTTTCGCCGGGCCTGGATGTTGCAGTCACGCGTTTCGAGTACGCTGGAGAAAGTTTTTCGTTCGATCTGCTGGGGTCGGTCCCTGTGCGGCTGGACTCAAGCTGCGCTGAGAGGATTCCGTGGAGATTTTGTATTCGGCGACGGTCTTCCGGCTTCTCTTTTCTTCGAGCTTTGACAGAGGTGAACAGATAGCTCTCGCAGGTAACGGATAGGGTAGAGCTGGACTTCAACTTGTCAATCTATTTCTTCGTCGCAAACTGCCACGTTTTTACATATTTTCGCGGAATTTCCAGGATGCTGCGGTGATTGGGTGCAGCTTCTATTAAAGGGGGAAGCCGCTGTGTTGGTCGAAAGGAATGGCGATTTTCAAGGCATTCTTTGAAAATGAAATGTCTTTATAACCAACTGAAAACACATATATTTAATTGGTACTTTATGCTTCTGGATTGCAAATTTTTGGGGTAATATGGCCACACCATACGATAACGTTAGGCTCTGCACAAAAAATGTACAAACCAGCGGTCATGTAACTTTCCAACGTTTGCTCCGAATTGAAAAATTCGAATGTTTTCTTAAAGTATGCTACAATAGCTTCAGTTAAGCGTACGGATTTAAACAAATATCAATTTTTCAAGAAATGGCGAACTTTGAAAGAAAAGGTATACAAAATTAACATGTTTCTTCAATGTTATGGTTAGATGATATATTCGATCAAAACACTTCTACGATTAACTGAAGATAATTTTATTACGAATATTCCCTGAAAATTTCAAGTGAATCCGATAAAAATTGACTAAGCTATTAATCCGCCCGTTTGGAAAATACCGTTTCGAGGTAATCGCGTTTAAAGTTTTGACAGAAGTTATTTTCTGCCACTTAAAAATCTCAGCTATATACGGTTTCGTCGTGGCCAGTGATTCTCTACCTAAGCAATATATAAACTCATAAACCCTCTTATTAGATACATCTGATTCTTGCACATAAACTTTTCGGGTGATTGACACTAAGTTACTTGACATCGCTATTTATACAAAACCTTCCGTACCTCCCAGAATTTTTCGAGATCCACTTTGAAATTGTGCAGGTATCTTTTTCAGACCGCAAATATAATGAAAGTGCAGAAAAAGAAGCTCGACCTATGGAAGATGAGCGCTGAGGTGACGCCGCGTTTGACCTACGAATGGGGGTGCAAATCATATTGAGCAGGCTTAATTGAAGTCTAGCGAGGCGAGTGAGGTATTGAAACCCAGGCTCACCAAGTCTGCATTAGTAACTCGATTACCACCAGACTTTCTTCTCGCTGAGATCTCCATTGAATTAACTTCGCCCGCAAAGGGACACAACATATCGGAGCAGGAAGGCGTGGAATAGAAACTAGCCTGTCTCGCGCACAGGGGTTTCGTTCAAGTCGCAATTCCCGTTACCATAGTTCCTCTCGCGAATGGATATTTGCCTGTCTGCCTCGCGTCACTCAGTCTCTTTGTTATCGCAGCACTCCTTATAACTTTCCCTCGGTCGGACCGCCGATAAATCCACCCCTTTGCGAACGACGGATCATATTCACCCGGCAGCGATCGGTGAACTGGGTTCGGCCAGAATTTCCACATTGTCCGATTAAACGAATTTAGCGAAAATATTTTCCATTGTACCTGCAATGCCACGCGGCAATATAAATCTGTTTAAATGATTGATGATTGACGGGCTTCGCAGGCGGGCGTCGTGCTGGGAACGCCAGCGTTCAACTCGAATTTCTCGCTGGTAGAACACGCGGTATTTTTATGCGCGCATCTCGCTGTAACGCGATCGGGACCAGACAAATCCCTCTCAGGGAGCGAGCGGAGTTGGGGACCCTGCGCAATTCGACGTCCCGTCAAAACAAACGCCTTCGATACGCGTTATTTTATTATCAGGCGAAAGAATCGTGAAATATTCAGTGGCCAATTATGATGCACGGGCGGGTATCCGTGCGCGGTCGTTTTTATTCCATCGATTCCCGTGGCCCAGCGCGTGCACGTTACATCCATGCCTGTCAAAACACCAGTCTGTATTTCCCTACTGATGTTTCAATCTTATCGATTGCTATCGGATCCCTTGTTTTGTCAGTGTTTCACAGGCGAAAAGCATTCTCGACTGACACGGACGTCAGTGTCGCTTGTAATTAGCGGCATTCGTTCAACAATAACCCTCCGGTGCGTAGATTTTTAATTCAGTTGGGAAAATTAGACTAGTCTAATTTGGGGATGAACAGACCGGATCCAATGACTGTTTTCAATTTGGAGGACGTCGCCGCCTCAAGGATGTAGCAAGTACGAAAAATGTAGTGTTTTTTTTATGAAATAAATACTTTATTTTTAATGAAAAACTATGAAAAAATGTTGAAAAAAATATAAATTTATGATATAAGAGAAAATTATTCATTATTGTGCATTGTGAAATTTAACACAGCACAGGAGAAGCGCGAGAAGCGCTCGGCCCGGTTGCCACCTGGCGGTCGCGTCGCGTACTATCCATCGCGAGCCGGCCGAGTCATGGCTTCTTTATGTACATAACATTTTTTATACAGATTAATTATATTTTACGTCATAAAACATAGCCTATATCCCTTCTTGTTGTTCAAGGATACTGTAGTTAAAATTTTGTAATGATTTGTTCAGTACTTTTTTAGATTTTTGCCAGCATACGAACAAATGCTGTAGCTTTATTATAATTGTATGATATATGTACCAAATTGTTTAATAATTTAATTACATCACTGAAAGGTTGTAACTACCCCGAAAATTTACGTTCAAATAAAGTTATAAAAGCTATACCAAATATTATTAATAAAAGTAAAATAATTATATAAAGAAAATTGAATGCCAAATAAGTAATTAGTGAATAAATTACTACCTATAATTTATATACATATTTTAAATTCAATAATAATATGTAGGAACCAAATTTCATGAACAAAGAGCTAAAAAGGTGCACAAGTAAAATTTTCACGCATCAATTATTAGGGCGATAAACTGACACCCTAACTAACTTAGTTTAAATTGTTTTTTCTTTAAAAATCTTTATTCCAATCGATAGATCACTACACAAACTACTTACCAATAATTTTCTTTTAGCTGTACGGTGTTGGGAGGTATTTTATTTAATTTTTTTAGTTTCACAAATAATTTTCGCAGCTTGCTTAGCTCAGAAATGCACTTCGAACTAGATTTCTGTCAAATCGAAACTCCAGACTGACATGTTTCTTAGGCCAATATGTGCGGTATGGCAATACTTTTAAGGCTGTCAAATGAGAATTCTGAGAAAAAAAATAGGGGTCCAACTCCTGAATTAAACAGGTGCCCGCTTTAAGGTATGCACTAGAGGGTTAATGCTGAGGATGGAAAAGCGCAAAAAGTGTCAAGGGAATCGCGGAGATTGACAATTTTGAATTAACCAACCTTCCTTCCGTCAATCCCCGGCTATTCAGACCTCAAAATTCCATTCGTAAAGATTCATTTTCCCGGCGGTTAGCCCCCGCAATTAAGGGGCGGCGGAACGAGTCGAAGGGGATCGGTGCCAGCAGGCAATAAAGCTCGTTCTACCTAAATCAAGGCGTTCGTTCGCTTTAATCCGCGGTATTTCTCGCGGCGCCATTACTGGCAGATTTGAAACAGAAGGGCCCACGGGTAAACAGCAGACACTGGAATCCTCCTTTCCTCGGATTCCGTGGCCACAAATCACGTGGCCGGCGCGTTGTGTCGCCTCTCGTAGTTGGCTCGCTTGTTGCCGATTCGTATTCGTCCGCGATATATTTTCGATCCCCCCCGGCCCCTCGGCGGTCCGCAAGGATTCCCATTAATTGTTCGCGCGCCGGAGGGAGGGTGCGCGCGTGTCGGGGCCATTTGTCACACGGCGATCATCGAACCCGTCGAAAATCAAGGCGTCAAACCGCGAGCCTTCTTCTGCCACACGTCGGAAGCCTGGCAAAACGAACGTGTCCGCTCGCGAGTGGTCGGGATTTATGGGCCCGGTTGCGCTCCAACTTTTTTATTCCGCGTTGCTGTAATGTTTAACGCCGGGATTAATTAAACCAGCGAATTCATCGAATCCCTCGATGCATTGCTAAGCTCCACAAGAATTTGCCAAAGCAACCGAGACCCAAGAAGACGCAATAAACATGCGCAAACCGTTACTGGCGTACCCGCAAAGGCACAGTCAATTTCGCTGAACAAGCAGAAGCTTCGCGAACCCCCGGCACGCGTTGTCTCGCTCTTTGAATCGGCAAATCGGGCGTTCAACAAAGCACAATGGAGGATTAAAATCGTTCGAGCCCGGCCGGACGTACGCGGGAACGTTCCGTGTGGAAAAACTCGAACAAAGGAGCCGAGTATCACCTCCGAGCGATTTGAACCAGAACCTGAAGGGTGGTTGTAGCTTCTCGTTGGAAATATTCGCAGTGTGTCGCTAGTAGCATCCAGGTACCGACAGTATACGTTGGGGGAACATTATTGCATCCTTCAAATGCTGGTGGCGCACATAAATTAGTAACAGTATGCCAAGAACCCGCAGAGAGGCGGCGAAACGTTCGATGTTCGAATTAATTACACTCGAAACAGTCGATGCATCTGGCGCAGTGATATTCCAGTGTCGAGCGCGACAGTGGTGAACACGAGATGGAAGAGAGATCGCTCTCTCAGCGGAGGCGTTCCTTTGCAGCGACGCGTTTGGCTGCCGATCCTTTGCCGGGCCAGTTTCAAAGCTCGCGCCTTTGAAAGGAATGGGAAAAACAAGTTGAAAGCGGTAAATACGTCTGCCGCGCGGGAATCATTATCAAACAGCTGCTAGCGCTGCTATTCAGGGGCTATGAATACACTTGCAAAACCTTCTGATAATCCTATGGCTTATATCGATTACCGGTGCCCTGGGTGCCGGTTGTTCCTCATGGAGCGAAACAACCAGGCTAAGAAGGATTTGTAAGCGTGGAGGATTTTAAGGCAATCTTTGGCCTACCCCTCGTTGATTAGATCGCCCCGAGGGGGAGTTAAATTGCACGATGCTTGTTTAAATGTTCATTGGGTGGAGCCAGCCACCCTTTCCCCCTGTACCATCGTCGACGCGAAATGAAAATCTGGTTATCGTCACGCGGCATTGGTGTTCCTTTGATTCCCAACTGCAGTCGCATTGCCGAATACCTTTTCATTAATTTTTGAGCCGTGAATTATTATGTGCCGTGTGTCAGAGCGTTGCTTCGCATGCAAATGGGTAGGACGTGGTTTCATTAATTAGGCTAGCGAGCTACGTTGTTTATAAGTGAGCAATTTGGTATTGTTATCGCAGGGAATTGACGCTGCACACGGTTTAATCAATATTTTCAGATTATTGGAAGCGAGACGATCGATCCCAGGGTTTATTCCGAAACCACGAACGATAAATATTTACAACATTGTTATTTTATCATTACGCCCGCTTCGGCACAGTGAACTTTCGGTGGCTCGATTCTAGGTTATGTAATTCGATGTCCGTAACGATGCTTTCATGTTTATGAAGCGTCGAAGGCAATATCTATCTAGCTAATTACTTGTTCACACAGAGGTGTTGGAGTCTTTATTTTTTAATTAGCATGTTCGATGGTCAATTGTTCTTATAGTAGGAGCAATAAATGTAAAGTGCTTGTAAATCACTGTTTTGTACAGGGTTGCCGACTTTTTTTCGGGAAAATATAGTACTTTACGGCTAAATGTGTTGAAAGATATAGTACATCGTGAAAAAATGTAGTACTTTTCAGAGAAAACTGTACCTTTTCTGGTACAGAATAAAACTACATTGAAATAAATGTAACAGTTTTTGTGCATTTTGCATTATTAACTAATTGATTGTCTTTAACAAATATGTTAAAGGTTTGATTGCACTGAAAGTCGAAATCAACATTTTTTATGAAAGACAGACTGGCTCTGTTTGTCTCTTCCCGTCACTTCATATTCATCGCAGAAAGCACCCTCTCTGTTAAAGTTTAATTTCACAAATTAACGCCATAAAATAAAGAAATAAGTAAAAATTGTAGAATTTCATCAATATATCGGAAATATAGTATTTTTGCTTGCTATATATTTTTCTAACATTGTATAGTACATTAGACTAAAATATAGTACAATACTATATATTATAGTACGGTTAGCAACCCTAGTTGTGTTGCGTGTAGCGATGGGACTTCGGGTTAATCTTTTACAAACCAGAAAGTCGTTTGCGTAGAGTCTTCTCGCACCCCTGAGGCAAAGATTTAAGTTTGCACGAAGCTTGCACTTCTCGGGCGATTACTTTGTTCTAATTTTCCCAGTGATTTAGCTACCAGCCAAACTCGTCCTAATTAAGAATTATTTTAGGTTTTTTATTTTATTTTATTTTTTAGCAAATGCGTCCAGTTCAAACACTTACACTGCTTCAAATGTTAATTATTTCTGTCCAATAAAATTGGCAGTTATTACTGAAACATGGGTGAATGTATGAACCAAATTGTGGCGGGAAAGGTTGTATAGGCGGTTTGTAAAAAAAAATACCAAAATTTCCACCCCAAAATATGGAATAATATTTCATTTATTTCGTTCTATTCGTTGATTTACGTCTCCATTCTCTTTTCGAAGCTTTCCCATGCATTTAGTATTTCATTTCCATGACAATACATCGGAATCTTTTCATTCGTAATGTGGTTTAGAGATTTCTCGTTGATTGCACTATTGCTTATAAATTGATTCGCTTAGGAACATTTCTGGCGTGACGTTCAATAAGTAAATAAATAAATAGGCGTTATTAAACAGTGTTCCTATGCAAGCGTATTTTTGGCTGCCTTTTAATAGATAAATAACCCAGTGCGTTACAGTTTCGTGACTAGGGTTTGTCGGTTTTTAAAAACCGGCTTTTATTTATAAATTTGTAAAATTCGAAAAACGGTTTTATATATTAGAATTAATATGCAGAAATGATTGAATTATTTAATTAAAAACGTTAACATTTTTACTTGAAATCGCGTTCGACACAAGCATATTGTAGTAGGTAACAGTTTACTGTAAAACTAATCTTCATGAGTTCATATTTTCAGAAAAAAATACTAAATGGAACAAAGATTTATAATTCGGTACCACCTTTCAAAAAATTTATATTTTGTACGGATTTTAATTATTTCAGATTCTTTCATCTTATTTTGTATGCAGTCTATTTTATTATTACATATTTTTGTAGATCCACAAATATTAAATGAACTCAAAAATTGTATGTATTGTTACCGATTCTGGTTACTTTAATTTTTTTTTTAATTTGGTTTTGTATAGATAGAGTATACTTTATTTTGCTTTACTTTTGTAATTCCATAAATATTAAAAGAACTGAAATTTTTTAAAACAACTACAAACATTTATTTACTATTTTAATTATATTTTTTTGTGAATAATAGAAAATCGGTTTAACCTGCTTTTTGGGAATAATGGAGTTCGAAAACCGGCTTTTTCAGAAGTCGGTTTTTGTATAAACCCTACTGGTGACGCTCTTAATTTCCAAATTGCTGCAATCCCAAAATGAATATCTTTCGCTGGTACAGGTTTTCTATTTGCATCGAACTGACCCGTTCGTGGTGTGTGTCTGGAAATTTCATTTGCATAATACCTCAAAATGAACGAATTTAGGAAAACATTTGGCCGATTACAGTTTTTCAGTGCAATTGTTGCAGCTCTCCGCATGATGCTATTTCCGGCCGGAATCAGTTCGAGTTCGCCCGCCCGCGGGCAAATATCGTTAAATTCGATTGGGTATTTCGCAGCGTAACTCAGAAGGCCGACTATCCCGCCGAAATCCAATTATTTCGTCATTTTGAATAAAGTATCGAAAATAGCGAAAGGATTTGAAAACTGTTTGATTCTACCGTGTCTTCCCGTTGATCCGACCGTTCTTCACTGCTCCACGAGTTAATTGTGTCTGGCGGTATCATGCGGAACGGTCTGCCGCGCTGACCACGAACGGTGGACAACAGTTTGTCAGTAAACACCTTGATGGGGCTAACTGCAACGTCAAGAGAAGCGATGCCGACTGTCGCGTTGATACCATAAACACGACATTGATTCCTCTGCTCCTACCGCGTTATTGCTTTTCCGTTACTCGCCGTGTCACCTTACAGCGATATAAATACAAAAATGACTCCGGGGTTTGGAATAATTTAGAAGACGAAAATCAGGTCAACCATTCCAGGGCTGCCAGTAGACGAGGAATCGTGAGGAGCTGTAAATTAGAATTTCGCAGGGCAGATACCCACAAAATCCGATTTGGTGGCGCAAGAAACCCCCAAATTTGACTTCCCTACGCAAGAGACCTCATAGTTTAACCCGGTATCACACGAAATCCCAAAATCTCAGCCCGCTGTGTACGAGATAGTGAGATCCAGTCCTTTAACACCAGATTCCGGGATCCCTTAATTCCGTGGACCGTAGATTTCATTTTATAACACGCGAAATCCCCAAAGTTCACGTTATACGTTCACCTTTTCCGCCGAGTCGTCGTACTGCGGGAGGAAGTGCCAAAGGCTCTTCGATATCCGCGAGCTATCGGCGTCAAGGATACGCGTCAGCTCTGTGCATACGTCATTGCAACAATCTAACGCGCATTCGGGAACGGGATCATATATAATGCGTTCCACGGCTCGGGTATACAGGACGAGCCCGGTAAACGACCGAAATCTGGACGCCGATAACATACGTACACATGCACGCGCGGTCTGCATACGCATTTGCATCTGGCATCCGACGGAGTCTCGTCGCTCGTGGATATGCATGAGGAACAGAGTCGAAATTTTGGCCGAACTTGGACACTCGTGGCTCCCTTACAACGTCAACGGCACGTACGCGCTGCCTTCTTGAGTGGTGGTCCAGCGGTAGACTTGATGTTCCTCTCCACCTACTTTCGTATGTTTATTCTGAACAGGCCGTGGCCCCTCCTTTACTATTTCCATGCCTTTTCCGCACTGGGACCTTCCTCCGTACTTGTTTTAAAGCAGCGCTTGGTTTTATTTAAAGATTTTTTTTCGCAATAAGTACAACGCGTAATGAAATAAATCTTTTTGGAATTTATTAAGCTACTCTTATATTATGCAGAAAAAATTAAAAAGATTGTTTTTAATTTGTTTCATATGTTTTTTAATAACGTCGATGTGACACCTACAAAAGAGGCATTTTCGTGGCGTAGGTGAAATAAAAAATTCGAAAAGATTCTTAATCTGTATGAGTGTCGCTATCGCCCGTAGCTCAATTAACAATTTTCGTCGATATATAACCGAGATTTTTTTTCGGGGAACTTTCAAGAAAAAGTTCCTCTTCTGGGGAACTTTTTCTTTCAAACCGGTTCCGTTTTGTTATTCCTAAAAAAACATACGAAACAAATCAAAAACAATCTTATTATTTGTTTTTGTATAATATAAGAGTAGCTTAATAAATTCCGAAAAGATTTATTTCATTATGTGTTGTATTTATTGCGGAAAAAATCTTGAAAAATAGCTTTATTTTTCGGCCCATGAAAGTAGAATGACCCCTTAAGTCGAAACGGTTCATTGAATCATATTAGGCAGCCACTTATTTCGTCAAAAATGAAATGTAATTTCGGTACTTGTATCTGCAATTTTTCTCGGAGCCGGGCATTGGTCTAAAAGCCCGTGGCAGAAAGCTGTCGTGCACGCAATCGCAGATAATTTAATATCTTAAAGCTAACAACAAAAATTACCCTCGGCGAAACGATCGGCCAAACGATTATAACTGCGCAACGAGCAATTACGCGTTTCGTGCTAGGCTCCCGAGAAAGCAAGTACTGTATTTATCCCAAATAATACTTGAAATTCCTGACGATAAGCCTGACCCTTTATATTTCCATGGAAAACGATTTTTCTCCTTACATTTAATCATCGTGCAAAAACTTGTCCCCCGGTGAAACTCGAACATGGCCGGCTGCATTCTCGGAGACGCACCATTTATCGAAGATACGGTTCCAATTCAATTTGCAAAGCTGCTTCTCGATTCCCTGGGATAAAACTTATACCATCACGACTACCTAACTGTGGGATAAAGTCGCTGCAGCTTACTTTCTTCTTCTTTAAGGAGCTACGCCACTCTGAGACGCTCAAAACGGCACCAAATTAGACAATTTTTTTTATGATAATATTTAACAAAAAAAAATAGTCACAATTTATTTTTACGTACCATAAGGCATGTAGAATAAAGCCCTGAAAAAAGTTTCTTCATTTACCTTCTAATTTCGCCCCCAAAAATTGAGGGGCTCAGTGGACAACAAGCACGTGCCACATATCCGTAAATTTTCGTTTCATAAGGATGCATAATTTTTTTCAAGAAGAATTATACATATTTTTGAGAACTTTTTATTTCATAGAAATCTATGAACATTAAACTATAAAAAAAAATCATGAAACGGTGGCACGTGCCTGTTTTCCACTGGGCCCCTCGATTCTGAAACTTACAAAGGTTGCTATCCGTCTCGAATGCAACCACACGAGTGATTCAACGCTGAAGGTGTCTTGAATTGACAATGAACGCTCGATTACTACCCCCGAAATTAGTTGCAGGGAACGTGGAAGCTGGTATCCTCGCGTCCTCAGCATCCCGCCAATAAAGTGGCGAGATCGTAAATGCAGGGATCGGGTAGGAAGTTGGGGATGGATATCCGCACGAAATATCGTATTCTTTTTCATCGGCGCGATGCGACGGGGCCGTCGTTCGCGCAGAAAGTTCGGTTGACTCGTTTACGGCCAGCGAAAGTTTTCGCTCGCGTTCGCAAAAGTACACGCCACGGGGTGGACGAAAAGGCTTCGCTACTCTCCCATCTGAGATTTGATTTTCTGGCATGGTCGCGGTCACGGCAAAATCGTGGCCAGCATCTCAAAAAAGTTCCGTAACTTCCTCGGGCGTCGGTCGTTCCTTTTCTCAGCAGCCTCTTCCCCTGGACACGGATTGCTCGTGTGCGAACAGTATATCATTTGCTACCCTCCGCTCTGCTTTTCGGAGTAAATAAAACTTCAAATATCACACTTAAAAGTATCGCTACGTGCACGCCAGGTGATAAATCCGCATGCAGAACACTTTATTGTTCCGCATTTCAACCACGTTTCTGGGCCCATTTTCACGATTACAGTTACCGTTTCGTGCCTTTTTTTGGGGGAAATGCATCGTGCCAGACGTTCGTCATGGTGCTGTTCACACGTAGACTCGATGCGACCCGAGATTTATTTTCGAGTCGACGGAGGTTGTAAGGCTCCGTTCGAAATGTCTTGACACCGGAGTCACGAGGATACCCTAGACGCTTTACCGAATTAGGGTTAATAAATGGATGCACAATTATGTAACATGTAATAACAAAAAAAAACTATATTTAATAAAACTGTGCAACAAGTATTAAAAATGAACAATAAAAAACAGTGAAATGTGAGGGTGGTTCGTGTGAGTCACGTACGAACGCGTGTCGTCTTTTTGTACGACCTTTCGGTCGAGAGTTTTTTCTGTGACTGACTTTAGTCAACCCACTGCCGGACTCGTCCGATTTCTTGAAGTGATTCCGGCGGGGTGGCTTTGATCCGATTGGCCAACGTTTGCAGTGTCAGCCAATCGGGTAATTTCCCTAGGACCAAACGCGCCATCTATTCCCTGCGCCCTTGGCGCGCCTTCTCTGGGAAAGTGGCTAAATTTGGCGGGATGGCGCCTTGTTATGGTATTTGGCGGCAAAGTTTTCTTACCTGCCCGCGTAAGACGGCAAGAAAGCGCAAGGACGCCCACATCTGCGTTGCACGTGGGGTCGCGTTAACCGGCGACCCTTCTGGTGGTGCCCGTGAGGTGGTCAAAGGCGTTGGCTTATCCTTGCAACGGTCAAACTGTGTAATAAAGTGTGCAACGCAGATGTGAGGATCCCAGGAAAGCCTACTAATAAATCATTACCCTTAACGGTAAATGTAAGCCCGACTATTTTCTCCGCGAGTTTATGCAACGCGGAACAGTGCACTTCCATATCTGTATCACTTATTTGGAATGGACGCGCCAGAAGTTCGCCAGCTCGTTGTTAGCTCCGGAGCAACGTCGTTCAGGAGCACGTATTAGAAAGCCCGTTGGGAAAGAACCTCCATTACTTGATATCGCCAGACGAACTGTGTCAAATGAAAGTATATGAGCTCGGTGTATGCGAGTCCCTTGCTCGTGAAAGGAAACCAGTCGCAAGAAGCGGCTGCTGTATGAAGCACGGCTTCTTTCACAACGCGGTTGGAAACGTTGCAACAGAAGCGGCTGATACCCTATCAGTTGGCTCTGATATCGATGCTTGGCATTTATTCATTGTACGAAACTCAAAGGCTTAGGGAAGACGCGGGCTGTTTTCTGGTGGTCCCCATTCAATTCGAAGGAATGGAATTATGGCTGGCTCGAACTTGCACGATAGAATTCAAATTTCACTCGGCTATCGCTGAGCCGGGAAGGCAAACGATCCTCATATGAAGCGTCGTCTCATTGTACGTGCCACTCATGGTATCCACCTCTGACTTCGCGTTTCCTGGAGCCGCTGTCGTCGCGCGGCGAGATACGAAATTTTACGAGGAAATGTCCCCGCGCTCTGGTCCCGCTGCGGAAGGGGTTACATTACCGGATGTCGTGGCATGGCTCACGGGCGATAAGGCTACGTGCCGCTCCACCCACACGTTCCGCGCGTGTTTGCCCGGCTAGGTACGAGCTTTGATACCTTCCGCCAGAACCGCGTGGAGTACGGCCACTCCGAGTGCAAGATGAATGCACGGTGGATACGAGGCTCCGTGATGAGAATTATATCCGAATCATCGATACTCGTTTCCGCGCCTATCGTCCAGATTCCCACACCGATTATCCGAATTATTCGCGCCCACACCCTTCCCGACAAACGGAGAAATTTATTGTCGAAGTCGGTTAGATGTTGTTTGAAAAATTAGGCTTGAGCCGGAAATCTTTTAATTCGTGCGCCGCACTTGCGAGGCACACGAGCTAGTAGATTGGCCCGCAATTAGTCAGCCATTCTGCAGGGACTGTTTCTGTCTAAAGCGAAGCATTTCTGTTTCAATTAATTACGAAGAAACAAATTGAAGCTGATACTTGTTCTCTGGCACGAAGTTTATCGACGTCCTAAGCTTTAACAAACATGTTTGTTTAGTCAAAAATGTGCATTATATGCGACGCTACGGATGGATCATTAGAGTTTTATCAACAATGTTTCTTTTGTTTTCCAGTGATGTTCAGAAAATATGTAGTTTCGGACCGGACCTAAATTGAAGTTAATGAGAACTTTTATTATTTATGAAAAGAAACTAAGATCTCATCTTTTGTGACTCGGGGGAGGGTAAAACCTCATCAATGGGGTTTTAGTTTTTTTTCATAATGAATTAGAGTTTTCGTTGACTTCAATTTGGGTCCGGTCCGAAACTACGTATTTTTCGAACCTCCGTTTTTGAATTATCACTGCAAAACAAAAGAAACTTTTTTAAAAAGCCTCTTTAATGATCCATCTGTAGCGTCATATATAATGCATGTTTTTGATTAAACAAACGTGTTCTTTAAAGGTTAGGATGTTAATAAACTTCGTGCCAAAGAACATGTCTCGGTTTCAATTTGTTTCTTTGTAATTAATTGAAACAGAAATGCTGCATTTTAGACAGGATCGACTGCCTAGCACCCTTAAACAGATTCTTTAAAAAATTCTGAACAGTTTGTAATATTGTAGAATTAAATTTTATTAAATGCTGACAATAACCAAGATGCACTTCGCCGTTTAATGGGAACATAGCTTAATGAGGGAAAAGTGTTGATTAATTACCTAGATTGGAGGTGTAATATGGTGTAATGAAAGAACACGATGCGGACAGTGGAATCGAGAACGTGACAAAAGGCTCTACATGAAAATTCTCTGTATTTTTCGAGATGAGACAGAGGCAAGGTTGTTCTGCGTGGTCGTTTAATGACATCGAATACAGGTTTAAGAGACAGGTCTGTCTAGCAGGAGGAAACGCGCGAGCGAGCTCGTGCCGATTAATTGCAATTACGGCACTATTCAAAGAGGCGATCACAGCCACTGGAGGAACCTTTGACAATTCGACCGCTGATGCGCACAGTCGTCTGTGAGACCTGCCCTTGTTATTACATGCGTTCTCAACAGTATGCGTTCAAAAAATAAAATAATAAATAATGTACACCCGTTGTGTCTTCATCAACAACATCTCCATCAAACCTGTACTCTGACCGCAGAAATATAAAAATATTAATAATCGTTTTTTAACTGTTTTCGTTTATATAGAGAAAAAGTAAATAGTTTTGATACATCCAAATTGATCGTCGAAATAACATTTTTTCATTCATTTTGTGTGTATTTTCTCAAGCTTTCGCTTACTACATATTAAAGAGGAAGGACCAAAGTATATTTTGGTATATTTGTTATTGAATAATTAATTCAAATAAATAATGAAAAAAAAAATGAAAACAGAATAACGTATCAACTAGCCCCGGTCTCCCCTGCGATAGAAAAGCCCCGAGTGCTTGCAAAAGTCCTCCTACACAAAATGGCCATTAGACTTACGCAACGTCTCCCATCAAAATAGAGACATGCTCACCTAGAGCTGCACGTCTTACGTCGTCACGCGCGCGAGAACTTGTGTCTGAGTTCTGTGTCTGTACAGCAGAGTCGGCCTCCATATACGCATATATCAAAGACCAGCGTGTGCAGCTCAGTAGACCAACTACGCAGCAATGCATCAAGCCTAGTAATTTATGGCGGAGCGATTAACCCCTTCGTGTCCGTTGGCTCTCCGCCGGAGAAGATCTGAAAGGCAGATCTGCTGGCTGACTCCCTAATATACACGCTTCCAGATATACTTGACGGAATCCATGATAAGTATCCGCCAATACGACTCCTCTCATTCAAGAGTTTTTCAGGAAACATTTCCGCAAGTTCAGAGCTGCAGTCTGCTATGAGTGGAACTTGAGTTCCCAGGGTGGAGCTGGTAATTGTTATCAAACGCGGGCTTTCAATGCATAAAGTTATCCAACTCCAACAAAAGGATGAGAATTGTTCAACAATTGAGTCTTCGAAAACACGGGAGCGAAGCATTTAACGTCGCGCAGCCGAGTCTGCCGGTACTAAATCCTGCAACTACACCGACGCCGCCGCTCCATCAAACGTTTACGAGCGATGGTTAGGACGATAATTGTGCTCTTAAATAAACCCAATAGCCGGACGGAGTCAATGTTTATAGAATCGGGTACGGGGTGGAGCAGCTTCTACGCCAGGAATCGTAGAAATTACCTCCCTTGTTTCACGAGGTGGCAGTTTTAATTCAGCGGAAAGAAGGGGTGATAAGGTCCGCTGGCGACTCGAGCGATGGGAATCCTGATCAATTTTTCGCGCTTGAATATTAATCCTACTTTAGGGGCATTTCGATCTTCGACGAACTCCATCCCGCATTGTTTTCCGCGACTGGGATCCCCTGGACACTGAATTTCATGGAAGTAAAGTGTGTGGAAGATTAATCGCAGTGCTATGTAGAAAATTCGATGCAATCTTCCTGATAGCACTACTCGGTAAGGTTGCATTCCCGGCATTATGTGGCGCGGCGCCATGTGCGTGATGTACGAGGAGCTACGATTGCTTTTACACGGTGACCCGGAAAACTGGATGTCCCACTCGGCGCTTTCAGTGTATTACAGGAAGCAATTATATCTGCATGTTCTTTCCGGTAATAGATAATAGCGGTTCGCTTGCGGGCGAACAATGAGCCTACTAAAGGGTGCCTAGATTAAGGGAGGATTGCGCCTCGCTGGGCCGAAAAATAGGTAATTCTTTGTGAATTTTTTATACAAAAACGGCTCGACGAAATAATTTCAGGTTTCGCAGGCTGTTTTATTGTATCCTGAGCTAGTGTTCTGAATTTTTGTGTGACAGTGAAAGGAAAATCATGGCAGGTACAGAATGCTGACTGAGAGCGCTGAAAAATAATCGGGTGGTCATGGCGCTGACGGAAAGTACTGCAAGGGTTATCTGAAACACAAAAAGGAAAAGAGATTCTTAATCTGTATGAATGTGGCTATCTGTGGTAGTAGATTTATCGTCGTATCTGTTGCCGTTCATTTTTTATTTAAAAAAGTTTTCCCGCTTTTGGGGCAAACCTTTTTCGGACTCAAGTCAGGGCGCTTCGACTTCTTCAAAAGGCTGCCATTTTAACATTTTTTTATTTTTCTTAGCGCATCTACTACCACAGATAGCCACATTCATATAGATTAACAACCCCTCTTTCTTTTTGTGTTTTAGATAACCCTTACGATACTTTCCGTCAACTCCAGGACCACCCGATTATTTTTCAACGCTCTCTCTCTGTCTGCCATGATTTCCTTTCACTGTCACAAAAAATTCAGAAAACACTAGCCCAAGATGCAATAAAGCAGCCTGCCAGACCTCGAATTAATTTGCCCGACTGTTTTTGTACAATAAATTCACAAAGAAATCCCCCTTTAACTCCTACCGTTGAATCTCTGTGAATTTTGCATTTCGTTGGACAAAGTAATTATTAAAAATAGCGATTGCGATGCATGGCCCTCGAATCAAAGTATAGCGTCGAGGAAAAGCCAGGCGTCGTCGAGACACGGCGAAATGTTTAAAGCGCGTGAATCATCATAATGGAGCGTGAAGCTGTCGCGACGAATATGAATTTAAGCGGCTGTTCCTACATTACAGCGTGACACATATGACGACAGCGTATGGTGTCACGTCTCGCGTGTCGTCTCGTTCTGTCTGTTGAATAAAAAAGCTTCTTTCGCGGGAGGACGAGCTGGCTGCCCTGTCGGGGAAGTTGCCCAATCCCTCTCGCGCTGGAATTGACGCGGAACTTTCTATTATTCCCGCTACCACCATTGATATTATTCACTTCCGTATTATTCTGCCCACGGCAATCATCAGCTTTATATTAAACAGGGTGGTCGCTTAAATTACAGTCGCAGGAATTTGCATGGCTCGCTACTAGGTCGGAACAATGAAATGATTGCATGGGTAGACCTGGATTATTTCTGCTCTGTTTTTAAAGAGCCTAGGTACTGAATTTTCACGTGCAACCCCTGCTAGTTAACGGCGCGGTAGTTTCGAGAGGTATTGAGTACAACGAGCATTACCACGCATTACTTCGACTGCGCGAAGTCATTACAGCTTAGTCAACTTCTTTTGTATTGTCCATAAGTCTGAAGAGGCATAAATGGCTGCCGCAGCTTTTGGTGTATCGGTGGAGGCAGGGAATTCGTAATTAGCTAATTTACCTCGCCACGGAATCACGAGCGAGAAACGTGGAATATTTAATATGATAATTTGCCAATTCTCTGGCGCATAAAATGGGAACATTTTATGGAAATTAGCGGCACTCGGTATTCATATCAGTTATGATTAATTGCGTCGCTCTCATAAAACGTTTATTGCCTTTCTGTAAACGAATGTTCAATACTGGAGGAATTCTATTTAATAATATACTTATTGCACCGGAAATTCTCAGCCTCGCTGATGAATTGGTAGTTCCGCGCGATCGAGTGCCCGGCACCGTGAATTATAGCAAAAAAAGCACCGGCTCTCCGTGAGGATGTAATTCATTCGGAACTCGTTTAAACAGCTCTGATTTCTGCCCTTCCTCGTTTACCTTCCTACTCGCTGTACACCCTGGGCTTTCCATTTTTTTTCTACACTCCCCCGCCACTGTGCACTATTTGCACATTTTTCACGCTTTGTAAACTTAGGCGAGGCTGCGTTCAGACAGTCTGGGTGTCAGACCTCAGCGTGCTCGGGGCCCTCTTCCACCTAGACATCGCGCACTTGGGTGAAATGCCCTGCAAATTATTTCCTCGCAGCGAGAACACTTGGCGGAGAAACTGCCGGCGCGATAAAATACACCCCACCTAACTCTGTTATATTCGTTACAAATAGAAGTATCGGCACAAGCTACTCGGGGATTTCAGATTTCAGCGGGCGAGAGCGGAGGAAAAATTTAGAGAGGCGCAAGCTGCCGAATCGAGGGACATTCGAGGGAATAAGACTCGAGCAGATCGTTGTTTCCGAAACGAGTCGAAACTTCCCCGACCCGTCATCCCTCGGATCCCATTTTCAACGTCCAGCAGCTTTACGATTCGAGTCGTGCGCGCGCTGGACTTCTATAACTCGCTAGGTGCTTGTGTATAGAAACGGATATACCGCACGCGGGTGTAAGGGCCACCCACACCAGCTCGGGACGTACGAACGAGAATTTCCATCTGGACGATTCAATTTCTCGACGATAGCGTCGTTGCCTACCACCTTCGCTTGCCAGAGTCTTGGGAAAAAGTCGCACGTCCGTGTCGACGCCCCTGTCCGGGGGTTGGCTTCCCTCCCGAGGAATTGTGTGTATTGAACGTCGGGGATAAAGTATGGGCAAAACGTGAGCCTCGTCGCCACGAATTATGCCATGTCCGTCGCCACATATTGCGTAGATGTCGATCACGCGGTCACGTCAAATTACACCGCCGCTTCCACTCCCGGGAGAGGTGCTATTAATTAAATTCGGACGCCCTTTGACTGCAGCCATAGTGATTTATAGCTACGGTCGGCTGGCTGCGCGGTGATACATGCGATACGTTTACGAGCAAACTTTTCGCCTGCTGAGAGAAGCGTGACGCGCAGTTAAAGAAGTATGTAGAACTACGTAGAAAGTTTTCGGTTGGCTTTTATCTCCCTCTGTTTCCCCGAGTAGATCGATTAGCCTGGCCAGCTTTCTCACTTCGAGCAAATGGTTCCTGGATGGAACAGCTGATAACCGGAGATTTTCTGCAGTGCTTCTGTAGGAAAGATATTTAATTTAGAACGTCGCAGGGCCGGGAGAATTTTTTAAAAGCGAAAGGTGTCAAGAACCGAGCCTTTCGAGGAGGATCGCCTTGGGGCGAGAGCAACGGGACGGAAATAGAGTTGCCTTGAAACTTTTCCTTCCTCTTCGCTGTCAACGTAGTTGCGATCAGCCTCTATTACATAGTTCGACAAAATTTGACTTTCTTCGGACTTGTAACATGGATTTTCGCGGGCTGAAAACGAATCCGCAAACCGTTTGTCGCCATCACCATCAGTTTTAGAGAAATTCGATTTTGAAAAGAAACTGCAAATTTTCGACTATGAACATTTTTTGCGTCGAAACAGTAGCAGTTAATCGGTTGCTTGTTTCGTCAAATTATTCTACGAACCCTCTCGAATACAACGATATTAGTTATTAGTGCATTATGAACATTCAAATATGTTTAAACAACGATCAAAGGGGAAAGAACACCCGGAGTGCACCAATTTTTGCAGTATTCATCAATTTATTTCCAAAACTAAGTGTCTAGGTGAAAATCTGACTACTCCACGCGATGCAGCAGACATTTTTCTTTCGAAAGCCACCAACAGAAGTGGTAAGTCACGTCTGTTTTTCGATACAGAAGCGAAATAGTTTGGCAAAACGTGCGGCGCCGACAGTGATAGTCTCGCGCATTAAGCGATTGTTTCGCCAAACTATTTCGTTTCTGTATTGAAAACAAAACGTGACTTACCGCTTCTGTCGATGCTTTCCGAAAGAAAAATGTCTGCTGCATCGCGCGGAGTAGTCAGATTTTCACCTAGACACTTAGTTTTGGAAATAAATTAAAGGATATCTGCAAGAATTGGTGCATTTTGGGTGTTCTTCTGCCTTTGATCGTTGTTCAAACATATTTGAATGTTCATAATGCACTAATAACTTATACCTTTGTATTCGGGAGGGTTGCCTACGGACGAAAGCCTATAAGAAACCGCTATTGAATGTTACAAGTCCAGACGGCTGTCGAACTGTATCAGCAGCTGAACTAAAAGCATAGTTATTTCGCAGCATCCTAGATGCTCAGCCTGCACCGACAAGCTTTTCAAGACAGAATTCCAATCAAGCCGTAATCACGCTGTTCTTCCCTCGGTTAAGCAACGATTCGGTGTGATAGAGAGTGCAGTGGAGCCTGCGATACTGTAGCGATGAATCACGCGCCACTCTGTCCCCTTTTGAGGAAGATTGTGTCCCACCCCTGTTCAAAGGAGTTTCCCGTGTCATAACCCGGCGATCCTCAAGCGTATGCTATTGGAATTCGTACCGCACGTCGAGGCACGGAAAACATGTAAGAAGTGGTATTTATCGAGTCCTCGGCGAGTTCTAGTGGAAGGGACGCATTCGTTTGAGAGGCTTTTATTTCAAATAGAACGTTGCGGGAGTAAAACTAATGCGACGGCGGATGTCGAGACGAATTTCTGTAAAGTGAAACGTTGCATGGCACGGCCTAATGCGCGTGGAATACAGGACGATATCGAGACTTGGGTTGAGGTAAAATGCGAACGCAGGAAGGGGCTTTCCATTCACGAACGTTGGAAAATTCTGACGAGCATCGTTTATTCTTGTAACGTTAAAAAGATTGTGACGTTTCCGTCGGGACAGGAATTACTTTGGTCCAATAGCGATTTCATCTGCTCCAGTGATTCCCAGTCGCATATTTAATCGCAGACAGGATTCCCCTAATGTCTGGTAACCGATCTCTATTGAGAGAGTGCAATGGTGCATGGGCCGGAAACGATCCGTGCAAAGACGAGCGCGCTGCACAATTTCCTAAAACTGAAATGCCCCGGCGTTGTTCTCTTTTGTGCCAGCGATCGACCGTGAATAACATTAACACGGAATTTCGCTAGCACGATGAAACCTACTCTTATTTCCCCGTCTACAACTACCTCTCTCTCCTTCGCCACTTTAACCTCCCCCCTTGCCCCCCGGCCGCGCTGTTTCCTTGGCTTTGTTTCTACCTTTATCAAGTCGCTCCCTTTCCTAGTATCGCGCTGCGGCAATTTCACTGCCCGGTCTCGGGTCGACCAAAGGAATTCCGTGAGTCGGTCTTTTATATCCCTTAAAAAGATTTTCTGTAGTTTAATGAAAAAAGCTTTTCCTTAGGACCGCCGCTACTCGAGACACCATCTTCCTCTTCCCCGACATCCACTATTCCTCCTCAGTTCCCTCGATCCCTTCCCATGGTTCCCTGGGAGGTTCCTTTATTTCCTTCGCCAACGTATTCGCATTCTTCCGACCGTCTGCCTCCACTTTTGTGTCCGTAGATTTCGTTTTAACCTTGCTTCTATAATTCTTCGCCGTGGCTTTCTCGATTTATAACGCCTGCGGGTCGTGTCTTAACACTGCCCGCGGATAAAGTGAATACTTTTCGAGGGCACGGCATTCGTCAGTTGCCTCGGCTTGATTACCGAGTGCATGCGGATGTTTGCCAGACCTAACAGCATCCCCGCTGCCGCAGAACTTCTTCACGGAAGGCTGCCCCTCAATGCGGGGTGCAGCATCGGTTAGAGGAGTGATTCATGAATGGGAAAATCTATAGAAACGTCCTCCTTGGTATGGATAACCGTTGCGATACCTCCAGAGAAGTAGTAACTCGTGAGGAGGGTCCGTTTTGGTTGAAGGAAGACATACGGCATCGAGTTTCGCGGGTGGTACAAGACTATTACGTCGAATGATGCCGCTGTATTGACAAATGTGTTTTCACTGCCGTGTAGCGCTCCCTGTAGTGCCGTTACTGCTATTGATTTCAATTAATCGAGACCTAGAGCTCTAGATTATTTAAGTAATTTACCCGAACAGCAATATTTAACTTGCCCAAATGCTGTCATCCCTGAAACTTTCAGGACCATCGAGTCGGGAGTTTAAATTGAATGTGTAACTTCCATCTCATCAGCGGATATCAATCAATCCTTCAGGAACACTCTAATCATCGTTGATGACTCTGCTAACATCAGTAGACCGGCGAGCCGACGTACACTGCCGGAGTGGTACGGAGTCAGTTGTTGCTGATTCATAATTGCCCCGGCTCCTAATTCAAGATCTATTTCAGACGATACTGCAGACATGCAGTTGCGCAATCCCAGCAGATGGACTATCGGTAGGTGGCTGCTGGTAGCGACGGCACTAACATTGCTGGAGATACTGGTTGCACAAGCAGCGTCACGGTAAAGATGAGCATAGGAAGCAGGTTAGCGCAGAGAGAGGGTCGAGGATCTGGCCGCTTGTCACAAACCATGCCGAGTGATCTATGGCTCTAATTAATGGCAATCTCCGGAGGCCCCTAGCTTTCCACGTGGATTTCAATTATCTCCCATCGGCTCGCCCGACCCATTCGGTAAACCGATTAAAGTTTTTGCGATCCGGTTACACGGGCACTTCATTCGCCTCGGGATTCCCTACTCGTTGACAGAGATTTGCCCGTCTATCTGCCGCAAGACCGCCGCGATCCGACTGATCGCGTCTTCCAGAAAAAACTCACCTCTGTCTGAGATATGATTTGTTCGTTCCACTGAAACTCCTAGGATTCAAAGTGCACGAGTGATTCTGGCACGTCGCGGTTGGCGAAATGAATAACACAGTCTGTGGCGTTAAGTCTGCGTCACCGAGGAACTTTCGGTGAGATAGTTATCCAGAAATACATTGTTTTCTAATTAAGTGTCGTCTAGGCACTTGGTTATCCCGAGGTATCAACTGATTATGTGTGCAGGGTAACTTGAGTGGCTCGAATGATAGGTGCTGCTTGGACTTAGGGTCTGATAGGGATAGGATGAAATATTCATGAAGCTCCTAGTAACACATCGACAGGGTGCGTAATAGGAAAACCACAAGTTTGATGTAATCAACATGTAACAGCTTGGCCGCGTCTGTGTGGGCATGGATTAGTGTATCAATATTTCATCAGCAGCTTTGATCCCCTGCAGAACCGTATTTCATCATTCGGTCGTTATACGTATACAGAGTGCAAACCTGCGCTATCTTATTCGAGCTCCTGGCGCGCGGTTCTCGCGCCTTTGTAGCTGACGTGCCAAAGAGTTTCAATGAAATCCTTTGCTTGATTGCGGGGACTAACTATCTAAAAGATGGCATTCCGCGGAGGGGCGGGTTCATTTCACCTCTCTGCTTTCACATTACCAAAGTCACTCGGTTCTCTCGGGGGAGAGCGGAGCACAAAAGCAAGGAAAACTAAACAGCTATTCGCCTTCGTGCGAGGCAACGTTGCCTTCAGCCTGCCGCGTAACTCTTCCACCATACGCGGAACACTGTTCGCGGTACACGCTGCGCAAATACTATTACACGGTCGGGAATCCAAAAGGAAACCGCGGAGTCCCCTATGCCACACGCCATAAAAGTAATTCACTTTTCCGTGTGCATCATCCAATATCGTTCCCAGCATCGAAACGCGGCCGGAATCAAAATGTACGGTTAAGTTATGCTTTCAAGCCGCCTCTCCCCACTGTTTCTTCGCGCAATGCATCGGCCTCCGAGCTACATGGAGCGTGCAATACGGTTTGCTGAAGTAAGACATTCCATTGCGCGGATCGCGGCATTTTCGATGCGGTTTAAGGGGACTAGGCAGTCGAAAAACCGATTTTTTATTGCATTTTACGAAAGTACTATCTTTTCTCAATAAAATGCCGTTTGGTTTGTATTTAAATTCGCAGAATTGTTGCCCAGAAACTTCAAACGCATTTTTCTCGAAACAGCGTTCTCAAAATCGGTGGAAGCTGTATCCGCAAAAGTTATTATCCGATTCGACTGAACCTTTTTTTATTTTGAAGAATATACTCCTGGCTCGGGGGTAAACCGGTAAAATTTAAAAAAAATGAAAATTTATACTTTTTAAAGGCGTTGAAAGGACGAAATATATATTGGAAAAGTGATTGCAAACTTCAAGTGTCGTTATTTTCTCAAAAAATGTAATTTTTGTTATTTCTTCTGGTTAGTCCACGAGCGAGTTTCATGCCCTTTAATAATCTGGCGTTGCTTTTTCGTTCAGACCAATGGTTTAGGTGCTGCAGGTTCCACCGATTTCGAAGAATTTTTTCACGCCTCTAATGTAACGACTCTCCAGTGCCGTTTGCAATGATTAATTACAAAACAAAAAATATATTTCTATAGTTTAAGACATCCTTAATATACTGCAAAAAGTTCCATTAAATTATACGCAGTAGTTTTCCTTTAATTAATTCCTAAAGATCACCTATTTTTATAGGCCCTAGCCCGGAACCTACCCTTACGGAACGGCAAGCTTCCAGCGTAAACCCGATGGGAATTTACACGTCGTATTTTGATTATTTATTCTTCGTTCTGCGCAGACAGTCGTTAACTAAATGTTTCAGCATGTTCGCCGATGCAACTGACACAAGGTTGTTATAGAAAGCAACCACTGGGCGGCGAATAGACCAGTTTGGCCGAAGAGATCTTCGGTGCGGAAAGATTTTTGTCGACAGCGAGGCTTTGGCAGGACGCCCAGCTGCCCCAAGGCTCCTGGCCGTGGTCTATTTACCGAGGGAATTTTCGTGATTATCGGCAAAGGATTTACAGGAATCCTTTTGGCCGTCGTGTACGTCGTTGCTGATTAGAAGTTTACGTTCCCTGGCGAGAGGCTTCTCTCAAACGTGTCACACAAACCGCGCGAGGAAATAGATTCGGGAAAGGTGACCTTTCTTGCAGCTACTGTCCTCTAATTTATGGCGCATAAAGCGTGGCCCGCGTGTGACAAATGTCGTCTGTCCGCCCCTTCGTGGGTCAGATTCAGCGACGGCGAGACGAGAAAAGTGTGATCGATTTGCGGAATGGCCGCGTGGTAAATAGAAATCTTGTCGACCTCGCTGTCTGAAGCGATCGCTGGCGCGTCGACGATTCCCTGATTGTAGTGTCAGCCGTGAATACCGTGGAGCTGCCGCGGAGGTAGCACGCGCGATAACAGCTAGCAGCCAGGCGATTTGAAAGCTGCTGCTTTTGTGAATGAGTTTCCGCCTGACGCCCCGGGCTCTTTAATACCACTTTCCGCTCCGGTTTTGGCGGCGTTCGATTCCGACGCGTCGTCAACCGCAATGAGAGTGTTCGTTCAAACCACACAGCGAAATTCGTCAAGTGATTCAAGATTTTTTTTATCGATTTCACGGACCCCCGCAGTTCTATTCGCAAGGTCCCCTATTCAGGAATATAGTGTATTAGAAATTTTGAACTTCCGGCAGTTTCGAGGATTCGTCGGCACTCAACGCTGTCAGATTTCAAGTGGGATTGTAATTGCGCGGGGTAATAGAATACGGAATTGCGCTTGAGTCTGGTAAGCTCAAACAAGATCTAATGTCCAGCGTGACACAATGTTAATATCGTTGGGGTGGTGCACAGTCGGATCAGACGACTCTCTGAAGCCCCTTCACGGTTCAGAGACAGTCCAATCATGAATATTTCCTGGTCACGTGTCTCCACAGAAGTGACCGCCGCATGCATTCCAATAAGAAGCCTAATTCTCGCGTGAAGTCTGCTCGGTGGTCGTTTATTAGTTACATACTATGTAGTCGGCTGTGTCATTTGGAGCAGGTCCTATGTTTTAGGGATCACGATGTTCTTAGAAGATGGTAAGGTAAAAGACCATATTGCGAGACAATGTCCCCATTTATAAAACTAGAAATATATATAATAATTTAAATAAAATTATATTTATTTATATATTATATTTACTATCTAATGTTGTATGTGTATGAACAGAAATGTTGCGCCAATGTATTTAACGTAAAAAAAATGTTAAAGTGTCCATAAGGTTCATACAAAAACCGACTTTTGGAAAAACCGGTTTTCGAATTTTCACAAAAAATATATTTAAAATAGACAATAAATATTTGTACTTATTTGAAAAAATTTCAGTTCTTTTAATATTTACGGGATTACAAAAGTATAACAAAATAAAATACACTGCGTACAAAAACAAACGAAAAAAAACTAATAAATTACGAAGCTTTATTTCATTTAGTATTTTTCTTCCGAAAATATGAACTCATGAAGATTAGTTTTACAGTAAACTGCTACAATCTGCTTGTGTCCTAGATGATTTCAAGTCAAAATGTTAACCTTTTTGATTAAACAATTAATTCATTTTTACATATTAATTTTAGTACATGAAATCGGGTGTTTTTTTTTATTTTAAAACCGGTTAAAAATCGACAAACCGTAGCCCACATCTCTAAGTTCGTATAAAATTAGCTGTTAAATAATTCCCTTGGCATCTTTCACGGATCACTGTCCTGCTTAATCAATTATGGGAACGCCGATACCACCGAAGTGGCTCGGTCAACAGAATTCTTCCACAGAAAGCACAACCTTTTGATGTACCGAATCGTTTCGTTATCGACAAAACGATAAAACCTACGGGCGAATAACTGTTATCATCAGCGCGACCATTTGCGGTGTGAAACACACGCGACCACTGCACAGTTAATTAACCCATTTGCATGATCGATCCCGCGTGTGTGACTGGCAACGATTTTTCGTTGCCAATTCGGAACGAGCTCTACGCCTGCCGATTATTCTCACGAATTATTCACCTAAATTCGCCCAGAAGAGAGAAAAATATTCTAAGGCTTGAGGAGCACGAGCAGCGTGTTTGATTTTAATTTAATCAAACGGAGGGGAAAAAGTGCGTCAAAGGGGCGAATTCGCCAGCCAAAGGGGAGTCCCCTGTTTAATCCGTGCGAATCTAAATTAAGGGTCGCGAGCCAAGTCGGATAGATAGCTCCGGAGCGGGTCTAGTTCCGGTGGAACAGTTAGCCGTGGAGCAAATCCGCTGTTCCAGCCTCCGCGGGGAAGCATTCAGAGACTTTGGCCACTTGGAAATTATTCTGGCAGCTACGGCTGATTACTTGACACACCGCTCCTGGAAAAGAACACCCTTGTGCTTTCGCCACGGTGCTCCGTGTACCTCCAATTTATCCCACTTTCGACGGTGCCTTCGAGTTACTCTAACCTTAGTGTACCTGGGGAGCCCTGGGAAATTAAATCGGGGTTATTGTTTAGGGAAAGAAGAAAACAGTTTCAATCCAGCATCTACAAGTTGACGATTCCTAATCCTTGAAATAGAAGGCACCGCGGAACAAAGGCTTCAATTCTTACAGAGTAATTTCTTTTACGTGATTAATCGCTTCGCAATGGAAATCTGAACAGTGAGAATTTCCATTCAGTTGCGTCAGGTCTTCTTCGAACTTGACGATTCTCATTTCAAGCTAATGCCCATCCTGCGACGAGTTACAGGGACCGATATGTTTAATGATGCGTGCGTGGTCCGCTGGATTAAAGGTATTACATTGAACGAAGTCGTCTCATTGTTACAGCGGCACCGGTAACACAATTCCGCGAGCCGCGCTCTGGAACGAGCGCAGGCAGGAATTATCGACGGTAATGCTGCCAAGTGCGCGACGATCATATCTGCCTAAAGCCTCTTCCACTCCTTACATGCAGAATCATCCGCTGATAATTGAACTATCAGGCTGCTATTTGGCTTTCGGAAAGGAGGAACCACCAGAAACCGTTTCTCCTGAAATGAAAATCATTAAACACCTTACGCTCGAAACTTCCTCGCTGCCATTCATCCAGCTGAGGTATAATGAATTTCAGTTGATGAAAGGAAAGTGTGACAGTATTCGAATCTTAAGTATTTCCTCCTCGTTTGCCATGGAAATCCATTCTGGAGCGTAAGCCATGCTCCCGTGCTCTCGTGAACGCGTTCCTCGAGAGGGTTGTTCAGCATGGTCCCAATTTCCCAAGACGGCCGTGCACAACGTCATAGTGGCAAAGTGGTTCGCAATAATAATGCGAAGTGGATGCAGGCTGCATCGTCGATAGGGCACTAAGGGAATCGTCATCAATCATACGAGGGCCGATGTACGTATAAGTATACACACACAGGTCGACTGGTGCGTTCCACTCGACAAGATGAGCGCCGTCGCTCTTCTGCCGGTGTACCACTCATCGACAGCGACCGGATCGTCTATTCCCATCAGGGCTCGTAATCGTCATCGATCATTACCATATCAGTGCGCGTGTGCGTTGCGTATAAAAACTGCTGCGAAGTTGTCCAACGGCGTCCTTTTGCATTATGTAACTTCATTGAAACAGCGCGGCTACATCTAGTTGCAATTCCGTTCATTCATTATTCATGCGTATTGCACAGGAAATGTGTTCGACAAGCTATTGACGGGCCTGAGTATTTCCATTTCCTCGGGCGCTATCAGCTAGCTGTCGCATGACTATAAATATGAAATTAATTGCCGAGCAGCATTAAGATCAGCAATGCTGGGCTTAGCCGTCAATTAGAATCGACAAATTAATCGTGCAAGTATTCATGAATGAGCAAAATTCATCGTTAAAGAGAAACTTCTACCATTTCCTACCTCAGTGATAAATTATTCCACGACGTTCCTCGCATCCATCTTCCGAGCCTTAACTAATGCGCAAGACTACGTGGGATCTCCGCAGGATCATTATTCGCTTTCAATCTACAAGTGTGAGATTAAATTATGACGGGAGTGTTGCGATCTCTATCCGGCTCTATACTCTGGTCAATTAATAGATCAACCATATTGAGAATGTGCTGTGGGCGATGAAACCCAGAATGAAAATTATTCAAGTCTCATCATGTAGAATTAAGGGGTCTCCCTACCTTGAGGGACGAAAAATGATGCGAACTTTGGGAATTTTTTAAAACAAAACCGTTCGATATATTTACTCCCGGCTTTGTGGCTTTCTTTGTCAATCTTTGGAGAATATGAAAAACAAAAATTGTGTTAAAAAATAGTGGTTATATCCGGAGTTATAGTGCTTCAAATAGAGCGGCTTACAAAAATCAAACGCGCATGGTTAGCATAAAATCTGCCGTTGGAGTTGCCTGAAATAGAGAATTTAAAAATTTGTGTAATCTGTATGAGTGTGGCTATCGTCTGAACTAGATGAAGTGAGAAATTTTGAAAATTAAGAGAAAACAGGGAATTTCGATTTCTGCAAAAAATTCGCTGTTTCTTTAAATCGCGAAAGTCTAATTTTGCAAAAACCAACTTAGTTTTAGTAGCAACGAGAATGGGACATCTACCGAAAATACATACCAAGTTTGAAGTAAATCGGGTGATTGGTTTTTGAGATATCATGCTAACTAATTCGAAAACATCATTTTCAGATTTTTTTTATATTTTCAGAGTTTTTTTTATTATTTTTTAATTCATTTTTTTTAAAATGTTGCCTAAGTACGTATAAATATAGGTATAAATATAATTTGAGGGTTTCTCTTAAGGGGTTACCGCAGTCAGTAAGGTCAGAAAAAGAACGATTCTTTGGGAATTTATTTGAGAAAGTACATGCATATTTTTATACAAAAGTTTTTGTATTCAGATGAGGAACACTTTAATAGATTATTATATTATATTGCGGTGTAAAAGTATTTATTTATTTCAAAATTATTCAAAATTCTCAAGAACCGTTTCACCAATCTTTCTGAAACAATGAGGGTCTCTTCTAGACATTCAAATTTAGTCTATAATCGAAGCATTTGTTTTTCCAATGCATAGTTTTTATTTTATAGGTGAAAAATGAGTGTTTTCTCTACGAAAATCGATCACTCCACTTTAACATCCGCCATTTTGTCCCAGATAAATATTTTATAAACCGGAACGATTAAAGACTAGATAAACTATTGTACTCCTTAAATCTTCTTCGTTCTGTGACTTTAGATAACCCAGATCCGAATAATGGTCACCGCGAAACGTATTTCTAAAAAGAGCTTCCGGAAAATCAGTTGTAATTTTGAGATAAATAAATACTTTTACACCAAAACACAATACATATAATAACCTGTTAAAGTGTCCCTCCTCTGAATACAAAAACCTTTGCACAAAAATATGCATGAACTATCTGAAATAAATTCCCAAAGAATCGTTCTTTTCCTGACCTTACTGACTGCGTTAACCGCTTAAAAAAAAATCCCCAATATCGCGCTCCTCTTCAGGCCGTCAAAGTAGGGAGACCCCTTAATTTCAAATCAGCTTCTCTATTTCCTTGCTCACCTGGAACAACCCAACGAGAAATTCGCCTATATATATCCGAACCCCCATAATCGTTTTAATGTACAGACTTATCTACCAGCGGCTTCAAGGTATTCCCCGCATGAGCCGCTAAAGGGTTGGCGAGGCGGTAGTGGCGTGCAAGGATAAGAGGGCCGTCCAGCCAAGTAACGAGGGCCACCCAAAGCGTAATTATCCAACCGCGAAATTGTTCTCAATGTCCAGACCCCTTTCCCCCTTCATTTCGCTCATCCTTTCCACCCTCGCGTTGATCACCAGACCACCCCGTTCTTTTTCACCCCCTCCTACCGCGCTTCCTGGTTCGATCATGTCGCGGAACTCTGAGACAACAGAGCCGCGTCAGCGTGACAATGGCAGGAACGTATTGGAAAGGCAGGCGAGGTGTGGTAAACAAGTACCAGCGGAAGGGCGCGCAGGAGGGGGCAGGTTAAAGGGAAGTGGGCCGCGTCGATGGACACCAGGAGCCACCGCGGGACAGCACAAAGCTTCGCAAACAATGCGCGAAAATTTAGACAATTGGCGCGATGAAAATGGCCCTGTGGCCCGTTTCATACCTCCCGGAGTGAAACTCCCGCGTAACATGCTTTCGGTTTTATGGCCGCGAGTGGTCGGAAAAGCGATTTTCTACGGGGAAAACGGCGAAATAAAATAAAATGCACGGAAACACGGAGAAAGAGAAATTGTTCGTGTAGCGGGCGAGGGGCGGTGGGAGTGGATCGAGGCGAGCACCGTCATGGCAGCTGCGCCGCATCAGCGCCTGTACTTTCATCCCTCGCGTTTTGATGCCGTGAATCTCGGCGCCTGTTCATTTTTTCCCCTCTGAGATAATGTCTTTTATCATTAAACGGTAAACTGAATTAAGGGAATTGGCCATTTGTTGTGCGTTCCAGAGCAACGATGGCTGAAGGGAGTTCAGCAGATTCGAAGAAAGATCCCTGGGTATGTTGCCACCCCATGAAAATGAAGCTTTACCGCGAGGTTGGGACACCGTTTCTCTAGAACGAAGTAAAAACTGCCCAAGTTTCGTTGGCTCCACGATGCGAGTAACGAGAATTCTCGTCGACGTCGTTGAAGCAACTTTAATTTCGTCATTAGCAGGCCCGACGCCTTCTCTCCGTCCCCTAGCCCCTCGAAATCGCACGAGTTTCAACGGACTCGAACGTAACGAGTTTCATAGAACCCTTTAGAATTGAGTCGGAAGGGGCTGAAGTAAAGTGGTTCGGAGGGGGTTCAATTCATTTCATTACCGGTAATTGAAAAGTATCGTGATTTGCTGTTTCTTGATGATTTTTAGAAGTCAGTAATTGGATGTTTCACGGAGGCGGATTGGAGTGGCGGGATTCCAAGGGCATTCGTTTCAGCCGTCCAGTATTTCTTCCGTCGAAACAATAGCGAGCATACTCTATTGAGGTGGGGTGTGTTACCACGAAGGGTATTCGTACAGCTTTAGTTTTCACTTGGGTTCCTTAAAATACACGTTGCTTCCTCTGCTCAGCATCAATCCCCTTTACGGATAACGAGTCACGTTCAGAGTTGCCGCAGTCTCAGGCCACATACGACGCTTTTCGAAGGCTGGGATCGGCTTACGTGTCGCAACTTAGAACCAGTTTACCATCGCCAACCACCGGATAGAAGGAGCCATCCTGCGCAGCGAAAAGACGTCGTGGGATGTACACGAGCACCGGCGCGATCAGTTTCGGCGTGGAAACTTTTCGGTGGGGGTTGCCATTACCGTTTGAATGCGGGGTGTCTTCGGAAGCTTTCAAACCAGTGGGCGCAAAATCCACTGACGCGTCGACATTTAGCCTTTTTAAAAAGAATTGTGTCGGTGCTTTTGATACACCAGCGAGAGAATCCTTGCATTTCGAAGTTGTATCGGTTGTTAAGTAATATCCACACGGAAAGGGTGGCTAAGTATTATTTCGAGGAACGTGATTACTCGCAGAAGGCTGATTTTCGGAAAAATTCACGCTCCAAGACCGCGTTGAAGTTAATCCTCACGCGCTCCTCTCCCCTTCTTGCCAGCTGCTCCCTTTCGAGGGGATCGAATAATCCAGCGAGGAAAGTTCTCCACGGAAAAAGACAGCGCCCGACGTTTCGATGGCTGTCTTCCTGCGGGCAAAGGCTTCAGGATTTAAATTAATTCGGGCAGAAGCTCTTCTCGTTCATGTTTCAGAGTTCCCCGCAACGGACCACGCACCTTCCTCGCCCGTTCTCTTCCTCGCCCACTATTCTTCCACTCAGCGAAGTAATCACGGAAGTCTGTTTGACGAGGAAAGTGGTTTCAAGTGGTTCCTGCAGCGCGAGGCAATCCCGAATCGTCGCAGATATTCGTTATGATTAATCTGTGAAATGAATTATACAGGTCGGCCGTATCGCTCCATGTTGACGCCGACTAGAACCGATTTAGAATCATTTGAGGATATGGGTCGAAAGCTTGATGTCTCGTGTGAGCCCATATATTTTTATAAATCGGCCGTCTTTCGTATACAGTCTTTATTTCATGAGGCTGGCTATTTGCAGATTGTTATTCCTGCTGCAATTAGAATCTTCGCCGCTGTCGTCAGCTGTGTCTACATGTGGCTTCGCTGGTGGCAACTAGGTCCGACTTTTCCAGACGGTAACCAGCTCCCAGCTGCACCAGTCAAATTAAGTTCATCCTTCTCGAGCGCACACCACAAATTGAACGACGCTCTAATGATTTCGCGTTCTCCTGCGCTGGTGTTTACTTCGTATTTACGGCGGTAACGTGCTTTCCGTTGCCCACGCACCCCTCTTCCCATAAACCACCAGAGTTCTCTGAACTATGTATCGGAAGACCAGGTTCGGAGGAGGCGGCGAATTCGGCCAAGAGAATGAAAGAAACCAACTGGAATAGAAGGAGCTATTTTCCCTCTTCCGAACTGTATGCAATATTCACTGCACCCTCTAAGAATATTTCCAGCAAAGTACTCTGAGAGAAATTTCGATTAACGAATCTACTCCAACTGATTTATGCAATGTTAAAGCCTGAAATTACATCTTACCACTTGTCCCCCGCATATCACAGAAGTTCCGAATAGGATGGACCACATTTGGTACAGACGTCGTAATGTTTCGTCGTTCTCAATTCTGCTTACTTTCGGTTCTTTCATTAGTCCAGTCTTCATCGATATGTAGATAATAAACTCACTGTCGGTTCCGCTATAGTTGTTGAGTACACGAATATTCGACGTTTCTGCCAAATCGTAAGCGTATTCTCTTTATTAACACGAGAACTTAATATCGCGTTACTGTGCAGGTAATGAATGACTCCGTACATGTGAAACTAAGTTACTAATGGTATATTTAAAAAAAATGTAGTTAATTCAGAACAGTGGTCGAATGAGCTGTTGCTAGCTTGACTATTTTCTTCGATCTAACATTTTTCTTTCGCTGAGGCCTTACGAGGCCTTCGAACCTCTGCAGGGGTGTGTCTAAAGCAAAAGATGCTAAAGCCTATTGGTTGACAATGGTAGAGAAAAACGGAAAGGGAAAGTACTCTTTCCACGAAACCGAACAGACGGCGCTACGCCGTCTGTTTATTGTCGTCAAGATAGCTCTCGACTCGGCCCAACGGTCCCAATCCCATGGAGACAGTTGTAAATAATCGGGTCCTAAGAGTTAGGCCCGGACAGGCAAACCAAGTGCCAGCCACGTGCGATGTGACGAAGCTTGAAGCTCGATAACAAACCGTTCGCGCTCAACAATAGTCATGGAGCTAAGGCTATAACCGGCGGTACGACCATAGAATACTGGAAATACAGTGTTTAATTTTAACGAGGACGTTAAATGTCGCCACTTTGGGAAATTACGAATCCGCTGCTTCTATTTAATACGAGGAGCAATTCGTCCGTACCTCGTTTCTCGAAATTCCAACGAGGCCGAGTAGAACAGCCGCCGCCATCAGTCGCGTCGCTCCGCGGCAGCGATGTTCGCTAAACCTTTCAACATCGATCGCCGAATGACAGCGCGGGGATGGCTGCCAGTAAATTTTCAAGAACCAGGCGAAACAAAAGCGTCGACGCGCGGCTGCGCGTCGCAAGGACGTTCCGCAGGAGGCAAGTCCGCACGGAAGAGGCTGGCGTTCTACGTGCGGAGAACGATGAGAAGGGCCCGGGCATCTTCCTCCATTTGTCGGAAATTGAATTTTCATAGATACGTCACGGGGAACGCGGGCGGCAGTTGACGTCTGCCGTTTTCCTGATCGCTTCTCCGAGGGGGATGAATAAAGTATGGCGCGTCGCCCCTTAGGTTCCGCGTCCACGTGAATCCTGAAGATTGTGAACAAACAGCGCGGGTGTTTCGGCTACTGCAAAGACGTGGCGGACGTTTAATGTAGATGCTCGGCCGAGACCCGGGCGAAAGTGGAACGAGCCCGCGCTAGAAATGTGTACATTGTACTCGCCGCGGTGAAATGATATAGATACAGACAAGGCAACGGTGACACAAGGGGTCGCTATAATGAGCGGCACGACCTCGACATGTAGGCCAGGCTCTGACGCATACCTGTACCGCGTGCACACTACCTGGACTTGCCACAGGTACTACTAGGCTGTCGGTTCGTTAAAGTGCGAACGACCAGGAAGGGACGCTTGACGCGCTCACGTAAGGGCGGCATCACAGCCCATCGGGATTGCTCGTTGGACAGGAAACGGCACTAAAACTGGACATCTCTGTGTAGCTGGTTTCTGCAGGGCCTCGCGCACCTATTGTATCGATAAATAATCACAGTCGAGTAGCGACTGTTTCGCAGAATTGGTGATTTGACGGATTAATGGTTGAGGGAGTATAATACCGAAGGGGTAGTCGAAGAGAGATGTCAATTTGAGAGGCGTACCCAACGGCGTCTGTGGTGCGAGCGGAGTAGCCTTCGTGTTTTTTATACCCATTTTGTAGTGCTAATTTAATTAAACATTTAGATATTATTTTTTTTAGTATACACTTACGGGGCTGTACCTAGTCAGGCGGCCGAAAAGAGGAGCGTGTTTGTGAATTTTTTTTGAAAAAGTGGAAGCATATATTTTTACAGAACTTTTTGCACTTAAAACAGCAACGTTTGAAGAACATTTGGTAATTTTTTCGTAGAAAAGTGTTTACATTTATAATAAAATTACAACCGACATCCAAGAAGTCTTTTTAAAAAGTTGTTTGCGTGCAAAAATCACTCGAGAAAAATCAGGATTTCAACTTTAAATAGCCGCCATTTCGTTTTAAATTAATATTTCGGAAATTCCCTCCGTTAATCAGAGGATACATTAATATACCGACGAAATCTTTTTTGTTTTTTCATTTTAGCTAATCTGGTTCCGAATAGCAGTGCTCACCGCAAAAGCAAATTTTTAAAAAAGGTTCTCGGATGTCGGGTGTTACTTTATTATGAACTTAAATATTTTTCTACGAAAAAATTACCAAATGTTCTTTAAATGTTGCTCTATTAAATGCAGAAAGTTCTGTAAAAATATATGCCTCCGCTTTTTCAAAAAAAATTCACAAACATTCGCCTCTTTTTTAATAGAGATCAGTTACTAAAAATAAGCCATTTTTCTCAAAATTCATCGGGTAATTTCAAGCTATACAGACGGATTGAAAAGTGGCGTGGCAATGTTACGAGAGAAACTTCACTGGAGAAACTTTTAAATGCCACATCGTTGTTACAAGTAGGTACTGAAGCTTTCTACGGAATTTATATTTGCGGCGTAACCGTCCTAAGCTTGAGCAGGGACTCTCGAAATTGTAGCACTCGTCTTGCAGAGAATATTCATCGATTCCTCGGAATTAGAGAAACAGTAGTTTTTTTTTCATGAAACTTGATGGTGACACGGAAGATCGTGTGTCGGAATTATTCAGGAGGTGAAACGGGACGTTGAATAATATTTTCCCCCGTCCCTGTTCAACGGCTGTGCATAATTTAATAATTGCCAGCTCCAGGAGATCTCTTCGTCTTCGCCCGCGATTTCTTTGCCGAGAAACGGAATACGAGCCAGGGAAGACGGGGTAGAAACGTCATTAATTAAACTTCCAGACGATATGAAGCGCGTTCCATCCAGAAAGGTTAACATTCCGCTCATCTTGTCGTTAATTCGCGTAATGGTTTTGTTCGTTTCCACGGAGAAAACGGTCCCGCTCTACGGTCTGTTAATATAAGCAAAATTTAATTACGATTAAACGCCGAGAATAGAGGGGACGTTTGTTGATAAATGTGCAGGCATTGTTTCGAATATTATGAGCGTGACTGTGCATCAATAAATAATGGTTGCGCAGTGAACACAGGGGTAAACGAGAACAAAGGTTCCGACATCGACGACACAGGATTTGCGGCTTGATGATACAAGATGGTGATCTTTATTTCAGGATCTAAATTAATAGAATCTAGATAGGCTATCTGCTGAATATTCCACTCCTAACTCCGCAATGATTTAATTGTCCAAAGTTTCTGAACCATCGAATAAATTTTTATCCAAATAATCTTCGAATAAAACGAACTAATTCCAGAATGACGAATAAATTTTTATTCCGAATAAAAATCACATTATCCTATCGGCCATGATCGAAAATTAGAATCTGCTGAAGAGTGGACCTTCGGTGACGTTGGTCCGAACGGAACAGATCGTTAAGTGGATCAGCATGGGCGGGTAAACATTTTCAACGGGTTGGTGCAACGATACTTTCTTCCCTTTTCGATCCGCAAGGAAGTTTCTAGGTGGAGGACGTACTTCATTCCGTAGTCTGAGGCATCGAGCAATTAAACGGGGTGTAACTTAGAATCCGGTTCGATGACGAGGATTCCCGAACTTCTGAAAGTCGTAGCGGTAGATTACCGGGAACGAACGATGCATATCGACCGGATTCTCCGGGATGAACGGGCCACGTTCGTCGCGATCGCGTCAAAGACTCCTATAATAGGAGCACTTCTCCGGAGATAGCAAAAGTAAGCTATTCGATTTGAAGATTGCGCTCCCTATAACTTTGCAGATTCGCAGATTTGCAGAATTGGGAGGTATCTTCGAATGGAACGCGTTTTAAATGGATTCGGGACGTTCCATCTCGGGTGACGTTATTTTCGCGATGCATTGAAAATTGATGCTGTAACTATACATCCTACAGGATCAGATAGGATTCCTGGATTCAAGCACTTGCCGTTACTATACGCAGTCTTCTTGCGCGTCGTGTATCGCTAGTTTTGCGAAAACATTTCGTTCTGTATAATTGCTGCAGCCTTTGAACGGCGCTCGATGGAAACCTCGGGAGTAGCAATAATACTTTGTAAACTACAATCTTACCTTGATTAAATCAGACAAATTTTGCAACTCGGTCCGTTCTGTCTGAAATTAATCCGTGTTTGCCTGTGCTTGCGTTCGTTTCACTCGGAAGAATGTATAAAACGCACTGCAATATTCGCGGAAATATTTTTGGACTGTGAATATTACGAAGAAATATTTGCTACGATAATTTTGGTTGCTGCAAATTGGTGTCATAGTTTTAGTAGTTTGCATAGGATGCGTTGATAGTTTCAGTAGTACGGGTCAATGGTTTCTCAGACGATTACGGAATTGCATTAAGCCTTACCGTGGATTTAATTATGTAGATTCTTTTATCATTCCCTCTACTAGTGAATAGTGTCAATTCCGAAAGCATGCTGGACTAGTCAGGGCGCAGTCAGTAGTACGAGTCAACGTTCGATACCGCGTTTGTGGCTGATGCGTATAAATCCATTTCAGGGGAGCAAACAATGACTGAAATATCGAATACTGTATAAATATTATCAAACAGACAAATATCTTCTCATTCGTGCTGACCAGTAGGCAGAAAGTCGCTCGACGTCAATTGATAATTGGGGACAATTTTGAAATGTCGTCAAACAGAGGCAATTGTAAAGGGAACGCGTTTGACCGTTAATATGCTTTATTAATTTATGCGGCTCTCGCACGAAGCGTTTTTCGCTCCGATAAATATTTCACGAGACGCGTTTTAATACGCCCGATATGTTCCCTCTGTCGTTTTTCCAACTAAATGAATCCCCAGGACAGTTTTTAATAAATTTCTTCGTCATTCGACCGGCAGACGATGAATAAGACAAAGGCCACATTGTTTAAAGTACTCGAACAGCGAGGTTCAATGCTATTAATCAATCCCTGTCACGGAATTATTCGGTGCAATAAGGGTATCGGCATTTAAGTTCGTGAGAACCGATACCCAACGATTTCATCTATTAGGTTCCGAGCTATCTTCCTTTTTGCCTAATTGTGTCTGAAATATATTCTCCGTTGTAACTTATCTATTTTTCTTCATCAAGTTGAAGACTGATTCCGCAATATCGAACAGGAGGCAAGTGTCCCAGCTCTCAATTCGTGGGCGATAACAACCGCGCGTCACCGGAGTAGCAGCGTTTAGTTCGCTCAATTACAGCCGATTCGCGCGGTAGTTTTATCGGGCCAGGCCAGCAGGAAAGTTAAACGCAGACGTGCATGCCGGTATAATTATTCCACTATCACCATGTAAACTGCGAAACTGAGTTTCGCTCGCTAGCTGCACGACTGTCACACATATGCCTGCCAGCGAGTTATTATTCTGGTCATTTGCTTAACAGAGTTATGCAAAATCATGGAACTTTGGGGCCCTTGTCGAACGCGGATAGCGCCGCGTTGCGAATAGCAACGATTCCTGGATACAAATATTCCTAAACATTAAAAGAGTGGAGGCAAACACACTGCAGAACCCGTTCGTGATCTCCAAATTCGTTCTAAACGATTTTCAGACATGCCGAATAATCTGCTTCGGGGATTTAAAACAGTTGCAAAGAAATAGCCGAACTTGAGGCCGTTACAAATTCCATTCCTGTCGCTATCTAGGTTCTGGCGCAGAGCCAGTGGCTGGTTAACCGAAACCTATCCCCGAAAGATCGTTGCTCTACCTCTCGGATGGACATTGCATTACGGTGGTATACAACCAGTTAAACGCCGCTGCACGCTGCAGATCAATATGTACATTTGTTACTCTGCTTTCATAAAACAAAGTAGAAGTATTGCGTGCCGGGGGAAGCTAGGCTCGGCGGGTTTTTCTCTCTTTTTATCGAAATGTTTTGCTGGGAGTCCCCAGTTCCTGCGGGAGGATATATCGACCCAGGGTCACCTGCAATTCTTAACGCGGCTTAGCGGTAGCTAGTCGCGGAAGCTACGTACCCGTTCTACCGCGGGAGAATTCATTCCGTAGATTACCGAAGTCAGCAAGTCGCAGAGCGAAATGCGGAGAATCAGTTGGCCGAACGGCCCTCAAACGCCACGAATCTTTCGATTAATCTTCATTTCCGAAGGCTCTGTAATTCGATTACCGAAAATCTGATCATGTCCTCAAATTACCACCTTATCGAGCGCCCCGAGTGGTGCATTCGTATGGAATAGATTGACTTTTCAGTTACGCGGAGATGAGAATCCTGCTCGACTCCCAATGTAGTCCCAAAAATGGAACCAGAGAAGGTCGCTAGTCGGTGATTGAAAGCTGCTTTCCCTCGTATTCATGGAAATCGAAGGACTCGCAAGGAATATTTCGCACTGCGACTAATCTTCTCTACAAACTTGAGGGTCCCCAGCGGATCGGCTCGCGAGGCATTCAGTGACGATCCACGATCGTTGCGCACGAGGGGAGCTGTCAGTCACTCGCAGATCATCGATTCTAAGTGCATTACGGCACCGGCAAATAATGGCGATATTCAACTCGGAGTAAAATTGGATGGTAACTCGAGCGTAGACAGGTATCCGATACTCGTGCCGCTGCGGCACGGCATCGACATTATGTTTCGCGGCATGGAATCCGGTAAATGATGCGGAACAGGCTATTTGTATGAACCGGAATTCATCCCCTCGTACTGCCGCAGCTTCTGCTCTCTGTTGGCTCCTTTTGTTCTATTACCCCTTTGGGAGCCGAGCCACGGCATCACTTTTGCGATTGAAGCGAGAATGATCATTTGTTTCCGCGCGCGAGAGTGATTTCTTTCTTCTATTCCAAGGAGCCCGAGCAAGCGAATAAGCAGCTCGCACAATCTTGCGATGTAGTTCCAGAAATTCAGGTCGAGATAGGTACGTCGGTGACATTGCAGCTTGTAAATGCAGGCTTGCACTTTTGCCAGTCCTGTATTGGAACTCATCGGCACCCTTATTCAAGCTTTGGCTTTCGCTGCGATTCCATTGCCCCCCCAGGAAACGTTAAGGAAATACAAGAACGGCCCTGATGTGCGTAATTGGTCGCGGTTAATATCTGCAATTCGAGCGGGGGTGAACGTGGCCGCGGAAGCCGGAAGTTCGTTATTGTACCGGAGCAAAGGGAACCGCAATAGAGGAGGCTTCGCGGTCACCTATAGAGAGAAACACCTTTTGACCGGGACTTTCAGTAATTGGCGTGAGTTTGCAGTCGAGTTTCGTGTTCCTTGAGGATGGCTTCCGAAGTTGAGCACCGAGAAGCAACGAGACGGACGACAATTAACACGCATCTGTAACCCAGAAACTTTGAACGTGTCGCTGTTCGCCGCCTGATGGCGGGCAAACTTTTAAGAAGGATTATTATTGGCCCTTTGTTTGGTACTTTCCCGCGAACTAACCGGGGGAACAAAGTTCGCGGACATAAAGTACTACGCTCCTATTGGCGCTTCTCCTACCGATAAATGAAATTCCCTGGACTCTGAATTGCACTCGTTATCTTGTAATTACTGCCATTTTCGGGCACTCCGGGCTTCTGGGAGCGTAGGATTCTACGCGGACCCAGGGTTTGTTTCACGCGGATGATTCGACCGTTGGGAACGGAGAGCGCGCCTGGAAAATCCTTGATTCATTCGATTAGGTATCTTCACTGATGAAGCTTATGTAAAAGAGCCGGGTAATGCATCCCCACGTTTTCGTGTGCAATTAATAACTGTGGGTATTAATGCATTTCATGTTATCGCTTCTGCTGCGGTGCGCGTTTATCATAATGCGAGGGAGTGAAAAATATATTCAGTGCAGCGACTGACGCACTACTATCCATTTATAACGGAAGATTAAAATCGCAGTCAATTAATTATCGTCTCTCGATGCAAGTGTACGCGCGTACGATAATGCAGAGGTACCAAACCGCTTTCGCAATCGCTTTTAATAATAATCCAATGAGTTATATCAACCAGAAAATTAATTAACCTCATTTGCGTTCTGCGTGTAATATTAGTCCCTGATTAGCTTCCATATTATTTCGGGAGGTTTATAAGATTCGCTTGTTTCTCTTCTCTATAATTCGTTCGGCTCGCTGCAGGCGCAGCCCCTGATGGATGATGTACCCGAGTGGCTTGGGGCATAAGCTGGGTAATAAAATGGGTAATTTCCCCCAAAAAACATTCCTGAAGACTGGAATTCTGGATTCCATTGCTCCTCATCCGGCTGACTAGTGTGCGGGCCGTAGAACACTTTGGACAGTGAGCATACTCTGGTTAATACGTAGTGGTTGAAGCGGTCGTGGGCGAGTCTGAGTCGGATAGCTTGTCCCTGCGAGAGTATTTGCCTTTCGAGCACGGAAGTTAAATAAATCAAGCGCGTACAAGCGGCGCCGTGCGAGACCAACAATCGACGTGTCGAGCATGCACGTTTGGTGTCGCGTCCAACAAATTGCTTGACGTAGTGCGGTCGGTGTACGCTGGTCGAAGACAGCGCTGTTTCTGCGGAAACTATGCGGCAATGATTATATTCTGTTCTATGAATGCCTGTGTTGGGAAATAGATTCGAGTAATTAGAGCTTCCTATTCAGATGCAGGGTGGACTTTGAAAACATCGGTAGAAGTGTTTTCTTCTATGCTCGTCGCGCATCAAACGGATTGTCTAATGGTGAAAAACAGTTTTCACCATGGGATTCTGCGGTAAAAGCTCAGTTGAAGTGGTAGAAAGCGTGTTCCATTCGAGTGAGATGAACAGGCGATGGGTATTGATACTCGTCAAGTGGGCAGAAGGTAAATGGAGACGGAAAAATTAATTGCCGGTGGCATTATTTCTATTCCACGATCATAGAATGGAGAAAATTACGGCCATTATGCATCTGGAATTGATATCGATTCAAGATGCAGATAATTTTTATTTAAATAAATTTCGAATAACGAAGTGAAAGGTGAAAAATTATTCATCAGTCGTCAGTTATTTTTTTATTCGTCGAACCTTTCAACTTCAACGTCGAATAAATTTTTCAACTTGAACTTGAACTTGGACTCTGACTCTGACTCTGACTCTGACTCTGACTCTGACTCTGACTCTGACTCTGACTCTGACTCTGACTCTGACTCTGACTCTGACTCTGACTCTGACTCTGACTCTGACTCTGACTCTGACTCTGACTCTGACTCTGACTTTAACTTTAACTTTAACTTTAACTTTAACTTTAACTTTAACTTTAACTTTAACTTTAACTTTAACTTTAACTTTAACTTTAACTTTAACTTTAACTTTAACTTTAACTTTAACTTTAACTTTAACTTTAATTTTAACTTTAACTTTAACTTTAACTTTAACTTTAACTTTAACTTTAACTTTAACTTTAACTTTAACTTTAACTTTAACTTTAACTTTAACTTTATACTAATTTAAATTTGCAACTCGGCACATTAATATCATTACAAAGTCACTGCATGGGTATCTTGTTTTCATTCATTCGTAAAACAGCGCCGGAAGGAAAGCATTCGGCATTGTTCGACGCTAACGTCAATCTATCACCGATTCTGAAATTTGGTTACCCGCATCACGCTATCGAAATAACGGACAGCTTACGGTAATAATTTGTTTGTTAAGCGAGTTATTGTCAATGGGGTTTGGATGCGGTAATGCTCGGTAGAATTAATATTAATCACTTTCCATATGTAGTTGCATTAGCCCCAGGCACGGCTGCATTGTGAATCCGTCACGTAGCTTGATATCCCGAAAATGGTAAAATATGAATATAATCTATGTGATTACTTCCCAGCAGAAAACAGAAGCTGATTAAAACCTGCAATTTGGACGAAACGTTGACTCCCTTTACTTCCGCATTTAGCTTATTTTACAGTTAAATGAAGAGCCTCTTTCACACACACACACACGCACACATGCAAACCGCTGTGCTTCTATTACATGCTGCGCAATTTCCATGTGCCATCGAAGTATGAAATCCAGCCATGCACGAGGCCGAATGCGGTAGAAATTTGAGTGTCGAGTTGTATAATTGGTCTCGTTTGTAAATCACGCGAACCTCCGCCCCATTCAACTTCCTCTGCGAAAGACGTGTATGCTTTTCCGACCCAGTTCAGAGAAGGAAGGCCAACTGTATTCGTGGACGAGGAAGGTCCATCTACGCCGAGATACTGGACGACTATCGATTGCTTAAAATACAATTAAACAGCTATGGACAATATCCCGTTTGAGATCCAACATATTATCATAACGTCACCTTACAATGGCACAGCATCACTTTTAGCTACCGCGTCGGTCCAGTTGCGTACAGGTTGCAATTTTAGGGACGGGAGCACTGCAATGCGACACTGGGGTACTACGTTCAAGCCACAGGGACACGCACATTCGAGAAATTTGCAATCGCATGCTTCTGTTACCTTTATTGCAGCTGTGTCTAAAGAATTGCTTTCTGAAATATTTCGGTTGAAATGTTTCCTTTAGCAATCCGCAGCACATTTTCGTAGCACAATATACTCTAGCTATAAACTGGAAACCCTCGGCTTCTCCTATCTCCAGTTATCGACACACCGAGCACCCTAAGCTTGTCTTTTCCCTAAGAACTCCGCGGAAAGGAGAAAATCCTTCGCTCGTCTGTAACTAGTTTCCGGAACGAGCTGCCAACGGAACAGGAGAAAGCCTAAATCCCTCTTCTGACGAGCGTTCCGGTTAAGCTTGCCGCTCGTTCGCCACCTGAACTAAACGCGCTCGATAGCTCGAAACAACGCTCTGCTCCGAGAGTCCCCATAAAACCGGAGACACGTACAATTCGAGTGGGGCGTAAAACAAAACCGCCGCTGAAGCCGCTCCGACGAGCAAAAATCGCGATTCACTGGCGCAGCTGGTGATCGTAAATCGCAATCTCCCGGTAATCACGGGAACGCTATCTTCGTTTAGACCGGGGAGTGCTTCGAACTAAGGAACACGGGAACTCTGTCGTCTCTCGGGTACCCTAACGCGTGACGGGTATTAAATCTGTGGAACACTAACCGCTCCTTTCCAATAATCTCGCCGTAACGGCGGGGAAAGTGAATCTCAGATAAGTTTGTCCTGTAGCGTGTAGGTACCGTTTTCTGAACGCTACTTTCCTGTCAGATGAATACAGCGTCGCCAACGGACTGGACATAAGCCCTTATCATTCGGTTATTTGCCATTCTTTTGTAGTAAAAAAAGGTTTTTTTTATTTACCTTAATCTGACAATACAATATCCTGAAAGTTTCAGAAAGATCGATTAAATATTTTCTTTTAAAAAAAATCCCGAAAATGCCTCGATTTTCAGGTAGTTAGTCGCCATTGTGTTTTAAATTAATATTTCGGAAATTCCCTCCGCGAAAACCTTTCTGGTTTTTTTTATTTTAGATAATCTGGTTCCGACTGGCAGTGCTCGCCCGAAAAAAACTTTTTAAAAGGGCTTCTTGGATGTCGCTTGTAATTTTATTATATACTTAAGCATTTTTCTACAAGAAAATTACCCAATGTTCTTTAAATGTTGCTCTTTTAAATGCAAAAAGTTCTGTAAAAATATATGCTTCAGCTTTTTAAAAAAAAATTCGCCTCTTTCCGGCCTCCTGACTAGGTAAAACCCCTTAAAGGTTTCCTTTGCTCTTCAGCCACGAGACCTCCTAACGTATCAAAATTGATAAGACCTATATTATCAAACAGTATCTTGCACCCCACATTCATCCGAGGTACTTGAGAGGCTGTGGGAGACCTGAATACCCTGTACCGTTGAGAAGCGAACACTGATTCCCAGCGTGGTACACAATGATAAGAAGGATAGGCTATTGTTGCCCGGTATCTCGCTGTAGACGACGCGCAGAAAGTATCTCAACGACGTCGATGACAAGCGGCTGCTAAACCTTATCTGTGCCTCCAAGCCGAAGAAAGCGAGGGAACGGTCCCCGACACCCCCGTTTCGTGGTTTCGAGGGATGTACGAAAAGGACGCTTTTCAGTTTACGATCTCCTCGGGGTATTTAACGGATCCTGTAGCATCCGCGTGTCTTCTGCCAGTTCGCGGCTGGTGTCCGTAAATGTTTCCGGTTCCTTTCTGCCGGGCAGTGTTTCCAAACGGGGTCTGGACGGTGGGAATTAATTGACGCCGGGTTTGAGTGTTTCAGAATTTCTAGGGGGTTGCGTGTAAAACTGCTAGCCGGTAGCTCGCCGGGTGGTGTAGATTGTGGAAGTATTACCCGGGAATTAGATACGAAGGATAGATATTGGAGTATTATGAGAATTACGCGGGCAACGTGGGTTATCATAGAAGAAATGAGTTTCGGAATTAAGGTACACTTAGTGCTATCAAAAATTAGTGGCCATTTTCCCTGTAGCCTCCATTATTCATGAAACTTTCGGCGGGATTCATATTCTACCTGTTCGTCGAGGCTGCTGGAATTTTGGTCGGCGCCTATGAGTACATTTCCCCCCCAACAACGGAGAGGAGGTGATGGGCCCATAGGAGCGCGCCAAATTAGCGCGCCACGGAATTCATTTTATCGCAAATCAGGTTTAAACGACAGACTTCGGTAATCTTGTTAATCCCCGCGAGAATTCGACTATCAGCGATCGATTCGTTTCACGGGAACAGCAGGGGGATAGTCGCCCCTCGATCATTTTCAATATTTCAAAATGTGTGTTTGCGAACAAGCATTCGCTAAATGCTACTGCGTCGCCGTTAGTGCACTATTTGCATGATTGATCAGGATTCGCGGGCGTGTTTGGAAAATATATTGTCTGACCCAACCTAGGCGTAATCCAATGAAAAATAAATCGCTCATTCGCGTCTTGGTCTACGGGAATAGAACACCGCCCGCGACAGTGACGTCGCTAGGGATAGCGGTGAAGGTGGAACGATTTTCGATGTGCAGAAAGTTCGCGCGACTCGCGAAGTGTCACGGCCTCCGACGTCTATCGATCAGAGAGACTGAGTAACGTGAAAGTAGCACAGCCGGCAGTCCGTGCGCGGTGTACAGGTTTATTTTTTCGTGCCCGTGCATACAAACGACGCGGTTGGGCGAGACAAGTCAGGGATGCTGTGTAAACGCGATTCTGGGGGAACATTGGGCCTCGACTAACTGATTAATGGTGCATGCATGATACAGAGGTTCAGGGTTTTACGTTGGCCTATTGTGCACCACGTTCACCGAATTCATGATTTTTTCAGCCCGTTCCCTCCACTGCAGCCCGATAGCTGTAGCGCGCGGGGGCTTTGTGGCGCTGTCTGTGTTCCCAGTGCGAACTCTGTTCGTGTAAAGTTTAGCGGCAGCTTGGGTGCCTACGCACGGGATGATCTTTATCTGTAACAGATTCGGGATCGTCGGTATCGTTAACAGCATCTGCTATATTGGCATCGATGCAGCATTGTGCTGCTTGTCAAACACGAAGATGTCTGCAGCCATAGGCAGGCTAGAGTATGCGAAGATGATACCAGAGATGGGATCTAAGGGTATTCATTACGGACCTGTGATCTTTGAAATTGGAGCCGCTCTGCTACGTGTTCCAAAACTGCGCTAGCAAACATGGCGAGAACGGGATAAACGGGAAGAAAAATCGCCCGTTGCTGGCTTACGCGTCAGCAACGAGTAATTTATGATCTTCAGCGGTTCTAATTTCGTGGATAAGAAAAGCCTCTGGGGCACAGCGAGCTATTGTATTTGTAAGTGATTGATACAGGGGGAAGTGAAATGAAACAGTGAGACTGGCACCGTTTCTCCGAGAAAAATTGATTTATGTTGTGTCTTCCGTGCTGCGGATTATTACTTCTATTACTTGGTGGCCTCATTCTTCTCGCATCCGAAGGAACCCAACTGTCGTTTCCTTGCATCCAGACATCAAAGTACGCTTCCCTGTTCGCGGTAGGGGACCAGCAGCTGGGAACAGACTCCCCTTTGGCCGAACTGTCGGCCTGCGAGTTCCGATAGTGGCCCTGCGTCTTGGCTGCGCGAGGGACACGTAGGATAAGTAAAGGATCACCTGGTGGTCTGTCGATTCCGCAACGGATAGCGTCATTCCCCGTGACAAAGTGAACCCGACGGAGAATCCCTCACACTCCCTCCTGTTTTTCCATGGAGCGCATCACTCGCGCGCCTCGGAATACACAGCGATGGAAGTGCAGGGCACTTTGCGCGGGGAGCCAGCGATTGTTACTGAGAAATCGTTGGCGCAGGAAAAGTCTGGTGGTCGATGGGGATCTACTCCGATACGGACGCTGGTGTCGGATTGTAGCCAGCATTATGCAAGACGGGAATCTGCTATTCGTACGCTGTCAGAGCTTCTGTTTGCTTATCTCGTTTCCGCCAGGGTCTCGCGACTTCGGGGCTACTGCTGCTGGACTGCGGTGAAATGCTGCGTCCAAGAACCGGCGCACTCGGAGATGCACGGAGAAACATACTGTTTTCGATTGTAAGCGTGGGACAATGGTAACTTATGTTGCTTTCGGTGGGAACCTCCTGCACTAACACTTACGAAGCTTACAGAGATACAGAACTGTTTTCGTAGCAAAAGTTGGCGATTTTTGTCCACAATTTCTACGTCTGCAAGTTGCAAGACCTAGGAAGCGAGACATCTGGCTCTGACTCTGCTTGGAAGAGGCACTGAAACAGTCTCTTTGGGTTTTGGTGTGTGTTGAAAGGTAGGCTCGAAGGAAGGAAAAGGAAGGACAGATCAGACAGCCTCGGAAACTTTAATCGGGAAGAGACTGTAGCGATACCTCCGACTCCGCCACCAGAGGGCCACTCGACCGTTCCCGCTTTCTCGCAAGTGCTCGCTCATCTACCGATTCGTATATATACCAGTTTCGTCGTATACCCTAACATCCCAGCGTCCTTCGGAACCTCGGTCTTCGTGGGCCAGTAGTTGGATTCTGCAAACTGGTTCTTTATTACTTACTGACACCTGATCTCTCTAATTTTTATAGTTCCAAAGACTCTGATGGAGTTGTCGGGATACCGCCCGCATCACTGGTATCTGATGTCGATTGCTGATACTTATTACAGATGTCTGAGCTCAATTTGGGGTATCCTAATGACATCAGGTGTCCATTCGCGATATTTATCAGTGATAGAGGACGTCTGCCACTGATCCCCCTTGGTGACATCAGACAACGACATCTAACGCTGATTAATTGTATCTGCTAGACAGGTATCTATTCCCCTCAGCGAGATGCACTTCTGTTTAAAAGCAGACTGCGATGAATCGAAGGGTGTATGTATTGGAACATGGATACCTAGAGAGCGACTGGCTTGGGAAAGCCACGTGTCTCGCAACAATGAAACAAGTAGCTTAAGAGGTTGAAAGCTTCCGTTTCCATTATTGTCGGATAAACCAGGAGCTTCTCCCCCGTTGCTAGGGGTAGCTTCTTGTCGCTCGGAACCGGCGACAATACGTACTCTAGCTGTTTGTTCGTTTCAAATGTTTATTACTTCTCCCCGTTATTTTCCGCGTGGCCCGTCGGCGGAATGAATCGACGCTCGGGTCTCCGGGCTTTCATGGCGTATTCATCTCCGTGTTTATCCTCCTCATTTATTATTAGACGCTTTATTAACTACTAATGTAGCCCGTAATTTGGGGAATATACAGCGAGGGGACTTGCGATTTACGAAGTACAATTCATCTCGCGGTGATTGCGATCTTGAAACCATGATATATGCATATTAATGAATCATTAACTTAAACAATGACTGGGTTCATTCCCATCGAGCTTTCCATATCAATTTTACTTCAGTCGTTAATAATTATTCATGTCCGCATACTCTGGAAACTGTATTGATTTTTTTGTATTTGTTGAAAGAGTCAAGCGGGTAAGCATAGGGGAAACGGCCCCAGCGCGATTTTAGTATTTATGTATATCAAAAAATTAAAAAAAAAAAATCGACTTCAAACAAATAAAAATGCGGTAAAAAGTAAAAAAATAATTTTGTTCCTTGTTTAATCTACGACTCTCAATTTTTTTATGTCGGCGCCTCATCATTCGCACTGTGTAAATCTGGCGCCGACTTAAAAAAATTGAGAGTCGTGAATTAAATAAGGAACAAAATTATTTTTCACTTTTTAGCGCACTTTCATTTTTTCGAAGTAGGTTTTAATTTTTAAAATTTTCTTTATTTTTTACTTTTCAGTTATGTAAGTTATATAACTACATTTATTTAAATAATGAAATCGGTTAATGAAACAGATTTTTTATTTTTGGTGTAATTTCAAAACTACTTAACCGATCTTGACAATTCTTTCTCCATGACCTAAGTTGATTGGCCACGGCCAAACTAAATGCAATAAGTTTCACCAAAATCGGTTCAGTAGTTACGGAGAAATATCGAACTGAGTACCTCTTTCTTTTTGAAGCCGGTTAATAATTCTTTTTGCCTAAAAAGCCACCGAGAGAAATATCAGATCTCTACCGCCTCTCATTAGGATGGTATGGTGATAAAACAACCCTAAACTTTACCATTTTTTTTTTCTCAACAACTACTTAAGATATTTGAATGCTTAAAAATTCACGCAGCAGGTACTTTTTAGCTCCACTGCGCATATTTTTCTCGAAACTGCAGACCAACCATTTTGTGGGGAACGATTAGGGAGAGATAGCGCGGAGACGTGTAAAGTGCATTGCATGAGCGAGGGAGGATTGAACGTCGCCAACAACTGAAAAACGATAATTCCGCCGATGTTGAGCATTCATGGCCGACAGAGTCGGAAATACATGGGAGGAGCAATATAAAGCGTGACATTTATAGAACAATTTAATCTCGATTCAGTGCCGATTGGTGAATGCTGGCTTTTGTTTCCGTTGTGCAACCGATAAACGGTATCGTCCTCATGATCGATAGCACGCCGGGATGCCTGACGTTTCGATTAATTCTGGTTTTAATTACGCGCGACCGTTGTTCCACTTTTATCCCCTGCCCGGCAAATGCAATTATTGGCACTTCCATGGTACCCTTGAGGCTTGACAAACCCAGGGGAATTTAACCCACTCCCTCCCCCGCTGGCCGGCTTTGATTTCACATTTTTCACCAAGTTGCATCCGAGCGTATTTACTGATCAAGTTTTCGATCGGTCGTGATGCTTGCGCCGTACATTAACACAATTTTAACGATTTTTGGGTAATTATTTACAAAAGGGCAGTCCTCGCCGATTTCGATGACCATGAAATATATTCTGAACAGTTTTTCCTGTACACGTTGCCGTCGCTCGGTTTTAGCTTTCGAGATATTCGTAAGAAACTGTGATCGGTAGTTGATTTGGGTTAGATGGTTCAGCGCTCCTCGTGCCAACTTTTGGGTGATTCACACATTTTTCATCTTAAATCTCCCGAAAGTTGGCGGCCCTCTTTTGGGAGATTTACACATTTCTCATCTTAAATCTCCCAGAAGTTAGCGGCCCTCTTCCCAAACCAACTACCGATCACAGTTTTTTGTTGCTGCAAATATCTCGAAAACTGAAGCCGAGCGACGACAACATGTGTAGAAAAAAGTTGTTCAGAATGTTAATTTTGACAACATATTTCAAGGCCATCGAAATCGACTCTTTTTTAAATAATTACCGATTTTTGCCACTGGTAAAAATCGGAGTGTTAATTTCTTCCAACAGTTCTGCAATATTCACACAGATCATTTGGCAAAAATCGCAGCATTTACCGATTCGGTAACCCTTCTTACGGTTACGTGGTCCTCCCCCAGTCCCAGAGGCTCGTATTTTCCTTCGGCATTCGGCAATCTACTCGCAGAGAACGGGGAAAAGCGAAGACTAGTGGCCCTAGCTATACCCAACCGGGTATATCCTCTAAGTACAGTTTAAACGTAGAATTACAACAAATAACGATCCTTTGAAAGAATCAGCATTTAGATGGAGTATTAAGGGCAGAGCGTCTGGGCCGCTCTTTAATGCTTTCGTGATGCGATTTCGCCACTCGCACGGGCTCCTACGAGACTTCTTCCAGCGATAAAACGTTCCCGGGATTTGCGAGAGTCCGCGGAAGAGTTCGAAGACGAAGCGTGCATTTAATGGCGAGCTCTATAGTTCATCCGAACTGGATCTGGGTTACATGAAGTTATTAAACTTGTATTTCACCCTTGGAGCTTCGCTTTCTTGAAATGCAAACTGGCGGGGCAATTTTTCCTCGCTTTGAACACCGTTCCCAGTAACTGATGGGAACAGTGTTGCTCGCTGATGATCGCGCCCGGACGGTTGAAAATGGAGCAAGTGGGCCACGAAGTAGACGGGAGCGGCTCTTCTTCGTGTAATTAACCCAGACAGAAAACATTTAGCTACTTTCGCTGCCAGCCTCGCCTCTGATCCCACCACCGTATCCGCAGCAAAAATGTGCAATCCTAGAAAACAACCGGCCTCGTCCACCGCGCGGCGGTAGATTTCCAAAATAAACGAAAAATCCGGAGCTGTCAAGTGCACGCGGCCGCTGGTACACGGCGCGGAAATCAATTGTAGCTTCGTGTCCAGCGAGTCGCCGGAATGGAAACAGCGCTTGTTCTAGAACAAATAGCGAAAACACGGCGCTAGAAGCCACAGTTCCTTTCAATCTGCCCCTAATCCCCCATTCATATTCCCCCCTGAATTAAATTCACGTCCTTCTACCCACCAATGATGTAATCCTACCCTGCCCAGCTAGAATTACCAACGTTATGTATCAAACCATCCCCAGGATTTACGAGCGGCAGATTCTTCCTGAAACGGTTATCAATTCAGGCCAGTTTCGTTTCACGGGAATCCCGCCAGCGAAAGCGTTAAAGTCCGCGTCACGCGCCAGCCATGAAAGCTCGTTTAACTCGACACCGTGAAATCCTAGGATTCCGTAAAGCACACTGACTGCCGGGGCTTGTAAAAACGTATTATGTGTGGCTTGCTGAAAAGGGGCGTGCGCGGTGTGTCGCGTGCGGCAGCTTCGGCCCGGTGGAGACGCGATTATTACCCTGGAAGGAGGTCTCGATTCGCGAATTAGGGCGATAAGGCCAGCGCGCCGCGACCCGGTTTCAGCGGGTAATGCCGGCTCCCGCGGCTTCGACTTCTGATTATTGTTTCGGGTTACGCGCCCAATTTACGATCGTCTACTGACCATGCAATTTCGACCGGGGGAATAGCTGGGAACAGTGCCGGTAACCTGAAACGGCGTGGACTAGAGGAATAGTTATTTGTGACCGTGAATAACGCGATTCCTTATCGTCCAGGGGATATCTTGGACGAGGGTTGAATGCTGTTGCACGCGGTCGTGCTACTTTCCTTCCGGCGATATGGAACGCGTACATGCATGTTACTTTCGCTACTTTCTACTAACCTCGACGCGGGATTTATTTTTAACTTGCATCGGGTTTATTCATTTCTTTATAATTGAACGCAGTGACGGTTCAGGGAGAACTTCCCGGGAAATCGGGGCGAGTGTTGCCTCGTTTCCCGGTTCGAGTTTATATAAGCGTCACGAGTCGACTGTCCTGTTTCGAGACCAAAGAATTTATCGACAGAGAGAATCTGCGGAGCATGAAGCAGTTAATTACCAGTTAATGTATTAGAGAATTCAAAGTAAAACAGCTAATTACTGCAAACTAGTTAATTTTAGTAAACTAGTTTCGTCAGCCCGCTTGTTCCTTTGGCTATGGCGCAATCAGTCTGTCGCTAATTTCGTACGCTTCGATTGTCCTCGAATAATCAGTGAAGCCTCGAGTCATCCTGAGGGCCTTGCAGCAACAGAGGCGTACCACCATCTTTACCAACTTCGAGTAAATTGGAAAAAACTGTTTATGAAATTATTGCTTTCAGTTCAGGGGACTAGGCAGTCGTTTCCCGTGAAAGGAACACTTTCTTTTTAATGTATTTTTAAAAAAAAATTAATGCAAATCCAGATGCATCATCCTTTTACCCAATGTTTATTATTATCATAGAGATTGAAAAAAGTGCTGACTGATACACATTTTAACGTTCTTCTGTAGTTTTCAGGTAATATTGGTCTTAAAAACTGACGTAATTCAATTTCAAGGTGTAATTATTATTTGTTACATCCGTAGCTTCCTGCTGAACCAATAAAAACTAAAATTAAAACAGAATTATTAAATTCGTGGCCGAAAAACGGCGATTATTTCAAGAAAAATTCTAAAATCCGCGACTTTTTGATTTTTTGACGAAGATCTCGAATTTTTGCGGATGATATCAGAGGTTTGGCGCGAAATCACACATGTTTTGCACATCCTGTAATTTTTTCAAGTCGATCCGAACCTCCTGAATAGCCGAAAACCGAGAGAAAGGATGATTCGAGAAAAACGCGTTTGAAGTTTCTGGGCAAAGGCGACGCTATAAGATAAGTTACCGCTTGACCTATTTCGCTGCCAATTCAACAATTTTGCGAATTTTAATACAAACCAAGCGGCATTTTATTCAGAAAAGATAGTATTTTCGGAGAATGCAATACAAAAGTCGATTTTTCGACTGCCTACTTATTTCCCTTAATGTTGAAAGAGAAACCGAATTGAGAAATATATATTTTCACACAGTAAGCAGTAATTATTTTTATAGTTTTTATTTCTATTTTTAGCGAAAAATATTCTATAATAAAAGTATTATGTTAATATTCATATTAATATAAATAATACAAATATTACTATTCATATGAATAATAAAAATACCAATATTACGATTAATATTTCTATTTTTATTTATTTGCAATAAATCGCTCGTTTGCTATTTATTACATCATACCTCAAAAGCTGTTAAAAATGGAGCTGCACCCCTCTTGTTACAGGGTCCTCAATTGCATCAGATCTTATTCTCCCACCGAGGGAAATTAATAAGAAATTTGTTATTTCACTGACTACTTTACAAGATTCCTAACATTTGCTCGACCTCGAGTTCGCACCGTTCCATGTTCCAGAATTTCCATTGATATTATTGCCCCACCATCGTTTCACTCGATCATCCCAGTTACAGCTATTACCTCTGGTCAACATGCAGCTTTCTACTAATAGGTTCCCTCATCGGCTCGTTCGTCAGATTTTCCCTGATTAAATGGTGTAAGATTATTATCGTTGTAGGCTACAAGTTCCGAGCAAACTTCGGGTCGAATAGGAGCGCGCAGCCCCCGGGAAATCTGCTCGGAATCCACAGCTTTCTAAATCTGGAATTAATCTCTGATAAGTTCCAAAGCTCGTCTCTGGAAAGCAGAGCGATTGTGCTTCCCGCCGAACAGTTAAAAATTAACATATCCGAGCAAGTGAAACGGAGAGATGAATGATTATAATAAGACTGAATTTGGTATTCCTCCACGACTAGGATATGGGGTACACACTCCCCTCTCACCTTGGCAATCCAGCAGGGAGCGCATGCAGGTTTAGTAATTGGAGCTTTGAACGCCATACACACTCCGGGGGATATTTTTCTGTACCCCATTTAGCCGGGCGGAAGCACGTCGTTCACCTTCGCCGCGTTTTCTTTATTGCGATACAATTTCGCCTTATCTTGATCGATTGCTTCCTTCCATTATGCATGTGTGCGCGCACGTGAGCTATGAAATAGGTTTCCCGGAGAAGCACGGTTTGCCGAGCAACTTATGATCGCATTCCGGTATCGATCACCCGAGCCACGGGGCAAATTTCATTTGGAATCGGCCCGAAATTCAGCGAGCGCGTACGTGCGAGAACGCAATAAAAAATTACGGCCACGGCGGGCGGGGCGCATCAACCTTCGGCAATGAAACATTGAAAATTTCTGGCTTTTACTCGCTGCTCGTTACGTTTCCGCGTGCTTTTCCCGCGAGCCACCGGCCTTATCTCGCTCCTTCACTTCCAGCTTCCCGGTGGCTTTCCTTAGTTTTATTTGTTCCCGTTCTTTCCAGCGCAATCCTTCGGCGCGACCCCTTTTTTTTCGCTGATAGGATCTTGAGTTACGAGAAGAAACAGCTCGATGGACCGTTTCGCGGAACGCATAGATTTTGACCCGTGTCGCCGGGTTGTTAAACAAATTCGCGGGGCATGTGCTACGCGGCGGTGAAGGTAATTTAATAGCTGTTGCATGGTCACGTCGACAGAACGTCCTGCCTTATCACCGCGGGTTAAGCTTCGCTGCGGCGCGGTAAGCCGTGCTTTATTCAAACGCCTTGGCAGGAAATTCGAGAATAAAATTTTTACGCACCTTTCACGGGGCACGGGTAAAACGGGAGAGGCTGTGCGAGGCAGTCGGCAGCGGAGGATTAAACTGGGACAGTATCGATAATGGAAATGGCATTTGAATGCCATTGCTAAATGCCCTAACAATTAACTGGCCGCGATACCGTTCTAGTCAACTTTGCATACAGCATTTGTATTGAATTAATTAATTTAGATTAATTGGCAACGGTTAAATTAACCACTGACGACTTTAACAGCCATTAGAGACACTGCAGTGCTATTTAATTAACACTTCAGGTTTGAAATGCATCTATAAAGGGGTTAAGCATCGTCAAGGCTTGTTGTGCCACTCGGTGCATATCGTTTTATGCATCTTTGCCATTCGGTATAGAACGTAAAACCGCCTCGTTAAACCTTCCATTGTATAATTATCTAGGTAGAACAATCTGACACAAATTTTCTTACGAGTATTTAAGTGTGAGGTTTTCCGTAAATCATAATACGAGGTATACAGTATGTATTCAAGACACGAAGAATTCAGTTCACCTTTTCATTGCTACTTGTTTCTACTAGTTTCTAGATATCTTAAACCGAAAACGGTGGAAAATGAAAGAGTTCTACGTGATGTGATCAACAATTAGAGAAAGAGAAGTATTTTAGAGAATCTTAATAGTGTACAAATTTATTGGGCTGCCACAATTTTACACCACATTCGGAAAAGGTAAATCTAATAATTCTGCGACTGCAAGGATATCTACTAGACATACCTAATTACTGATGTACTTAAGGAATGAAATCGATTCAAATAGTTTTCATAATGAAAATAGCGTTTTTCTTTTAGTAGTATGCGTGCTCTCAATACCGCCTACTATTTCGATGTAATATTTGCTACAGGTGGGATCTCGAAATTTGCGGAGCAACCGAAATAAACTTTATTCGTCCAATATGTACATCAGAACGTAAAAAATAAAACATTTTAAAAATCCTATTTCTATATTTTTGTAATAAAAATAGAATAAAAAATTCATAAAAAAAACATTTATACAGCACTGAATAATAAAGGCACGTGTGAAAATGACTTTAAAAACACAGATATACATGGAATAATCAATATTTCTTGAGTAGGCGATATTAGATACACTTTTTTCAGGACCCGATTTTTGCATGGTTACGTTTTTTTAATTCCTAATTAAAAATTTGTAGGTTTCGACGGTTCTAACTTATGCTACATGAAAGACGAATAGTTTCTCTTTACGTTGAAACGAATTGCATGCAAATATATCAATTATTACTCAATTGACAGCGATTTAACTTTTGCTAGGCGATATTAGGTACGGGTCACCCTGGGTACTCTAATCCAGGGCCGTTCCTGGCGGGGGTGCAGAAGGTGCCCCACACCTGGTTGACCAAATCGAGGGGTGGCAGCAGGCCATTTATTATATGTAAAATTTTAACAATAATAATAATCAAAACTTCTATGATAAATATTAATGATATCATTTCTATTCTCATTTATTTTTTTTTTTCAAATTATCCAAAGCTGGGGTTTTCAAGATAAAAATTCACAACTACAACCCATTTTCCCGAAAATAGGCAAAAATCGAAAAATTCAAGGCCCTGTAGTTTTTACAGAAATTCGAAATCGGTAAAATGGTGACTTAAACCGCCCCTGATTTCGCGAGTACTACAACATATTTAAATTAATAAGGAAGGCAATACTTTTTTGGACCTGGACGGCCAGCGACCCTGGAGCAGCCTTGCTGGTATCCGGGGTCTGATAATACCGCGCAATGTGTGACCATCCCTCCTCCCTTTCGCCAACTCAGTGGCTCGTTAAAGGGAGGGGCTCGTAGGACGCGTCATCGCCCGCGGTATTCCGTGACGAATGAATTATAATATTTGTTCGTCACCCCTCCTGTTCCTTTCGCCTCGTTTGCTCCCGATCCCCTTTGTCAGCTACGCGCGAGCCACCCCCCGTTCTCGCTGGATATTTATTCGTCGTTCGCCGCGAACTCGCTGGACCGGAAGTCGGTCATCGAGTTTCATTAAAACTGTCATTTCGCTGGCCGGTGTGTTCCGGTCGGCACAGAGAGCGGAACCACTCAGAAAATATTTGCCGGCTATCCCTTTGTTGCCTTTGTCGTCGCCGTTTTATGCCCATAATTTCCCCTTTACGCGCTAATGTGTCACAGTGCATTGCCCGATAATTAATGTCGCGCGACACGTCGCGCGGAAAATGCCTATTACGATTGTCGGTTTGATTCTGTCCGTCCGCTACCAGACGAATTAACGCCGCGGACGCTCGGATCGCCTGGTCGGGATTTTTACCCCGCTGGCGATGGCTGTTTCCGTTTCTCGTTAATTTGTATACGATTCGCGGACATCGGAGCGTTGAAAACAATTTCTGTGCAGATTGCCCTCGGGGTGTAATATTGTTCCAGCTTTCGTTTTTCATAGCGCAGCCAGTGATTTCCTTCGCCGCCACGGGGGAAAATATAGCGCACTTACAGGACGAGGGTTTCTGGTTAAGCAAGTCCCATAATTTCGGTGTTTAGGCGAAATTCGGTGTTCCGTGTGTGCAGCGGTCGCGTTAAACTTGTAATCTTCTAATCTGGTTTAGTAATGGAGTTATATCGGAGAACTATAACTTATTGGTCTATCCTGAAGTTGAACGATTTGTCACACCCACGCTCCAATTTCCCAAAGCAGTAATGATCGCGTGGACGTTGCTTTCGAACATGCCGAAAAGGCAGCTGAAAATCCAACGGAAACAGAAACCGAAAGTGCACCGGTATTGGCACCGGTACGCCAACTGAATTCGACGAGCAACAGCTACCGATTGTTCACCCGACACAGAAGCGGAAATAGAAAAACTTTCCAAAGCACGAATTGAACCGAAGCAGCTGCCGAATCGATCCGAACTTAATCGAACCGTGTACCGAGCCACAAACGAGCCAAAACTGCTACCAATACCCCGATCAAATACACTTTGCACGCATTACCGTTGCGATAACTTTCCGCCCCGACCGCAGATAAAATAGAAGATCAAGTGTCATCCGCAGTCGGTTGCCTCCGAAAGATTCTACCGATTCCCTGGGAAAAATTTCTCAACCGGAGCAATCGAATGGAGTGAGACGTTTTACGAGGTGCAGCGAGATTTTACACTGCGCTCTTCATCAACCGGCGCGCTTTTATGTAAGCGTAAATCCGGCCGTTGTTCTCCGCCGGTGGGTGTCGCTTTTTACAGAACGCCGAGCGAACGAACCGGAAGTCGCCCGGAGGAATCCCCGAGATCATGAAACGTAATTCACGCCGGTAGCGAGCGCGACGCCGGGCGTCGACTACGTGCTCGCGAAACTTCGGAAGGGTTGCCTTCCGTCGAGAGCCCCTCCGCAGCGCGCCAGCTTTCAGACCGATGGAGTGCACACTCCACCGGCTCGGCGATGCATATCTTCTGCTACAAGCATTTTCACTGGGTTATACAATATCCGTGAGCATTCCAATCGTGCACGGCTCCGCGAATTTTCTGCCGTAAACTTGATACGTCCTCGTTCCTCTCAGCGGCCTCTCGTCGCTGTCGCGGCGAAGCGCACGCGGCTGTCGAAGGACGCAACAGTTCTAGTTACCGAACCGCGAAGATGTTCGGTGCCTTGTATATTTGCCCGCGTAAAGGTGTTTGTCCAGGACGTTTCCAATGCTAATGTCTTCCCGGAAACTTCAGGAACAGTGCGCGCGACACATCGTTTGACGGAGTCCCTCCTCCGCCACAGCGCTTCAGTTGCTCGCCGCAAAGTTAATTGGAATTCTTGCAGTACGGCGCAAGAAGTTCCCCGCGTCCATGGTAACCGAGTCGTCAATGAGCGCCCTGTTCCACGCCAAGTGTCTCCCAGTTCTCTAGCCTCGCCTCTTTGACTGGTCAACAAGCTGTTTAAGCGGCTTCTGGCCAGTTTCGTCCAGCTCGGATGCCGAACTAAAAGCCTCGGCTGAGCGGGAAAGAGCGGACTGTCCTATTGGCGCGGCGAGTTCGGCGAACTCGCTAACAACTGTGCCAGTGCAATATGCATGGATAAAGGTTGGATTCGGGTCTTCAGTGACCTGGCAGTGCCAACTGAATGCCAGCGAAAGAGTCAGCCGCTTCGATAACAAAACCTGACATGTCAAAAACGGCGAGTATTCCGATAACTCCATCACTGGGTCCCAGAAAACAATGACACAATCAGCGCGTCGAACGATCGCCCCTTTCACAAAGCGCGGTGTATATCTCGGCGAGCATCGGGTTAGCCGGAGGGCCGTTCGTGCCAGACCCTTTCAAAGCTTTGTTCCCGCGAGCGGGAGACTTGATCGAACATTCGTCAACGGGCGCTTGACGCTTCGGGACAGCCCATTATTCGCGGAAAAAGAGCGATGTGCGTATCGTTGTCCCATTTAAGGCGGAGATCCGTCATACGGTCTAGGATTTCCCTAGCTGCTGGATTCATACCCCGTGGACTCCGCTGATGCGTATGCATCACCGGAGCTCCGAAGGAATACCGTAGAATGCCGGACGGGTCGTTGATCATATCCTCGAATTGCGGGATTCGATCGGTCTTTGTAAAGTGACCCACGTCGAAGATGATCCTGTCACCAGCTTCTCTTTAAACCCACGCGAGGTACGTGAGAGAGCAGGAGACGCGAACTGACAGACTCTAAATGACACGCGTGATCGGGTAACTGATCGAAAATGTGCGGAAGGACGTTTTTGATGCTTAGCGTTTGGATCGGAATACTAAATTTATCGCGCCTGGATCGTCCTTCGTATCGGCTGCACAGGGTGTTTGTCTCGATAACACAATGGACTACAATGGTGGATATAATGGAAACAATGGATTTTAGCGTGTAGGTATTAAGAGGTTACGCTCAGTCAGGAGGCCGAAAAAGGGGTGATTTTGGGGAATTTTTTTCTCAGAAACTATGAAACTTTTTTCAAAAAACCTTTTTCTGTTGGAAAGGTAGTATATTTAGCTGTGTCTCTGAATTTTGGCGTTAAAAAATATTTATTAATAACAAAGTTATTTACAATCTCCTAGATGTCCTGTTCGAAAGAGGGGTTTGCGGTGACCACGATTACTCGGGAGTGGATTATTTAAAATTGGAAATTCAAAAAAATTAAGTTAATGTATTAAATTATCTAGTCCTTGGACCAAGGGTTTTTCGAAATATTGATTTAGGACAAGGTGGCAAATGTTTAAACGTAGGATCTCGATTTTCGGCCCCAATCCCACTTAATATTCATTAATTAAAAAAAAATATAATAAGTTACAGAAACAAAAATATTTCTTAACTCCAAAATTCAGAGACACAGCTAAATGCACTACCTTTCAAACAAAAAAAGATTTTTGAATAAAGATTTATAGTTTCTGAGAAAAAAAAAATTTCCAAAAAAACCATTAAGTACCTTTTAATTTTGGATTAAGGGTCACAGAATCGCGCGGCCATGCCGATTGTCGGTAAATTTCCCCGTAGCTTCTCTGAGGTGAATGCCCGGTGCGACAATGTCTTTGCCGACCACTGCTCGACCCCTCGACCGACTTGCACCGCGTGCAGCGGTGCACGCGTATTGCCTGCTTTTAGGGATATCTTTAAACGCTTATAACTAACAAACGAAGCCTCAACCGCAATATCGTTATTCTTGATTTTCGTCTGAGTATGGTGTCTAGAATCACTCCTTAAATTTATTCCCACGTGTAGTCGAAAACCCTGTATATTCGAAATCTATGTTTCTATGCAAACTCTGGAAATGTCGGTACTTATTAGCCGCAGCAGTACGTGTAAACTCGTAAAAAGTGCGATTCCTGTAATTCCGTGTAATAAGCACTGTTTGGGGTGCATTTTATTTGAAAGCACGTAGCCATTGCTGGGACAAGCATGGGCAATTTTGCCGTGCGGAACATCTTACTTAAGCTGCAATCTGGATCGTCGCCAACGATGCAAAGGGAAACGGTCTTTAAACGATGAAAAGTTTCCGGGGAAACGGCGTGTTTTACATAATACTGATATACTGAACCAATTTTTCAGGAATTATGCGCCCGCGTATATGTCACACTTTATATCGCACCGCAGTCCTATCTCCGAAGAGATAGAATAGTCGTAAGAGTTGTCTCTCGCCTCCTTAAGGTGATTAATTAAAAAGTGCACGTTCAAAGGAGCATCGCTTGAAGTATGGTATCATATCTCGGAAAGAGGATATTACATATACGCAAGATGCTGGTTTGATATAATTATTGCAGTTCAGTTTATAGCAAACGCTTCTTGGAAATTCTACTCTATTGCTGCTGTATTCTGGCCGGGTGAATTAAATTTTCTCAAGTTTTAACCGCCTGGTATACATATTCATTAAACGAAATCGTGATTTCTAGAATTTATCAGCCGCGTAAAGATATCTTGTCCCCGTTCTGTTCTCATTATTCAGAAACTTTGAGTGCTTCGAGATTGCTTTTAAGACGGTTTTAAATTAGGTATTCAATATACAACTAGTGAAGTACAGGATGCATATCTTAATTCGTGGTTTTTCATTGCTCGTTTTATCAGACTCGTCAATTGGGAAAAAAGTTCAAAAAAGAATTATAGAAAGTTCTTAATTCGTAATTTATGAATATTCAATTTTTTATAAAACAGAGACCTTTGTTATTCAACAGATATTTACAAAAAATTTCACTCACTGTCAAAAATTGTATTCTAGAATAATTTAATTAAAAAAATAATGTAATTATTTAATTTCTAATTAAATAACCCGCTTCTCATTCTCATTCTCATTCTCCTCATTCTCATTTCTCATTTCTCGTTTCTCATTTCTCATTTCTCATTTCTCATTTCTCATTTCTCATTTCTCATTTCTCATTTCTCATTTCTCATTTCTCATTTCTCATTTCTCATTTCTCATTTCTCATTTCTCATTTCTCATTTCTCATTTCTCATTTCTCATTTCTCATTTCTCATTTCTCATTTCTCATTTCTCATTTCTCATTTCTCATTTCTCATTTCTCATTTCTCATTTCTCATTTCTCATTTCTCATTTCTCATTTCTCATTTCTCATTTCTCATTTCTCATTTCTCATTTCTCATTTCTCATTTCTCATTTCTCATTTCTCATTTCTCATTTCTCATTTCTCATTTCTCATTTCTCATTTCTCATTTCTCATTTCTCATTTCTCATTTCTCATTTCTCATTTCTCATTTCTCATTTCTCATTTCTCATTTCTCATTTCTCATTTCTCATTTCTCATTTCTCATTTCTCATTTCTCATTTCTCATTTCTCATTTCTCATTTCTCATTTCTCATTTCTCATTTCTCATTTCTCATTTCTCATTTCTCATTTCTCATTTCTCATTTCTCATTTCTCATTTCTCATTTCTCATTTCTCATTTCTCATTTCTCATTTCTCATTTCTCATTTCTCATTTCTCATTTCTCATTTCTCATTTCTCATTTCTCATTTCTCATTTCTCATTTCTCATTTCTCATTTCTCATTTCTCATTTCTCATTTCTCATTTCTCATTTCTCATTTCTCATTTCTCATTTCTCATTTCTCATTTCTCATTTCTCATTTCTCATTTCTCATTTCTCATTTCTCATTTCTCATTTCTCATTTCTCATTTCTCATTTCTCATTTCTCATTTCTCATTTCTCATTTCTCATTTCTCATTTCTCATTTCTCATTTCTCATTTCTCATTTCTCATTTCTCATTTCTCATTTCTCATTTCTCATTTCTCATTTCTCATTTCTCATTTCTCATTCCCCATTTCTCATTTCTCATTTCTCATTTCTCATTTCTCATTTCTCATTTCTCATTTCTCATTTCTCATTTCTCATTTCTCATTTCTCATTTCTCATTCCCCATTTCTCATTTCTCATTTCTCATTTCTCATTTCTCATTTCTCATTTCTCATTTCTCATTTCTCATTTCTCATTCCCCATTTCTCATTTCTCATTTCTCATTTCTCATTTCTCATTCATAGTTAGGTATATTTTTATATATTACGCATTTATGTAGATTTATTTTCTTATTCAATCTATGCACACACAAAATGTTACGTACCTGTTATGTAATGGGTTTTAACCCGTTTATGAATAATAATGATAAAAAAAAATAATAATAATAAATACGAAGGGCGGTAAAAATTATTTTCGCCAAAAGCGACGGAAGAGCTAGATTGCGCCCTGACGCTAGCAACAATGCACCTAGAATCCTGCCCTAGACAAGTTCATCCCCTAAAAACAAGTCGAACATGTTCCTCCGTCTGTGTCCGCGTTTTGACAACCTAATCCCGGCAGGCTGAAAAATGGGCGATCGTTTCTGTGTCAGTCAGCGTGCACTCGTGAAAGAGGGTGGCGGCGGATGGCTCCTGACACATAATGGCTTTGTGTCGCGTGCGCATTCGATCCGCACGAAAGCGTCGGATTTCTCCTGCGCCGATGAAGTCACAGAAATGGGAGTCGCTCGCGGGCCGACCGTGGTACCATTTCACTGTTAAGTACGAACCATTTTTTCCCTCGGCGCGGAACAATGCACCTTGATCGCGGAAATATGAAGCGCGGGTCAAACACAGGCCATTGTTTGCTCGCGTTAAAGTGCACGTTGCATTGCAAATGCGTCAAGCTCGATCTGGCTCGTCTCCTGTCAAACTTCCCCCATAATTGCAGAGTGCCGTTCTATCGCTCGCTTCGGCGAGGTGTCCACATAGTTGTCCCTTTCAAGCACCAGGTAGACGACGAAAGTTTCTGATATTCGAAGGGAGCTGACGCTCGCGTGCACCCTTTCACGTGTCTCGGGCACCGTTCAGCTCGCCCTCGCTTTCGCCGCGGAGCGCATTTAGCAATAGTAACGGAAAGCTTGCCAGGAACGGTTCTAGCTGGATGCCAAAGGTGGACGCGAGCGATGGAGGAATTGAATCGACGAGGCGCGGAAGAAAATTGTTCCGCGGCCTCCTCGCGCTCCGGAGAAATACCATTTCTCGTAGACCGTGGGCGAAATCGATCGTGATACTTGGCCCTGCTTGAAAAACATGCGCTGTATCATTCACGAATGTATTTTCATCTCTTCCCGTGCACGCGTCTTTTCACGGAGTAAATATTTACTCGATAGGATGAAATGCCGTTCCTTCCGCGTCCCAGGGCTTTTACCTGTAAGCAATCGTTTTCCTTTTGCCTCTGCCAAGTCGATATCGATGCGCTTATTCCATGTCCTGGCTTCGTTAATATTATATTACGGACCTGGAACAGGGTAGAGGACATTATATATTCACCAGTGGGGCGGTGGGCGGTTACGTCAAAGAGAACTATGCAAAAGTCTTCCACCCTTTCGGACATGGAAACCTTCCCTCCCGAACCTCCGGCTTGATGCTTTAGGAAATAATGGCACCCCGTGTGTTCCGCTCCCGGAGAACTTGGAGCAAATATTTAAACCATTCGATCGCTCGCTACAGAAAGGGAGCAACGCAACACGGGAAATAGCTGCTCCCAAATATTGCTGATCACGAGTCGGTCGGAATAGTTTTTAGGCGGAGTACGAGAGCGATGACGAGATTGCGAGCGACGTTCGATTTAGTTTTAGCCGGCCACCGTCGAACCTATTAACAATTTCGCCGGCATTTTTCGGTCCGAGCGAAAAAGGGGTAACAAATTTACGGGAGAAGCGGCGAAATCGAATGCACGGGGAACGAGGATGAAACAAAACGTTCCCGAAATTCCATCTGTCCGGCCTGTTCCGCTCGCTCACGGCCGACTGGGACTTTCTATTTCCATATCTCTTCCGAATTTCCTTTGAAGTCCAAACTCGCGCGAACTTCAATTCCGTTCGCTAGATTCTCGAAATCCTGGGGATGAAAGGGGGCCCGGGTCTATCGGAAAAGGGGGACGGCAATCGCGTCGATTCCACCGGGGGAGCTTTTGGCTGCTGCGGAAAGCTCGGCGGGAGAGAAAAAACGCGGCAGCAAATCACGCGTTACAGGCTTCAGCGAGCCGGCAAGGATCTCTTGGCGGTGTAACAGACAGAATGGGCGGAGGCCAGCCAGCTAGGAGGCAAAAATAAGAGAACAGGGCAGATGAGGAGCTTCAAGTGGGAGCTCTTTGATTCCCTTCTGTGGATGAGTTCAAGTCTTGCTCGTGTTTTTCAGCGTTTACGCTGGTTGCCCAGAACTCGATGAAAGCCACGCTCGGCCGCGAGCCGCGGCGTTCGTTAAAATGCGTGCGTAATAATATCTGCCCGCGCCAGCTGAAAAGTAATGAAACGGCACTTGCTCGGGAAAACTTCTCTACCCTCGTGGACCGCTCGCTTCCCCCTATTACAGAAGACTTTTGTCGCAAAATCGTAGAACTTTCGATGGAAACAAGATAGAGGGACGAATCTTCTTGGGGGTTAAAGATAAGATGTTGCGGAACAAGGGGGAAATATTGAAAACCTATGTGAAAGTGGACATTTCCGAAGAAAATTGCGACTTTCCCTTCACCTACAACGCGTGGTTGAAGTTTTTTCTACAATTGTTACGCGTCACTTTCCACAGATTTCGACGCGCTAAATTCAAATCGCACCGCAGAATTTGTCCTGGTGATTCGAAATAGCGAGCGCTGGGGAGTGAAGCGCCGATTGAAATCGATGCAGAGGAACACGGAATAATTTCAAGTGCTAATAATTTTAAACGGGATAACGATGAGCTTTCCCTGTCAACATATTCTTCCAATTACTGCCTGTTAGCCGGACGCGTGCCCCCGTCGCCGCTTTCAAACTTTTAATCGAGTTATACCTATATATTTCATTATTCCCCGATTGGAATATGGATCGTCTAGATTCCATTATTCATCCATCGGGACTTGCTTCGGCGAAAGGGTAGCTCTGGCTCCTGCTGGCTAAAGCATTTGGTTTGCAAAAATTGCACGAAGGAAGTTGGCGGAACGTGTGTCGAGCGGCTTCTGATCAGAATCGGCGTCCAAGTTGGAGGCTAAGAACGAAATGCTGCGGTGAATGACGCGACGTGTGAACGATTCAGCTCGCCGTCCCATTTAAGTTTCGCGTAGTTTCAGCTTAGTGGGATTATCAATCGAAATGGCAGTTCGTAAGAGCGGGTACACCTGCTACGTAAGCCGCACGGAATTCAGGTAGCACTTTGTGTTTCGCGGCGCCTTAAAAGTTTTCCCATTTCCGTGGTACACTATCGGGCCGGGCCGACAGTTGGACCGGAAATCCAGCCGGTATTCCATTGCTGGGGCGGCCCCGGCAGTCGAGTGCGTTAGCTCTCGCCTCGAATTGCCTGGCGGTTTTTCCGCAGACGATTCATGTACCGTGAATCGAATCGCGCGTCTGGAGAAGTGCAGACGCCGGGTGCAGAGGGGCGGGTTAGAAGCGGAGGGCGCACGCACGTATACGCGGAAATTCACCGAGATTTCCCAGACGCCTCATCGAAGGTGTAACGGCTGATTCCCTCGTTCCCCTTTTCTCTTTATTTCCTGGGTCATGTGAGAACGGTCTGCTGGTCTACTATTCATGGCGTTGCAAAGCCCCGCTCTGTTGACGGTGGTCGTCAGCCTCGATGGAAAGTCAAGATATGCGTTGCTATCAATTTTTTATAGTCGCGTGGATAAGGGAGGTGTGCTTCTGGACATTCAGCCGTCTTTCGCCAGCTGGGCTTCTGTTAAGTGAATAAGGAAAGTTACGGTTCCAATTGGAAGTATTCGTGGATATTGCGAAGAACGCGTTCGATAGCCATGGTCCTGAAAATGTCATCCGGAGAGGAGTTAATAAAATTGAGAAAGTTCGTAGAAATCCCTGCAGGAACAAATGTGCGATGCTTTCTATCGCGGTGCAAAGTAGTGCAGTATAGCAAACCGTAAGTCTCCCGATTAAAAACAGTCCGACGACCGTAAATTTGAACGTCCAATTGTCTCTGCCGTTTTCCAGGCCAGCAGTTGTCGCTTCGAATCGAATTCCATTTCCATGTCGCGCTCCCAATTATCGAAACGCGCTCCTCGGCACGTAACATCCGGCCGTGGAACGTTTTTCAGCCTGTTTCGGTATCTGTGCGTATTCCGAATTCCGGATATATTGCGATTTTCGCTTGTTAAGGCTCCTAAATAACAGTAACGGCGATCGGTAACCGTTTTTAGCGACTGAGGTGTAGTGGCTCATATTCGGCGAACGGTTTTGAGTTTGCAGCAAGGTGCAAAACACTACTGAAACATCAAATCACCCCAGAATACTGCGAAAATATAATATTAAGGATGCCAAAGCGTCATCCAGCCGTTATTAAAGGCTTGCGAACTAAATATTAAGTCTGCAGAAATGCAACAGTTTATTGAAAATTAGTTGCGGTGCAAAAGTGATTCCACGAAGAAAATTTATATCAAGCAAAGTAATAATACTAATATGATTGTAATATTTCTCATGGAAAGCCAAAGCATCGCGCGTAATATTAAGTATTTTGTTTTTTATGTTCGATACTCGAACAGTGAATAAAATATTATTTATTTTAAAATTCCATTTGGGTGTTCGGTTTTATTATTATTATTTATTACGGGACAACCCCAATTTGTACAATAAAGAATACAGCAGCACACGTACAAGAAAAAACTAGACATATACCCGGAACAGAAGAAATAAATAAAAAAAATTTAAAGATTAAAAAAAAAATAGTTTTGCTCCTTAATGTACGTATTACTTATTCTAAATAAGTGAAATGATTCAGTACCCCAACGTTTCTAAAATACATTTAAAATCGTGGTCGATTCTCATTGAGCAGCTCAAATTGCGATGTTCGAACCCCTTAATCGGTACTCGTTCATGGTCCGGAACTCTTAGCCGTCAAATTACAATTTCAATTGGCAAGCGCGCTCGAATCGTGAGTTAATATTTCATTCCGCCAGGTCTTCAAACAGGGAAATCGATTTCTCAGACACAGTTCTTTTTTTTTAATCAAATTACATTCGAAGCAAAATCGAGTATTGGACACACGACTAGCATCTGAGGCGTTGGTTGGACTATTTACATACAGCAGCGCAATTAATTTAATTGAATTTATAAAGCCTTGTAGATGCATGCTATTTTAATTCGCGAACGAGAGAAATGACTGACGTAAGAAATGTTCAATGACATTACGACTACAGAATTCTAAAAATCTGAATTTCAATCGTGTCGAATGTCTCTGCGCTCCTCCTCATTATCGAACGAAAAACAATGCATATAATGCGCATTCGCTTTCCGTGAAGAGCAATGCTAACTACAATGATCGTTTTCAAAATCACTTGCTACTCCATATATACCTTGATCTCGACCAGCCGAGTAAGGACAGAGTGAGCTGGGCGCGCAGGTCTAGACAGGGATGGAAAGCTGTTCAAAGTTTCGCAATTTGAAGCCGGAACGGAATATTCCTGTTAGCAGGCATTGTCGGTATTAGAATGAGTCTCCTATCTGTTCATCTCTTTGTCGCTCCCTCTGTCGTCTGTCCGCTTATACTAACTCGCTCATTTCCTATTTCATTCATGTCACATAAATTGATTTAATGCCCTCCTCGTTGAACCGCTTGGGGCACTTCTGTATTGATTTTATATCCATTCATTAACTTCCCTTACTAGCCGAATAAATCGCAGCCCTGTTTCCTACACTGTCCTATTCAGCTATTTCATTTGTTGTTTATAAAATAATTCCCTAATGAAGCTCCTACTTCGCGCACGCTCTTGCAGCCACCCTTTTCACGCTGTCCCCCTTCACGGTTCCATGACATGTCTCACTGCCTATTCCGGGAATCCCCAGCGACAGAAGGACGATGTTACACGGGACGCTCTCGAGAGTTTAACACGATCTGACAGTACGGGACCAGTTATGGAGCACCCTGTGAAACCGTGTTAAAGGCATACCCGGGAACAGTGGTGGCTCGCGAATTGGCCGAATTTCGAAAGCTGTACCTCTCGCACTCGCCTCTTCCGATCTTCTGTTACACCTCAAACATTTGTTTGATCACTAGGAGCCTGTACCTTGAACCACCAGCACAAATTACGTTAGAATTCCGAGGTATAGCCGACCCCATAATTCACCCCCACAATGCGAATTACGCGTGGATGCGTAGCCTAAATGAAGATTAAGATAAACGTGCTGTAGAAAGGAGCGGGTAGTCCTCTAGAGGGTCGTCTCGGCGTCCTATAACGCGGCTCTTTTGTTACGCAAATTGAATCTTCTGGTATAACAGCCTCCCATTCTCCCCGAACACAACTTTTCCGCGGATGTGCTTTGTTCAAAAGGACAAACCGTACGCCTCGACAAATGTTAGCTGAGCTATGTACACCGGTTCAATTCGTATAAATTATCGAACCCTAAACGCTCGGTCTGTGTTGGTGTACTCGAGCACTGTGTCTCAGGAATTCAATGCTTTCATCGACGGAAAGTGTTTAAAAAATTATTATTCGTTCACCGTTGTGCAGCTGTGGCCTCTCTGGTCTATAAGCAGCCCGTTGTTGAGACACTTGGATGAAACGCGCCGAGTTTCGAAGTCTTCTTTACACTTTGTTCAACGCAGGCCGAGCATCGTCGTCCGCGCGATGCTTTGGATGAAAGGCACGCAACGAAACTGGGCACCACATGATTATCACATTCTCTACACTGTTAGAATCCCGCGGGGTGATCTGTGTGTTAGGAAACACGGCTAGCCTTGAGCGTCCAGGGAGAATCGTATGTTCCGATACGTAGCCGTGGCCGCGACTAACTCTCAAGTTCGACCACGCGACTCCTAGTTGCGCCGCGCAATTGCTTCGCGCAGTCGAAGGCACCTACCAGGGACGCGGGCAGTCAGGTAGCAACGAGACCCCAGACACCACTTTTCAAAGGTCGTATAAAGAGAAACCTCGGGGTTCCTTGTTGTGTCATATTTTAAGTGCGTTTCGTCTACGGCAGCTGTGCTCTGCACAGTGTCTCCAATGACTTTCCGGCGCCCCACTCCAATTCGAGCGGTAGAGCAGCGCCTCTTCCGCCTCCCGGGTAATTTTTAGCTAAAACTATTAAAAATTAAAAAAAACTTATGATTTTTCAAGCAAAAGTACTTCTTCCGGAACTGTCTTCCTTTCAATTTTTTTTTTACGCCTGATGACACTGTTATGTTCATCTTCAACGACGAGGATATATTCTACAACGTTCAAACTTTATCCCAGAATTTCTTCGACTTAGTTTAACAGATAGATTTAGTGAAGCAGCTGATTGAAAATCGGCTTGGGTGGAATCGGCCCAGTGTGGCAACTCCGTTGGAAAAAAAAATAGGTGTGAGAGCGGAGGGTTAAGAGGGGTAAATGGGATTTCTCTACAAATTGCTGTCGAGATAGCGTCATCAGTCACCGAGGCGGGTTATTCGAATTGAAACCAGCCGCGAACCCGTCGGGTTCATTACACAGTACGTAGTCAGTTTAACAGTTCACCGCCTTTCGGGTATTAGAGCCCTTCAGCGTTGAAGGCAGTAAGGGGGAGGGTTTACATAGGATTTTCTGGGATCCAAACGTCGAGCTGTCGGTGTGGTGGAAAAGTTAGCCGACGTTCTTCGTCGTTTGGCTTCCGTTTCGCGCGACAGAGATTTCCAGTATGTAAATTTAAAGCCGCGCGTCTTCAGCCCCGGTGCAAATTTCACCGCTCTCGGCTTGATTTCGGGCTCCCGCGCGGCGATACTGTGAGCATTCATGCCGAACTAATCTTTCTCGGTGGATTAATTCTCGAAAAAAAAGAAAAACTGCGCCTTCATTGACGTAGAGTGATTTTAATGGCAACGCGTGGTAATTTATCACGTGTCGCGGGGCGATTTGCGTTCCTTAGCTTCCCCCCTGTACAGCTCTTTACTTCTGCAATTTGTTCGGCGTTGCCACGGGGATTCTGTGTGTAACGTTCCGGAACACGACCGGTCATGAGAAGTTTCCTTCTTCTCGACTTCCATTCCGAGACTATGATAAATTGTTTTCACGTAGTTACTCGGTGCTGCGGCCGTAGTATGTAACAATGGAAATCTTTCCCGCGGTTAGAGCTGCTCCGCTGTCTCTTTACTCTGCTCCCTGACGAACTTAATCCAGTAGATTGCTAAATTTTTCGGATCTCCCGTAATACTCTAAAGCCTGGACTTCGGGGGGCGAACTCCTGCAAGTATCCCGGAGCAAAATATTAAAGACTGGAAATTATGAGCTGCACCGTCTATCTCCCGTGCATCTACTTTATTTAAACTCTATTTAATTTCGCGGAGACTTTTGCTCAACGCGAAATTATACTCTGACACATCTCATCTTACTTTTCGCTTAGCTGCTATTCCTTCCTGGAGAAGACTCGGACTCTCCTTAATTATGTTGGAAATGGGGAAATATTGTTCGCCTCAATTCTTAATATCACTTTGCAATGTAACTTCAGAACTGGTACTAATTGGGGTGGAGCTTATCTTTCAACTATGAAAATATCATCTTCTTGCCATCTCAATTAAACCTGATATTCTTACCATCTCGATACGAGCGCAATAAATTTAACAAATTATCTAATATAAATGTGATATATATTTTAATAGAATTTTCATAATTTCCAAGATGTTTACTTGTGTTTCTTAACTTTCAAGCTCCACCCTGGTACTAATTATTAAATAGAAAATTCAGAATCCATTCGTCAAGTCCGGCACAAGGAACGTCAGCTCGCGGTCTCCAATGCGCTCGCTATTAAAACAGGCTGCGCTCTCCCAGCTCCGTAATTCCCAGCCTCCTCCGTTTTTTCGCAATTTGCGACAACTCACACGCGTCATTTCACCGCGGACGAAATTACCGCGCGGCGAGGGGGGGCGAAAAACATCCCCGTGCACGCGAGCTGGGACGCGATTACAAACGTGCGCCTCTAATTAAAGTGGTAGGGCTGCCCGCGGGTGGATGGCCAGTGGCATGGACGAGAAATGTCTGAGAGAGGGAGCGGAGGGGTTAATTTACAAAGAACGGAAGCGAAGGAAGCGAGAAACGGAAAGCGAGACTCGCCGGAGAATCGAGGAAGCGGAAAGGGGCGGGAATGGGTGTGCAGGAACTGCGAGATGTCTTCGTTTGCCTGGTTTCACAAGGCGCGAACTGTTGCTCGCGAGCAAGGGATCCGCTGAAAGAAGAGGAAACGTCCCTTTCTCATGAACACTGGCTGCAATTGCTGGGCTGGACCGACAGTTTAATAACGGCATCCTCTTCTGAGCGGCATCGACCCTCCGGCCTCCCACGGAAAGTCACGTTTTACAGGACATCAGATTTTCAAACATAAAACTAACGCTGGGAATTTCGAGGATATAAATTACTTGCTTAGTAAAAAGTAAGAGGACACCATCCCGGCTGGGAACTTTTCTCCGGCTCATCCACACGATACGCCATACTGTTGTCCGGGGTTAGACTCCGGCGAAGAAACTTGAGTCGACGGGGTAGGTCCACTTTAAAGGGACATCGGGTTGCTCTTTCAGCGGTTTTCGTCCAAATTGGCGGTTTTTGTTTCCAGCGGTCGCACCGCACTCTAGATTAGATTCCCCGGTGGTGAAAGTTTTCCTGCGGTCTAATTATACCAGCGCCCCACTTCGCTAACGCAGCCGGAGCTTTGCGGACAATTACATGTTCAGTTACATATTTCGTAGCCGGCGGTTTCGGGTTACCGAGCAATTTTCTTAACGATAGATGCCCCGAATTAAAAAGTTTCATTAAAGTAATGCACGGTTACAGTGACTAAATTGCTGATCAGGGGAGCCGGATAGATCCAATTCATCGGAGCTTTGCTTCGAGGGCTACCTTTGATCTAATAATCTAGTTGGAAGTTTGAGTAGATCTAAATAGATGCTATTACTCGAGATAGCATTGAAATGAACTGGTAATGGTGTTTACTGCGCGCGGATATGCTCGCTATTCAAAACGAAATGACCGCATGATGGGATCAGACTTCTGTGCTTTCAATGGGCAGAGCTGATCGAGGTGCTCCCTGCGCTGGTTTCCCTGTAATCACTTGGTCGTTGGCTAAATAGGGGTGTATAAAATTCCTCCCCCCCTCCAGAATGACGACTGATACCACCGAGCGGATCCCTGGTCTAGGCTTGTGATCTACTGCATGACATTTGATAATGCTGTCAATTTGAGTCTGGTTAATGTTACCGATCAACGGTGGCGTTGCTTGAACGTGTTGGTGTTCTCCGCGCTCGACGCGGGCACGTAATAATTTTATCGTTGCAATTATCGAGTTCACCAGTAATGAGGTTGGATTATGCTACTCGTAGCTCAAGTGCAGTCGAGGGATGTCTAGTTATAATATAACTGGATGATCACCGACGGATCTCTCGCGTGTATTAATAATCCCGTTATGGCTCGTCACGTTTCAGCTGATATTTGTCTCGCGGTAGCATAGGTTTCAATCGGCAGCGAGTTGAAAATTCGTAGAGTAGGATATACATTACCTTGAATCAACAACGCCTCAACGCTTCTGCCTCAGTTAAAGTGGAAGAAACTAAATATAACTCGGCCCCGTTCGCACTTAGAGCTTCCTGTTCCATTCGATTGATTTCCTCGCTACCCCCTTATGGTTCCGCGTAAAAGTCCGCCGTTGATTACATGAAACAAACATTTGTCCCTGGCCGTCGCGCGAGCCTGGCTTGCCAGTAAAAGCGACAGCCTTTCCCGGGGAGCCGACTCATTCGGCGTCGTGTCAAGAACGAGGAAGGTCGATCACGATCCTTTCATCTAAGTGACTGCCGACGGCGCTCACGGAATTACCCTTCAAATTGAATTGCAAAGGGTAACCTCACTCGCATCCATCGTCGGCCACCGACACGTATGACCGTTTCCAGGTAGCTGCGCGATTGGTATCGAAAAATTACAGGCTCTCCTCCACTCTGCTCCGTCGTAAACGCAATCCTTGATCCTTTATTTTCTCACCATCTCTGCCCGTCGACTTCGCTCCCTTTCTATATCCTTCGCCGAGTCCATTACCGGGAATGGTGTCCTGGATTTGATCAGACGGCGCACCTTGCTTTCCTCCCAGCCACTCTTTGCCGCGACACGTCAGAATTCCTCCTGAAAATTTCACAAGACGCCCGCCGTAAGTTTACTGTATTTAAAAAGAAATTTCCGAAAACGCCACGAGACACGCCAAAGCTCTTCAGTTCTGTCCACGTTGAAGGCAAGCCGCGAATGTCTGGAATTGACCGTGAAGATCGATCGATCCCCCCTGTCCCTTAAGTAGAGTAAGCCAATTTCAGCATAATACGGAAATTATCGGAATTTATAGGACTTTAATCTGGCTTCATCAGATTCGTCTCACTTCCTTTCCCAAGCATCGAGGAGCCGCCGATGACGGACATTAATCAACGCCGACAGAAGGTCAATTACCGGCAGAGAGGTCGTTAATAACAGCTTTAATCTGGCGGACTTTCTTACAAGAGCCGGTAACACGAAGTTTGATGGGCAAAAAAGATTAAATTAAAAGTACCCTCGGCCTTCGACTACTCTGCAGAACTATTATACTACCCACCGCAGAAACTTTTCATTGCTGCAATAAATCGAGTAACTCCCGCCCTTATTACTGTTTAGTTAAGGGCATTATATGCATCTTTAGAGCCCTGTATAAATTCCAATGCCATCCCTTTATTGATAACGCTGCTCTACATCTCTGACATTCCTTTTGACAAAATTTCCCTCTGATTTACTTCAGCCATCGTGTCTCCTTTAATTTATTTATCGTTAAGGCCAGCTCAGATCCTCTAGGAAACCATAAAAATTGAATCCCTTTTCTTCCTACGTTTCCACCTCCTCCAGCGTTCAGTTTCTCGGGGGTTCTACCTTGCATATGTGCATGTTCTCCTTTGCGGAACACCAAATAGCTTGGTGGTATTCCATCGAGCTGAAAACGTACCTCCTCTCTGTTCAAGGCTGACAAGTCACAGAGCGGTCGCCTTGCGGGTGCTCGATTGAACATCAAAAGGTCGAATTTCGGCCACTGACGGTATCTGGCAGGCGCGTACATGCAGGCACGCACAGGAATTATGGGAGATTAACGACATGTATTTCCCTCTGTCATAGCCGATGTCCCGGTGGCTCCATAATGTTCCTCGCGACCGCTGAACTCCTGGGAACCTTTGTTTTGAACTGGGATGATCGGTTTTGTGACTGGACAATCGGTTTTGACGCTGCAGTTGATAGATCCTGTGCGGCCAGTGGTACAACGTCGCGATAGGGAGACAGCGAGGGGCGAGCTTTGTCTTAGCTAGTGTAACTGATACAGTACTGTTATATAGGGACGATCACAGATATCTGAGGGATTGTAGCGAGGGTCGATACTATTTTTTCACCGTCCATTAAGGGGTCACGCCTAGTTGGCAGGCGAGAAAGAACGTGACTTTCGGGAATTTTTTGTGAAAAATCTGATGTATGATTCTTCCAACTATTTGCTTACTTTAGAAGTACATAGATTCAGCAACCCTCAGTAATTTTGTTAGAGGAAAATATTAAAAAATGAACGAATAACAGCCACTCTCCCGGAAGCTATTTTGTTTTAGGGGTGAGCACGATTTCTCCGAGCCGGATCATCTGAAATCAGAAAATGAAGAAGATACTATTAATATGTGAGTTTATCTGTTGCGTGACAAAAGGATTTAAACAAAAGAAAATGATTTCAGACAAAATCTCGGCTGTTTAACCCAGAATCATAATTTTTCGATGTCTGAATTGTTCGTTTTTCGTGTATTAAAAATAGAGTTTCAATAAAAAACAAAAATCCTCCGTTCACACACCAGATAAACTCGTATACTAGCAGAAGACTAACTTCTTCACTTTTCGATTTCAGATAATCCGGCTCGGAGAAATCGTGCCCACCCCTAAAACAAAATAACTTCCGGGAGAGTGGCTGTTATTCGTTCATTTTTTTAAATATTTTCCTGTAACATAATTACTGAGAGTTGTTGAATATACGTACTTTTAAAATAAGCAAATAGTTGTAAGAAATATACATTAGATTTTGCACAAAAAATTCCGGAACATCGCGTTCTTTTCGGCCTACCAACTAGGCGTGACGCCTTAAGCCAGCCATGTTCTGAAACATTTATAAAGGGCCATTCTTAAATTACGTAAGGGTAATTTTGGCGATTTTATATTGCAATCCTTTCTGATTGCATTTTTTCCGTTATTAAAACGTAAGAAATTCGTGACCTATTCTCACCCCAAACAAGCCTTACGTAATTTAAGGTCAACCCCTAAACATGGCTGCATTCGGACTGGGAAGAGAACAGGCTGCGCGATAATAGGCGATAATTGTGATGAAGTAACAGTTTCGTCACACGGACACGCTGCGCGTAATTAGCATCGTCAATAATGACGATATCGCATGAAGCATTAATTAATCATGTTATGCGTCCAAAATGGCATCATTTAAATGTGGTTTCATGTCGATAGTTCGATCCCACTTGTGAATTGGATATTCGTGTTCCCCTTATGCACCGGTGCCGCTTTTATTACTGCCGCTGCGCGAATCAGCCCCGTCCTCGCTAGACTTGCCGCGAATTCAAGTTGGAGGCAGGGTTACAGAGCTTTTACGAGGCATTCATTTCATAGCATCCAGTGCATTTCTGTAGCTACCGCATAGGAATGGAGTAACCCGGTTAGCCGCGTCGCGACCGGGGTGCTGTTTTAAATGCAGTCGAAACTACCCCTTCCCCATCGCTGGCCCGATAATGTAGCCAATTTAAAATCGCGAAAATCGCCACTTGATCGTCCCTTCATCAATCGGAGCATAACGCCGCCGTAGACTTCGATACGGCCAATCGGCGTACAGTGGAACGCGGTATATCGGCGAAGCGCTAATTGCATCGCGCCCCGATAGGTAGAACGCGATGCAAATGCGTTCAGTATTATACTTACACCGACACTGCGGATGCGATTTTCGATCTGCGGGATAGGGATGTGATTAAATTTTGCGGTAATTCGGCTCGCTGCATCTCCATGATCGCGAAGCTTCCGAAATAATCATGGAAATGTTGGGCACACAGTTGCGTTACGTGTATGGAGTTGCAGAGCGCGATTTGTGCGCCGAGTCGCGCTCGGAAAGCTGATATCTACTTGGTTCCGTAAAATTCAGAGATTCGGACAAAACGGGGGTATAAGTTCAATTTTTGATCATTTGATTTAATAACAGCTTTCAAGTCTTCAAGACTCCATCTGTTTACTTTCATAATGAATTAAGTTGTAACTTCATTCTTAACAGAGAAATGTGAGAATAAAATAAAAGATTTATTAAAAGAATATAAGAAATGAATAACAATGGACTGGACTGTGTCGTCTATCACGCCGTACATGCGACTGTTCGCCCGTCACGCTCCTTGCGAATCGCGATCACCGTTTTTTCGGCAACCGTGCCAACGCATCGCTCAACGCACTCTCTCTCTCACGCATTCTCTCCGTCACACTCTCTCTCTCCATCGACTGATCGCTTCACCTCGGCGACGCAATAATTGCGCTGAAACTCTCAAACACCACAGAAATAAGAACATTTCTCTTTAGTACTCAACTAACAAGAGCAGAGCGTTTCGAAACACACCGGTGTAAGTCACTCGCGCGGTGTTCCGCTTAAAGTAATGTTTTGCGTTTCCTGCTATAAGAACTCTACGTATATATTGCACTTGCGGGAACTAAAGGCTCGAAATATTACCATTATAAATATGTATATACTTAAAAATTAGGAATTATACACTATTATCTTTATAAGCATTTAATTTGTGGACTTAATGAATACAGTTTTACGAAAATAACATTACTAGAGTTTTAGAGTTTATTTTATAACAGAAAACGCAAAACATTACATTACGCGGAACCCCGCGCGAGTGACTTATATCACTACGATTCTCAGCCCTCCAATTGATGGCTGAGAAGTAAAGTTCTGAATTACTTTGAGGGCTGGTTTCAAAATAAAAAGCCCACCCACTTCTTACTTTACGAGTCCACTAAAATATATCCAAAACCCAAATACCAATTAATAATAATAATATAAATCGGAGGCGGATCGCTAAATGCCTCTCCTGGTCTTAGCGCTTCCCTACTCTTCGCGTAACTACTTCAAGTTTCCTCTCGCAGTGCGTGCTGGGTTAGGGGAAGATCCCAACGCCTAGCGGAACGCCTCGCATTAGCTCGATTCAGCGAGGTTCCATTCCGACAGTCTCAGCGGCCGTGTTCAGCAACCTGTTGTAATTTGTTCTGCAGCTGAGTGTCTCTCAGACCATGTCACGCCGTGATCCACAGGTGAGCGATCAAAGGATGAAGTAGGTGGGCAGTATATACCCGCGGCTGGAGTAAGAACGCGGCTGGCACGGAGCGTCATGCGAACTGGCCGAATTCCTCGTGTAGTTGGCAGCGGACTATTGCTTCGACTCCCTACGTGTCCCGAATGCTTGTACACCATTTCACCCGTGACTTAGAGGCCGATGTTCCGGCTCTTTGCCGTTTTGCACATTGGTATTCCTACTATTTCCAACTAGCTATCGTACCCGGGCCCTTCCCTGTGCCTCGCCGCAATTCCCAGTGTTTTCCGATCGGAGGAGATGCCTGAGCGAGGGCTCAAGCGGCCGGCGTTTTCGTTCCACGTCGCTTCTGGCCGCCTCCTTCTTTCGGATAGCCGGACGCGGCTCAGAATGCAGCGAGGAGAACAATCCGGGATATCCTTCGTGGCTCTTTGAACGGCGCCTTTATTCTACCGGCGTTCCATTACGTGACGCGCAGCGCACTCGGTCGGGTAATTAGGAAAAGGGATAAGGCTTGTCTTAGCGTTCGAGGCGCGTCCAGCTTTCTTTTTTATGCGGGCGGACCTTGCGGTTGGTTTCTCTGGGTAGTAGAAGTCGGCGGCTGCCCTCGGGGATTGCGAATATTTTCGTTTCTGTATTATTAGCATCGCGTATGAATACGTTGCGGTATTTTTCATTCAAACAGCGTGGTTAAATAACGCCGGGTATGAATATTCGGATTCATGTTTGATGATCAGAAAGCAAATTACCACGGAAACCAGCAAACGCAAAAATCAATTCAACGCCGCAGGTTTCTTTGCCGCTTTGTGCGTGTTGAATGCAGGATTATGCTCGTGCTTGTTAATATCACTATGTAGATATTAATAAAATATAGTACACTTTATTGTTCACGTGTTCGGTAATATTCTATGGAATAATACGCAGGAGATAAATTCAAGCTAAATCTGTGAAAATTGTAATTAATTGAGAGATTGTTCGGGAAGCATATCGGATTATTGTCAGGTTAATCAATATAAATAGAACAGAAGGAAACCCTACTTAGTAATCTAAAAATAGGTAGGGTTTATGTACGAAAGAAAATAAGAATTTCGTTTATTAAATATAAATAAATGTATTTATTCTGTGAAATGAAACGTTTGGTCTTACAAGTAAACATTCACTTATAGTGAATGGAGTTTTCCGATTTGGAATATATTTGTTTAAAGTACTTATAGTGATTAAAAAATCCTGAAAATTATAGTGTTCATCAAAATCCTCTTATTTCAGAATAATTGTCTAAAACCTGGCATCTGTGTGTTTTTTGTGGTGCTGAATCCGAATATGGCGTTATTTTTTTATGTAAAAAAAATTCCTAGGCAATTCTCTTAATAAAAAATCGGTTTTTTTGAGGTAACTGAAAAAGGAAGAATTTGTTAAATATTCTTTTCGGATATCCCGCACCAATTTACTTTAAAATCCATGTTAACCTGTATTTTAACTCCCAGGGGCCACATCTAGGTCCCCGGAGCAAGATACCAATTCAACGATCTTCGCATTGACTGCTTTACCGTGTTCGAATTAAAATTGTAAGTGTTTTCGTCATGCTCCCCTTGTTAACTTGGAAGTCGTCTATTTAAAAAATTCTCCGGTCTTTCCATTTTGAGTTATCTCCAGAAAACCGATTTTATATTAAGAGAACTACCTTAGGAATTTTTTTTACACAAAATATAACATCATCAGATGCCAGGTTTTAGCCAATTATTCTGAAATGAGAGGATTTAGCCGTTTTTCATAACACGAATAAAATAGGTCCATTGCAGATATAATTTTCAGGATTTCTTAGTTACTATGAGTACTTTGAAAAAATATATTCCAACTCAGGAATCTCCGTGCACTATAAGTGAATGTTTACTTGTTAGAATACAAAAATTATGAGAAGAAAAATTATAAAACAACTGGTTCCCTACCAACTACAATAACTGAATATACATATTTACAAACATGTTCATTAAAAAAGGCATAACATAGGTATTTCTTTATATTTTGTTGCTTTTCAAAATAGGGCCAACCACTGTCATCCACTGTACTCTTTACCCATATTTCCCCACTGATGTCAACTATGTCCTCATCGACATCAACCTACCGCCAACGACAATATTCTAGTGTATCCACTATAGCCACCACCTTAACCACAAATAGTCTCATCTTCGCCCGCAATCGAAACAGCTTCCGCCTCTCCCCCTCCCAGTCATCGCACGTCACTCCTTCGTCAACTTCCTACCCTTAGCTGCCTTGACAATATCGATTTATCGGACGCGAGCAAATGAAGATTAGCCGCCCTGGGAGCAGATAACCTAGTGTTTGTATCCGGACTGAATGCAGCAAAGTTGTTTTAACTTCGATCCGTCAAAGGCGGCGGAAGCGGGGGCATCCTCGCGGCGCGATCACCGCCGGCCGCAAACCGTACCTTGGCGCGTGTAAGCCGCGGAGATATTTGGTCGTTACAGCGGGCGGAGTCGCCTCATGAATTTTACATGGCCGCGACGAGCCATTATCAAATTCCGATAGACAATTGGGGCTCTCTCTGGCTCCGGCGGGGCTGCTGGAAAACGAGAGGGGTGGCAGTGAACGTTCGGAAACGTGCCGCGTGCAGGGATGCCTCCGTGTGGAGAACCAGGCCAGCCTGGCTTCGCAAGTTTAAGGCTAGACGCTCCCGCCCCACCCGTGAATCGAGGGGTACAGGGATGCCGGGGTAGACGTGTACTGGGGCCATAATAGATGCAGCCTGCATTCCGCTTGGGTCCGCAAACCAATCGACTCCTGTAAAATTTCTGCTCCCGCGACGTGCGCTCCAACCGTATGCGTGTATTTGCGCGGTTATTTGGCTTGCGCTGCGAGGCCGAATTTAAATAACGCCGCGCGTAATTGCTTGGTTGAACACGGTGTTCATGCGGCGAGCTGTTCTGACTGTCGGGAAATATCGATTGGTCTACCTACTTTCGGGTTAGGGGCGGCTGCTCTTCGCTGTGTTGGATACTTTCATCGTACTTGGAACCCGAGGGGTGTTTCTGAAGAGAACCTTAGGCTCTCGGTATTATTTAATTCGAGCGTCTGGGTGCAGGGAAGGCTGCCTTCAAAGGGGATGTCAGATAAGCCTGCCCCTTTCCGAGGAGACCCATCGCGGCACTTACTTCCCCAGCATTTTTGTGTTTACCCCCGCAGTTTTCCGAGGGAGTTTTCCAATCAAACTACATTCCCCGGAAATCAAAGTAACTCGGTGAATTCGCTCGGCCCGTGGCAGACTTCCTTTAGGAGCCTTATGAGACTCGCAGGCGTATAATTAAAGAAACTGAATCAACTACCCTGCGCGATCAAATATTGGCTGACAACCACACCTTTGACTGATGGCGCAGTAAGGTCGGCGCGGGATCATCGAAGTTAATTCGAGTTCCGTGTACAGTTCGTACTACCGGGGAATATTGAATACCGAACTCCGCTGAAGCTCCCACTGTTTCGCATTGACAAAATATCCGGGGAGGCGTGATTTCGTTTGAAATCTCTGCTGAACCATTCCGGGAAGAAAGGGTCGACGAGTGAAATGCCCGAAAAGTATTTTGTTAGCCCGAACGGTGTAACAGTGCGTTTCAAGCTGCCGGAAATTTTCGCCCCTGTACCGCGTCTCAATAAATTCCTGGCGAGTGTGCGAGCCGAGTGGTAGGCCGTCCGAACATCGTGACGACCGGTGCAGGGTGCATCAGTGATACGGTCGCCCTCATCGACGATGCACGATCCTGACAAGCCCGACCAGCTCGATCGATGGCTCTGCCTCGAGAAAAACGAGCCGCGCGGGACGATTACTCCAGGCATGCCTGTTGCGGAAGCGAACCGCCGCTAACTACCATGAAACACGAGAAAATCGAAGGAAACCAGGCTGTAGTTCCGCGTGGAAAGCCGATGATAGTAGGTTGTTCATTATTGGGCGGTGATACCCTCGAGCAGAGTGGAAAAACGGACGCAAGACACGTGTCTGATGCTAACTTGATGTCCGGATCATTTATGTACAAGGGGGAGGAACGGTGGTAATGTTCCAGCTTTTTGCCTCTGAAGAATTTGGTCGCTTCTCCTGTCGCACATGGGGAAGAACTAATAATGGCCCCTAGTTCTCGCGAAGTCGAAGTGGTCTAAACATGGGCTAGCACTTTTATTTCAGGATTTATAATGCCACGCTTGAATCTATATGGTAAATGTAGAAATAACTGTGTTGGAATAAACGGAGTTGGAATAAACTGAAGAGAAATAATGTTTGTCTCAAATTCGATATTTAAAATAAGAGTACTAATCATCGCGTTTGAAAGTGTGGTCTAAATATGGGCTACTATTAAAATAATCTAAACGAACAGTGAAAACTGCATACTTTCGCTAATAAAAATAAATTTGGATGCTGATGGTCTATTTACTGTAGTCGTTTTATTCCTCTGTCGTACCTTTATATTTGTTCCGATGGAGTGAAAATACCCCAAACTGTAAATATTTAAAAGTAGCCCATATTTAGACCCTAGCCTATATTTGTACCACTTCCTTTTCGACATATGCTATTTCTTCTCTTCTGTAAAATGTCCCACTGATTTCGAAAATAAGGTCGGAAAAAATTTCTACGGTTACGTATTCGAGATATCGACAGGTGAACTTTTTACCTGTCTGTCAAAAGGGTGGTTCCACTTAATTGCGAATATCTGGTGTTGGGAATGTCCGATTCAGTCGGGAATGGTATCAAATTAAAGATAATTGAAACACCAACAAACGTACCTGCGAAATTTTCAAATCGGTTGAGTAGTTCGTGTGAAATCGATGGAAATATGTGAAAAAAGTCATTTGTTTCGACCGAAATTGAGATCGACAATTCATTTAATCATCTGGGAAAAATCGAAATCGCAACAGCGGGCCCAGTTTCTCATTTCCTACGTTGAGTCTGCACTTTTGCGAAGAAAACAAGCTGCCACTGAATAAAATCTATGCATCTACTGCACGATTATTTTTTATTTTGTAAACTAGTGTAATCGCCCACAGAGGGAATGATCAGTTCCCGCAATCGAGCTTCTAATACTGCAGTGTTCACATGATCCTGTCTCACGATGTGTAAGTCCTCGTGTTTTCGGATGGACGGAACACTATGGAAAGTAGTGTTCAGCAGGGTGACACGACCGTTCTCGAAGAGGACGGGGAAACAAGTTTTGGCACGGACTTACTGTCACGTCTCCTGCGCACGAGGTCAGTACGTGGACAAATATGTGAACGCGCGTGCACTATCGTCTATGTGTACAGGTGTATGTGTAGAGTGGTTTCAGCCGGGCACGTAGTAACATACGGGCCAGCCGTACGTTTTCACACATATTGAACCGGAGTATATTTTAACGGTGGTGTGTGCCCTTCCTCCGCGTCCGACTACTGGAAGCCTTCCAACCAGCACGAAAAACTAAAACGGTTCGCAAAGTCGGCAGAAATATGGCAACCGTACAGCCACGGTCGCCCCGTACATCAAATATTACTGGGAGATCGAGCCTGCTGGCCCTGGAACGGGTTCCGCGCTTCCCCCAGGCAGCGGGCATTAAACTGCCCGCATCCTGCGACTCGAATCTGTATTTTAATTCCTTTCAAGTCGGCGCAGGCATTAGGAAATGTGTTTCTTAACGATTGCAGACTCGTCAGGAAGTATCTAGATTTTTAAAATCAATGGATAGGGACTCTGGTGGCTATCCGCAGGTTCGGCGGGTTTATCGTTGACTCGTACTACTTGCGAGCGTTATAGAGTGTTCTTTCAGCTTAAGTATTGCTAATTTTTATGCAGTTTCGTGTTGAAGACAAGGCTTGTTAGGTCCAGGAGTTTTTTTAAGTTTATTTTTGATTGTGTATCACTTGCGTTATTGTAAAATACAATTGATGTACAACTTTAACCCTCATCCGTTCCTCATTTCACGAACTGAATCTGTCCCTCTGTGTCAAATTTGACACAGTGGTCACAGTGATCGATGAAATGACAAGGTAAACAGTTATTTTTCGATATTTTTTTATTCAAATTGATGAGTTGACATTTACATCTCAGATTTTTCACAACTTTCGCAAACAATAAAACGATGTGCAGGACTCACTGTTTGTAAAACTGTGTGAAATTGACACGAGGGAGAAATATTTGACACGTATTTTTTTTATCGGCAATCGTCCGTGTCGAAGGGGTGAAAACAGCCCCTAAAGTTCGGGGTCGAAAACAAATTTTTTGGAATATTTCGAGAACTATTAGGCGTAGGACAAATTGTTTTTGGAGGTGAGTTTTTTAAAGACAAATAAAGCGGCTTGCTCAGTTTTTAGAAAATTTCAGTTATATGTTTCTAACCTTCAACTTCACGGGCTCTTTTCACCCGTTTAACATGGACGATTGCCGATAACGAAAAATACGTGTCAAATATTTTTCACTATTCCGCAAATCCGCAGTCTCGTCAAAATTGGCGCGCGCGCGTTCGGTATGTTCCCTTGTAAGTAAATGCGGAGAGGTTAGAGACGGTTTACGGAAAAATTACACGGCGAACTTTCCGTTTCCAAGGAGCAGACCGCGCCAGGGCAGGAATTAAGCAAGAGAAAATATCGTCTAGGAGGGGCGGTCCGCGAAAACTCTATGGCTCTGCCAGATTTCCCTGGGGTGAGCTTTGATAAGCTTTCCAAAAGTTGAACGTCGCGGCATAAGTCTTGCCTCTTAAGCAAAGCGCGGGGCTAGGATTCCTGACGAATTTAACGGCCAATCGAAGTCAACAATGGCTGACTGCTGCTCTGTCCCTCTCTCTATTTCGATGAAACGTTTCAATCGTTCGTCTCTCGGTTCGCTGAATATTTTCCGCCCATCTTAATCCGATTACCGGAGGTGCGCGCGGAAAATATTCAATCGCCTGCGTTCCCCTGTAAATAATGCAATTCCGCGATGCGATCTGTCACGCCGTGAAACCAATAAACCACGGGCTAATTCCCCCGCCGTTAATTACTCTTTGTCCGTGTGCTTCTTTTCACGCGGTCCCCTGTCTTCCTTCTTCACAGAACGATGAATCGGGATTGCGCTCGGGGACGATACTGACTTCACCGGGGAACGTAGAATATTTTTTACTTGAAGAACTTTGCATTTTGGGGGTGTGTATTCGTGAGGGGTGGGTTTAGCTAGAACTTTATCTTAGGACTGAAACGAAATTAGTCGACCATAGAGTTCTGGTTTTCGACTAATCAACCAGTGGATCTGCTAGCAATAATTGATGAGTTTAGTAATAACACGAACTTCGCTGCGGATAGCTCGACGTGAAATAGGAACATTGGAATTACTACGTCGATCACTTCCACGTTGCAACTAATTTTCTGCCGCTTTATCAAGCCTTTACCGCCGCAGGAAATAGCACGCCTTTAATCCCTACGGCATGGAGACTTCGAGCGTTGAAAGCTTTGAACGTGGAACGTTGATTGCATTCGTCAAACTTGTACACTCTTACGTTTATAGCTTGTGCCGTGCATATGTACACCTCCGGCTGATCGGAAGTATAAGGAACTTCAGAATGGTGAAATATTCAGCCAGGAGGGGGGTGCTCACTTTGAAGGGCTGAAGGTTTAATCTCAGCCTTAGATGAAATATTTTGACATCCTTCGAGTCCTAAATTATTAGGGTGGGTACTAATCTTCCATACTCTGATATGCTGGACACTTTTCAAGCGGAACCTCATTTTCTGGCAGGATCGCTATATTTATAACCGGTTACTCGGTTAAAGAGCGAAATGCTGTGATACGTCATCGGCGAAGACAGATTACTCTCGTCACTGTCAGCAGATTCTTCTGATGGGTTGAGAGAATTTATGGCAACGGTGTCCCCCCAGTCAGCACCCCGGAAAACAATGAAATTTATGATCGAGTGAACAGTCCGCCTCTGGCGAAGTTGTAGGAAGTAATCCCTTGAAATATAAGAAGTCTAAGCTAAGTTCCCTTCGTGTTTAACGAAGCTACTTGCTTGGAGCATTGAAATTTGACGGCACGGCAGTCGGTACTCGATCCGACATGAAATCGCTTTGACGGGATGCGAGGATTAGGAACGTCTCGAGGAATTATTTTGCGGATTAACAGTGTTATCGATCGGGAGGATCAACAGGAATGCCTGCAGCAGTAAATGCGCTTGATACTGCTCCTCATTCTGAAAGATACGTGTGCTGACTTATCCTCTTGATCCTTGGGAGGCTTCTAGAATGGAGCGTCCTGTTTCTGCGAAACCAGGGATAAGGATTGCCTTCCGTGTAGAGTTACCGCTTTCGCCAGCCGTTTCCATTCACCAACCAGATCGAAGGTTTACCCCCGTATGTGTTTCTAAAGCTTCTTTTTAAAACCAATACAGCAGCTACATCCACCTCGATACCGCACTATTCCACCTGGCAAGATTGGAAACACTAGCAGCATCAACTTCCCATGCAGAATCACATAACAGGAATTAAACATGACCTAGCGAATTTATCCGCGCCGGCATTGGTGGACGTTGCGAAGGATATTGAAGCAAATTCTGCGAAATAACGATCTCCGCGTCGGCCGAAGAAATATCTCCGCCAATTCGTTCTTTCTGTTTTATTACTTGATTGGAAAAGGTTCGTGGACTCACAGCCGTGTCCTGAATACAAGGAGCGGGCTTCGAAAGACACAGAAGCCACCGATATACATGCCAGACATTAATTTTACTTTCGTCCCTCTTCTTTTTGCCGCGCGACGGCCTATCGTACAAGTTTATTGTCCTGCATCGACTGCCCACCCCTCTTTCCCGCGGCCCTCCGCCGCGCTACACGTGCACCGGCGTTCCACAGATTATTTATGTATCGCCGCCGAGAACGGGGTATCGATTCTCAAGCGGTCTCGAATGGGTGGAATGCGGGGACGAAAATTAAGGAGCATCACGAAGATGCGGCATGTACAGTAGCCGACTCACGCGACTTGATTGAAGGGTCATGGTACCAGGAATGGTTCGTGAAGCTACCGATGACTGCAACGACTTCACAGTCTGCTCGCAAAGTATGGCAAGATGTGAAGTTGTTCAACGCTAATACAGAATTTATTCGCTAAGAGCTCGGTTCGCCTACGCGTTAAGAGGCTGTTCCGATCTAGAGCCCATAAAAATAGGTGGTATTTAGGAATTAATTAAAGGAAAACTACTGCATATAATTTAATGGGACTTTTTGCAGTGTATTAAGGATATCTTAAGCTATAGAAATATATTTTTTGTTTCATAATTAATCATTGCGGACGGCACTGGGGAGTCGTTAAATTCGAGGCGTCAAAAAATTCATCCAAATGGATGGAACCTGTAGCACCTAAACCATTGGTCTGAAATAAAAAAACAATGGCAGAATATTAAAAGGCACGAAGCTCTCTCGTGGACTGACCAGAAAAAAAATACGAAAAATGATATTTTTCCAGAAAATAACGACACTTGAAATGTGAAATCACTTTTTCCCTATATTTTTCGTCCTCTAAACGGCTTTAAAAATGACGAATTTTCAATTCTTTTTTTAATTTTACTGGTTTGTCTACGAGCCAGAAGTATATAGTGGCCGGGTGTTACCCATGCATTTTCCGCTAGTCAAATGCGTATAATTTGGGAAATTTTACTAATTAAAAAAAAAAATTAAACATATTGTGAAATAAAAAAAATCGATTTTTCGACCGGAACCTCCCCTTAAGAGCTCAGCCTATCACGACCTGGTTCCGAGACGCGAGCTCTTAGCGAATAAATGCGGTAGGTTGAAAGGCTCCGTCTCTGGGAGATTAATTCGTTGCAAGGATGACCAAGTCCGCCAGATTACGGCGGGAGGATCGAGATCACTGATGCAGCGTGGCCTAGATTCTAACGTGCTTGTGGAAAATTGAATTGTACGCGGGAGAGCGGGTCACATCGGCGCCCACGAGCCTCGCTGGGACGGAAAATAGATAGGCGAGACTAATTTTCCAACTATTTCCCACCAGGGCTGGCGATCGAGTCGCGATCAGCAACCTGTCGCGTTTAGTCCGCAGTCAGCAAATCTCAATGCGATTTCTGGTATATAGGGTCGTGCTCGATAACGCTCCTCCTCCACTCATTTTCTCCCGACGCTCGGATCGAAGGAAATTACAGATAGAAAATCGAACAGCCGGAAATAGCCCACTGTAACAACGCGATCACCTGTTTCTCCCGACGTTTAGTGAGACACATCGCCTATTTTCAGCTCAAGCCCCGCACACGGAATTGCTTCTAGGTCCGCAAAGTCGTTCTGGTCACACGAAACATTATTTCCGGTAACCTCTGGTGGAGAGCTGTCATCCTAATTAAATGCATGTCCTCTGGATCTTAATTAGATCCAGATTAATTGTCTAAATTGCAACCCCTTCGAACCTTGCTACGTAAGCTGTAATTTTTCCCGATGAACGGTGAGCAAGCTGTCGAGGATATCTGCGGAGCAAAGCTTCCGCGAGTAAAGGAAGTGGCACTGTCATTCGCGTTAACGCATTTATCAACTCTTTGCACTCCTGGCGGACGAGTGACAAGGGGATTTATAGCGGTCACCTGTCGTTCTGACGTTTAATAGCTTGAGACGGTGTTTCAAGGGAGCAGAAGCAGGGACAGAGCAGCGGGCAGAAAAAGTTCTGCCAGAGTTCACGGTCCCGTACGCCGTCGGATATCGGTGCGTCCAAGTTTTTCGCGCGGTCCACGCTCAAGAAATGAATCCAGGCGAACCCTTCATCTGGAAACCACCGAGGGGCAAAGACTGGAGAAGGAAATGCCATTGTTCGCGGGTAACTGACGGCCGCGAAAATAAAAGTCCGCGCTCCAGCAGACAATCTCTTACCGTATTTTTCGGTGACTGAAAAATGAGAATCACGTAGGGCAGCGAGTCGTCGAACACCCGATCCCTGGAGCCATTCGAAGTTATATTAACGACGAGGACGGTGGCTGTCGCGAAAATACCATCCTGGGAGAGGAATGAAGCAACATCTCGGACAGATAGAAAAAGGATTCAGAGTCCCTGGACACTGTGACAACTCGAGCACAGTAGTTACAGGTTATCGTCGCACGGGAACTGCGGCGGATAAATCTTTGCGGCAACCGAATTTGGGGCCGTTCAGCTTTTTTCATTCGCGATTTTATTATTGTGGTGTTTGAGAGTTTCAGCGCAATTATTGCGTCGCCGAGGTGAAGCGATCAGTCGATGGAGAGAGAGAGTGTGATGGCGAGAATGCGTGAGAGAGAAAGTGCGTTGAGCGATGCGTTGGCACGGTTGCCGAAAAAACGGTGACCGCAATTCGCAAGGAGCGTGACGGGCGAACAGTCGCATGTACGGCGTGATAGACGACACAGTCCATTGTTATTCATTTCTTATATTCTTTTAATAAATCTTTTATTTTATTCTCACATTATAGTATGATTTCATTCCCGCAATCCCACCGCTGGCGGTGTTAAATAATTTTGAAAAATTCGCCTGCCTATCCCAGTACACGGCGAAAGATCCTCTTGTTCCACAGTCCAAGGCCCGCGTTATGAACGCACCGAATCAATAGGAGCGAACTCCGTTCTCAACTGGAAGCGCAAACACCGAGCACTGTGCCCTCGCACGCACAAAAGAAACTCAAATAAAACGAGACTGAATACTCATGACGCCCTGGAATACCTTTTGCTCCGTTTATTCCAGCGCAGGACAACAATGGCGCTGGTTCCCGGTTGTAATATGATGCCTCATCACCAGAGATTCAAACTGCAATATACTGCCGTCTATTTCGCCGTCGCTTCCCTCCACTTATCTTTGCAGCATTTAAATTCGCGGCGCGAAAAATTCAGAGGGTCGTCAGGGAGGGTGCGGGAAAGGTACGAATTTCTGGCAGCGCAGGATCCGATATTGTTTCCCGGCCCAGGCGTGTGTCGTCATAAATTCAAAATCAGTGGCGGCTGCAGGGAACAGTTTCAGACATTGTGCTCCGCATGCCAGATACACGGTGTTCCACTTCGCGGGAATCCACGATAAGAATTTCACGATGCATCGCGCGTCGCCCGGGCGCTCGGGCGCCACTAATATGAAGGATGTATGGATACACGTGGTTCTCGCGGTTTTCGTCACGGGCACCTCGAGCATTCCTTATCGCTGAAGATTTCATTTCATTACAGCAACGTTCCGTCGTTCCCCGGGCAGAGCAGGGAACGGCGCGGAGGGAAGCAGATGGCACAGCGACGTGTAAAATCAAAAGGAAAATACGCGGGGAGGAAATGCGCCGTGGACGCGGAATAGGGAAATGGCAGCGAGAATGAAGTTAGGTTTCGTCGGAAGAAAGCATTTCTCTCAATTTGGCTGACGCTCGATGACAAACGCGGGGGGAGGTGTATTTATTAGATCCCCATTCTGTCCGGGGGCCGAATTATTTTCACGCGCATTGAATTCCCAGCGCAAATACCCCGATCGATCGGCGCCAAATCCCCGAGCCATTATGAACGAATATAGACATGTACAATTGGTATTCCGGGCTTGAAACTTTCATTAACTCCAGATGTGCGAATTCCCTGTTCCAATTAAATCGCGGGGAGCTCTTGGCTCGAACCTAACGTGGACTGTTTATTTTATCGAACGCCGAGGCTTTTATTCCGCGCGCTTATAATTGCGCGCGTGATCGTTAAACTCTAAACCGTTCAAGTTCCTCCTGGTTATTAGCGAGCGAAATTTTCTTTAATGAAATAGAACGCCCGGCGTATCGATCCGCCCTGCTTGCGAGATGTGCAAAAGCAGCCTTTAGAATATCGAGGGGTGCTTCGATTCAGACACCGATGAAGTTCTGTAACAATAAGCCGCGGTAACGATTTCAACCGGATGCACCAAGGGCTCTTGATAATAACACGGTCTAAACGGAGATTCTCTTCGCGGAGAAAGATACCCCGGCGGTATGTATCGCATTCTATGCTAATTACGCTGCTCCTCCTTTGTCTCGGAGCGCTGTTTTGCCTCAGCGGCGAAAGTATGCGCTTTGAAAGATCGCCGAGCCGGTCTGCCTTGTGTGATCTTGTCGCGCGGAATTAGCAAACGGGTGAGAGGGTCTGGTGGGAATTGAATCGATATCACAGCGGATTGCGCAGAGTGACACTAAACGCCGCTGTCAAAGGATGGTTTTGGGGAGATTGCACGTAACGTATTTCATCAAAGTGTTTGCGCTGCCTTTTTGCACCACTTGCTCCCGCGCTGGGCCGGGGCCCGTAAATATTCAACTACTTTGCATTCAATATTGCCGCTGATAATGTCGCACGTATGAAAATTCACGTCGACATTAATCAATATTCCGGCATTTATCTTTTTTAATCAGGGACGCAGCGATAAATTATTCACGCAATTTACATCGACGCCTGTGTTTCATGGATTATTAAACTCCACTATGCGCCCGTGATCTTTAACGAGCGATATAAGACCCGGCGAGAGATGTGCCCTGTGTTTGACATTGAAATTAGCAGGTAAATCAATTCTACTTCGGCCTGGACGACATCGCAGAAGTTGCGTTACTCTCTTAAGGCATAATTTTCACTTTTATATCTGTAAAAGATAACTGTCGGCTAGGCAAAATGTAGAAAGTGTTGCTTCTGTCCCCGCTCCTCCCTATATTTAAAACCGTTCTTTCCGAGGACGAAGTCCTTTGGGCAAAAGTGCCATTTCGCATGCCCGACTTGTTTTCCCGCTACCTAGACGTCCGGAGCTTCCCTCCAGCTTCTCGAGTGAACCGTCCGCGCTCGAAAATGTCGCCTCTCGCCCAGCAACTTCCGGGACACTCGGTTTACATCGTATTTTCAGTAATCCACGGCTTCAGTGGGTCGATCAATAAAACTTTCTCAATTAGATCGCGTGTCCGCCGGTGCCGATTTCCTTCTTCGCCTAAGCTGATAAAAAGAAGTGTAAAAATTCCCCTGCTTGTCGACTGAACCGTATTGTCCCTCCCTCCCCCCCCCCCCCCCTCCCGAGCCGTGGGAGAGAACCATCGCCGCCAGCAACTTGGAGAAGTGGATCCTGAATTAATCGCCAGTGACGATGAAACTCAGCCGAGTCTTGGACGGCTTTTTTTACCCCACAACCAGGTGCAGTTTTACGGAGAGGTTCGGGAGGACGTCGCGCGGAATTCGGACTATTCCTGGAGCATCGATTTCACGTCGGGGAACAGAGGCGGATGGATAAAAGTGGCGAACGGAAGGGCGAATTTGATGCTCGGCACGTAGGGGGCCGGCGACAAGCTACAACTATCGAGATGCCTGCGAAGGGAGAAAAGAATCGGTGACGAACGACAGAGACATTCCTCCCCGAGGAACAAGCAATCGAAAGGAAAGAGCCTTATAAACGGCAGATCGGTTTATGAACTGGGCTCTCCTCCGCGTCGAATGCTTCACGCGGCGAGTTTTTATCCCTTTGTCGTCGAGGCAGCTCGACCTGGCGCAGGGCGCTGAATTTACGAGCTCGCCGGTGTACTCTGAAGCTGGCAAAACAGGAAACGTCAGGTGAACCTTTGAGTTTATTCGACAAACTAGCCGCCGAGAGGAAAATTCCGCCGTGGAATTAAATATATATATTCGAAAACAGGAAGCGCGAGAAACGTGAGGAATATACCTAATCTGTAAAATAAATGAATGAAGAATTTCTATATTAATAGGCTGTCTGTTTGCACGGCGACTGCGAGCCCCGGCGAATTCCTCTACTATTTGCAGTACAAAATGCGCGAAATCGCGCAACAAATAAAAAGGAGACAAATATTGATGCTCCCGTTGCTCCCTATTATATTTTCACGACGCATTTGGTGCTCGTCGAACGAGCGCTCGAATAAAAGCTCCGGGCCATGGTGAATCACAACGATGATCGAAACCACTCCTACTTGGATATCAGCTCGATTTTCCTCCCGCGAGCCGCGTTGCGAAACCGGCCTCGCATTAGACCAATCGGCAGCATTGCGGAGAAAAAGGCTACAAATTAAGGGAACGGCTCGATTCGATAGGGGACTATATCCCTGTCAACGACAGCAGCAAAATCTGTTTGCCCAATTGAATCTCGACCGATACAATGAACGCTAGTTTCCCATTCACAGCCGGAGTACAAGTGAACGAGACATAGGTAACTGCTTTTTTTCCTCCCAATCGATCTACGCTGCGCTCTCGGAGATGGGTTCTCGTGAATGAACAATTGCTTCAGGCTAAGCTGCCGAATCGACGGACTTGGCGTATTTTTTTAAGAGTCCTACATGGGCGCTGAATGAAAGGTACAAGTTATGAAGTAATACACTTTATTCCGCGGTGCCTGAAAGTTCGCATTAAGGGGACTAAGCGGTCAGAAACTCGATTTTTTGTTGCAATTTTTGAAAATACCACCCTTCCCGAGCAAAATGCCGTTTGGTTTGTGTTAAAATTCGCGGAATTAAGGATTTTACAGCCGAAAAGGTCGAGCGCGCCGTAAGATGTTTCTGCGCGCACGCAGGTAGACTAAGTAGATTCCTCTTTGCAAACTTAAGTTTGCACAGTGCAATTGACTGTATATAAAAGTATGAGAGTCGTAGATTAAATAAGCGACAAAATTATTTTTCACTTAGTGCATTTTTATTTTTTTTCAGGTCGGTTTTAATTTTTTTATTTTTAACTTTTTAGTTCTGTATATATTTACACAATATGCTGAGGAGTTATGCGGGGACAAACATACAAAAAAAAATACATACGGGTCGAATCTATAACCTACTTTTTGAATTGGGTTAAAAAGAGCATTCTACTTTCGAATTCTATATTTTACGACCTGGTTCTTGTGAAATGGAAGTATCCTAGGGAGCGAGAGCGAAGCAATACGAAGACGCGTGGTTAATTGTGACCCGAACGCTGAAGAGCAGCGACTTCTCTGAAATAACCTCCTAGATGCAATCCTATGCGAAGTCTGCGCAGTGAGTTCGACTTCGGTGACTCAATAACGCCGCCAAAGTAATCGATCCATTCTCCAAAGCCCTCGACCACTTAGCAAGTTATTAAAGCCTCTCTGGCTGCGGGGTGTTTGGGTGGCGGCTGATCGCTGGAATCCGAATGTCCACGATTTATATTCGAGAGTGAAGTATGGAAACGGCCCGTTCTCTCAAAGGCGAGAACGGCGTCCGATGTTAAAGTGCTTCTGGGAACTTTCCTTGAGATGCAAATCGCGACGCGGACGCGGCCGCTCGAGAGGGCTACCGCAGCTGGGAGTCAAATTGCGAGGGGTGGTAAAAGAAGGCACTAACCCTGCGATTGATACCCTCGCTTAATGAACTGTGATTTTAGTGGGATAGCAATCGATTTCGGAAGCGGCTCCCAAGTATCCGTGGACGTGGCACAGCGGTAAAGGGAAGCCTACAGGGGTATCTAGAACAGTTTGCGCTAATAGTGGATCCGTTTGGATGAGCATAATCCGTGCCTCTGAGCACTGTAGGCCATCTCTCGTGCAGTTTTGGCGGGCTTTTCCTAGGGAATTCTGCCACACGACAGTATTTGATAGCCGTGTGCAGGATTGAGGTCTGGTAGGCGGGGTCCGATGATGGAGACTTATGGAGGAGCGTTGATCCTGAGATATGACTTCGGGTTGCCTTCTGTGTACACACATTTTATCAAGCTGCTTCGCGCGGAATTCTGATCCTTCTTCCCCTTTCTTGTTACGAATTCTATAATGCCACAGAAAACACTGGGGAAGCATCGCTGCATCGTTCGGTTAGGGTGTTCCGCTGCGCTTTCTCTCAAAGGGTTCCTTCGTAACCTTGGGTTCGCTCTGCGCAGAAGGCGCAAACCAGACGGCGTAACTCGGGCCCCTGAGTGCAAACAGTTACACCAGTTTCCAGGATCGCTATTGCCAGATTGTTCCACGATCGCCGTACCGCAATGGGGACCCCGGGTCGTTGTAATATCAAACGATAATGGCGGATGCAGCAGCTGCAGGGAAACCCGCATTCGAGACGAAGGGATGTCGGTAGCTTAATTAACATCTAGAGAAACGGCTCGAAAACTTGGCGGAAACGGCTGCGGTGACGGGGCACAGTGTATTTCCTTTAGTGCGCCGTAAAGTAGCGCGGGGCGCCGTGGAAGATTTATGGTAGTTACTCATCCCCGCGAAAATTCCTGGCGATATTAATGGCGCTCCGCGGCGGATTTCATGACGGCGGATCAAGCGTGATTCTGGTAATTGAGTTTCTTAAGTTGAACCTCCGGCAAATAAGTCGCGGATCTCGATAGAAGTGCCATTCTTTTAAATGGTCCCTGCGCGGCTTAGTTATTTCTCCGGCAATCGAGTCGCTCGAACATTCCACTCACGTTCGCTAGGTATCTGCCTTCGAAAGATTCACAGTCGGTTTCCAGCAGCATCAAACTCGTTTCCGCGAGTTCCCTGGCGGGCGCAACGCCGGGCGTAACTTCTCGCCTTGGTATCCGCTTATTCCCCAGGACGATGCAGGCGCATGCACGCGGCCCAGCTTTCCTGCCGAGTTTGTAGCGCGCGGAATACTTACTTAAGGCGCGCCGGGTGTCGTATCCTGAGAGATCCTTCAGCGAGATATGATCCGGCGCGGGGGCGATGCGAAACGGCGTTATCATCGCGAGAGACTCGTTTCAGCCGAGCCATTAGCGCATCCGCGAACGTCAAACTTTGTATATCCGGCACACGCTCGACTTCCCGGTAAGTAGAAGCGCAGATAACCGTGCGAGCATCTCGGGAAAGCTTCCTGGGACCGTGGAAATCCTCGATTCCCTTGATGAACCACCCCGGCAAGTCTAGTCAAACTATCTGGGACATTGGTAATAGAATTTTCTCCGGCTTTCCGCGAAACGAGTGCACGGGAGTTTCAGACTCTTGTCCCCAGACGCGGGGGATGTGAGCTGGGATTTTGCGACGTGATTGAATCGATAGTTCTGAGCCGGGTAACTAGAAAATTCTAGAGCTTTCGAATTCTTGGTAGCGTGTAGAAAAACAGCCTGATCTTGAGAATTTTTTATGCGAGCGTAACATCAGCCAGTGAATGGAACAGAAGATCTGTTTCAAGGCCTTTATTGTACATACTTTGAAGTAAGATCACAATTTTTTACAAATTTTCTTCGTCCAAAACGGCAGCGCCACAGGCCAGCCAAGGGAAGCTTCTTCTGACGGATAGTGCTCCGCGGCCGGAAAGATTTCTCCCCCAATTTTTTACCTGGAACAGAAAGACAAAATTTTAAGACGAGCTCCGTTCACTATGCTCACATAAAAAAATGTGAAAATCAGGGCAGTTAAGTGGTTCCTTTCGTCCACGGAATATGTAATAAAATTCGAAACACTTCCACGAGACTCGAGCGTAGAAAAGGAAATAAGAGGTGCGTATGAAGTTTCAGGGAGAATCCTGGAAGTAGGAAATCCATAAACTCGCGATTTTCCACTACGCGTGCTAAAGCACTGGGTGTGCCTTTATCATCAAAGGCGTGGAAACCGGGGAACAAAATGTTTGTTCTATCTTTGCGCACTTAGAGGTAGAAACGGCACTGCCATTCCGGTTGGTGCCGTCAAAGAAACAAGCATCGAGAGAATAGCCGCTGCGAAACTAAAGTAATTGAAAGACTTGCTCTGGTAATTATGTCGCGGTGAAACTGATACCCGCTTCGTGGGTGACCGAAAATACGAGGAGCAACTTTTCCGACGGTCCTCGGACTCCTTTCTCCGGGATAAATATCGGCATTAAAATGCTAATGGCAAACACCAACGCGGCAAGAAGTCGCTACCCCTTGCGGTTTTCGAAAGACCAATCGTCTTACGGTTTCAGAACCGCCCGTGCTGGTGTTGCGAAGCGGAAGAATTGTCGCAGAACTTTTCCTTTGCTGTTTAGGCGAGTGACGCGGCCTCAAAGCGTCTCTGAACTTTGCTTTCTCCGCGCTCTTTACATGTGTATATATGGGATAAACACTCGTTATTGCACCGAGCACTTACTGTCTAAGAGTAATTGCAGAATCCTCTGTGGCGGCGGTGGTAGCGTCGACGGCGGGTGCTTTTCACCGCTAATGAAAGGCACGGGAGGCAAAGGTGCGTGTACAGCCCGCGGTGCGCGCGAGAAGGCAGAGGCCCCGTTGCCTTGAAAGTGCCGACACCATGAATGAGCGCCCACTAAGGGGAATCGGAGAGTTGGTATCAATTAAATTATTCGGAACAACCAGTAATCGCACTGGAGCTGGTGGCACATCCCGGTTAGACGGATTGAAAACATGGATCTTTTTTAAAACCTTTTTCGGAAGTACATATCCTCAAGAATGTGCTGTTATATTTTCATGGGAAAATTCTAATTATTATGTCTTCTGCAGAGGCATTTCGTAGGGAGCGCAGAGGGGTAGAAATATCATCGCATAGACACGCTGGGGCCAATATCAATCGCGAAGCTGGGGCATACTCGATAACACCTTTTAGAGGTTCTCTACAATAGCCTCAAAATTGCAAATGAACTACAATCTGAAATTCCCACGGCACGTCTGGCAGACGTGGTGTTGAGTACGCTGAAATTTTTCCGCGTTATTTCGAAATCCGTGGAACACTTATACCAGTCGCACCAGTCACAGCAACTTGTCTGTCATCTAGGCTAAAAAATTAAGTACACAGAGGTCATAGTGGCGACTGGGGAGAGCAGAAAAAAACGACTGAAAGCGTGCGACGAGTAACTAGATCCAGCAGAGAATGCACGTGTCTGTCATATGCTTGACTACTTCTACTTAGCGACGCCCCAATTTCTAAAAGCGCCGGAGACTGTTAAGGTAAATTATTGAGCGCTGCACCCGAAATATTCATCATCTCTACCATTTAACTACCGTATTTCTCATCACGCTCGACAACGATTCATTATAACAAACAACGTTAACTCGGTCGCCCAATTACCCTCATTCTTCCCTGCGAAATAAACTCGGCCTGGAGCAACGGGCCCGGTGCGCGGACCATATTTCAGGCCGGCATAATTCCTCGCGGAGCGTACAATCGAACAATAATACGCGTAACCCGTGCCGACCAATTGATAACACCGATTGTATAAATCTGCCTGTAAACGGGGGGTGAAAAACGGTCACGGAGATTGCTGTAAACTGTCGGCCTGTTTGGCGACACGTAAACTGAATAATTAAATACTCGGAAGTGATTCACGCGATTCATTGTGCGCGCTCATTCTGCCGGGACGATCCTCTCGATCGGCGGGATGCGCGCCGGAAACGCAAATACCAGATACCCCGGCGGGTCGGCCATCGAAATGTCAATAGCTCTTGCGCGAGATTAAATGTCACGCTGACGCACCGTGTAATCGAGAGAATGGCGTCTTTTCCCTACATTCAACCAGCCCCGTGTCTCTGGCTGTTCCTAAGAACATCCCCTGGAGGGCGGGCTGCGTGACTTATTGCATTTCAGCCGATATTTCAGAGAAATAAAGGCCCCCGCTGATAGAATTCGAGATTTTGCGGATTGAATTTGTTACTGCCATGTCTCAGTTAGGATGGTTCTGGTACTCCTTTGGAGGAACGCGGCGGCCCTCCGCAGTGCTTTCCAGCTTCATATATATATATATCGATTCTTCAATTTTCTCTGCCACCGCACTCGCGACTTGTAAGCATCAGAAGTCTCCACGTGGAAAGTTGACCACACGGTGGATTTAAGTATTCCACTAAGGAGAGGACCTTTTTCGCCTCCAATCTGCGGCGACTTAATTTAGAAGATGTGTGGGGGCTGAAAGTTCCGTCATGCTGACTTAGCCGCGTATCAGAGTTGATGAGAGTACCGGTTACCAACAAAAGTTCAAGTCTGCCGTCAGACTCTCCGCATCCCGGTAAGCTACTTATGAAATAAGTAATAGACATATCGCAGCGACCCAGTTTTCAGGATGCGGTTGGGGAATAACGTCACTCTCGTGATGGTGATAGACTGCTCGCAAAGACAAACTAGTTGACTCGCGGATCCTTGGATTTTAATCCTCGGTGTCTGCCAACAGGCACCTACTATTTCAGGCGGGCTCATATGGTTTCATATGTCAGGTTTGTGGCTGGTATTACATCATGGAAACGCGCGATAGCAACGATCGGCGTTAGATGCCCTTTCCTTCTGTGTGGACTCTTACCATTCCGCGCTCACAGTGGGAACTTTCGTGCCGTGGTGCTGTGATTCAGACACCTTCGTGTCTGGCAATTTGATACTAGACACGTTCCGAATACATTCCGAAAGAATGTAAGAGGTTGCGAGTAGAAATACTCGCGCTAGTCAGACCACAGTGTCTGTCTGTTTGCGTGTATCTACATTCGATAGGAGGTATGGATAAATAAGGTCTCGCAGTAGAGGAATTGCAGCAAGTGCGGAGTAGAGAAAGTGTGGCACATGTCAGACATTCTGTAAGTAGTGAGAGTCAGGCATATATCAAACAGGATGTGCCAAAAGCATTTACCATTGCTTAATGTTATTTGCTGCTGCTATTTCTGTGGAATTATCACAAAGTGACTGTGGGAACCATCTGCTGTTCGCGTCGAAACGGGACTCTGTTCTCACTTAAGGGGGGAATCCTATTCTTTGGGCTAAAAACATAGCAACATTGAGAATTTTTTTCTAAGAAACTAGCGATCTGATTCGTCTGAAATTTGGACGATGTTTTGATGCATCTTTGAAGAGGCTGCAGATTTTTTTTTATTAATTTTGAACCATAAATTTAGTAGTTATGCATGATCGACCATCACGCCGCGCAACACTCCGTCGTCCATTGGTGTGCATGATATTTATCTACCAAGTAATCTGAAACAGAAAAATGAAATGGCGTTTTATTTTATACATATGTAGCTTGAAATTGATGAACCAGCAAAAAACTAAAAAATATATTGAGCAGTGTGGAGAGTTTTCAAACCGAAAGGTCTGAGTCTTTAATTACGCGACAAGAGAAGTATAGAATTTAGCGGTGTTTTGGTTCATCAAATTGAAGCTACAAACGTACAAAGTGAAACGCCGTTTCATTTTTCTGTTTCAGATTACGTGGAAGGTAAATATCATGCGCACCAGCGGACGACGAGTTTTGCGCGGCGTGATGCATAACTCCTATATTTATTATTAAAAATGAATATAAAAAAAAATGGAACACCTTCAAGGATGCATAAAAACATGGTCCAAATTTCGGAGGAATCGAAATGCTAGTTTCTTAAAAAAAAATCTTAAATTTTACTATGTTTTTAGCCCATAAAATAGGATTCCCCCTTAAACGTTGTAGGTACATCAGTTCAAAGCGGTTGATCATTTGAAGTGCGTAAGTCGAGCAAGTTGCTCAGAGGTATCGAATTATTTGGTTCGCAAGTTGCGGAGTTAAATCTCAATTCGTGGCGGAATATAATGGGGCTTTTAACTGTTATATATGAAACACCGTGCCTTGTGTATACTCTCGCTGTTTCTACCATGGAATTCAGTTGTCTGCAATCCCACCCCATCCGGGCCAAGATGGCTACACTAGTTGTCTGCAATCCCATGCTACTATTTCCCACGAATGTGGCTGGTAATAAGAATCGACATAAACAGCATGTTACTACACCTTCATCGTGTTTGCTCCTTCATGGTCCTTCCGCGAGAAAAATTCACTTCGTTACCGTTTCCCAGAAATCTTCCATTCACTGGGACTCGCTGCAGAAGCGCTATTCTCTCTCGTCGTCGGATCGTATTTCACCTGAGAGGGCATGGGCTCCGTGGCGTCATCAGTTTGCCCGAAAAACTTGGCCCATCAAGCGCCCTTCCGCGGCGACTTCCGCCTTTTCGACAAAGACACGAGTGTAATCTCGATACTGCAGAAGAGCAATCTGTCAGGATTGTGAACCGAAGAGCCCGACATCGGCAATCTTACACAGTAGCCGGGCGCTTGGCTCTTAGATAAAAGTGACCAACAAGGGATCAAATCTTTCACGTCAGTTATCGAACGCTTCAGGAAACTGATGCCAGTTAGAGTCGTGTTGAAGGACAATCTCCACTGATGAAACGTTTTTCCCCCGCGACGAACGTCTCGTTAGCAAGAGTCCATTGACCCGCGAACCCTTTCTCGGATCCTCCGCTAGCTCAGATAGCAGTGACGTTCAAGTTTTTTCCCCTGTGACGTAATTGGACGACGCCGGAGCCTCATAAAACAGCCGACGAGGCGTGGGTTGCGCGTGCATCGCTGTGTTTGTGTGTGCATCGGGCCGAAGGAGACATAATTGAATTTCATCGGGTAATTTAATAATATCATAATATTATTCATTGGGAACAGCAGAGAGTACTCCTTCCAGCGTTGCTGCTGACAATGTCGTATCAAATCCTCTCTAGCGTCTGAATTTCATTCCCCTTTGCTGTTCGAAAGACACGAACAGAGACTCGTGCTCCGTCATCGTATTAAAATATGTTTGTAGTGGGAATAGAACAGCAAGCTTCTTCCTTCCGATAACAAGGTAACAGGACGCAAAGTCTATAATTAAATGTGGGAGGTGTAATGCAGTCTACCACGTCCGGTATTTGTTGCACCTGAGCTCAGAAAAGCCCCGAGGTAAAAAGTCACGTATAATTTTGAAATTGAAAGTTTCCCGGTTGTAGAAGACTAATTTGCATGAGAGGAGGTAAAGCAATTTTCGTGAGCGGACGCATAAGGCCACTTTTTTCATCGCCGCTCCCTGTGCAAATCGAATTATCTCTCGTTCCCACCTCGCGCGGGGTCTGATGCGATCATATTGCATAATATACCATGTGAAACGTAATTATCGCCAGCAGGCGGGAGACAGATAGTTATTTTAATACAATTCGGTTCGGCGTTTTTCATCTGCACCGCTTTCACAATTGAATTAGAAGGGAACCGATGGCGCAGCGCGACTGGATGGAGGTGATTGTAATTTAATTCATTGTAAGATCGAGCAGCTGCGGTCGTAAAATTCTGGCATAGTTCATTAATCCCTCTTCCACGGTCTTTATTAAATTAAACGCTTCTTCCTTCCTGCGTGGACTAATGCTCCACCTATAGGTTTCCCTTATAAATGATTTACTGCGCTGATGTTAAGTACCATTTTTATATATGTAGGTACGTGTCTCGAATTATGAGGATCACTTTAGAAAATGACACGTTTAAAGTAGGCGATGATCAGCTTTCCTACTGCTGAATGATTAAAACTTATATAAAAAATCTAACAGAAATTATATACTTTTCCATTGCCTCAATCAGATGCCTGTACAGAAAGCTTCCACAAAACCCAAGCAGTAAAAAAAAAGCCATAGAAATTCAAGAAACATCCTCCCTTTTTCTTCGATTTGAGGTTAGGTTGCCCTTTCGTGTCGAGAATACTTTTGTCGCCATCTGTGCGCGATATTCCACAAGTTCTCCCAGGAATCTGCCTTACCGACAGCGCGGCGACTGCCCTCTGTCGTTTCGCTTCTGCACATTTACCTTGCACGACATGCGACGTAAATTTCACAATTTGTTTCGAGAGTCTGAAGCTACGGGGCGTAACTGTCTCCTTCTCGTCGGTTCGCAACACGAAATTCAGCCCTTGACTACTTAACCAAGGAAACAAACACACAGCATACCGACCAAGGGATTTACTTACAAATTTTAAAGCAATATTCACTCTCGCCGCAGACACGGCTACTTTGCTTTTCATGGAAAGGTGCTAGGGAGATACATATCCTGAATAATTGCAATTCCACATACAAGTGCGATACCGATTTTTACCGAATCGGTGTTACATATTGCCCGTTGTATTCTGCGAGTATTTCATTGATTCAGGACCATTCTTCAGCCGGCAAAAGACGGCTGTGTACCAAATCAAACCAGTCGATGGACATTTCGCGTGTTTCGGGGGAATATTCGCGCGGTTGAGGGCAGAGGGGCGACTAAAGCCGGCGGCGGTTGTGTATCCGCGTACCGTAGCCTGGGAAATTAAATTTCCCATGGCGCGAGAGCGGCACCAGTGTCGACACACCTACCAGTCCGATGGACGGCTGCATTGCAGTCGGCGGTTTGGCAATCCGGCTGTGGTCGGATCAATGTGTATTTCTCCACGAGGTTCGTACACACCCTTCGTTTCCGGCATTCCCTTCTTCCGCAATGAACAAATAATGCAATGCCGTCTAGTAGAGCGACGCCCTAGGCGCGACGGTAATCACGTCTCCAGTGATCTTCGCTGTGTGTTTACATTAGCGCCCTTTAATAGCAGCCGCAAGTACACCAACGCGGGTTCTTCATTATAAAACAATAAACCTATACGATGCGTGAGGCAATTTAAAATGGTAAAAAGTCCAGGCGAGATAAATCCTGAACGCAGCAGTGCTCTCTAAACTCTGTAGCTGGCAAACTTTCAGTTCTTTGTTGACTCATAAATTGACTCTCGAGGCGCAGCGATCAATCTGGCGCTGCGGAAGTAACGTTGTTACTCAGATACGTTGTTACGCGGGTGAAGCGAAGATTCAGCTGCCATTCGCGCGTTACGATATTTAATTTTTCTACGAGGGTAGAAGGGGGTTAAGGAAAATCAGATATCTGTGGGCAACTAGAAAAATTACTGTTGAATTTACAGCCACGGTGGCTCGCTGTTTAAAAATGGAAGCCGGTATCGTAACTTCATGAAATTCCTCAACTTCCACCGAGTAAAAATGGAATTCTGATTACGCGGGAAATCGAATTGGTAGTGGTGATCGAATCGAATTCGGCGGAACCCGGAAGGTATTATACACTCGGGTCGAGAAACAACTATGGCAACGAATTTTTCAGCGTCGATGGAACCGAGACCCCCGAGTGCTATTGCAGCATTTCGTGAATCGAGTATCTGCGCGGCGGGCATTCTGCGCTCCTTCACCCTGTATCTACTCCCATTAATGATTAATTACTTTAATAAGGCAATACACAATAGCATGCATGGAGAGTATAAGTAAACGCTCTTCTTGAATCTTGAATTTTCTAGCAAAAAAAACGGATTTTTTCTCAAACATTCACGATTCCTTCAAAAATCAATATTTTTTTCTAAATCTTGAGAACTTCTCCAGCATTTAGTATGTAGATTACAAAACTTTTTATCGTTTCGTTCTAGGTCCAATGACCTGGACGTGAAAAATTCCACAGCGAAATGACTGAAATGAAAAATACGTTCCATCTGTGTTGTTATTGTGCTGCCACTTTTTGTTAAAAAAATCTGAAAATTTTTTTGCTCCTCTTTATACATATCGTAAGCACCATATGCTACATTTTTAATAAAGTTCATAAATTCCTTTGAAATCACCTCGAAATTCATTTTACCACTTTTGGACTATCACCGTGGCGTTACCCCTTTGTCGCTTCTTCTCCCTCGGACGTCAGCAAACTACTGTTCCGCTCAGATGCAGTTTCCCAGAGCTTTTTTGGCTCGTAAATTCAGCGCTATAGCTCCGACAGATTATTCTAGTTGATCAGGCTAATCCAACGGATCGAATTCTGCGGAACTGCGAGGCAAAGATTCTCATTAAATTTCGTGTTATCCGTCCCGGAAACGGGCGGAACACGCTGGCCGCTCCTCCCGACACTGTCTTGGCTACGTAGGGCGGCTTTGGAGAAATTTTTTTCCTGGCCAGTTCGCGTTACCGTTCGGAGGATATTTTCTGGCGTAGGCGGTGGCTTGCAGCGCCCACCCCCTCGGCCCCGCTATTTCCCTGCATTGTTCTTGATTTACGAGCCCCCCGGCGATTCTTCTTTCGGTCGCTAATTAACGAGGGGGCCCGACTGAATTCGCGACTGTAACTCAGGAAAATTTAGCGGCCGCGAGATAACGCCACTCTTCCAGCGTGTGTATGAACAAAGGGATCCGCGGAGGCTCGGCATTCTTGCATTCAAATGCAATGATAAAGAAATCTTAATTACGCCGTGCCGCCGTTGGGCCAGGGAAGCATTGTGCGTTGCTGACGCGACGCATTCAGTTCTTTTTTTTTTTCGGCTCGCATCGAAACACGGACGGTAAAATAATCGTTGAACTTCGGACCTCCACCTATGTTTTTCTGCGCTGTGTACCTGCGTCCCGTCTGAATTTCTAATCCAAGCGCACCGTGCGCTCCCTTCGAGCTGTTTAGCCACACCCGCGTAACGGGGCGGGGGTGTTCGACCGTGCTCTCTGGTACGCATCGCAACGTTTCAAAATTGGAATACTACAGGTGAAGTTGGCGCTCGCGATATCCACTGTCCAGCGCAGAATGGAAAAACTTGACGAGTCCCACCCCTGTTTCCTGATTACTTTCAACTAAGCGCATTATCAAAAGCTGCGGGATTCGATGAAAAGTGCACTACTGTCCCGCGATGATTAAACATTCCGTTGCGAAACGCAATACAATTAAAAGTTCACCGCGTAATCCTGAATAATCCCGTGGATCTCACGCCCGGTGATGGTGTGCGTGCGACGCAGCCGTCGGCTGTATTTTTTCTAACGATTCCCCCCGGCCGAAATAGTCGGCTGTTCTTAAATTTTAAACTCGAGCCCTGGTATCGGCGCTACATTATTCAAGCCTGCGTTGCATTAATTACGCGCCTAAGTTAATTGTCGCGGCGCGTCGTAGGCAGCGTTAATTACGTAAGTGCCAAATTGGATCCACGCGCGACGCCGGAAAAGAGCAGCCTTAATTCTCGCAAAAGCCGATTGGATTAGCGGTCAGAGCCATTTTCCGTGTAGCTCGCTCGGTCCTGTTCCATTCCACCCTCCCGTAGCCTGAACCCGTGTCGAATCGAACGGGGAAAGGGGCTCCGTCTGCATAAAATTAACGGGGTAGAAGTCCCTGCTCTTTCGTCCGAGAAATGGTCCACCTATACCACTGCCGTCGCTGTCCCTTCGCTTTTCTATATTTCCCTCTTATTTCCTCCGACCTCTGTCACTTTATCTCCATTCCTGCGCACCGCCTCCTTCCTTTGTAACGCCACCTGACCCCTTCTATAATACGTCCATCCTCTTTTTACGCTCCGATATTTTCTGCCTCCTTTCTCCTCCAGACTCTTCTAAATTTCTGTCATCCGAGGGTATTCCTCTGCCCGGTACCTGTCGCGCGCCGTGTATCGCGCATTCGTCTCTTCTTCTGCCAAGCCCCTCGTGCTCTCAAGTCTCCCAATCTCTCCGCCGATGTCAAACAGTAACCTTGTTAAAATTTACGCCGGACGAATGGCGGCAGGCCGCCAAATCTTACTCGCGGTTTAACTGCCCCCTGTATTTACCCCCACGTTAACGGACGATCCTCTTAACTATCGCTGCTTATTTATGGTAACTGCGCCGGGGTTAAGAAAAGAAACCTCGACGATTGGCGAGAGTGGCTTCCTCACCCACGGGAAGAATATTTCAATGAAACGATCGTTCTTCCTCACCTCCTTACGGTAGCCAGGGTTGCAGGGGGGGCTGAAGCGCCTAATTGCATTCACCGAGCAAGGCGTTTCTCACCCTGAAACGATTTCCGCTTTACGAAGTAGAAAACTGCCAGCCCTCCTAAATATCCATGAGGCTTTCCTCCACTTTTGCTCGTGCATCTCTTTTACAGTTAATAACATGACAAATAGCCGGAGATGAAAGGGACGATATTCACGACGGTGATTTGTTATTCATGCTTCCCCTTGTGGAATAAATATTCTTCGGATATCAGTATATTTCATCAAAAGTCACGCGGGAATTAGAGTCGATATTGTTTCAAAAGGCGTGATTGGCCTCTTTGTCCCTTTCGACAGTGTCAACGCACGTCACGCGGCACTTTCAGTCGGGAAAACACGCTGCAGAAGAAACTTGTGTGAAAAAAAAAAAATACAGGCAACTGACATTAAAACGGCCAACGTCACTCGCTTTCCATTGCCTCGGGCGAAAATTGCCGTTCGGTATCGCTGAATGATTAATAACGATTCTCTCATCCATCGTCGATCAGAAAACGGCAACGTTTTTGCCGTTGAAGCACCGTTAAACAGGGATTTGTCACTTGTGCTACTCCACGCAATTGCACTTCAGTATGTTGGATGATCGCGAGGCGGCTGCTTTTGTATTCCGAGCGGAATTAAAGTCGAGTGGTCGGATGGCGCCTGGTCAGGAGCTTGCACTTGAAATGTTGCAAAAGGGATGCGCCGCAAAATCGGTTTGATAAAAGTGACTTCAGTTCAACGGGAAATGGAGTTTATGCGGCGCAACAAAGCGGAATGCGCGGTGCATTACGATAGTGGGGTTCAGAGCTGTTAGTGGAATTTTATGCCAGTGAAATATTTTAGTTTGTGTCACATCACGTGGGCGATCTCAGCTGTCTAGTTGGGATATAAACATGACTGTCGCGTAACAGATGTTGGAAATGTCCACGCAATGGCAGCGGTACTAAATGGGGCATGGCGAATACGTTTAGGGACGTTTACTGGTCGGGAACAATTGAGTATTGGCCTGTTGCAATTTTGTAACTTCAGTCACGGCGGCTCTTGTCGTGCGTGAAGAGCTTCCCAGGCTGCACTGACATACTGCGGAGAATTTCGGGCGGAAAGGATCGCGGGCAAAAAATGGCAACTTCACTCATGCCGATTTATTACAGTTTTCTTATTAAGGAGCGAAAGGACAATTACTCATTGTCCTTGGCAGACAGCATTTAGCAAGCTTCAGGAGATTCTATAAGCTTGATTAAAGAATGGAACGACCGGTTGGAACTCGGAGACAATAGGATTCATTTAATAGCCTATAAAATGGGGGCGCTTCTTAGCCCGGAAGAATAATTTCTCCAGTGTTCCCACAATCAACAGTTAACGAACATTCAAAGCTCCTTTAATACAGTCGAAAAAAGCAGCTGAGGAGCAATCAAGTAAATTGAAACGCATTGTTACGGGAAAAGCTACTGCTAACGAACGACCAACAGCTAACAACTCTTGAGAGCTTATCTACTTCTCCTACGAACTTCTTTCATCCCTTGTCAACGATAAATCGCACTTCCCTGGGCAATCGATCCGCGCCATCACCGAAATTTCCCAATTGGAGGTTAGGTCTGGTTCTTTTTAGGTTAGGTTACCTCGCCTATTCGCCATTATTGTTTTATTTGTAATTGTAACGGTGCAATAAAGACGTTTAAAAATAATAATAATAAAGCTTGCTACGCGAGTATTCTATGCGAAGTAAAATAAGCGCTGCATGGAAAAATGTCACCCCTTTCGACTGACTCGTTAACGGGTTATACCTAGTCAGGCGGCCGAAAAGAGGGGCGTGTTTGTGAATTTTTTTTGAAAAAGTGGAAGCATATATTTTTACAGAACTTTTTGCACTTAAAAGAGGAACATTTAAAGAACATTTGGTAATTTTTTCGTAGAAAAATATTTACGTTTATAATAGAAATTTAATTTTTAAAAATTTGTTTTTTCGGCGAGCACTGCCATTCGGTGCCAGATTATCTAAAATCAAACAACAAAAAAGATTTCGTTAGTACATTAATATATCCTCTGATTAGCGGAGAGAATTTTCGGAATATTCATTTAAAACAAAATGGCGGCTATTTAAAGTTGAAGTCTCGATGTTTTCGTGGAAAAATCAAGCGAAAAAATCGAAACCCCCTTAAAAGACATACACCTCGGTTTTGGACGTTGAAAAGTGAATTGCAGGCTGTCCAGCGGCAAACAACGTTCCCCGTTGTTTGACATCAGTGGACATGGCGGCCAGCGTTCCTTACCGAGAAGGGGATGCTTTGACACCGTTTAAGGGAAACTCTGTAAACACTGTACGTGGGACCTTGGCGGTGGTGCACTTAGGGGCTTCACAGAGTTATGTGGCGCGGGGGTTAGAAGCAAGGGTCTGGACCAACCCAGGGGTAAGAGTATCGCCAGTGCAGTTGAACAAGGTAATGGATGGTTCATAACCGAGTTACTTACGTACCGCAACCCTTGCGTCTTGTACCACCGCGGCTGCTTTCTCCTCGCCACCCTCGGTCTGCGCTGTTCTCTAGTTGTCAGGGGTTGGCAAAAATTCGTGTCAACGTTTTCGTTCGTGCCGCGGGATAATACAGCTGGCTCTGCGTTTGCTTGCAGAGCTGTTCTCACTGCAAGGTGATATATCTCTTATTACCTCGGCAATATGCTTTGTATCTCGTAATATCAAGCGTTCCTTCTTAACATCCTTCTTCTATCAGCATTATCCGCTCCTCACTTATGGTATCCCGCGGCTTTGCTCTTGCTTGCGCGCATACAGGAGCAAGAAAATTTCGCATGCCATGCGCATTAAAATAGTGCTCAGATAATGTAACTGCTGCTTCATGACAGGAATACATTACACGTATTTGCTTACATAGTTAACGAATTCAGGCCATGCGCACATGCAGGGAAGCCTTTAAAATATCCCGTGAAAGCACAGAGGAGCAAGAGATTGTATACGCTGCAAAGATATTAACGCAACGTTCCTAAGCGAGCCCTACGTGACTCGGGGTTGCATGAAATCCGATTCTGCAATCGTGTAATTCCCCATGAATGAACCATCCAATAGTTTATTATATGTCTCCTGGAATGACCTGCTACTTGCGCCATAAAAGATGAAGCGAATCACGACCGGGGCGCAAGCTACTGGCCGATCCAATTCGTCAGAGAGCCAGTGCTAGAAGACGGGGCAGAGCAATTTCGAAGTCGAACCCGTTTTCCAACGAGAACGCGTTTGCTGGCCGAAGCAATTGGAATGAAGCTAGTAGGAATCGCGAAAAGGAAACCGACAACCTGCTACCTCGTCGCGCCGGAGCCCTTTTCACGCGGAATACGTTCTACAGCCCGTCTGATCTGCTCCTGTTCGCGCGTGACGCTCACAGGTTGATTCGCCTTGGTGAACACGAGACGGAAAGAAATACAAGTCAAAGGCAGGGAACATCAAAGGCGGCTGTTTCCGGCCGGCGTACGCCAAGCATACGACGTTTGCTCGCGCTATGTAATTTCGCGCCGCGCACTGTTGTGCGCTAACACATGGATCCTTGACGTTTCCTTGGGGACCCTGTCGGCGGGTCGCAGGAATTTCTGAATCTGGAGCAGCGGGGTGCTGCTCGCGTGGAAAGACCTACTACAATGCGGTCTTCTGCGTGAACCGATGACGATAAGTCGTTCGACTGACGATGTCGCAGTTGTGATGCTGCCTGACTAAGCACCGTTCAATATTTGGGTAGGGTAGGGCTGAAAGTCTCGTTTTTTATATAAACCTATGTAAAATTTAGTAATAATAAGCTGGAGATATATGGTGTCGTTTTGTATAAACTACAACTATTGTGCTTTACTTTTACGAAATTGTTAGTTAGTAGTGTTATTTTTTGTTCAGTTATATCGCAAAATGCGAGCCAATTCAAAATGGAAGTTTTGCCGCGGGCATGAAACGTAAAAAATTTTTAAAAAAATTAAAACTGACTTAAAAAAAAATAAACATGCCCTAAACAGTACAAAATAATTTTTTCCCTTATTTAATCCACGACTCTCAATTTTGTTTAAGTCGGCGCCAGATTTGCGCAGTGCAAATGACGAGGCGCAGACTTAAAAAATATGAGAGTCGTAGATTAAATAAGGAAAAAAATTATTTTTTACTTTTGAGTGCATTTTGCATTCTTTTTTAAAGTCGGTTTTGATTTTTTTTTTAAATTAAAAATATAAGACAACCACTCTTTTTAGTATTTTAACATGACCTCTTTAACAAAAATATAAGTAAGGAACTTTTTGCCCCAATGGTACCTCTATAGTTTCGCCGATATTTCCGTTAAAAAATATTATCATTCAGAAATAAACAATGCCATGTACACATTACTAAAGGAACATACAATCTTAACGCAGTTTACTTCGAATAACACAATAAAAAAGGCGTACTTTTTTCGCTTCTTGATATACACAATGACAAAAACGTCTGACGACTCTGTGGTCGTCTCCATTACCCTTGCAATCAACACAGTTATGCTAAAATATTCTATCGATTGTTTACGAATGGAGATTTTGCATTCAGTACTTTTAGCCCCACTCCACCCTACTGTCCGTCACTGGCGGACTTAAATCAGTAGTACAAGTCAACCAGGCTGTCCCATGCGGACTATATACTGACCGCCACTACTGGGTGTTGCTTCCAAGTAGTAGGAACCAGCAGCGTGTCAGACTGCCGCCTGATTTTACGATTGACCTTCTTATTAGCATAAATCGCGTGAATTTATCGGGGCGTAATCCCCTCCGCGCCACTACCCCGTTACAGAAGTGGCGCGTCCAGCCCTTTCTGACGTGCGACTGTGTTACGCAAATGGAATCCCATTCCAGTTGTAATCCCTATGTACTAGCACACCGCAGGTATTATATACTATAGGCCAGGAATCGAGTCTGACCTAGTCTTCGTGACACATATTCATATGATAACCACGCCATTAGCGTGACTACATTAACATTAATTCCGTGGACCCGTGGCCTATCCGGTATCTCGCGTTAAATACGCCCGTTCAAAGGGGCACGAACGTCGATACCGTTAAAGTACTGTAATTTAACTTACTGCTGTTTAAGTGGATTCGAACACTGCCTAACGGCTTCCAAGAGTCTCTTAAAGTATCACTGAACCTTCCTGAAATCCAGTTAAGAAATTCAGAGGACTCGCACTCTGTCAAGGTGCGCCGTCGAAGTTTAAAGGTCTAATATTTGCGAGATTTAGCAGTTTCATGCTGAATATTGGAGATTTCTAAGTTACACTCCTGCCAGGATTAAAACCGGAAGATAGAATCTCTTGGACGATCCTTTTGCTACGTTTAAGTGTGAGTATTTATACACCCTGAGATTTATTGAAAAATATAACGTTCGCGAGATCGCGCCGTAGTAACTTGCTGCGCTCCGTCTAAATTCAGGGTGGAACTTTCGATTTCGCAAGGTCCCATGAACGATCAAACAGTAGCTTAACGGCCATAGACGTTGCGAAAGGCGTCGATGGGGCGGGAGCAAGCTAGCAAGGTTAGCACGGCTTATACTAAACGCTAATTTGCATCACATCTGTATGCGCCATCGTGCATATCCCCGGCTTACGCGGAGTACTCTGCTCTTAATACTTCGTTAATCTGCACCTATATCTCGCCGCCTATAACGCTTTGGCTGGCTCCTGGATCGCTTTGTGCCGTGGACGCGTGAAATCCATCGTGGTTGAGTGAACAGCGATTGATTCGCGGCCAAGTAGACTCGTTTCGAAACGGCTTCATCGCTGCTGTTCAACAACATCACTCCGGGCTCCGCAGTTTCAGATTAGTTTAGAAGTATCATACTCCGTGCACAAGTGGTTTTATGAGTTGCCAGAGTTACTATACCCTGCGAGAGCTTAAAGAATGACTGGGCCAGTATTTGGCGCGCGGTATGATTGATTAGAGAAAGGAAGTTTATTACAGCACAGCATTTTCGAGAATAAAGTTTAAAGAGGATTAGTATTTAAAGCAGGTCCCTACATTAAATAGCAAATTCCCGCTACTAACAACCAGGCGCGCCCGCTTTGAGCCGAGCTCTTCCCACATCCAGGGAATACTTTTATAAAAACGTATGCAAATTACAAATTCGCGTCAGAGGATTTGCAGCATTACTCAAAGCGTCTCCACCGCTCTGATGAATTTCCTACGAATTCGTTTGCGGAATGCCGCAAATCCCAATTGTAGGTCTTTGCTTTGCTTGAACCCGTCTAAATTAGTTGATAACCTGCTCCGAACCGCCCGGTGGATGCCGTTTAACCGGTCGAGTAGACGCCAATTAATCCAATTCGAAACTTCGTCGCGTATCATTCTTCTTTCACGTGGCTTTCCGCCGTCTCGCGCTTCCAGTAGGGAAGTTTCTGACTAGGCGCTGAAGACTCCCGCTGCTTATGATAAACTTTAAACGAGATCCTCGTCCCGCGTAGTTGGTTGCACTTTGATTCGAGACGGTTGGAGTTTGACAAAAAACATTCCGCTTCTGAGGTGAAATGCGGGGGAGATAACGCGACACCATGTTCAATTCGTCCCCTTATTAGAAGCTTTTAGTTCGACCAAACTGTTCAATGCCACTGAATCCCCAGTAGTATAGGTGAACGGTTTATCAGCCGCTGCTGGCCGCCACCGCACTGCCCGATACTACTGAACATCTGGCAACCTTTAAATAGTGTTCGTCAATATTACATGAGACTGGCGGAGCTTTTAAGCTGTTTTCCAATTATAAATTCGTAGATTCTGCTCGGTTACTCTGGGATCAGTAATCCCCGTAGGTAAACCGACAAGAGCAGATCCTCTCTGCTGTCTCTTGGCTTGAGCATCTGGAATTTCTCAGTGCCATGTGTCAGCAGGGCCCCTTCCCGCTAGTGTCGTCGATCGTTTATTTCCTACTTCCCTGTCCGCCCGAAAAGTGCAGCCAGGCGGAAGCGGGGCGGCGTACGATATCGATGCTGGTAGATCAAAGCCCGCATTCTACCTATATGGAGGATCGGCGAAAGAGGTGTACGGGCAAACAGTTGACTGTGCCGGGACATCCTATCGGATTGCTATGCCACGAAGACTAAGGCGACATCACGTGGAAGACGCCAACGAACGGATGAGCCCGTATCAAGGTGGCGTGATGTTTGACGTGCATATGTACACCCAACATCAGTGTACTTTACACGAAGAATTATTAATTTACGATCGTGGAGCGCGTGGGGAAAATTGGGGCGAAACCGAGTTGTGTATTTTTCCTGCTGGCGAAATAAACTTTAATTGAACCTTGCAGAATTAGAATGAGAGTCCTTCTTTGAAAACAAATTATTTGACTCGCTGAAAAAGAAGATTTCTCGGAAGGACGCAAGTACCGCTTTCCTCTATATAATACTAGCTTCGCTACTCGAGTTCGCGCGAAATTTAGATTCTGATTTTACAGAAAAATTCTTTTTGTTTTTGTGTGAAAATAGTCGCATTCGTTTGGATTAGTCAGGCATGAAGGCCTGAGGCACATTTCCCGATCCCAGGGTTTATCGTTCGAAAGTTTTTAGGCGACAAACACGCAAACATATAGCAGCTCTCTGGTTTACGTATTAAGATTTCAGGTGGCTGAACACTTAGCGCAGCATATCTTCCCTCAGTGTTTTACGATGTTAGGGCAGTTACGCGATCGAGTCGCGCGAATGGACGTAGGGAGATGATCGATATCGCACGAGGGCCTCCGCATTATAATTCAATGAACGTAATGGACCGGTCACCTTGTCGTTAATTAATCGTATCCGCTGAAGTTACTCTGTGACTCTGGGAATATGAGGTGTGCAACATTCAGGCTAATAATTGGTGAATTACCTCTCGGAGAGCGGTCTACGTCACCGCTCGTAGTGTTAGTGAATGCAATTGAACGACGTAAATCTCTCAATGTGCCGGAAGGGTCTACCGCCACGTGTCGCATTAATTCATGGATCTGGACAGACACGTCAAATCGGTGTTGGACTGAATTTTTAGGATACGGTGCACGTGTACGGCGGATTAGCGCCCTTCATTTGGAGTACAATTTTCGGAATTCACAGCTCCTGATTTAGCATTAAACATAAACACACCAAAGCCCAGAACATTCTGTCCCTGTGAGCTAACCCGTCCGTTTGCATAGCGGCGCCGGCCAGTTAATTCCATTAAACGAAGTTCCCAGTTGATTAGTGGCACTTTCATAGGATCCATAATATTGGGCGCATCTATCGATGCGCCAATCCTCTGTATGATCCGGGGCGTTATGATCGATCGACGGGATACAAATCACTAATTCGCCAATACAGGAGTCGAAGTCTATCTCGACGTATTCATGAATGCTTGTGACTATGGCTAGTCCAAATACTGCGCCCAATTGACTGAAATTAGCTGAAATATTTTATCGACGCACAATGTAGCACTGCCTCATATTCCTGGGGGTTATTTATACTGTATAATATAGGTACGTTTAGTAAGCGCCAGCGTGTCACGCCGCCAGTGGAATTGAGCCGCGAATGTAGAGTATAAATTGAAGTACATCCACCCCTCTATGAAACGTTAAAGGGTTAGACTACCTTGACTTCAATTACGCATAAGTTAGGTAAAAATTAAAATATCGAGAAAAATCGACGGCCGGACGATAGAGAATACATTAAAGAACATCCGCGCAAAATTGTATAAAAATCCATAGAGTTTTACTCAAATTACAGCGTACACCGTTTCGGAAAACGTGGTATCGAGAAAAACGCATTTAAAGTTTTCGGAATGTTTTGGTGTTTGAAAAAAAAATTATATATTATTCACAGACGTCTTCATTGAAAAAATTTTATCGACAAAAGTGTTTTTGTCGCTTAGAAATAAATTCGCAGAGATGCGAAATTTCTTGACCTGGCCAAGGTGGTCTAACCCGTTAAGGGGAGGTTCTGGTCTAGAGCCCCAAAAAATAGGTGATATTTAGGAATTAATTAAAGGAAAACTACTATATATAATTTAATGGGACTTGTTGCATTGTATTAAGGATGTCTTATGTTATAGAAATATATTTTTTGTTTTATAATTAATCAGTGCAAACAGCCCTGGGGAGTCGTTAAAGTTAAGGCGTCAAAAAATTGATCCAAATCGGTGGGACCTGTATCTCTAAAAGTTATTATTCGATTCGACTGAAACCTTTTTTATTTTGAAGATTATTCTTTTTTCTAGGGGGTGAATTAAAAAAAAATTACAAAAATTACATTTTTTTTAGAAAATAACGACACTTCACGTTTGAAATCACTTTTCCCTGTATTTTTCGTCCTTTCAACGCCTTTAAAAATTATAAATTTTCAACTTTTTGTAATTTTTTTTAGTCCCCCCCCCCCCTAGCCAAAAGAATAATCTTCAAAATAAAACAAGTTTCAGTCGAATCGGATAATAACTTTTGAAGATACAGGTCCCACCGTTTTGAGAACACTGTTTCGAGAAAAACGCATTTGAAGTTTTACGTGAGCGCCGAGTAGCCGGTTGTGACCCATGTATTTGCCGCGACTCAAATGCCTACAACTTGGGGAATTTTACGAATTTCAACAAATCCTTTTAAACCCGTATTCCTAAAAGATTGAACATTCGAAAAATGAAATAAAAAAAAAATCGACATTTAGACCAGAACCTCCCCTTAAGTGTCTAAGGATGTTTCTTTTTTAATTCCAGAAAAATTAAGTTTCTCTCAACCGTCACACTAGGAAGACCCGTCAAGCTCGTCGATGAGGCTCCCCTGCGTGAGCCGAGGATATTTAGCAGTTCATCGCGCTTGTGTAGCGATCATTAAGAAGGTGGCAGAAACGTCCCTCGCGACAGTGTCAGATAAATGTGTTCCGCCGTGTCGTTGAGCCAGAAGTTGCAGTTAACCTACTCTATCTGGCTCGCCCATTGTTCTTCGTCAATAATGTGCACATGGCGGACAATCATGTCACAATGCAACGTAATGGCTGAAAAGGCTCTAAGTGCAGCGCGCCCGGAATGCATCTGAGAGGGCGGGCAGCCGTAAAAGCTCGAAACGCGGGGGACGTAAAGACGATAAGCGTCTTTCGTTAACCTGCTTCGCCACAGTTCCCCTTACTGCCTGGGAAAATCGCCGTTTAATGTGCCACGCGGTTTCGATAAACGCGCGGAGCGTTGCAAAATCCTGGATTGCACAATTCTGAGGCACTGGAGCCGGAGCACCTCGCGGGCGAGATGCATTATGAGCGCTGAAAGCGTTGAACGCCACTAGACGTGGGTGCCTCTGTAATCACCGAGGATTAAGAAATACGAAGCTGTTGCCGCGAACGCTAGCGATAGCGGCTCGTTTTAGGCACGTCGATGGGAAGATTTTTTAACTCCGCGAAATGGAATCGGATACCCGAACCTTTCATTTTAGCAATCGACCGGGAACGCCGCAAACTCGAAAACTGGCCGCGATATTCGATGACAACTAGCTCGTTATTGCCACTGATAGGTCTCTCTCTCTCTCTCTCTCTCTCTCTCTCTCTCTGTATAAGCTGGCGAGAAGCGGAGGCTTCGGAGAGAACAGTGATAGGACTCTCTAGACCCGACCATGCTAATGAACTTGGCCTGCCATTATCTAAACTACAGTCAGTACCGCCACTTCGCCTGGCCCTCCGTCCAACTAGGAATAACTACCGCTCTCCTGGTCTGGGGACCTCTCGCTCTTCCCACCGAAATCCATTGTCCCTTCAATATAATGCTGATTGCTCGAACCGTCGAATTTTGAGCAATCAACAAACTTCTTCCTCTTAACGAACCACCACCATTGTCTGACCAGCAGCCTCAACGAGTTTTGAATGTATAATTATTTGATCGCTCCTCATCAGGCACTGGAACTTCGCTTGATTTAATTGCTCGCGCTGCTTTGACCCCCCCGAGCGCGTCGAACTTTTAGCTTTGCTGCGGGCCTAGCGAATGTTACGTATGCAAAATAAACGGGGATGATGACGGTAATGTACTACTGTAGAACCGATTAGATAGTCCGAACGGGCGTGTTCGTCGTTTCGTCCGAAACTCCGCTGGCAGCGGAGGGAATTTCCGGTTTACGTTTGTGGCGGCAATCGTTGAAAGAGTGTCCGGGAGCCGATATCACTTCATCGCGGGGGATTTTCGCGCAACAGGGCTCCTCATTTCGTCAGGAAATTGCAATAACCGCCCGCAAAAATCGTCCGAGCAATCCGAGGCGTGCAGGCCGACGGGGAAGCACGCTCGTTTCTTTTGCGACGCTTTTACGGCCGTCAGGCGTTCGATTCGCGGAACAGACGTACATCACGTGGAATCACGCTACGTGAAATTTCCGGTGGGCACGGCGGTCTAATTGAAGCTAATTGAAAATCGATCGATCGGCCGTGCGGTTTGCGAGGCACTGGCCACCCCCGCTATAACTCTGCACTTCGGTGACTAACGGATTATCGAAGTATGCAAATGCGGAGTGCAGAATACTTCATGGTCGAACAGTCGGAAATTAATAAACGCGGCGTACCCTGCCCGGACGTTTCTCTTTTTCCTGACGTTGCAGCGAGGGCCTGGAAGAAGGCATTCGTTTGAATACCATTATTAAACTCGACGCATTGCGAGCGCAAAGTATAGTCACAACAACGAGGTGACTTTATATTTCGAAGGGATGTTTTTGTAGATTTCGTTACCGCCTGATTAATTTGCCGCATTTCTACTGAATCGATGTGGCGTCTGAACAGTAATAGGTTATTCTACTCGAGTGTCTAGATCTTTTCCAATTAAATGCCTAAACTTTATACGCATACTTCACTGGTTTCAGTGAACTTAGGGCTGCAAGTAGTATGACGCGTCACTTGTCCGACACGTATGAAAACACGGTAACACGACTAAATGAGCCGGGTTTTAATCAGACGCTGGAGTGTTATTAACATGCAATATGGTAATTTCGCGTTAAAATTAATTTGCCATGATGTTCCAGTTATTATAATAGCAATTTACGCTTAATAATGGATAACCCGTTCCAGCGATGGTAATTCATCGTCAAGTTTTCAGAGTAGGCTTATTGTTTCTCGACTAAGCGTAATAAATTATAGCGAATTAATAATCTGTGAACTCTTAAACACGGAAATCGTAAACCAGCGTTCTATGGAACAGTCACGTGTACATAAATCGCGTATTATTATTCGTATATCATTAGGTGCGTGCTTGACTCGCGTGATTCATTTGCAACATCATTCTTAACGCTCTTATCACACGAATTAGCGGATTATTAGCAATGTATGCTTGATTATCAGAGGCATTAAGGGGAGAACCTGCTTTAGGACGCTGAAAACACTGTGATACTTTAAGAATTATTTTCTCAACAAATATAATTAGAATCTTTTCAAAACTTTAAGGGTGTTTTACTGTATATTCAGGCAACGAGAAAACTTTTTTTATTCAATAATATTTCATTTAATATTGTTTCATTGGTATATCTTCGTAGCGCCGCACCGCTGGCGTTGTCCAATTGTGTACAACCTAGCGGATTCAATTTTTGCCTAAAATAAAAAAACCGAAGTTTTTCTTAATTGACCTGAATTTATATCGTCGATGAATGAAAAACATTTACGCAGAAATTAAATTCAACCATTTTTCTTTTGCATAAAAACGTCGAAATTTGTTCGTCAAAATGGTAACTGTTTCTTTAAAGTTCTATAACCCTGTCAATTTTAGACTTTTTCTTATTCTTTTAATTACTATTAAATGAATTATTATTGAATAAAAAAAAGTTTTCTTGTTGTCTGAATGTACAGTGAAACACCCTTAAAGTTTTAGAAAGATTCAATTTATATTTGTTGAGAAAATAATTCTTAAAAAATCACCGTGTCTTCAGCGTCCTAAACCAGATTCTCCCCTTGAACATCCAGTAACTGTTTCACGGTTTGAGTACCTAGTAAAACAGTTTAGACTACTTCTGACCAACGAATGATTTTTCGACGCTTTTAAAAGTACTTGCTTCCATTTCCAAGCCGCGTTTGTAAATCACTATCCGAAAATTACCGTATTCCCTTATAATGCTGGTACGTGACTTGCAATATTCATGAAACGGAAGTTTTAAAATTAAAAAGGGGGAACGGAACACGTGTCTATTAGCATCGAGTAATGAATCCCTAGGAAGTAATTAAAGTTTTCGCGGAGAAAATTTCCCGTCTAGGACTCAAGGTGAATCCGGGATGCGCCGCATTTTTCACCGTCCTCGTGTTACTTTCCTCATCCTTCTAAATTCCACGTTTCTGGCTCTCCCCCGAGACCCTGCAGGCCACTCCTACGAAAACCCTCTCCCATCGGCGGGCGGTACAGAAATTTGAGTTGCATAATAGTAATCAGAACCCACGCTGACGAGCGTATACTTCCAAGCCACATGCGACTGCGAAGCATCGTCCTGTTATTACAAGCTCAGAACGAAATAATCCTGTACACGCCCATCCCGTAACTGGCCTCTCATTAAAACCGAGAGAACGGAAGTATTCGTTGAAAAGAATGATTTTTCTAATTGCGTCACTTCTGGTAGCCAAAGACTGTACTCCTTTGTTGCGTCTTCTTTTCCTTACAAAGGAATAATGGGAGTTACCTAAATGAGGGTAAGTTGAAACGAAAGACACGGCTCGTAGAAGCTTGTAAAGGAGATATTGCGCTTCGTTATTCTCGCAGTTACATTGAAGTGCACGTCTGAGGAGTTGATAGATGTATCTGAACAATGTAGAAGACTCAGCGTTTCCAATACGAATCCACCGAATCCTCACCTACAACGCGATCGCTAACGTCGAGTGAAAAATGGATACAGCAGACCATGCAGCGTCGGTAGAAGCATTAAGATGAAAACAGAGCGTTGGAGCGGAGCTCGGAGCTGGAGCGCGGAGCAGGCGTGGAGCCGGAGCACGGAAAATTGTTACTGCTCCACTGCTCCAAATGTTTTTTTTATTATTTGAATTCTCTTTCATTTTATAGGAGCAGACGAATGAAATGTTTTTAATAAATACGAATTCTAAATTTGTCTTCATTGAAAAAATATTATATCGCAGGGCCGCGCAGCCCGGTGTTAAGGAGGCATATCACTTCCTTTGCCCGAAAATTAAGCAGTATTCATGAATTTTTTTGTACATGAAAATGAAAAGCTAGAGAGATGGGAGTTGTTGCAAATGAAAGATCAATGTTTGAAAGTGTTAAAAGAATTTTTATTCAAAAAAAAAAACAGCTGGAGCGGAGCAAGAGCGGAGCTGGAGCAATGATTTTTATGTCAGAGCGGAGAAGGGGCGGAGCAAATAAAAAATTGGTCGAAAGTGCGGCATTCTAGTGTGAAGAATAGTGAAAAGATCATAGTGATTAGTGCTACCCAGGGAGGAAGCCTGTAGGAGAAGGGCTAATCAACACGCCTCTGGTAATTTGCCAGCACGATGGGCCTGAATTTTCGTGCGAACGCATGTCGCATCCCCGTCGGTGGGCTCGTCTCAAGAGCGTCGCGCGAAAAGGGGTAGTATGACATTTTTCTCTCTGGCGAGCGTCGGCAACAGGGCACGAGAACGTTGACGAGAAGAGGAATCCACGGATAATTGAACCCTTAAAAAGCTGAGCACGGGCTATGGAACGGGCGCGCGGCGTCAAAGACCGGTCGCGGAGGTGGCTGGGGGTGCGTGGGGGGTGGGGGAGGGGGAGTTGAAGGGGAAGAGGAAAGACGACGAAGGAGACGACAGGGCGTAAAGTCCACGGTACACAGCGTAGATAAGAGAGGTTGGGGCGGTAAGTAGGATCCTGAAGGAAGCGTGGGCGGCCGGGGGTGGCAGAAGGGTCGACATTTAATCTAGGAGAGAGCACAAGAGATCGAGATACGTTTTGCTTTTATATCCTATCACGCTTGTCTAAGAGCCAGTGATCCAGAAAACAAGCGTACGCGTGCTTTTACTTTCTCGATCATTTCAGACTTACCGTGCTTGATGGAGGGCTATCCCTCAGGATATTCACGTTCCAACGTCCATCGGAACGAAGAGATGAATGATATCCTGCACGAAATATGGCTGATCTTGCCAGTAAAAACAAAAGCCGCAGATCCAAGGGGATGAAGCTGATGCTGAAGTTGGCTGGTATTTATGTGCTTTCCGGGATGGAGGAGCGCGATGTGGAACCCTTTCGTTGGCGTTCAGTAGCACGAGTCAACGATAAGAGCGGAGAGCACAGGAAGGATGATACTGCTACCTCGGAGCAGGAGCGAAATCTGCTTGCGAAACGAAGAGAGCAGTTCCCATTGATTCCCAGACAGCTTCATCGGGTAAATGTGCTTCGTCTTGTTCGAAGTCAGTTTATGGAGTTGCCAGCCTGCAATTAAAAATAATCAACGGAGCATTGTTAACAGACCGATACCTCTCCACTTGTATCAACAACTCCCTTCGATGTAACAGCATAATACATGGCTACACTCTCGACTGGGATATTAATTAAATGCCCAGCCTCGGCGCAGCTTCCCCATATTAATTTACGCGGGGGAAACAATATTAATCACGCGGTGCCTGGGTTGTCGAAAAATTTGTACTTAAAAGTTTTATGGAAAACGAGTCGAGATTTGTTTTTGTATTTCCTCTCACCCCCTAGAGCCATGCCATTTGATAAGAAAAATAGTCCACTGAAAAAGTTAATAAGCGGAACCACATTAGGGGGTGAGGGAAAGAGAAATCGCAGGTTGAAAACAGGGGCCACCCTAATCAGCACCTGCAAATGCGAGACACCGACAGGAATTTAATATTCAACCGAGTAGGAAATCTTAGCGTGCCAACACTTTCAATCAAATTCAGCTGCCCGACTTGGCAAGAAAACATACGTATACATCAGTGTCTGTACTTCGATCATGCCTCCGGCAGGATGGACGATCACAAAGTACTCTTGCTACTTGTTCATCGGTCGGCGGTTAGCGTGGCGCCAAGTTTAATCCCGATTTACGGCTAAGGATTACAAGGGTGCTCGTATCCTGTCAAACGGGGGAGCGGCGGGGGGGGGGGGGAGGGGGGGAGGGGCAGACAGAACTAAAGAGGAAAGAAAAACAGAAGCGTTCTCAGATACCCGTGACGTCAGAGCCGGGCTTCGGAGCAACGAGATCGCTATAATTAATGCCGACGTAACGAGAACCCGGCAAACACTCGCGGCCGGACTTTCTAAGTGGGACCCCGGCAAGCATCGAGACGTCGCGTTAAATAGAAGTAACGGGAACTCAGCCAGCAGCTCTTAATGAAAGTACGAGATTCATTCACCGCCTCCCTTCAATGACGAGCACTTATATGCTTATTGTTCTTGTACTACTTCAAGTCGAGGCGAGAATAAGTCGAAGGTCTTTGATCTCCCTGGGCCTCGGCCTGATTTGCGAATCTGATGAAAAGATAGCAGTTTGTCGTCGAATAATGACGGCTCAAAATCTGACAAATCCGATACTCGACTGTTTATTTTTAGCAAAGTGTTGAGAGAGCTGCTTCGCACGAAGAGCCACTTTCTATTGTGCAGGAATGCACCAGGTGTGTAATGGACTATCCCAAACGTGGTGTGAACGTTTCCCCTAAATGCCCGCCTTTGTGGAGGAAGCGCGTGCAACGCAATATCGTTAATAAATAGCTTCTGTACCTGTTTCTGAAGCTGCAGCTTCGGCAGCGTGCAATTTCAAGTTTAAAGCGAGCATTGGGCGTGTATCGCCGTCGTTGCTCGCACACTTTTCGGAGCGAACGCTTGAAAGAGGATTTCGCGGTCTTTCCGCGGTTGACAAGCGCCACAGTTTTGCCGAGCTGCCGCGGCCGCGAATGATCGAATGAAATGCAGGCCATGGAAAAACAGTTGCAGCAATTCCGCGCCCCTTTGTGCGTCGGATATGAAAGGCTGCCAGTGCGGGCGTTCCCATGTTTGTCTTTGTATAATATTGAACAGAGCCTTCAAGAACTACGCTGCCCGATGTTTAATCGGTGGCCGCCGCGAAACTTCGAACCGCGTGTTGCGTTGCAGCTGTTTCGTGTTTGCTGGAAAAAAAAATGGCTGTTAACTAAAGGGTGGAAATCACTAGCTCAACGAATGGAGAAGCCTAAACCTGGACCCCCAAATCGAAGCGTCCATTCGCTGAAATTCCTAATTAATTTATTTGCAAATTCAAAATGTTCCATATTTATTCCCAAGCAACATTTTGTTTCTTCTATATTTTTTGTTACATCATGAACGAAATTCTGAATTATCTTTGGTGTTTTTACATTAAAATAGACCAATTTAACATTGCCACGCGTTTCGTATCTGTACCCTTGCAGTTTATATATAAAAAATAATGGTATTTTTCATTATGCTCGTATCTTTGCATTTGGTTGCAACCTTTCTACGTGATTCCCCCTTTTTCCACGAGGGATATGGTCCACTGTACCCCGTCGAACAACGGACGAGTAAAGTATCGCAATATTTTTACGGGGGTTAATCCAAGTCGGTCTCCATTCGGCGACTGCAGCGCCACCTGGCGTCTCCTCTTTGATCCTCATTCAGTAGGACTGTTGGCTGTTGCGACCCGACTGAGCGTGGAGTTCAGAGGGTGGGAATGCCTGTATTTAATTTGGCGCCAGGCTTTTAATCAGACAACGCTTCAGACGGTCATTAGACCCTGGAAACCCGGAGGGGACCTACTTAGAGGGAGCTTTTTGGCGATTTAAAGCGACGCGGCGTCTCTTTCTCTTATTTACACGAGCACATGCCTCCTTTGAGTCGGAGTCGCTAATTCCGACGCCGTTGTTCGTGCTGCGCGTGCCGCGTTGCTGCGATCTTTCAACCTACCTGCGAAAGTCTCAGAAAAACCTCTATAAAATTATAAAATAACATAAAATAACGTTTGTACACATTTCAACTGGCAACTTGTTTAACTGGCACTTACTCCTAACGCGAAGGCGCGACAGAGATGAATTTTCTAAATTTTTGAAATCCCGAATCGCGAGGTTCGAGTACAGATTTCAGAGCTCATAACCATTTGCCGCCCCTTTCGCAATAGTTGGAGGGTGGTTGGCGTACGAGTAGAGCTTATTAACAAGTGCAACAAGAAGTTTCCACCGGTCGAATTAAAGCGGTGATTAAATTGAAAGGGGAAAAAGTCGAGCAAAACAAGAGACGGCCTCCCTTTTTCCGGCCGCACTACAGTAGTTCATTTAAATTAGCGTCTCTTTAACCCGCCCGTAATTCCGCAATGTTTTCCGCGCGCGTGCGGCAGGGAAAAGTTTACTGGGATATTACGAGGCACATAGATCACATTTAGCATTAATTAGCGCGGTTCCCACGATAACGGGGGACAAACTTCTACGACGCGCCGGAAGATCCTGCCGAATTTACGGCGCTGCGGATGCGGTTCGATAAACATTCGAATAATTCGAGAAGCCTCGGGGTGTCGATCGGGAGAAAGGGGGCAGCACAGAAATTTTCTGAATTTTAAAATCTTTTAGATGGTAATAATGTTGTTAAATGTTTATGCGCATGTGAAAGAAAGAAAGAAAGAAAACAGATCAGAACGAGCAAGAGAGAGAGAGAGAGAGAAAAAGAGGGAAAATTGACGATCGAGGAATAATTGAGATTCAACTAAAGAAACGTACATTGCGTTGAAGTGATCACCCTGTATAAGGCGGCCTCAAAATCTTTTAAGGGAGGATTCTCGTCTAACAGCCTCAAAAGTAACTGATATTTAAGAATTTTTTTAACAAACTGTGGGTCATATTGGATTAAACTCTTTTGGGTATAAGAAAGCATCTTTAAACTTGCGGAAAATATTTTTCTTATGTCGACCCTTCTTATTATTTATTAATTATTGTGGAATCTTGTCCACCTCTTCGACGATGTAACTCGTGTCGGCGGGATGTGTAGCACCTACCACAGTCATCTGATCGCAAAAAAATAGAAGTTTCTTAAAGTTAGATAGTTTCTGACACGATTCCACAATAATTAATAAACAACACGAGAGATCGACATAAAAAAATCTACAAGTTTAAAGATGCCTCCTTATATCCGAAAAGAGTTTAACGCAATATCGACGGTAGTTTTTTTTAAAGAAAATTCATAAATTTCGGGGGCTGTTACACGAAAATCCCCCCCTAAGTGCCGAGGGCCTCTAACGGTCTTAACCCGGCCCTGGGTCCATGAAGTACTTTACTTATGTTGCCTTTCGCGTTATTCGAGGACGTCTCCCATCATCTTCGATTGACTATAAAATTCGCCAACGATATACGGAGCACGAAGCGCACCGCACTGTGAATTTTTCTCGCAGGGAAATTTCATTTGCACGCGTGCACGGTGGTGGCGCGCACCTTAAATCAACCAGGAACAGACAGGTTCGGCGCGTAGCGGCGCACACGCGGCAGATGTTACAGTTAAATCAACCGCCTTCGAATAGCAAGCCGCAGAAACTATCTGTTCCGGTGTCAAAACAGCTGTGCTTAATTAAACGCACACAATGGGGGTGTTGCGGGGCGCGCGGTCGCGCCCTGTCGTCTCAAACCTGCCGCTTAATTGCGAGCGATTAGCGATTTGTACTTAGCAAATGCTGGAGAACGTGAGAATTCTGATGGGTCAGAACCCGGGTAGCTTTCAGTGCTCTATCATTCGTGGCTGAGGAATTGTTGGGGACCACGGGAAGCCGAGAAAGTAGTTCTTCCGCGCGACGTGTCACGAAGATACGACGGGATCCCACGGGCACGGTAAATCACACCGTAACCACTCGATCTGCTGGCCGGACGGCAATTACCGTCGAGGGACTCGAAAAAAGTGCAGCACATACGTCCGAGTTTAAATCTCCGTGAAGCGTTCTGCTGATCGTTGCTCCTCGGCTTGAGGAGCCGTGAAGAAAGCTAGAAGGGGCTGTTCTTTTTCCATTTGTCATTACACCTTCGACATGTCTGGCGCGAAGGCGTGCATTTCGCACTTCGTCAGCGAGGAAACGAAGATTGGATCTCCGAGGAGAAGGAATTTCGTCGGATTGAAGATCTCCTTGATTCCGGCGTTGCGCGATTCCCCGGACGAATTTTTCTGATTAAGACCTTCTGCTAGACGGTGTCGCATCGCGATTCCGTTCACGCTGCGTGGGTCGACGATCTAAGAATTCAGGGAGGTTATGATAATCGAATCCGACAGAGGGATTGTTGGGGAAGCTCTGCGTTTCATCTGTCTGAGAATTGACGACTGAACGAAGCCGATGCAACCTGATCGGAACTCTCGGGCCACCCGCTAATGGGTACATATTTACCGCAGATTTATATCTGGAATTAATTAAATCGCCTTGTATAATTGGTCGTCGCCGTAACCCGATAATTCGATACACCTCGAACTCGTTTCCCCATTACTTGAGCGCGCCGCGACGACCGCGAACAATTACGCTAATTAGCGAATCGATGGAGCTATCCGCGCGGCGCGGCACTCGTCTAGCCCGCGGCTGCTCCGGGCTTTTAATGAATTACAAAACAAAGCCCGGGCGAGATCGAAAAGTTTCCTCTCGCTTCCTCGTCTATCGCGCGTCTGGATTTCCCTTTCGCCAACTGCACTGAAAGTGGTCCCAGCCATTCTTGCCATTCTCAAAGTTCCCCGCCGAAACCGTGCTATTCGAGAAATCCGTCGTAACTGCGCGGGCCCAGCACGTTTCAGGGAACGTCTTTCAGCGAAGAAATAGTCGGGGGTGCCATTCGTGCGAACGGGATGAAATATACGGCGATAGTCCGCGCTTTAGTGAATGCTGGGTCAAGTTGGGGTAAAGTAGGATTTGTATAAAAGTTACCGAACGCCCTTGCTCCGGTTGTTAAAATGAACTGACGGCGATTATTATCTAGCGAAAGGTCTAGACTAACGGGCGCGTGAATCGAAGCTCGCCGTGATCGTGGCAGGATTACGTGGAATAATATTACCACGGGGATGTACTGTCGTGAAAATAGGATCTTGACCGTTAGTAGCCTGGGTAATCGGTGGGTAATTAATTAGTGCGTCGGCCGTCGGACCCTCTTCCAATATCCAGCACCCCACGAGCGCTGCAAACCACTGATAACTGAAGCAACTCGCTGGTCGATTTTCTGTTTGCGGCTACGCCAGAAGTTGATGTACTATCGTTAAAGGCATCTTCCTTGTCACGCGGGTCGCAAAACACGCGAGGCAAAAGCTTCGTAATTTAACACTGGGGAATACAATCCCGGGATCCCGCGATCCCGGCTGTTTCTTTTTTTTTTTGGATTCCAAAATATCCCGGGAATTGATATAAATAATCTCGAGCGATTCGGAACTTTTTAAAAGTGGGAATTACTTTATGAACACCTAAAAAATATAAAAATAAACGGAATAAATAAACATAGTCGTTTCGAAATAATAAGATAACAATAATAATGATTTATTTAAATAATAATATTAAGTCGCATATAAGTAACTAAACTATATTTATTTTTACAAGGATATTCTCACTTTCCGCTATTTTGAAATCGCGCGAGTTGCAAATCGCAGCTTGTCTGAACATTTAAAGTCGAGACATCGTAAATATGTACTTTAGGTGTTCCTTCGTTCGCATTCCCGAAAAATCTTCACAATGGTTTACCGATATTACCTACTTATCGAGACTTTATTATACTTCATTGTTCTATTTTTATTGTTAAAAATGATTTTAGCTGACTAATCACAGAAAGTAAGTTTGTTTACTTTAAATAAAGATTTCGATTTTTAATTACTGAAATTTTCTATTACCCAATCCCGGGATTAGTCCCGGAATCCCGAGATAGACTTTAAAGAATCCTGCAATTCCGGGATCGCAAATAACGACCGGGATTGTATTCCCCATTTAACACCAGCCAATGGCTACTTAGGTGTGTCTTCTATTCGGGGCACATTCTGGCAGCAGTCGAGTAAAATCCTCAGAGAACTGTACTCTCCGCGTGTAATATCGAGACGCTAGTTTCAGCTGCATCCTCTTACTGTGTCGCTTCGATGACTCGCCGCGGAAAAAGTCCCGCGATTATGCACCCTTAATAATTTCCCCGAACAAGATTACAGACTCGCGGACCAGGGGGAAGTCGACTTAATCCGGCGCCGTCGCCGAAAGCTGTCTTTTAGCGGGTTGCTGGAGGGTTTTAGAAAGTTCTCTCCGGGATGAGGCGGGTACACAATGTAATTCGCGTCTGCGTTCTGTCTTTACAGAAAGTTTCGGTTCCGCCGTACCCATAAGCAGGGATAATGCAGGCGCACTTGTTATTCGGTTCACGCTCGCTCTTCTCCTCGAACGAGCGTCGGCAGAAACAAATCGCTGCCGCGATATATTCGTCGGCGGACAAAGGGCGAGTTACTTAAATCCCTGATAATTCATTAAAGCCTGTACAGCGTCATCGAACGAGTGACCCGTGCGCCAGGGAGAAGGCGAGCAGGTTTATCATTCGGAACGGTCGCAAATTAAGTTCCGATCTCGTTTCTACCGGGAGCGATAACATCGATACCGTGCCGGCGAACTAACTCATCCGCGCCGGGGCGTAAATTTCGATATATCGAGTCGTGGTAAGCTGAAACATCCGATCCTGGATTTATGTCTCGACGATGAGGGACTTTTAACGAAGGCGGGAGATCGATTGGCTCGGGTTCTCGCGTGCGCAGCACGGCTCGCCGGCGGAGCCGTGCGAGCGCGCGTCTCTCGCGGAATTCTCCGCAGCGCCGAAACATCCTGCTTCGTCCGAATGTAATCTGCTGATAGCGAAGTGATTTCTGCCGGCGACAGCTTATAAATTACGTTTGCTCCGTGCCGGAAGTGTCCGCGGGGTGCGAGCGCGCTCGAATTTCGAATGAGAATCACCCATGTATATCGGTCTTTTGCCCGGGACGACAGCTTATGAATTACCGTTCCTCGCCCCCCCCCGTTCCGTTTCAACCCGTTTTAAGTTCCAAATTTTACCGGGAGCTGCTTGCAATTTCCCTTGTTCCGCGCGGCGCTTTGATAAAGCCACGGACGTCACTGTATCGAATTTCACGCCGCGCCGTGCTCGGCCCTATGAAATTAATTCCGCGCTCCTCTAGGGAGCAACCTCTTCGCCGCGCAGACCTGATCCTTGACCTTCTCGCTTAGCCGCATAATCCTCCTGCATAGCTCTGTTCCTCCCTACGACAATTGCCGTGGTTGTGACGTCTCCTGCTGGCCCCGAAACTAGCACCGTTCCGGCGAAAGTGTCCCGGAGTTGTTCTACAGTCTTTCCCGTGTGCGCCGGGTCGTGGACGCATCAGTCTTTCCGCCAGGTCTGCAGGAAGTAGATGGTCGGTTAGCGGGAGGTATAGTCGCACCTCGCAATTTCCTACACAACTTCCACAGTTCGTTCCAACTTCCGGGACACTTATAATTGGTTTCCTGGCACGAACAGTGGGAGACGGACGGCAGTGGGAACGGAGAGAGCATCTCGCACGAAATCATGGAATTAGAGGTGAGAAGAAGGGATAACGTATCTACACGCTTCGGTTCCTGGTCGGCCATGCATCAGGTACCGAAAGAAAACCGTCTGACCTCTGAGAAGAGGTTGACCTGCGGTACTGAAATCGGGGCTTCATTATGAGTTAGCCAGTTGATTCTGATGGTAATCTAACGCTCCCAGTTGGAAATCACTTCCTGCAGCAAAAAGGGACAGACGCGCTCGCGACTCCACCCTGCAGTGGCGGGAAAAGGAAAAGGGAGATTAATGTAGCCACGACTGAAGTAATTCACGAGCTTCTTGAAAAGAAAAGACAACAGGATTTCATTCTGTAAATTTTATATAATCACCTATTGAATTTTATTGAATCTGCGTTAAAAGTATTTTTATCCGTTAAAGATTAAATTCTGTGTGCGCCACTGCTACCCTTTAATCGATGAATAATTGTTGTCGACTCGAAGCCATAGCGGCGAACATTGAAAGACAATTTGCTTCAGCTGAGCTGCGGCTTTCTTGGTGCCCTTTCGCCAGCGAATTACGTCTGTAACGCAATAAGGGACGTCAAGGGATGCGATTACATCCACGCCCAGGCCATGTAAACCAGGCCAGAACGATTCTCGTAAATCGAGCGCGGAGGTGCGCCTCCCGATTTCTACGCGAAACGATTGAAACGGAATGCGTCCCGATCATCCTGGTGTAAACTATCAGGTAAGTGAAGTGACGAAACTGGGCCCCGGGGCGGGGATGGCGGTGAGAGCGAAGGGGGTGGAGGGGCGGTGGTTCGCGAAATCCACGGTCGAGTGGATTAATCGTCCCGGAAATTCCTGGGTGTAATCGAATTAAAGGGAGCTGCCCGCTCGGGTAGCAAGAAATAGATTGGAGTTCCGCCGGACGTTCTTCCTTCTCCCCCTTCCGATTCGATTTTCTTCACTAAACACGTCTCGCGGAATTAATTGCAACACTTTGTCGTTGCGAGTTTCGCGCCACTCGGTCGCGTTCACTTGCTCTGATGAAGTTCAACGATACACTCGGTATTAAACGGCTGGAACTCGCAAACTGCTCTTAATTCTTCGAATTCTTAGCGGGTCCAAGTTTTAAATTGCAGGCAATTGTATACTTTTGTTGCAGGAATGTTTATTTCATGGGAAATTCAGCGACACGGCCGAGTTCGAAAGCGGCTCGGCCGCGCCGAGGCTAATGGGCTGACTGTAAAGTTAATTTTTCGGGGTGGCTGTGCTTTACGACTTATTTCTAATTCGCGACGGCATCGACGCAGCCTCGCCCTTTACTTCGATCCGCTTTAATGTATTGCTAGCTCTTAAACGAAAGTTTTATAGAAATTAGAATATTTTTTTAACACACGATTCGCTGTATGAAATCGGCCATTATGAATTTTTGAAAATCTAAGTTCAAATTCGTTGTTGGAAGTAAGCAAAATCTCTGGGGACAATTTTTTAAATTATAGGACTGACATAAAGGCCGAACATTGAAGCGTATTTTCAGTTTTCAATTTATTTGCATTTTTCATTTCTTTCTCCTCCCATATTTCAGAAACTAATTGTCAACTCAACTTGAAAATTTGTTGCGAATGATGTCTAGGGTTTATTCAAAAACCGACTTTTGACAAAAACGGTTTTCGAATTCCACTATTCCCCAAAAAACAGGTTAAACCGGTTTTCGACATTTCACAAAAAATATAATTAAAATACAAAATAAATATACTAGTACTTTTTCTTTAAAATTTCAGTTTTTTGTAAAATATTTATGGAATTACAAAAATATAACAAAATAAAATATACTCTATCTATACAAAACCAAATAAATAAAAAAAATTAAAATAACTAAAATCCGTACATAATATAAATTATAAATTTTCATGGGTTAGGTCATAAATCGTCAATTATACTTCATTTAGTATTTTTCTTCCGAAAATATGAACTCATGAAGATTAGTTTTACAGCAAACTGTTACCTACTGCAATATGCCTGTGTCCGAGGCGATTTCAAATAAAAATGTTAACGTTTTTAATTAAAAATTTAATTCACTTTTACATATTAATTCTAGTATATAAAACCGTTTTTTTTAAATTTAAAACCTGAATTTACAAATTTATAAAAAAGGGTTTCTAAACCCGGTTTTTAAAAACCGACAAACCCTAATGATATCTCATCATAAAATTCAGTTCCAAAATCGTGGGACCAAAAGTGGGAGGCTATTTCTTGGGTCACTCTTTCAATGTCGAGTGTGCAAGTATGGAAGGGAGAGCTTGATGTCGAGTACAAAGGGAATTCGTTGCACGGCAAAAAAGATTATGCCTACCTTGAAGATGCGGAGACAATTTGAAATAGTTGAAATGAACCAATGGTGGCAAATACGATCTGAGTTAGGTTAAAAGCAGCGATAATGGCTGACCTGTTCTACTCAGTGGCGCCATCTACCTAAACGAGCTACCAAGAAACGTATGCTGTTAACACATTATCCTAAATTATAACATAATTTTTAATACGATTCCTGAACGATTACGATCCGAAACATTTCCTCGCCCTTCCATACATCCTGAACACTCTGCACCGTGAAATAGCAACCCCTTGTCTTGCTTCCACTTCGGTGGAGGAAGTTGAAAGTAGAGGTGGGGACTCTCGTTAATTGTTGAAAAACCTATACGTATCCGAGGAGAAGCGTGCTTTCAGCGCTTAGCAACTTTACTGCCGACGCGATACTTTCCATATAAAATGCATTTTATGCTGGTAAAGTAACTTCACACTTGACTTTTACGACCAAAAATAACAGGACACCCGCGTGCTGAGCCGCTTTATATACCAATGAAATTTATGAGCGCGGAACGAGGCGTCGACGAATTTACGAAACATTAATTTCTGCCTAGTTTTGTCCGTTTTGTCCCGCTGTCAACTCATCGGCCCGTTTAACGCGTTGTCAACGGCACGTGCTGCTTTTCGGGCCGCCTGTCAAAGTCCGCCTATAGCGCTGGAGGCAGATGGAGCCACTTAATGCGCAGGCATTAGGGTGGACTTAAATCGAGCCCGTCTTGAGACAATTTGTAGTCAATCTTGTGTGCGATCTAGCCTCGTGCTATGTAACACGAGCTTAATCGATACCACGCTACTCCTAATTAACGATGAATTAATTCCTTCGGAATCCATCGACAAGGGATAAGAGACGAGTCGGCGCATAATCCGAGTCATTATGCCAGCATCCATAAAGACGCCAAAACCAGCCGATACGCCAAATAATTGGGAGGATTACAGAGAGCGAGCCGCATTGAAGCATCTTGTATCGTATCCCAGCAGCAGTAAACAGATCTATCTCGGCCGCGTACCGATGGACTTCGCTGACGCACTTAATTAGGCGCTGATTAACGGATGTCCGCGATGGCTGGAGGTCGAACAGGTAGCCGTGTGTGGTCGCAATTGGTCTGCCTGGTGGAGGGAGAAATCGCAGAGATTGCTCGACCGGATTAGTATGTTCGCTATACCGACTGGCCGTATACCTGCGTTATTGATCCGGCAGCGATTAATTTCCGTTTAGGCGACAGTCTCAGGTGAACAGAGGCTGGGTACGTGTTGCAAACACAACAGACCGCTCGGTGTCTATCGATGGGCCACATCATTGCCTGGTGACAAACGGTTCGGAACAACTTTCGCCTTTAAAATAATGAATCCCAGAGTGTACTCGGCAGAGGGCCGTTCGATGGGCCATTCGAGATCCAGATGTGTACGATAATTATCGCTCGCCGCTGAACAGCCGTGAAATCAATGGATTGGCCAACTTGGCCCTCGAGTTCCTCCGTTGTCATTATAGTGGCTTATTTAAGTGGGCGCCGGCATTACGGTAAATTACCGTGCAACTCGGCCGAGTCTGTGGGATATTTGCATTCAAGGGGCGGTCCGATTGGAACAGCTTCCCATCCGCGACTGCACTTGACCCGAATGGACCACAAATTAATACGTACGGTCTTGTACGAATATTCCATTTTCTTGGTGGCTAAACAGACCTCCGTAAAATGGCCATCGTCACGCTCTAATTGCTGCTCCTCGCCGGCGGCATTCGAGTGTCCGAGTTTGAGGATGTTTACGTGTTAGTACAGCCCGAACTTCCGAAGCAGATGGATAATCCCACGGTCTTTCCAATTTCGATAGCAATAACCGCTGCGCCTAGAATTTACACGCCGCTGGTCAGGCGTAATCCTGCGGGAGAGCTAGCTGGCCATGGACGAGTCGGGATATCGGCGGGCACCGTCTTTTAATTCTCCATTAAGAGCGGTAGACTGACCCAGCATCGCGAAATTGACTGTAAGAGACGAATCGCGTCAGGCTCTGCTGGCCTACTGTTTCCAGCGTCTTACCTCCGCGGGAAATGCTAGGTGGGTTCGCTAAACCGGGTCGTTGATGTGTAGTTTAGCGATACTCTTGGCACAGTTTCGTGTAAACGAACGCACAGCAGCGAAGCTAACCCGGATTGGTCGATCTTCCGTTGCTGAGATTATTTGAACAGTAACCCAGCCAAAGAGAAATATCAAAACTACCGTTCCCGTTATGGCGAGACTAAGGTAGTGGCCCAATTACTTTCGCCGGGATCCCTCTGCTTCGGAACAGTAGGGTGCTAATTGCCAGACCTCTCGGTGCACGCCTGGGTGCAAAACGAAATCTCGGCACGCGAAATAAACGGATTCGCCGACGAAAAAGATGAAGAAAAGCTTCGTCAGTAGCGAGTTTAGGGGACCCCCTCTGGGATTTATGATTGCCCTTCCCGGCCGTGAGATGCTTTACGTGATCAGGATGTCCAATGGACCGTGTGTAATAGCGGGCACCTCTCTCTCTCTCCTCCCAACACCTCGCCGTCTTTCTGGCTTTTCATCCCACGCGACACACGCAGCGGGGGAGCATTTTGCGTCCGAGCTGGACCGTACATCCCCAGACATCATGGTTAAGCTAAACCCGTTAAACTGTCCCACGACAGGTTCCCTACTGACAGGCTGTCAAAGTGGCTGATGATTTACCTATGTTGCTGTAGTTTAATCAAGAGGCAGCGAAGCTCCGTTTCTTATTTCAAGTTGTTTACCATAGGAAGAACGAGGAGGTCAGGCCGCAGCAAGAAATACTGTGTAGCGTTCCGAGTCCTTCACCGTGCAACTTTTTCAACATGTCGACAGGAAGGGGTGAACCGCCGGCGGTTCTAAACCGCTTTCGAAGACTTATTGCTATTTCTTCGTCGCGATTTCACGGTACATTCACCACCGCCGACTTATTTCCCCCCGCTGGCACGCGGCGCCGGAAAAAACTGGCGTTAAAATGCGAGCCAAGTGGAATGGGATGCTTCGATAACACGGCTGATTATCGTTAAATCCTGACAAAGCTTCATCGCTTCTGGACGCTGTCTGGATAAACCATCCCTTGCGGGAACACTCGCTCGTGCATCTTACAAGGGCCCTGCCTCAAGGGCACCCCACCACCGGGTCATAGGGATTCATATATTCCAACAATTATGCAAGTTCAACGTGAAATGCCTTCTGGCGCGGTTCACCCAGTTGCTGGTTGCATTGTCACGTGCTGCCAGTTTCACGATCTCGCGTTGAATAATACAGCAACGCGCGACAGCTGTACGATAAACAGCCCAACGCAATCATCAACATGAGCAAACCAAACTCCGGCTCGGACCTAGCCCTCGTGCGGATAGAATGCTTGGAAAGGGATTTATATCTAATTAGAAGCTAACGTAAACCTGGATCACCGCTTTATTTAAAGCGAATCCTACGCAAATTTCTACATCGGGCGTGATACAGAGAGGGGGTTGCGAATAAGGGGAGAAAGGCCGTGGGAATCACTCTGAGCGGTGGCCCCTTTAGACGATGTTGGCAGGTAATAGGGGCAGTTAATAATTCGAGTAATGCCTGCGCTGATAAGTAAACCGGACGGAAATACGAGAGGTGTGCGCGGTTTGGTCGGCCTGCATCCGTTTGAACCGAGTTGCGCATGGTGCGGACCAGATAGCCGGAAACTATTTCATGGCTAATGGCAGAGTTATGCACTTACGAATCATAAATTCCGCAATGGAGCGCATCTGCGCCGCTCCTGGCCGCCTAACTACCCTACCTGGATGCGATCTGATCAATTCCACCCTTTCCATAGTACCTCAGGGGTGATTGGTCACCGATTTGGCTATGTATGGCGCCCTCTTATGGGGGACCCTAGGTGATTTTGGTAATGGGCGCGCTTGTTTCGATTGCCCAATGCGAAATTGCAGTGTTCGCAGCTCGCGGGGGTAGCTTTGGTGGGAACAAGTGTTTAGCAACTTGAAAAATCTCTAAATTACTCGAAGGACTTTGAATCTCGAAGGTTTTTGAATCTTGCAGATGTGGAGTAAAAACTGCTGCACCGTGTTTGATTAAATATTCTAGGGGAGACTTTCCGTATCCAACGGGATAAAAATCTTCTTGGGCGTCGTATTTCAGGTACAGGTATTCCTGTACAAACTGGGTGCTGCGAGCTCTCGCTAAAATTGCAGCTTATACAGAGGCGAGCTTCCATATTTTTATTTTCATAATTTAAGGGCAGGACTGAAGGAAGTTTTTATAGGATAGCGACAGGATTTTTTCAGGCTCTTCTACTTGTAATTACGAATTAAGACCACGTCGAGACGAAAAATATATATATATATACGTAAGAATGAAAAGAATCAGAAATCAACGAAAGCAAACGTAGCTGTATTGGATTGCAACTGGATTTTCTTTCCAAATTTCATTTCCGACAGCATTGTTGATGGTATAGAATTCCATTCAACTATCACTGGGGCTTGAAAGAGGAAGCCGAAACTTTCTATGCTAATGTTTAACTTTCGAAGTTGTTATTTTATGCGCGAGCCAAGTACGGCTGACATATGGCTGACTTTTACTACTTATTTCAGAGAGATCGTTCTAACGAGGTTTCCGAGAAATATCTAACTCCGATTTTCGCGAAACTTTGCGCGTTTAGAGAGCAAACGACATAAAGGGGTGCGCATTCCTTTTTATTGGCAAAGACTCGAGTTTAAGGGGTGAAACTGCCCCTAAAGTTCCACCATCCCACTGCCGTGTTGGAAGTTATTGAGAATACACGGAGAAGTTGGTAGGCGAAGGATTTACGATATCTGGCGTAAAATGACAAAGTAAGGACTGTAACAGCCCACACCGTTGTAAAAAAAATTACGAAATAACGGTAAAAAAAAAAAGAAAGACACAAACTTCCTAAAGGGGCTATGAAAAAGAAGCTTTCCACAACTTCGTTTGAATTACACATTATACTCGCGGAATAAAATGAGAATGGACGATCTCGAGTACCATACTTTCGAATACCTTAGCCATTATTCTGCGAAACTTTGCTGTCGTACAATAGCCGAGTACATAAAGAAAGTACGCGCTATTAATTTCGTATAGAAGAGGAATTAGAACGCGCAGCTGGAGGACGTACAATGGTGGTTTACAGCTGTCCTAATTTTTTCCCAACAGAATCCCACTGACGCAAAGGGAAACATTGAAGAAGAGAATAAAATAACTAACCAAAATGTTGAAATGAAGCTTCAGTTGTAATTCATTCCCTCGCCGCGATGCGATTTAATTAAAATTGCGGCCGGGGATGGTAAAAAGAAGAGAAAGGATAGAAACACGTACCGACAGGTACTTGGAACATAAAACACTCGGCTCTCAATGAAGTTGCCCGATGTTTCTCTTCCTTTTTTCTCTCCTTCTTCCTCCCCCCTAGCCACTGTTGAATTGATGAGAAGCCGCAGCGACTTGGTAATGATATTTCATCCCTAAAGTCACCCAACTTATTCTACGCGCAATGTAGCTTCGGCTAGTTCCTAATGCGGACTTGATGCAAAGCTGCGTTAAATTATTAAACTTCGATGTAGCCTACGTCTGACTTGAACCTGTGTCAGGCTCGGTGCTAATCAGGCCTTAGGAATTACGTCCCGGTGCTGCAGCCCATTCGTGATTGGAGTTTCCAGAAACGAAGCAGAGTGGACGAGTTATTAGACTCTGCATACTAAACGAAGTGGTTGGTTCGAAGTGCGGATCGAAGAAGAAGGATAGGAGTGTCTGCTTGGCAGAATGTTTCAACGATTAGACGAACCTGCCTTTGCAGCGGAACAGTAATTTCGCCGTGCCTGCTTCTTTTCATAGCAGCAGCTCAACCGTGCTAATTGCTTCCATGCTATCTTTTCATTTTATTCCTGGCTCGCTTTTGAGCCTCCGACACGCCGCCCCATTCACGCTTTTCTTCCTTTATTCCGGCCATTGACCGGCAAATCGGACATACGTAGACTTGATCAAAGGAGTCTCTACAAGTGCTCTTTCTCTCGCTCTCCTCATCTAGCAGCGTCGATTTTCCAAAATGAGCGCTGCCAATTAAATAATCCGCTGGCCGCTGGGAGCTTGTTTCCCGCGGAGGGGACTTCCTAAAATGCGGTCCGTGCAGCTCGGCTTAGATAAAAGCCAAAGTCCGGATGAAGCGCCTCGCGTACGTTCCAGCCGCATGATTTATTGCGACGAAGGTATCCGAGGAACGAAGCTGGCCGTGCGGTGGCTCCCTGAATAGAAGGGACTGCGGCCTTAGCGATATTGGTGGACTAAGGGTTTCGTAATGCCGGACACCTCCTGTCTTACTTCGAACGTGAAAGAACCTCCGGGACAATGGGTTTTGTTCCACGCGGAGGCGCGATTGCTGGGACATTCTGGAAATAATGGGGAGCGAGGGAACTCTTCGCGGCGCAACTGAATTGTCAAATTTCGATCGACGCGAATGGCTGCTCCCGCGCGGATCCAGCGTACGTAAGGAAGATAGAAATAACAGAAAGCACAGTTTCACTGACAATTCGGCGACGCAGTGGAACGCGTCACGTCAAAACGTCGATGTCAAAATATGGGTCGCAGTAGAGCAATCAGCAACGAACGAGGCTTTTCGTTTGCAGGGGTGGAGGGTGGACCGACCAGTGACCGAACCGGGGGGGGGGGTGTTTGTAACGGTATGACCGAGGGGGGGGGAGGGGTTCGTGATGGTAACGGCCACATCGGTGGACAAGTTTTCGTTTTTGTGTCGAGTGCAGCGAAACGTTGCCGCTCGACCCAGAAAGCAGTGACGCCTAGCGATGCTCGCTTCGCAACTTTTCATTTTTAACGGGCGATCGTCCATTGCGTTATCTTGATTCGGGGATCCTCCGGACGACTCCTCTGCCGGCCATGTGCTGCACGTTGTTAAGAAAAGGGGAGCGTAGGAGAGAAGAGTAAAAGCACTTGTCGCGCGCTATAATATCGCGTCTCCTCGACCAACGACCTTGGAACACGGAAATCGAATACGTATCGAAGTGAGCGGACCGGCCAAATTGCGATTTCATAGTCCATCAAAACTCGATCTCGCCCGTGATGGCTGTAAATTCCGAAATTCGTAGCCGAAGCTCGCTGGCATTGTATTCGCTGGACGTACCAACGAATGCGCGCCCACACGCGCACGGTGAAGTTGAAGTTATTGGTTTCAGTCGGCGTCGATACGCTTTATTCGTTTCCCTGTGTTTTCATTCTGTTTCACGTTTCCCTTTCTACTCGGCTGATTCCTTCTTCTCGATCTCCTGGTACTTGAAGAGGCGTTGATTTTTTTTTTTCATCTCGAATTCACTGGCAATTTCTTGGACACCAAATTCACTTCTGTCTTTCTCGAGCTCCACCAGGTTCTCGCCCATGAATGATGGAGACTTGGGTCAAGCATGGTTCTTCCCTCAAACTTGCGGGCCAATTATCGACGGGCCAACTGGGAGCCAGCAGCGAAAGAACAACTTCCTTCCCCTTGCGCTCCCAAGAAAGAAAACAGCTGAAGGTTCGCCGGTCCATTCAGGCATAAATTCTTCCTCCGCCCCTGTTACCCCGTAATTACCGGTTCCTTCAGACTCCATTATATTAAGCCCTGACGTGACAATGCGTCGAGATTCCCGATCGGCGCCCTAGCATTACGTTGGCTGCTCGAATCGTAGAGGTGAATTGTGCCGCGGGCTCGCGCGCAAATGTAACTCCTAATGGCTTTGAGCGAGCTAATTGCGAAGAAGAGACGAGCCAAAGCGACGCGTCTAATCTGCGGGGGTGGTTGTTTCGGCCCTTTGACGTTTCTCAGGAAAACAGAAACGGAACGATGACTTTTGGATATTCGGTATAAACACTCTGGTATCCGAAAAGCGATTGCGCCAGCGTAAAGTGCAGGTTGAAACGAAGCTCCAATGTTTTTGCCGGACGCGCCCCGCGGATTGCAGCAATTCCGCATTACCATGTATATTGAGTTTCACAGTGCCCGACAATTTCAACAATATTTCATCAGACGTCGTTTGATTCTGCAATTTTGACGTGGACGGGCGCGTGACCAATACGTAATCATATTACCGGAATGCTGGGTGAAGTAGAGCGACTGGGGTGGCGCATCTTTATTCTTCCAAGGAGACCAAAGGATGAAACGTTGTTATTAAATTTTTCTGTTGGTTCTGGGAGGTTGGGAATTCAGGAGTAATGGCTAGCAAAAATAGAATAGAAACGTTTTTCGGTGGGAGGATACTCCGTCGAGATCTTAGGAATGGGGAATCCAAAGCACGCGAACGATACCTTCGTTAGTGATTTAATGCCACGGTACTAATCCCAAATCGGTGAGATTCCAGCCATGAGGTCTAACGCTCGACGGCGATAAAGCAGGCTACTTAAGCCGCCATGGTACACGAGATATATGAGTCAAGGATCGGTGAAATCGCACGGCTACCCCGGGAATGTCCTCAGGCTTAATCGGTCGCGCGCACTTGCATCGGGCGGGGGACTCTGTAAGACAGAAACGTAATTTCAATCAAGCTGACTATCGTTTATGCGAGTCGATTTCGCTTGTTATCGAATAGAGACGATAGAATGCAGGCTGGAGTGTCAAAGTGCATCTTCGCCTGAGGAAATGATGAAAGAACATTAAGAGAGCCCCTTTGAAAAAAAATCCCCAATTTTGATATTTTTTTAGCCCCCAAAATAGCCCATTTTTGGATCTTTTTATGCATCTTTGAAGAAGTCGCAGTTTTTTATCATTTTTTAAATAAATGCAGGACTTATGTTCGGTTAAAAAAACTGCAACTTCTTCCAAGATGCAGAAAAATATGATCCAAATTTCAAATGAATCGAATAGCTAGTTTCCTAAAAGAAATCCCAAATTTTGCTATGTTTTTAACCCCAAACATGGGAATCCCCATTAAACGAGCAACTGTTCTAGAAACTATAGAATTCTGCGTCAGCACCGTTACTATTACACGAATAGCTTATGATTGAAGTAAGCGCGAAAGCACTGGAAGAGTGTCCTGCGATGGGAAGCAAGTTCGTTGCTGAAAGATTCGAGGGAAAATACATTTTCTATCTCGTTTACTTAAAGCCTTCGTCCTCAAGCAATTGCTACGATCGATAACGTCGAAGCCCGTGCTCTCCGCAGAAAATCCTCCAGGCGACACACGTCTGACCGGAAAGGCCACGTCGAAGGGGGACTCTTGGACCACCGACCACTTTTCTTCTGCATTTACGCCAGCTGACAACCGTTTCCTCTCCCGCGGGAGAGCCATCGTGGCCACGGTTACCGTTAAATGTGTGTAACCCGTAGTGTCCGAGGGGACGACAGCGGTGTCGTCGAGTGATGGATGGACGAAGATGCGCCAAAAGCAGAGCGCTCCGGCTGCGTCTGAAAAGTTCAAGAAGTGCTCGGAATAAGGAGTGCAAGAACGACAGGGGCAGAGCGAAGGAACGCTAAGTAGTTTCTTCAGGTGGAGCGAAGTGACTTTTGCTAGATTACCAAAGGCTGGAAAATAGATAAGGATGCATCGAACTTGAACACCCACGCCCATAGAATTCGAGAGGTGGGGCATTTTTCATCGAATATGGGGAGAGGAAAAAATACGAGTGTCGCAGGAGTCGTAACACACATACTTAGTCAGCTTCGTCTATACGGCGCGTGGTTCCCATTACTTACACGCACTAGGGGTGGGCGATATTGCCACCGTCTATAATGCGTTTACGCTAGCTTGAAACACGGGCGAAATTCGGACAAGCGACGACCACCTTCATTTTTCCAACGTTTGTCTTCCCGAACGTCAACGTTCCGCTCGGTCTTCGAGCGGAGCAGCTGGAACGCGAGGATTTCTTAGAAGTCGGCCCGCCCCCCGTTTCCTTCTCTTCCGCTTTCTCTATCCGGGAAATGGAGATCTCGCGGGCCGTTTTTCACACGGTGCCTTCCGCTTTAACTTGGATTACCCTTGCACCCGCTTCTAGTTGAATGAACGGCCGTGAATCGTCGGCACGGGCAATTTACCGCGTAAACAGTTGCATTCCCTTCGCTGAAATGGCAGTCGTCTGAGAAACATCGGTGGCCCTTTTGCGGGAGGAGACTTTGAGAAAATGCCCCTTGACGATTCGTTCAGCCGTGCGCGCGCTATTCAGCGAAAAATTGCACGGTAGCAAGATCATGATATTGCGGGGTGCTTCGCTCCCTTTTAGTATCTTCAGGGTACCATTGTGGACCTTGTGATTTATGTCGGAATGCTCCAAATTGTCCCCTCTCGACACGCTCGATTTTCGCCGGCGAACTACAGTAAATTCTCGTTATAAGCTCATTTCGACTATGCGTTGTAAGCTCGCCGCCAGCCTCGAGCATCGAGCTTATAACGAGAATTTACTGTATCGCCATGGATGTTCTTTTTGTCGTTGAACGTGCCATTCGGCTGTGCTAAATAGGCAGCCCACCCTCCCTCCATGCCCAATGGCAGCGTCGACTGGTGGACTTATTATCCGAGCCTACAATTTCGTTGAAGGGGCGCAGGGATTTCCTGCGGACGTAACAGAAGCGCCGTGAAAATATGTCGCTGTCGCGGCGGGGAAGAATTATGGAATGTGGCAATCCGTGGCGTGAAGATAAGTAATATATTTCGCCCGTTCTAGTCGGGAATAATCAGTTCTTGGGGGGTGCTCGCGCGGAAAGGAGAACATAGAATGCGGGCGAACTATCATCAGTGCGGACAAGAAAGATTAATGAATCGAAAAAATGCTTTTTGCACTGTTCAACAGTAACCAACTAAGGAACATCGCTTGTACGCGTACTGGTAAAAAATTTCCACCCCTATTTCACCGGGCTGGCAGGAGCAGCAAGGCTTGTCGAAATTTATTCACGAACTGGAACATGGCGATGAGTTGTTACACAGAGGGGCGGAATTTCTACGCTCGTTTCGATTAGGACAATAGCTAATATGAAAGGGTAAGGGAAGAAAAACGAGGAATGTGAATTTTTCGCGATTTTGCGATTTATATTTGTTGGTGGAAACTGGGACTACGGAACTGGCGAATCACAAAAGGTCACAAAGGGGCAAATGTCCCCTCTGCACTGGAACAAAACGTAAGGGTGTTTTCGGGATTTTTTTTCAACCAAACAACGCAAGTAAATCGACGTATTGCTTAGCTACAGTTACTATGTACATATTGAAGGGTAGAAAAAAAAAATTTCAATCAAATTCGTAAATCCGTTTTCAATATACTCTTCGTCAAAATGTGCGCTACGGCAAAATCATGCCTGTGGCGTTGAGAGTGCCCTAGCCATACGGTTAATCTGAATTCGAAAAGACAAAAATATTTAGGAACTAGAAGCCTACGTCTATTACGCGACGATATAAAAAGTCGATATCGCAAAAAATAACAAAATGGCGGACCACAGAAAAACGTTATTGTTAATTAAAAAAAAAACTGATCATCACAGAATAGAGGCGGGTTTTTCGCACAATAAATGCCCTTGCTCGTATCAATTGCATGTATAGTTTTCTCTGTATACTGTCAACGCGGTCGAAAAATGTCGTTCTGAGAACAACGCGTACAAAGTTCCGCTCGGTTCAGTCGCGCGCTTGACACCCCTTCGCGGAAAATACCGTATCACCGCCAATTCTGCGAATTTCTTCGTAAAATTTGGAGAGAGCATTCTTGAAACGCGCGTCTCTCGGAAAATGTGAAAAAGAAATAATCGATTTCTTCGATTTTTTACAGTGGTCACCCCGCTTAATTTTCTCGGCGGAGCTGTTTCGTGACATTCCCAGTTTACCCCCTTACCCTTCGTATGTATTTATCATATATTTTTATCTTCGTTCTCCATCTCCCGGTGGCTCGGAGAGCGCAGAATCCTTTCGCACTCTTCTGCAATGAGATCGACCTGATTCTAGCGAAATGAAAACAATCGGATCCACTCGAGATGAATCTGTCATGAAGTGCAGAGAGCGGCAATTTTGTGAAATACGAGGAAAGTTGGGAACACAAGAGGCAGGGTGCAACTTTTAATTCAATCAACGAAAAACGGTCCGCTTTCGCCGGTAGTACAGCGATGCAATTGTCTTCGTTGAGCGTTGTCCTGTTGTATTAAGCGCCTTCTGACCGTGATTCAATGTCGGCCATTACGAGATGAAAATGGAACTCGGTGCACTTAGGAATTTATTGTTAAGAATTCTGCGGCAATTGTCGCGAATTTACGCCGCAAATTCAGCAACGCAGTCTGTGATTTTAATCAGACACCCACAAGGACTTGCGAGCATTTTCAGCTGCGATCAGTGCTTTCGAGTCAGGAGCAGTACGTCCAGATTCCTTCCCAGGGAAGATAAAATCAGGACGCTTGAATGGATCTCATTTTTGTCAATACTGCTGTTTGCAAATTACAAAGGACCAGGAAACGCAATAAAGTTCCATGGCGGACTGAATACATAACAGAAGATAAATGAGATGCAGCTCGGCAGGGTGCGCAACAAAGCCAGCAAAGCTGAATAAGATTTCATATAACCGTGCCACGTCTTCGTGCCACTCGACTTCGACAATTGTAAGCAGCATATCCAATGTTTAAGTCTTCGGGCCAGCGTAGCACAGTACGAGGTCTGCGGAGAGAGTATGACTGTAATCGAGAGAATCTGCTCCCGCGAACAGATTGCAAACATGCCTCAGGTTCATCCGTTTGGGAGCTTCAATGCTACGAGATTTGGAGCATTTGCGAAGGAGGCTACGGTCCTCTTGGAGCCACGAAAGCTGGGGCGAGTGTCCAGGGGCCCATATAACTTAGTGTCGGAACAATTACGAATGTGCCTGGTGTCCTCAGTGTTCTCTGCCAGTAACGCTTCCCTGGACTTCGTCAAATTTCTATGCTTAAAGATAAAAAATTGATTAGCTTGAATTGGAAGAATATTCTTCGAAATTCTGTGAGAGAATTAAGCTTCTCCGACTTGAAATCGTACTACAATCAGCGACCCCCTCTCTCTCGCAGTAGGAAGAGAGCACAGTTTGCAAAATAATACCGTATAGACGAAAGTTGTAGAAAGTTTCCTCGCAGCGGTAACGAATGGGCCAGATATAGAATTCCTACTGCAAGTTCGATAGCGGTGCCTTTTATTATAACGTCAGAATTTGTTAGTACCTGGGGCGACGGTAGTTGATAGTCGAACTCCGCGGACTTCCGGTGCGCAGTGATCTGCAGGCTAATCTCGTTTAGAAACTCGGCCCGACATTTTATACGAGCCTTCTAGCCGGCAAAGTATAACGAGATTACGATATCCAATTACTTCTGCGCAGCAGTAGTTTCAAAATTTCACGTCCACCATCGTGACCGTGCCGCCGAAGGGGCGCGATACAGCTTGCTGAAATTGAAAAATTGCGAAAGTGCTGTCCGTGTGATACAGTTGCTGAAATAAATCTCCGAGAAGTGGGCTGGGACATTAATTATGTAATTTTCATGATCGAAGTGGAAACCGATATGCTTGTTTAAGTTACGCAATAGCGTAAAAAGCTGCACCAATCACACAGCCTCCTTTCCCGTATCGGGGCGTAATAAATATCGGACAGAAGTGCAAATACGATCGGTTGGCAAACGGGGGTCGCCGTTGCCGAGGCGTTTCCTTTGCAGAGAAGCGGTTGCATGTACCGCTACGACGTTTTTGTACGATTTCACCGTAATATACACGTGCGCCTATCATCGATTAATCACGGGATGACACGGGCAGCCGCCGGCGATCGTCCCTCGCCCGATATGGAAGCTTGAATATACGCGAAAGATCGCGCCGACAGAGGGAGCAACTCGGCCAAGCATCCCGTTGGAATGGAGGCCCTAAGAAGGCAAAGAGAAAGTGAAAAAAAGAAGGCAGACATGGACACGGCGCGCTGCCGCTGGCTGCCTCTATTTGTGCAAACGGGTCGCTTGGTTCAAGGAACAATGCGATGAGTCGCGGGTCCACCGTTGGCAGAGACTGAGGCTCACGGTTTAGCCCTGCTGAAGTACCGGTGTTCTAGCCGGAGCTCGATATAGCTCTCCGGGCAAAAATATTTGCCGCCCTTCATATTTAATTGCAAATGATTATTTTCAAATATAATTCTTGACAGTGAGTGAATTTTTTTGTGAGAATTTGTTACCTATCTATTTTTGAAATTTCGAAAAGAAGCATGAAGGAACTTGGAGTATCCCATCGGTAAGACTGGGGACCACCGTTATAGCTCCCCCAACAGCGTGTACAACAAGGGACACAGCAGGTTGAAATATACAGGGATAACGGCTCGTAAGGACAGAACCGTGAAGCGAAATGATCGCGCGACAAAAGAACTTTCCGGCAGAAGTCACGGAGGAGTCAACGAGGTGCACAGGGTCGCTCTCGAACTAAATTCAAGTTTAAAGTTAACCTGCTCTCGGGGAGTAAGATGTCACGCGTGGGGAAGGTAAGGGACGGGCCGAGTTAAGGGGCAACGCGGAGTTTCCGTGCGAGTTCGACGATGGTAGACCACATTTTTCTAACTTAATTATCGGAACGAGGGCGACGGAAGGGTCGAGGAAGTTCGCCCTATCAACTCGACGGTCGAAAAGTTTTCAGTTGGTCCACCGGTTTACTTGAGAGTCTCACCTCCGCTCGCCCATCTCGGCCACTTTCCATCGCTTCTCTTCCCCATTAGCCGCGGCCGGTTTCGAATGGAACCCTTATCGAATTATAACGAGATACCTTTTCAAGGGAAAACTCGATAATACGGTTCGGCGCGAGTTGTTCTGGCCGGACAAACTTTTGCAAATCTGTTGCTCGTTTCGATGAAGCTTCCTCTTCTGCTTATCCGGTGTTTTGAACGAGTCTTCGGTAAATGAATCACGGGGCTCCGCAGCACTGTTTCACTTTCCTGAATTCGTTGGGAGGTTCCCTTTCGGCGCTGACTTGTAATTCAACTACGTAACTTCGAAGTGCGGTTGCATACGCGTTTAGACGGAGTTTCTGCTGTAGGAGAGCTACCCCAGAGCCTGGGGACTTGTCCTCAGCCAGGCTTAGCGAACGCGGCGAGCTTGAGGTGTCTCGCTGGTGCCAGATCGTTCAGGAACCTCGAGTGGAAGCCACTCTGTGAATTGCGAGTACCTACTGAAATCACTTGGAATAATAAAAACACACCAAATGCTTTTGGAATCTTCAACCACCTGTGGTATAAATACCTACACACCCCATCGATAACTGTTCAACGGATATCCCCGATCTACAGAGAGCTCATCCTACTATGCTGTCCTTAACCCGAAGTCTTCCCTTCCAACCGCAAATGACACTGTTTGCCTGGTTTACTCCCCAAACTCGTCGTTAAATATGTCCCATCGCAAATTGCCGGGGGGGCGTGTCCTGAGCGTGTTCCAACTAATATGCAGCTCTATCTCCCTATTATAAGCGATCGCGAGATGCGTTCTCATGCGAATACATCCCGCCAGGTTGAGTTTGCCCCCAGGTACAACATGTCACGTCTTCCTGGCGGTTTGTGTGCGCCTAGATTCGAACTTTCAACCCTGCTATCGGATCTCGGATGACGAGGGTTCGTACTTCGGGGGTCTCTGGTGGAAGATACAGGCGGTATCTAACCAGGGGAGACTCGGAACGAAGGACTGAGCATAAATTCAGCGAGCGATCGTGGAAGGCCAACGCGCTGACATATTGTATAATCAGAATCGAGATTTTATGCGAGACTCGAGTGCACCGTCTGTGATGAGGGTGTTGCCGAGCGGCTGGACCGTTGTTTGCGTGGCTTCGTGGGACACACGGGTTTTGATAAACTCATCGCATTGCGCAGAAAAGATTGGGTGAGAAAAGCTGACTGAAGTTCACTTGGAGGGATTATTTTGCGGAATGCTGTTCTTGGACAGTTACGGTTCATGATCTCCACTCTTGCTTCATCTGGGTTTGATGCTTGCAGAGGGCTGTTGAGCTTTCGCCCACTTCGAGAGCTCGCCTGCTTTCTGGTCTTTCCATTATTTCAAAACGATGGAAGAGCACCGGGACTTTAATTGATGGTTCTTTGGTCCGCGTATTTCTTAGCTCCCCGGTTGTATTGTAAATGGAGCTGCTCGGGTATTTTCCGTAAACGAATTCGTGTTCTCCCACGACTGGGGGTGAAATATGTCAGCAAGAACGGCAGATCGACGCCGGAGTCGACGAAAAGGGACGAAATATCGGATTAACTGTCCGATCCCGTGGAAAGATTACAGTTGGGGGAACCTTTACAAGTTTGGACAGCCAGGAAAATCCTGTGGTGGAAAGAGGCCAAGATTCAGCCGGCATTTATAAAGCAAAGACAAAGCAGAAATTGACTTTCCCTTTGGGAAATGCGACTTTGATTTTCTGGGGGCGTTACCTTCGAAATTTTCGAGTAAAGCGCGGAGAAAATAACGTCTGTATTTCTACATTCACCCCGACCCTTAATTCCTTTCCTCCTTTTCGTCGTTCTTTCTCCTTCTCTGTCTCAGGTGAAATCCACGATGAGACAAAAATATTTAATCTCCTGAGATAATTATTTCAGTGTTTTATTATTTTTTAATTATTTTATCATTAGCCTCGTGAAATTAGACTCTCATGAAACAAGCTTCCAAGACTATTTCCATTGCAGATTTACATTTAGTTGTTGCTGTGATTTTTGTCTCATGATAGAACAGTCTAATAGCAGCCACGCCTCGCCTCTCCTATTCCGTCATTTATATTTCTATTATTTTTTTTGTTTTATTGCTTCGCCCGAAATTTAGATTCTGATTTCATAAAAAAAAAATTTTAGTTTTTTTTGTGAAAATGGTAACATTCATCTGGATTAGTCAGGCATAATGAGCTGTGGCACATTTCGTGATTTCAGAGTTTATCGTTCGAATGTTTTTAGGCGACAGACAAACACACAAACATATAGAAGCTTTCTGCTGTATATATTAAGATGGTGTAATAAAGACGTTTTATTATTATTATTATTAAAATATTTTAATTGATCCGCCAGAATAAATTTAGGACCAGGTAATTGATACAGATTCGGAAAATGTCCATTATGCGAATAACGGCACATTTTCTCTACTCCCATGGAATGCAGGGCAATAAAACGTATTACGACATATTCTTGCGCCATAAAACACTTCGATCAATGTTCCGTATTTCTGATCCACGACGAAACTGGTTGCCGATCGTCCAGTCGCCTTAGTCGCGGCCATATCGCAGCCGGGGACAAGAAGGGGAGAGCGTCCCGCTGAAAATTTATTCCCGGCGAATTCAGGGGTCGTAAAGTTGTACGCGGCTCCGACGCCGCATCGGAGCGCCAGACCATAAATACAAACATGAATAAATGCATCAAACTCGCCCAATCGGCCCAGCATCCCGTCCTGGAGGGTCCAAGACGAAGTTGGCATTAAAATTCAAATATAATCTCGTTGAAAACGAACCGCGCATGCCTGCGATCACGTTTAGTCCAAGTTTAATGCTTTCACTCTCTCGCGGAAGCAATCGCGGAACTCTTCACGAGAACTTTGTCCACGAACTAACCTTGCAGTTTCTATCAGCAACCCTAAAGCACGCTATCGATTATTGTTTCAAAACTACCGGTTCCCAAGCTGCCCATTGATCTCCCTGATCCAGGTGATTCCCTTTTCCGACAACTATCACTTTGCGGAGGATCACCCGTAGCATTCTACAAGCCTCGTTATCGCCATTTCTTATCTCTAGCTTTCCAACGATCCCTACAGATTTCTGGAATTATCTTACCAGGGAACATATCGAACCCTTTGGTAAGAAGTAGTTCTCAGAAAAGAAATTCGAAATGAAAAATATTTAACGCGTATTTTTTGTTATCGGCAATTGTCCATGTTGAAGGGGTGAAAACCGCCCCTAAAGTTGGGGGTCGTAAACATATTTTCTGGAATATCTCGAGAAGTATTAGGTGCAGGACAAATTTTTGTTTGAACTGTAAGTCTTTTACAGACGAATCCAGCCCTCCGCTCAATTTTTAGAAAATTTCAGAAAACATGTTTTCGACCCCCCATTTTTAAGGCGGTTTTCACCCCAAATATTTTTTCACTATTCTGCAAATCTGCAGGGCTCGTCAAACTCGGCTAGTGCTGGTTCGATTAATCCCTTGTTAGCCCAAAACGTTTCTAAAATAGGCGTGGGCTGCCTTTGCGAGCACCGCTTTGAAACTGCGGCGGAAATCGTTTATTAAAAATTGCAACGCAGAGAGGTACGTTCGGCTTGAGTGATAATGTATTGCCACCTCAACGTCGGTACAAAGACGCTTCGAACGCATGCAATAGACTGCATTTCGAAATCCGGAGCAAGACCTGTCTGAACGGCTTGTCAGAAGTGTCGGGTGCAGAGTGAGGGATGTTCCAGCTAGGTACATCGTTTGTTAAAGATACAGTCGGGTGAATTGAGGCGGAACTAGTGGAAATCAGAGCTGAGGGCGGTGAGTCCGGGTCCTTCTTGTGAATGCGTTCATTTCCGAGGCTCCTCAATATGTGCTTGACAATAACTGGATTTCGGATATCGCCGCCGTTGTGTTCATCCCGTATGGATTTGTCGGTATATTTTCCGGGACGTCCAAGCATTTTCGTGGAGCGTATCAGCCAATCCCATCTTCGTGGAAACAATCAAGGAAAAAATCGACAGGCAGCTCAATCTCCAGACGAATTTGGGTTAATCCGCATATAATTTAAGCCGTTAGAGAAGAAGAGCCGGTGGCAAGCAGGTCGATCGATACCTAATCCATCCATCATCGAATCGCTGGAATGATACACGCGTCGATAGCATTTCCTTGAATTAATTTCGCCGGCTTTCATCAGGCTCGCTGGCGCGCAGTAGATCTGGTTACGCAATATCGATGAAAAAAAAAAAAGGGGGGGAGCAGGTCTAGCTGGTCCTTTTGTTGGATCAACGCGATGGGAAGAGACTGAGTAGAGGGCGCTGATCCCAAGACGGCCCTTGGACTATCAGATATTGGAAAGTCTTTAGGATTACAGCCGATCAGGGTGGCTGTTACCAAGTTGTCGGAGCGACTTAACTTTCGGGCAGGGAGAAGTTCCTTGATGCGTTTTCGATCGTCCGATCGGCGGCCACGTGACGGCGATTCCATAATAATACGTCAGGCCAGGCTAATACCGGCGATGGAACGACTTTTCGATTTTACGGCCCGTCCCTGCGTCGGGAAACGATTAATTTTCCGCCATGTATGTCAGTGCTTTATGGCACCGGGGCCATCGGGTTCTTCGGGTCCGAGAGACTTCAACGCGTCGAAGCTTGAAGCGTGGGTCACGTATTGCTCGAGCTAGTGTTCTGTATCGAAATACGCACCAAGATCATTGGCATCGGGCAGCGCCATCTCTCGCGCGAGTAGGTTTTTTAGGTTAGGAGAGCCGCGCTCTTGTAGCGCTCGTACTTCGAATAGTTCAAGTGAGTCTCCGTCGCTGCGCGTACCTTTTAGGTTAACTTTGTATTACCAGTCTTATAAATCATTAATAAATAATTGTCAGGCGTGGTTATGTGTCGAGTGTCTAGAATACGTAACAGCTGACTTTGAAGAACTGAAGAAAAGCTGACGAAAATCTGAACACTCCGTATTACAAGATTGAGCGAAGTAGGAGAAGCGAGGGAACGGCGTTGTTGAACGTGCCTTTTCCAGCAGCGTGGCAGGTCTGAGGGCGCACAATGGCGGTCTGCAGAGGTGTGACTCATGGCGATGAAACTTTTTTAACGAGCAGCGCATCCGGAATGCAATAAACAATGGGACACGACGGGCGAGCCGATCCTGCGCCTCGCTGGGGGGAACATTTTTGGCCCAGCTTACCGCTGGGAGAGCCGCAGCCGTAACTTTGTTTCTCGTATGCCGTCGTGACCAATGGTGTGCGCTACGAAAATGCTTCCCATGTCAGCCGGCCGCAGTGCTGCGCGGGAATTCTGAAAACATAAAAGTTGCTGGGTCGTGAAAGAATTATGCACCTGCACCGCTTTTATTCCCCGGCGAGTTCCGTCAGCTTTCTCCGAATTTTTGACGGTTCTTTGTCAGCCTGCTGAAGGGAATTCAATTCCCATTCGTTTATTCCCGGCCACGGTGTATACATTCTCCCCTCATTTCATTTCTGTACGCTCTTGAAGTACCCGCGGACTGTGATTATAGTTGTAATCGAAAAGCGAGTGCACGCCCTTTATTTGGAACAGCTGCGCGCGAGAAGGAAATCCCGTTTCTGGCGGATAGCGGCGGCGCCCTTTCGAGGGATTTTTCACATTCCAGTCCACCGCGTACCATTACAAAATGACTCGCGAAGAACGTGCGGAACATAATACGGTTGCCTCTCACGACGGCACGTCCATAGAATGAAATTTCTTGCCCGGCAAGAATCACTGTTCGCCCGGAGGAAAATAGAGGAGCACGGGAGTGCATTGTGACGTCGAACTTGGCAAGCCGTGCGAGATAGGAGACTGCCAACACGCGATTAAGCGAGTTGCGGCTTTTGTCGAGGCTTTAATTTCAAGGTGTAACTCGTATAACTCACAACGTGTCGGCAATAATAATGGTGCATGTGTCCGGTGTCTGTGCGACTGTAGTAGCGACCCCGGATCTTCCTCGAATCATTTTCGTAGGGGGCGATGCGCTAGATTTGACAGCAACACGTGTGTGGCAACAGTATCCAGCATGTGGGACGTCTTCGGGCCGTAACGCAGCTCGAAGGAAACGAACAATTTAATACGGAAATAATGGGAAAGCCCAGCTACAGTCTACCGACACTGTTTTAACCCGCTCGTCCGTAATACCTATAAATCGGCAAAATTACCTGAAGTAATAAAAGTGGATTTACGGCCACTCTGATTGAATCTTCAGCTAACGAGAAATCGAATCGAGCGTAACAAATTTCTGCGAGATTGGAAAGCCAATGTTGCGTCCAGTGAAACGAACTGTACCGTGGTATGAGATACGGCTGATATGTATGGTTAAACGGCTGGAGGAAAGGCTGTTTTACGTACACCGTTCTCATTTTTTACATCACTCGTCGCTGAAGTATCGCCCAACAGGAAGCTGTCGAAACTTCAATCTGCCGGGCAGCGCTCGCTGCAACTGAAAAATGGTACCACCGGCCCATTCTACGGGACGGTAACAACTATTATGAAGGCGAAGGACCTGATTGCCTACCAGCACCCACTAATTCAAACGCAAGTGGCCCGCAACCTGATTCCACGTCGGAGCGGAATGCGCGGCGCCCGAAATTTCCAGGAGAAAATGGCCGGGGGTGTGAAGGAGAGAGAACGAGGGGAAGGAAAAGAGAAATATTAAAAGGAAGCCGCGGGAGGCATTGTTCCGGGCTGTGACTCGCAGTGAGACGCGAATGTAGAACGCAGACGAGAGCCAATAGATTTTTATCCGCTGTATGTAGGTCGCATAGGTTTCAGTGATAGAGTTGTTTCTGGGGGAAGAATGGCTGGATCTTTTTCCCGGAAAATGCTTCGGGCGATCCAGAGGCTTTCTTTAGAGCCCCCCAAAAGGGCGATGCAGCTTCAGATGTAATTAAATTGTTGACACAAGGGGGTCATCTGTTAGTCCCTAGCCGCTAGCTGGTCTTTCGAGTCAAGTGGGACATTCAGCAATCCTCGTGCAGCATGTATATCACAAAGTTAACAGATATAGGGAGGCTGAACACTACCTTCTTTTCCACATTAATATCAAATTATCGCTAGTCTCGGGTTTCTGTGAGGTCGAACTTACGGGCTCTGGTTCCGCTGCTGGAAGACATTTCGCAGAAACTTCGCCGATATTCCGAGAACCACGGTTGCGTGAGTGTTCGCCGCTGCTGCTGCTGAGGGAGACCCCGTTTCCTAATGCAGCCGCCAAAGGCACACTCCGTTAATTCGAAATTAATACCGAGGATTAATACGCGCCTTCCGGGCTTCAATTTCTAATGGAAACTTTTGCACTGAGAATTCGGCGAGCTTATCGATAGGGGCACCATGCCGCGTCACCCAACATATTTTTCGGCAGAATAAATCCCTTGGGAATTATTCTTTTATGAATTCTTCTGTTTAATGTTCATTTTTTCGCTAGATGTAGCTTAAAGACAGCTCAGACATTCCCTACATTACGAGTAAGTTACGGACTTACACCCACCTAGAGGTCCAGAGAAAGCACACAAGTTCAGGAATTTTTTGGGGGAAAAGTATAAGCGAAAATCATACACAATGTTTTTCTACTAAAAGATACATCTTTTAACTATATTATTCTAAATTTTCGTGAGATATTATTATCAACTAAAGGAGATATGAGTCGTCTTTTTTTGTCAAGCATTAGCTGCTGGATATTCCCTAGGCCTACATAACTTCAATTATAATTAAAATTATGTCAGGTTTGGTATCTTTCCATCTTTCTTTCCTACACTCCCGGACCTCTCTATCTTTCATTATTGCTAAGTTCAGCGAGGCTCTGACGCTAGACGCAGCTCTCGTGCCGTATTGCTTCAAGACTTCGCGATAGAAAGAGAGAACACTGTGGCAACAGCGCGGCAGAGACAGAGTGAACAGAAGATGTGGCAGCTATGCGTCAAAATTTCGTCTACACTGAGTACCTGGAGATGTCACCTATGTAGAAGTTCTTTTTATCGACCGCAGTAGTTTCATTAGGGTCCGCCTGTTTGCAAGGGACGCTTCGATCGATTCGGACCATAACAAAAATGCGACGGCAGCCTTATGGAGAATCCACAAGGCTTTATAAGCATTTCATTATTCTATCAGGTTAAATAGCGATTGCGCGCGTGGTAATTATAATAGTAATACGTGCATTTATGCGCGAGAACTTGGAAACACGCTGCGATAATGTGCGGAGAATATTCTGCATTCACTCCGGTGAATCCTGAGAAGGGTAAAAACGCATCAGCGTACCTAACACGATTTCCCGAAATCTTGAATTGCAGAAGATAAAATTTACCGGCCGCCCGCGCTCCACGTCACATATAGTTCTCTGAAATGTACGTTCAGATAAAACCAGGCCACCGTAGGTTTAACGCTCAGCCCGTAAGAATCACGTACGGAAAATACGTGCGCTGAAATTATACACTGCGAAGCCCAGGCGTTCTTCGGGAAGCCCGTCAGGATAATAAAATATCGAATTTATCCGATTCCAGGGAAATCGGTTTGTTGAATTTAAGATTGCACAAAGTGACCCAAATAGATATAACGCGATGTGCAACATTGCGGGAACTTCGGTGCAACGTTACACTGTTCAGAATCGAAGGACATTCTGCGGACAGTTTTTCAACGAATCCGAAGAATCTTCTCGGCGATATTAAATAGCCGACTTTAATCAGGCCGGAGCCTTTTAGTTATAAACTTTCAGCCGAAGTTAGGGATCCCCAGCCTCCTGCAATTTCATTTTGCCCCCGCGCCACTTCACCGCCGCCGTTGTCGCCGATCGAAAAATGATAGTCTCGGTCGAAATCGTCAACGATATTCCCTATTCAGAGACGAGACTAGGTAGCACGAATAAGTAAATTGCATGCGCCTCAATTTGCATAATTGCTGCCGTTTGATTATCGCACGCGGCCGCACGTTAAACCACGCTCTCTCCCCTGTAGATCGCTATCCGACTCGCGTGCGCATTCGATTTAAACCGGAAACCATGCATCGCAATAACTTCGGCCGGCCATTTGCTCGATTTAAAATGGCCGCTCGCAAGTTATTGCCCTTTGTTGGGGGAGGCGCGCTGAAACCGCGTTTCGCGTTATGGAAATCGCCTCTTTAACGATTTTCCGACAGCCCAGGACCGCTTCATTACGATTAATATTTACGGCAATCATATTTTTCCACCAACGAGCGTAACATCGAATTGCAATTTCCTGTTTCGCGTTAGGAGTTACGGTCCGACACAGACAGGGACCGAGAGGTACCCTGGCCCTCGCCGACCCTTTCGCCCATGATCGCTGAAAGCGATACGATTTTTATCGATTCTTGGCCGCTCGTCGAGAAAAGCATGGCAAAGTTGCCAATATTAGGAGACCAAGAGGAACGGAGTTCCGGTTGGATCTTTCGGAGCTTGGGGAGCGATGGTGATGATCGGTAATTAATTAAGAGCGCCCTCTATTGAAATTAATGCGAGCTAAGAGCAAAAGTTTGCGTATCGCTTGCAACAAGGAACAGTATTTCCCAGGGGAAAACAAACGTTAATTGTAGCGTGGAGTTGTCACGGAGCGGACAGCGGATGCCGCGTAACAAACGTTGATTCGATAAACTCTCAAAGCCTGGATCTCGAGCGTATACGGGGTTTTATACCATCAAATCGAATATCGTGTCGGGAAAACGTAGCTCCAGGCAATTTCCCTTCTCTCCCGCAGTTCACCTGCATGCGAGGACACGATAAATGTTGATGAATACGGACATAGGAATGGAACGGACGCGTTGTCAACCAGCCGCGCTCTTGTTGTTTGCGAAACGATGACGGTGTCCGTGTCCCAGCGATCCTGTTGCACTTTGTAATTTCTCCGCTCCCTTTCGATGCTATTTTAAATGCATCACTCGAAATCTCTCATCCCGCGCTTCGGGAAATATTCATGGAATTTGGCACGCCTCTTTCTATTCCGGATGAAAATCAGCACAGCTACAGGAATTCACGAAATGTTCCATCCAGCGGTTAACCTTTTGAAATTTTTCGTTCGGTTCGGAGGAGCCTAGTTAACAGGGATATTAACGTTTGTTCTATGCTGCGCGTGGAGGCAGACGTTATACAAGCTGCGTTGAAACGTGGGCTCAGCTTTGGGAGACCCAGCGTTTCAGTGTCAACTCAGCGCGCGGGAGCGGGGAAGTTCAATGTTTGCGCATGCAAGAATTTACTGGCCCCGACTGGTGATCAAAAATTAACATCTAATGCACATACGCGAGATATAAACACGACCGACTGCGTCGTCAGCGTTGGGGAAATGGTACCCAGGAGGCCTCGTTAAAATTGTGAACAGTGTTGAATGACTTATTCTATCGTCGTGAGCATGTGAAGTAATACTTGAAATGAAAATCACGTAGGTAAGTTGGCTAATGAGAACGACGCTATTGTTTGTTGGTCAGATTAGACTTTTGCTCTTGCCCTTCTAGCAAACCTTTAAAGACCTTCTACTGCTGCGTATTTCTGAGATCGTCGGGCAACCCGTGGCTGTCTTTCCTGCGGATTTGAATTATTTTAGCGCCGAGTAATCCCTTAAGCCCCTCCGTTGTCCAAGATATCCCTCCCGCAGGATTGGATAGACTTCTTCCGTTTAACATACATGAACAAGCGCTACCTCTGGAATTTATGCCCCTGCAGTCTGCAGTCGTTCTCTTCAATTTCATCAGAAATACACCTGGTGCACGTGCCCTCGCAGTTCCAACCATGCAAATTGTATGAAAAGGAACGGCTTCTTTTCTGAGGTTAACTCTGGACGCGTGTGCCTCGCGATGGGAAATATCCTAGGTTTCGAATCTGACCGAAACGCACTACTGAGCATGAAATATAATACTCAAAGCGCCCTTCTTCGCCGCAGCAGCTATTTTCATCTCTTTTGACGAAGTAAAAAATGTTACAAAATTCTGGCATCGCGGGAACGAATCACTCACCATTGCCACCGCGAAAGAGGCTTTCCGAGAGGCCGTGGCACTTTTACCGTGGTGCCATTTGCAATGAGACGTCCACTGCTCGGATAAGAGGCGCAGGAATCACGGGAGAATATCCGCGGAGATAGAATTCGTAGGAGTATCTTAGCTGTCACTGCTAATACCTCCTCCGGTGTGTCGTGGTTTGACGAAGATGTATCAGCTCCACGGCCCGTAAGCCAGTGAAACACTGTCGAGGATGAAATCCCGGCTAGCTGGCAAGAAAAATGCACCGAGTGCTGGTGGCCAAATGAAGCGATGATCGATAAGAGTAGTGTGATGAGTGAGCTGCCCCGTGGAAAACCGATGTGACCAGCGAGACGTAACCTTCCGAGCTGGAAGGAAGGGCGAAGATTGATCAAGGCTGATGAGGGCATCAGCCCGGGATTGGCACCCGCGACAATGCCCAAATTATACCAAATGGCCCAACATAGAAAACGAGGTTAGTGTGGTTGAAGCCACTCTAATGAGGTCAAGTGCAACGTGCATCTGGAAATTGGGAAACCACAAATTTTTTAAAAGGGAAACCACAAATTTTTTAAAAGGGAAACCACAAAGTTTATAAAATTATTGCTTCGACTTAATATTAAAAAGAGAACACTGATTGAAAAATATATACTTTCACGCAATAAGTAGTAGTTATTCAGTTGATAAGTTTTTATTTCTGCTTTTGGCGAATTTTTCAAATCTGGAACATTCCAACTGCGCGAAAGAGTAACGGTTGCAGATTCAAAATTTGCAATAAATCGCTCATTTGTTATCGGATTTGCTTCAAACGTGCGCCAAACGATGTAGAATTTTTTTACATATATTACACATCGTAACTCAAGAACTGTCAAAAATGGAGCTGCGCCCCTCTTGCTTTGTTATTTCTACGGCACACGTGCAGCAGATGCGGGGGTGTGCGCGTTTCAAGTAGGCCTTCGTTTACGGGATTCTTCAGAATTTCATCAACGCCGCAAGCATCAGGCATTCCGTGGCATGCAGATTGATGCAGACAGCCAGATCAGTGAACCGCCATTTCCGCGAGTATCTCCGCGAAATGACCGAGCGAGAACCGGCGATGATATTACTTTCCATGGCGTCCCATTAATCACGCACCTATCTGGCTGGAGTTACGTGATGCAATTCGATGTCAGAAGCGTGCACCGGTGAAAAAAGTTCAAACGTACGCGGAAATATAGTTGGATGGAAAGGGAGCCTCGACTGTATACATATGTGCATAAAGTCAAAGCGACCGCAATTTGAATGGAAGTGTGAAAATTTACTCTGGCAGTGGCGCATGGGTAATATTTATTTCAATTTCCGTCGGACTTATTTGCGCTGAATACTTTGGGATTCCGAATATGGAGGGTCCAGCTTCGACAAGTACATCCACCGGTGTGTAGGGTAGCCTGTACAATGATTGGCACCCTAAGGGGAAATCCCAAATGGAATGTCTATTTTTTTGCGATGTTGTTATAGGTATACATAGTCTTAATCTTTAGTTATTATCGATGATCGTCGATTTCATCCTTCATTAATAACTAAGACTGAAAATAAATAAGAGATCAGACAGAAGAGAATGAAATTAAGATCTAATTAGAAACAGAATTTTAGAGGGGACACGTCGTTTTGTCTTTGGTGAACGGGATTGGTTGTGTCAAGTGAACCTGATTAATCACTGGATCTTATTAAAACCCCTAGGTTTAGACGTGGTGAGCTAGAGGGATGTCTAAACGTTGGAGCCCTGAACCTGGATGAACCCTTGGACTCTTCTTGTTTCACGAAAGGATTTAGCAGAGTCGCGGTTCTACTTCGACTCAACCGTCTACATGGGATTGGCGATCCCTTTGTCGTGCAGAAGGTTTCTTTTATTATGTAAATCTATGCTGCCGCCGGTGTATAGTGCTCGCATGAACGGCGCATAAGGGGTTTTAATATT